>NW_025335798.1:1225526-1825526 GCF_004798865.1 Varanus komodoensis
CCTACCTCACAGGGTTGTTGTTGTGGGGATAAGATGGAGGAGGAGATGTAAGCTGCCTTGAGCCCTTTGTAGGAAAAAGGCAGGATATAAATTGAAAAATAAATAAATATCCTTGGCAGTGCACTGACTGGCCATGCAAAAGCTTGGACGAGTCATGGCTAATGAGTCACGGCTCATGATGTCATCGCCTGGCACTGCTACTCCTTTCCGAGCATGCACATGGCCCCTGTGTGCACTTTTATCTGGTGCTCGACTGCTGGGGCAATGCTGGGGCGACTTGGCTCACACGTCGACAGAGAAGCCTCTGTGTGCCTGTTGTGGCACGTGTGCCATAGGTTTGCCACCCCTGTATTAGATGATCTCTTGGTCTGTTCAGAAGAATTCTTATGTTCTTAAGTGAGAATGAATTGGTTCTAGGAATAGATGCTAATTTGATTGATCTGGATGTTGTTCAGTTTTCTTTCAACAGCTGTAAGTTTCAGGTCCAAAAGTGTAAAGAAGGAACAGGGCGCGTTGTGATGTGGAGAATGGGAATACTGAATAGTTATACTATGGAATCTACATTCAGTGGATCAACATTAGGTAAATGTTAATTTATACTTAAGACTAGACTAGTTGTTATCTGTCAAACAGAGTGGTGATGATTCTGGGTCCAGTAATGTGGGGCAGAGTCTTTCCACATAAAATAGTAAATCAGGAGAATATAATCTTGCTATTTTTAATAGGTCTGGATAAGCGTTCAGGGGCCAAGGCTATGAAGTAGGGAATTGCCCTGCCTCCAAGAGTATGGCTTTATTATTCAGGAAGTAAATGTTCTCAAAAGCATTAAACAAGTGAGAGAGGGAGGAAGAGAGAGATGTGTGATTCTAAAGTATATTTTAAGAATTATTTTGATACTCTAATACTGTGTTGAATAATTTCTAATAAGGTTCTAATGACAAAGAAAAGTTTTGCATGTGGTGAATATAAACAGTTTGGGGTCAGGTTATTTGAGGGAGCACCTTTCACCATATATACCAGCCTGTTCACTCGGGTCAGGTGAAGCCCTCCGCCATGTTCTTCTCTCTCATGAAGCAGGGTAGGGGTTGCAAGGAGGAGAACTTTTATCAACTTTGAAATTCAATTCCACTGGAGGTTTGGTTGGCACCTACTGTTTTGGCCTTCAGGCTCCAATTAAAGATATTGTTCCACAGTTATTTTAAGAGGTGAATTATTGATTTTCAATGATTTTTTTAATTTTTATGTTAGTATATGCTTCTGCCAGTATGTTTTAATTGCTAGTTATTGATATAGACTGAATTTTAATGGTTCATGTTTTATTTTTGGAGGATATGTGTGTGTGTGTGTGCGTGCGCGCTATTATTTCTATTTTGTTTATTTTGATTTTGTTTAATTTTGGTAGTTTACTTATGGGTTTTACTGTTATTGTTCTTTTGTAATTGTAAGTTGTCACATTGCGTATTGTATTGTTTTATGCCATTTATGGATTTTAATATGATGTAAGCTGCCCAGCGAGTCTATGGATAGTGAAGTGATATAGAAATCAAACAAACTTTTTCTGCAATGGATGTTTTTACAGGAGAGATTCATTTACTAAAGACTGAAGAACTATATGTATGTTTGTCTTTCTCAGGCAGTAAGAATAACTCTCATTTTACTTCTGAGGATCTAAAATCTCTAGGCTATCATGTTTGTGACACCTTACTGGACTTCTGTGACCCTGACCGTTCCAAGGTGAGAGTCTCCGCCTACTGCTGAGCTGTATGAAAGGACAATGATGCACACCAGTATCTTTGAAAATTCTCTGCTTTTTGAGGGTCAAATGTGATGCCAGCTCGTCCTGGCAATAAGCCACAGTGGGTTGGTTGTTCAGCAAATAATGCACAATGTGCCTGACAGACAAAGCATACTCTCTGTGGGACACAATCTTCTTGCAGGTATCCCAGGGGACACAGCAGCAGGACTGACTTGTCTCTCTTCCCTGCTGTTATCACAAGCTGTTTTCCCCAGAAATTGCAAGAGCTAGCTTGACAGTTGGTTCTCATGATTCCTGTTTTGACAGCCACTGATAACCCTTTCAGAGTGCTCAAACAGCACATTGGAGGGGCTGGCAGTGGCTGGAAAACCATTTATTTATTTATTTTTGGCAGCATAGGTGAGGAGGTATGTGGTTCCAAGAATGTGTAAATTTAAAGCCTCAGCTGAGTCAGTGCTCTATGAAGTACCTGTTGTCAAAGTGTGGCAGATGCCAACCCATGAAAACGATCCAAATACCATTACATAAAGAGGCTCCAATTACAGTTTTTCTTTCCTTAGTTTTTTCCTTTTGACAGCTGTCAAAAGAAAGCAATCAAGGAAACCAAAGACCCAAATGAGCTTGCTCACAAAAAGGGAGAGGTGAGATCTATTCTCCCTTCAGAGGAAGAGCTTCATCTCCCTTTTTTTTTACTTCAGGCTGATGAAGCTTTTTGTTCATTTCCCCAAGATGCTAGCTGCTCAGAAAAAATGCAAAAGTGCATCCTGACCCCTTTTCTGGGGAAATGTTTTGACAGCTGTCAAAACTCTGAGTTCCTTTTAAAAATGGGATTTTGAAAGGGCAACGAGGTGTCAATGTTTTTAAATGGATTGCCAACCTCTGACAATCAGTTCAGATTGTGCCACATCGGCACTTTGAAGGGGCTGTCTGTGACTTTCAAAATGGGAACTGGAAAAATTGCTCATCAAATCTGCTTTTGCAGACTATGAAAGAAAGGGTAAACAATTAAAAAGCAATGGGGAGCACATAACCAGTGCCAATCACACCAAAATGCTGTGGTGTCCCCAGGATACCCCCAAGAGTCCTGAAGGGGAAGTAGGAGAGAAACCAACCATGGAAGGTCCATCAGGCAATAATACAGAAGGTATCAAAGTTGCAGTCTACACAGTGACTGTTCCATGAAAAATTACTAGCATATAATTATCATGAAAAACATTTATGGAATTGATTCTCTCCTTTCAATTCATCTGTCACATTGTATATGAAGTAGTTGAAAAACAAGCAGGTCCTGAATTCATCTTGAGTATGGCATCTTACTTGTAAAGGACTCCACAAGATATTTTAGTTATAGAGTATCATTAGAAGGAAGTAGTTGAATGATTTCCTGTTTTCTGTGACTGAGATTTGAGCTGCAAAATGTTGCCCACGAAAGCCTGTTTATTGGATGAGCAGTTCCAATTATTTGGGGCTAGCTGTTACCAGAAAATCCATTCATTCCTATGGTTGTCTTCCCTTCTGATCTGAGCCCTGAGGTCCTAATCCCATGCTATGAAAAGTAGATGCTGTGATGTATCTGCCTGTAGCTTTAGGATAGGTATGTGTCATGGGATGAAATTAACTTAGATACTTGCTGACCAAAAGAAAGAACACTAAAATGTAGGCTATTCTTCTGTGGAAGCATGTTAACTCTAGAACAGCATTCCTAAAAAAAGTTGGGCCAATGCAAAGTAGGGATGCAAAGATCCAACCAGATTCTGGCTCTTTTGTGGTGGCTGGACTTCTTTTCCATGCTCAGCCTGCAGGTCTTGTGTGTGGGAGCAGAACTCTGCTTGCTCAGCAGGCACATGTGTGGTGGGTGCTATGTGTGCGAGCCCGTCTTGTGGATTCACTTGGACTCACTTCCTGCATTCTGCCTACATGAATAATTGGCACCAGGCAGACATAGAGGAGAGGGACAGGAGGCCGGAGTCCAGGGAGCTGAGCTGAGGAAATCCAGAGGATTCCCATCCCCAAAACAGATTTCAGTAGCAGGCCAAAATATTCTTTTTGACCAGGTATTTTTTAATTTTGTTACCTCATTCTGCATAACAATTCCCATTTGGTTTTATTGTTATATGAAGGTTGATCTGCTGCTTTGCTTTTAGGTTTTTGAACCCTTATTATTGCATACTGCCACAGAATCTATTGGATGGAGACTGGTTTAGAATTTTTAAAATGACTGAATAAATAAAGTTGCCCACCTGCAGTTACCAAGGGCTTCTTCTTTCAGTTTCAGCAATGTCTGTCTGAACTTCAGGAGCTATTGAAGCAAAAAATTCAGAGGAAACTCTCAGAGTTGGGCCATGAACAAAACAGTACCTGGAGTGACATCTCTCTATCTGATGTTGAAACTAGGTAACCCATGTCTACCAGCCTTAATGTTTGGGAGCTTTAGAGGAATGATGGGGAACATCCTGAGCCAAGTCAGGATCCAGCTTATTGGTCAGTCTGTGAAGAGAATGCTGGATGAGATGGACCTTTGGCCAGCAACATTGTGCCTCTTTTTATTCTTTTATATCTTACCATTATCTTGTTTTATTTAAAAAGTACAAGCTCAGAACCAGAGTACAGTTCAGCCAGAACCCTTTCTTGCATTGTGCTACAGTGCAGCATCCTGCACTGATACAAATATTTTGTAAATCTTGCATATATACATCCAATTACTGTAAACAGGTACAATTTCCACTGTCTTACTAACTTACGAGGTGGCTCACCTGAGCCACTGGCTTCTGCAACACAAAATTTCAGAGAAGTTGCTCAGTCCTTTCACATGCACTATCAGGAACAATTTCTCCATAGGATCTGTCATTGCCAACATATTTGTGAGAACATACTGGTGGGGATGGTCATGTGGATTTATCTTATTCCCTCTCTCCCAGTAGACTGCTGAATGCAAAAACTCACCCAGTCTTCCCCACTTACAGTGTTCATCAATTTGGATGGCTTTGAGAAGGGATTGAAGACATTTATGTAGGATAAACCTGTCAAAAGCTACTAGTCACAATGGCTGAATAATACTTCCAGTATCAAAAGCAGGATGTCTCTCAATACCAGTTGCTGGAAATGCATGCAGGAGGATATAATTGCCCTCATGTGCAGCTTATGGGCTGGTAATTGGTTGGCCAGCATGGGAACAGGATGCTGAAGTAGGCAGGATTTGGGTCTAAGTCATTATGACTCCTCTTACGTTCTTACAGCTTTTTATGATGAAGAGTGCTTCCAGACTATACTTTTGATATTTTTGCCCTTTCTTATTCACAGAAGTATATGAAGGATCCAGAAAACAACATCATCTTCAGTGTTTCTTATCTTTTTTTCTGTCTTTTTTCCTTAACACAGAATATCTGTTAAGGAGAAAAAGGTGGAACAGCAGCACAATATATTCATACTGTTAGCACTGGGACATTCTATAGAGAAACACACAAAGACTGGTTAAAAATTCTAAAGCTTTGAAGATACAGTGGGGCTGGTTTTCCCCAAGCTCATTTAACTTGCTAGTCAGAATTAGATGGAACTAACCAACAGTATACACCAAAAAGCTGGAAGGTTTTGCTATATTAATAATAATAATAATAAGGCCAACAATTATGTTTTGTATTAAATCAGTGGTTTCTCTCTTTTCTTTTAATTAGCACAAGTGGTTCTGACAGTTCCCAATCAGATGGCCTCCCAGCTCATTTGCTCAATGTGGTACTGAAGGTGAGAGCCATATATTTTTGCTAAATGGAAGAATGGAAAAAATTATAGGGCAATACCTTGGTCCCTTGAAATGATTAAGGGCTGTAACCTTAGCACATAATGGCTGCAGGTACTGTTAGTGGCATAATAAAAAGAGATAATTATGTGCATTTCATTACTGGAAAGGGGAAATACACATCCTTCAAAGAGAGAAAAAAGAGAAAGTAATGGATTTGTGAGGATAAGTAGTTGTGTTTTTATTGCAACTTCTAGAGTCTGTACTTTTCGTGTTATGTTTTTGTATTAATTAACTGTCAGGAGGAGATAACCAGTGCAAAGAACAACAAAAGAGGAAAGGCAAGAGATGTCTTCCAGAAGATCCAAGAAATCGAAGCGAAATTCTAACCTAGATTATAAATGCTGAAAGACAAACGGGAACATGTTATCTTACCATGATAACATAAAGGGAAGGTGGAAACAATATAGGGAAGAATGATACAGAAGAGTGAAAAATACCATATTCCTTCAAAGGGGAATCCTATTAGGAAGAGCCTACAATGTTAGAAAGTGAAGTGAAAGCTGCTCTGAAAGCTCTTGGAAGGAATAAAGCATCCAAAGTAGATAGGCTAGCTATAGAACTATTCCAAGCTGTTGAAACTGAATCAGTCCAAATCCTAACACTGTGCCAACACATATGGAAAACAAAGCAATGGCCCACAGACTGAAAACATTCAATATACATTCCAGTGCTGAAGAAAGGAGATGCAAAAGAGTATAGCAACTGCACTAATTTTCCATGCAAGCAAAGTGATTCTTGAGGGGTTGCAACAAAGTATATTACCCTATGTGTAGCACAAAATGCCTGACATTCAAGCTGGATTTGAAAAGGAAGGAGACATTTGAAATCATTTTGCAAATATATGTTGGCTATTGGAATTCACCAAAGAATTTCAGAAAAAGATCTGCTAGACTACAGCAAAGCCTTTGATTGTGGATTTTATTGAAACGATATTTTAACTGTTAATTGTTGTTTTTATTTATTGGGTTTTTATAGCTCTGCCGAGATGTATCTGGATTTTTAAACTTTATTCAATTTTTGTTTATTTGCTTTGTAAGCCGCCCCAAGGCTTGTTGCAAAGGGGGTGGCATAAAAATGCTTTAAATAAATAAATAAATAATGAGAAGCAGTGGATGGTCTTGAGCAGGGGTCGGCAACCCGTGGCTCTGGAGCCACATGTGGCTCTTGAATCCCTCTGCTGGGGCTCCATCGCTCAAAACAGGTGCCGGCACAGGCAGATCTGTGACTGAGGCTGGTTAAATATATTGCTACATTCCTCTGCTATTGTGCAGCAAAAGAGTGGAACAAGCTTCCTGCAGGTTCTCATGTTACTCAAACCCTGCTGAAAAGATTCTCTTTGTCCAAATGTAATCTCCTTCATCTGAATGTTAAAAGCTGACTTGGGACCTGTCACAATTCACAGCACTTGACTGTTTATCTGCTAATCAGTCAGTAAACACACCTATATCTCAATTTACTGAGCTTTTTCGTCGTGGCCTCTGTGCATCACACATATGGGTGCTGCGCCTGCGCAGTGCCTTTGGCCGGAAGATTACAAGCTAACGGTTTATTTTGGCGGGAAAGCTCCGCTCCCCCTCCCCCACAGCCTATAAAGAGCGGAGCGTCCGCCATTTTGTTCAGTCTTTGCGACCGCCATTCACTGTGCCTCGTGCCGCTTTCGACTATCGCTTTGATTGTTACTCATAGCCTATTTTCCTCTTCTTGTTTACTTCCAGTTTTATATCCCTGATAGTTCTTGTTAGCTCTAGTTATTCTACAGTTCTATCCTTCTACTGTTCTACTTTCTAACTTCTTCTTAAAAAAAAAACAAAAATATATTCTTACCCTCTGCACTGTCTTCTTTTTCTCCTCTTCTTGCAATGGCGCAGCAAGTGGCCTTTCACAAATGTGCGGAATGCGGGTCAAAGATGTCACCATCTGACCCGCACGACCTATGCCTCCTCAGCTTGGGGGAGGGGCATAGGACCGACAAGTGCTCCCATTGCCTGGTCTTCTCCAAGCAGGCCAGGAAAAACTGGGAGAACTGCCTCCGGAGGTTCCTGTGGGATCGGGCTCTTAGGCAGTCCGACCCACTGGTCGCTGCTCTGAAGCCTGGCCTAGCTACGGTGGTCCAGCCCTCGCGCCCATTGGACGAGGGTGCCTCTACTTTGAGGGCCCCACCAGCTTCTCCCAAAAAGAAAAGCGAGAAGCGCAAGCACACTGATGCTGACAAATCAGCCAAAAAGGCCAGGAAAGAGAAGCCTTCTAAACCGGCCCAAAAGTCAAGGGATCCGGATCGGCCTCGACACCACGTCTCGGGTTTGACAGCAGTGTCGGTACCGGCGCCAACCACCGTACCGACTCCACCCAAGCCGGTACTCCAGGCAGCCATGAGAGTCACCCCTCAAGGGTCTCCCCGTCGTGTGGCTGACCTCCCGGCAGAGCAGCTTCCATCTCTCCTGCGGGGGTCGATCTCTGACGGGGAAATTCAAGATTCTCCCCCCAGGGCTAGGTCACCAACGCCTATGCCCATGGCCACACTGGAGGCGGATGTGGTCAAATCCCCGCCCAGGGCCCGCCGGAGTCACTCCAGGGAGCAGTGATCCGAGCGATTCGAGGACTGGCGTCGCTCCTACTACCCATCTTGGGGCGAGCCATACTCAACTGGGTACTATCCCGTGCCGAGGGATCGGTCCCCACCACGCTCTCATGATCACCAGCTGCCACTGGATCCGAGGTGCACATCCCCAGTTCCCCAGGAAGAAAGCGGCCAGTCCGTCTCGCCAGTGGAGTCTTCTTCGGCCCCTCCGTACTTACGGCGCAGACTCCGACGACTCAGACGTCGATTCCATCTCTCCCGACGTCGCGGTGACCTCCCAGGGCCCTGCATCACTGGACAAGTCGCATGTCTCTTTTGCGGAGCTGATGTCCAGGCTCAGCCAGTCCCTGGACATCGACGCCATCCAGCGCCCAGGACCGTTTACAGATAAAATCTATGACGTCGTCTGCGGAGAGCAGTCCACCTCCATCGTCCTGCCCCTGATCACCACCCTCTAGCAGGCGATGACCCAGCCCTGGGACTTGCCCTCTCATCCTCAACCAACATCGCGGAGATACGAAGCCATGTACCGGGTTCAGGAGGAGGACATACCATTCCTCCTCCGACACCCCAAGCTGAACTCGGTCGTGGTGGAGTCCTCCCAGGGAAGAGAGGCAAGGGGTCACACCGCTCCGCGAGATAAGGAGGGCTGCAAGATCGACTCCCTGGCCAGGAGGGTCTACGCAGCTTCAGGCTTGGAGCTGCGTATCTCAAACTACAAGGCGACGTTGGTGAGATACCAGAATTTTATAATGCAACGCCTTCACAACATCATCTCGGCTGTCCCAGACCAACAAGGCGAACTGGCCAAAGTATTGATTAAGGAGGCGATGCACGTCGTGGTGCAACAGTTGTCCACAGCCAGGCACCATGTGGACACTGACTCAAGGGCCTTGGTTGGTGCCGTTTCTCTTCGTAGGCATGCGTGGCTGAGGAGCGCCAACTTCCCCGAAGAGACCAAGCGGCGTATCGAGGAAATGCCCTTCGACAGGTCTGGGCTTTTCCATTCGAAAATGGACCATAAACTTAAAAAACTTCATGAGTCCCGCATGACGGCCCGACGAATGGAGCTCCAGTCGCTACCAAGGCGTAAGTGGCCATGGTACCGTCCACCCTACAGACAACCTTACCATTCCAGGCAACAGCCTCAGCACAGGCAGCAGCGACAACAGCAATGCCATTGACAACAGCCCCAGCAACACTACCAACAGGGCTGCTGCCAATATGATGACAGGAGGCAGCGTTGACAGGACTGGCGAACCATTCCTCTACCCTATCCTCTACCCACCCCCCTCTCAGCTGGGGACCGGCTGCGAAGCCGACTCCCCATTTGGGAGTCCATCACATCTGATGGATGGGTATTATCTATCATACAGCATGGCTATAGGATAGAATTCAATACCGTTCCTCCATCGAGTCCGATCCGGTTTACATCCTGCTCGCCGGTACTGCTCGATGAAATACAACAACTTCTTCATAAAGGAGCGATTCGTCAAGTAACTCAATATGACGGACTTCAGGGATTCTATTCTAGATACTTTACAGTTCCCAAACGGGACGGTGGCCTACGTCTGATTTTAGACTTACGTGGTCTGAATCGATTCATCATGATGAGGAAGTTTCGAATGACCACCCTCCAAAATATTTTGCCGCTGCTTAGGAAAGAGGATTGGTTCACCTCATTGGACTTGAAGGACGCCTATTTTCATATTGCAGTCCATCCCAAATATAGACGTTTCCTTCGCTTTGCTGTTGCCTCCAATTTCTACGAATTCATGGTTTTACCTTTCGGTTTGGGTACTGCTCTGAGAGTGTTTACTAAATGCATGGCCCCTGTCTGCGCTTACCTATGCCTCCAGGGCATACAAGTTTATCCTTACCTTGATGACTGGCTCCTAGTCTCCAGGTCCAGGGAAGCGCTTCTCACTTCTATCCGTATTACCTGCGCCTTATTGGACGACCTAGGCCTTTACATTAACACTGAGAAATCATCTCTCCTTCCGGTACAGAAGCTTATGTTCATCGGAGCCCACTTGGATTCGACGTTGGAAAAGGCATTCCTCCCTCGGTACAGACAACTGACTCTCGCTCGCCATATTCATCGAATGCGACGAGACAGATTGGTTCCGGCGAAGTCCATCCAGAGGCTTCTAGGACATATGGCTTCCACCGTTGCGGTGGTGCCACACGCCAGACTGCGACTTTGTCCTTTGCAGCTATTTTTCAACAAAGTGTTCCACCCACAGAGAGATCCACTGTCGAAACTCCTTCGAGTCCCATCCTCAGTGCTCCATTCCCTACTATGGTGGTCGGTCCCGACCAATCTGACTGTTGGGGTCCCCTTCAGGCCCCAAGGCCCATCGATTACAGTCGGTACCGACGCGTCTCTTCTAGGTTGGGGAGCGATATGCTCCGGCCTGTATACTCAGGGCACGTGGACCCATCAAGAATCCACGAATCATATCAACTTCCTGGAATTGTTGGCCGTATTCAAAGCCCTACGCTCTTTCGAAGATGTTCTTCAACGTCGGGTTGTTCAGATAACGTCGGACAACATAGCCACCGTTTTTTATCTGAACAAGCAAGGTGGGACGAAGTCTCCAACCCTGGCCAGACTTTCTATGCAGATCTGGGACTGGTGCATTTCGAGAGATATTACGATAATAGCAGTCCATCTGGCCGGTACGGACAACGTGGAAGCAGACCTTCTCACGAATAGGAACTGGACCCCCAGACACGTGACGACCTTTTCCATTGCTGGGGTTCCCCGACGTGGTCTTGTTAGCCACACAACAGAACAAGGTGTGTGCGACTTTCTGTTCGAGAGTGGGAATTGGGCACGAATCCCTAGGGGACACCTTCATGATTCCATGGAACAACCTGAATTTCTACGCCTTCCCACCAATTCCGCTGGTGATGAGAGTCATAGCGAAGATTGCTTGCGATCGGGCCACAGGGATACTAATTACTCCTTGGTGGCCACACCAACCTTGGTTTCCCACACTGCTGGACATTTCTCACGGGGAATACCTACATCTTCCACCGCTCCTGTTCTTGATAACCCAGAGAGACGGCGCACTTCGCCACCCAGATATATTATCATTGAAACTAACAGCACGGCGAATCCGATAGCTAACTTTGTTACGTCTATACCAACCGCTACTTCAAGTGGTTCGAATCCGACCTTTGAATTCGCTACTGTCCTTGTTACATCTACACCGATGACTACTTCAAATGGTTCGAATCCTACTTTCGAACCCACTACAGTTGCAAGCTCCAAATCCGCTGGGGACGGCACTGCCCCAGCACTGTCGGATCCGACTACTGTGCCATTGAATCCAACAACCTTTCATCTGAACATTCAGTGTATATTGGACTCCGCCTTAAAGCGTTCTACACAGAAGTCTTACAAAACTAAATGGAAGCATTTCTCCACCTTTGCTGACTCTCGTTCATTCTCTCCATTTACATCATCAATACGTCAAATTCTTCAGTTCCTCCTGGAACTACACCACTCTGGACTGAAACCATCTTCAATTAAAGTATATACGGCGGCCATCGCCTATCATCGGGGTATGGTGGACGGCTCATCCATTTTCTCCCAACCTACTATTAAAAGGTTTCTGAAGGGACTTTATAATCTGAACCCGTCGATCAAACCAATAATGCCCACCTGGAGTCTCTCTGTTGTTCTGCAGGCGCTTACGAGAGCTCCTTTCGAACCATTGGCAACAGTCGATTTACGTTTTGTCTCATGGAAAACAGCATTCCTAGTTGCAGTTACCTCAGCCCGGAGGGCCAGCGAGCTCTGCGCTCTGCGCGTAGACCCACCTTATCTCAATTTTCATAGAGAAAAGGTTGTCCTGCGGCTCGATCCATCTTTTCTGCCTAAGGTATCCACACCCTTTCACATGGGGCAAGATATTATTTTACCTGCCTTTTTCCTGGCTCCGTCTACTCCGTTAGAAAGGTCACTATAGTCATTTGATGTTCGGCGCTGTTTAGCATTCTCCAGATCCAGGACTGAGTCTATCCGACGTTCACATAGACTTTTCATTAAATATGCTACCAGGGGCCAAGGCACCCCTGTCACTCCGCAGAGACTTTCTAAGTGGATAGTTCATACCATCACCTTGTCTTACCAACTGGCCAATATCAACTTGCCCACAACCCCTCCAGGCCATTCGACTAGGGCTGTGGCTGCCTCATCGGCCTTTGCATCAGGAATACCGATTAACGATGTATGTAGAGCTGCTACTTGGGCGAATCCTTGCACTTTCGCCAAACATTACCGCTCAGACGTCCATGCTCAACAAGATTGTTCCTTTGGCAGAGCCGTTCTTTCATCTATTCTTCGTTGAGGACACCTTCCCTCCTCCATTATGGTAAGCTTGTTAATCTACCCATATGTGTGATGCACAGATGCCACGACGAAGAAAAGCAGGTTGCTTTCCTGTAACTGATGTTCTTCGAGTGGTCATCTGTGCAGTCACACAACCCACCCGCCAACCCCGCTCGGTGTCAGTGAGTGGCCCTTTGTTGTTATTGAATGTTATCATTGTTTCTCGGTACCGATATTATTCATTGTTTTCTTGGTACTGATACTGTTCATGGTAGAACTCATTTTAGAAATAATTTTTTCCACATGGGGGTGTCCGTTCGGTCGTCAAAGACTGAACAAAATGGTGGACGCTCCGCTCTTTATATGCTGTGGGGGAGGGGGAGTGGAGCTTTCCCCCGCCAGAATAAACCGTTAGCTTGTAATCTTCCGGCCAAAGGCACTGCGCAGGCGCAGCACATATGTGTGACTGCACAGGTAGCCACTCGAAGAACATCAGTTACAGATAAGCAACCTGCTCCCCCCCCCGCCCCCGTAGGCCAACCATGGATAAATTGAAGAAAAGTTTCTGAAGAAAACCCAACGTTTTAATGGTACGTGGGTAGATTCATTTGCTTTTACTGCTGACGAACTTATGGGGTTTGCTGTTTAATGCATGCAGCCCTTTAGCACGGACTTTGACTCTGCAGAAAACTGTTCTCCTATTCAAAATATATGAAAGGAGTCGGCTAGTTTATAATGTAAGATTAAAGATAGCAGTTTTTAGTGACTGAACAAGAGCTGCAGCTAAATATTAATGAAGATATAGATCTACTTCCTTGTTTTTTTAGGAGTTCAAAATGTTTTTGTTGCATGCAGAAATAAAATTTGTTTTCTCTGTAGCAGTTCATTGATTTCATAAATGCAACACACTATAGTTTTTTTATACATAGCATAAAGGTAAAAAAATGATATATGCAGTGTTATCTTCATTTTAGATGTCAAAAGGGTTTTGTGGCTCTCGGTGTTTTCTTTTCTGTGGGAAATGGGTCCAAATGGCTCTTTGAGTATTAAAGGTTGCCAACCCCTGATCTTGAGTGTTCACCTCAGCACTTGATTGTCCTGATGCATAACCTAAATTGTGGAGAAGAAGCTTTTGTTGGGACAGAATTTGGAGAAACAGCTTTCTATAGGCAAAGGGATCAGACAAAGGTGTATTTTATCTCCCTATCTGTTCAGCCTGTACATACAACATATCATAAGGAAAGCTGGATTAGGAGCAGCAAAAGGAATGAAAAATGGTGGAAGATCAATAATTTAAGATATGCAGATGATAACATATAAGTCACAGAAAGCAGCAGTGAATTGAAAAGACTTCTGATGAAACTGAAAGAAGAAAATGTAAAAGCAAGATTGCCATTGGACATTAAGAAAACAAAAGCCATGCATGCAAAATAATGGCAAAAAATATCAACAGTGAAGAAATTGAAATTGTGAAAGATTTTTCACACCTGGCTTAGACACCAATTCAAAGGGAAAATGCTGGCAAGAAGTAAAAGAGAGATTTGGAAGGGCAACAATGAAGTAATTAGAAAAGATTATCAAGTGTAATGATGTTTCAGTGGAGACCAAGGGCAGGATCATCTACTTTATTGTATTCTTTATCACTGTGTATGGGTGTGAAAGCTGGACAGTGAGAGAGCTGACAGGAAGAAAACTGATGCATTTGAAACAAGGTGCTGGAGGTCCTAGATCAAATCATGACAGAACTTTCTCTGGAAGAAAAATGACAGAACTGAAACTATCATACTTTGGGTGTATCATGAGGATGCAAGACTCACTGGAGAAGGCAATCATGCAAGGGAAAGTTGAAGTCAGAAGAAGAAAAAGACCAAATATTAGATGGATTGACTGCATAAAGAAAGCCACAGCTTTTGAGTTTATAAGAAATGAAAAAGGCTGTGACGGAGAGGACATTTTTGAGTGCATTAATTCATAGTGTCACTGTAAGTCAGAGACAACTGGATGGCACATAACAACATCAACAACAAAGCAACAGCAGGAGGAGATATGCTGTTGACATAAGTTATGCAAGTATGGGTTTCCTTTGTAAAGTTTGTTAATACAAGTATTCAAGTTCATGCATTGTGTATTCACACCTGCTAGAAAAAATCTTTTGGTAAAACTTCATTTAAAAAGAGATTTTTAACATAACTATGAACTGCTGCTATGAGGAAATCTTTGCCAGTTTTGAACACTCTTGTGCTTCAGTGATATTGCAAGGACTGCTCAGCTTCTTAAAATTAAAAATAACATAGCACAGGATAGTTTTTACTATACATATATGGTACCATATAGTGATATCTGTTATATGCTCCTAACATACATGCAAGTTGTTTCCACATTTGTGACCTTACTTGAGGGAAAACTTACATTTTCCTGCCGAAAATATATTGTGATTTCAGCGCTAAGGAGAGGCAGTGGCAGAATTACTGTTTTGGATTAAGATCTCTGAATTGTCAACAACAAATAAGTGAAATAATAGGATTTCTTTGGTTCAAAAACTGACCACAGTTTCAAGTCCTAAGAAGTCTATTCTAGTGGCTTCTTTTGGGGCTAGCATACCAAAACTACCAATTGGGATAGTGCTAGCCAAGAAATCTGTCAGTGAATTTAGGGACTGAACAGTAAAAACATAACAGTAAAATAGCACAATATGGTTATATGCATGCTGACAGTAAGGCCCACTGTGTTTTGTGGGCCTTACTCCAAGTTAATTGTAAACTGGAGTACAGCATAAGTGCCACAGAACAATTTCAGTAGTACCTTATTAAGTTTCCCCAAACTGGAATGCTCCAGATTTTGAGCTTCAATCCCCATCAGCCCCAGCCAGTGTGAGCAGTGCTTTGGAATATTGAGAGCTAGTCCAAAACATCTGAAAGGCAGCAAGTTGGAGGTAGCTGACCAAAATTACTATATCAGTATGGAATCTAGGACACCTTAGATGTTGAAAGAAGTAGAAAGGGACTTTGTGTGGCTGTATTTGGACGGTAAAAGGGAACACTTTCAACATGTTTTTATTTATTTATCTCTGGAGGATTATGATGAGAAAAAGAAGAAGAAAAAGAAAAAGTTGCAGTCAAGAAAGGAAAGGAATGAGTTACATCAGAAATACACTCTAAGCCATCTAGTGAACCACAAGGAACGTGTTCCGGTAAGAGGCAAATCAGAATGTGTGAGTGCTTTTATTGGAAGAGATTGCCAACTAGAAATGTTTCCGGGTGTAATACAAAACAACAGTTGGGATATTTTTTGTAAATTTTCTCTCTGGTGAGTGTTGCTAAGTTATAGCGCTACTGAACTCATGTTTTGGGGTATTCTGCAGTAACACCAATTGGTTGTTATTTTTCATAGTTTATCCATAACTGTTGTAGTTCATATACACCTTTTCTTCTTGGGCTTGTGATTTAAAAATATCAACAACAACATTACATTTGCACAATTACAACAAAGTATCCCTGCACCAATAATCCACTGTTATGCAAGAAAGCAACAGGAGAAGATCTTTGCACATCTCTAGGACTGTGAGGGATCCAGAAGTGTGCAAGGTCAGAAACAACTTCTGCCTCCTCCTTAAACATGTATTGAAGAAAAATGGAAGAAATTAGCAACATATCCACAATGCATGTTTTTATTTTAAAAAATAAACATTTAAGCTGGCAATTAAGCAGGAAGAATGGAGCAGTGGCTATAATAAAACCTAGCATATAAACTGCTTGAGTAAATTGGACAAAGGTTAATACTTCTGCGAAAGTTACTAAGAAGTTTAATGAGTTAATGAGGAACCAATTTCCCACAAAACAAAATGCTAACTAGTCGCTGGAATGAGGTCCAGACTGCATTATCTTGATGTGCTATGTTCAGATTGTATGAAAATGAGCTGATGCAAACATTCCCTTTGCTCAGGGGTGAGGAATCTCTGGCCTGCATGGCTTCAGGTGAAGCTTCACAAAAACACCTCCCTCTCCCAAAGCCTCAGCCCTTGAAGCCTAGCAGGGGTGGGAGTCTGTGCTGTGCTGATCAATAATCAGTGAACAGAAGGGATTCCCCTCGCCTGCTCTACATTTACCCCAATGGAGGAAAGTGCAGGGCAGCTGAAGCCAGTCCAACCAAGTCATAAGCTGGAGGAGAGCTTCTGCAGCCATCACCTTAGCCAAAGACTTGACTTTGTTGCATGGGGGCTTTTTCCTGGCCACGGAAACTCAAGCATAGCAAACCAGCTGAAGCTCTGATTGGAGGAGCTAGTTGGTGCTTCTGCTGGGAAATGAGTGGTATCAGAGGTCATGACCCTGCCCTCGGATGTCAGTGATATGGCCTGAAGCCCTGACATGTATCTTGTGGAGGGCTGAATGAAGTACATAGGTAGTTCATCTGGCCCTGCTGCCCAAACATACTCTCTGTCTCTGCTTTGGCAGGAATATTCAGCAATTCAGGAATAAATTTAACAAAATTATACATTGGAGAGAAAACACTGTTTAGGTTGTGAGGTTGAAAGTTCACATCCTTTGTAAAACATGTTAAATGTTTTAATAAAAAAAATAAAAAAATTAATTAATTGGCAGGATATTGTTGTGGGGGGAGTAGCTAGTCTTGTTATTCTTTACCATTTTTTCTTTTTAAAGAATGCAACTAAGAACAATAATAAAGGTGGCATTTTGAAAGGTCACAAAATAAAATAAGGGATGGAAGTTTTGTCTCTTGTCATTAGTGATGTCTTGGGCACTGCCTACTCTTTGCACTATCGCCAGCCTTTGAACATACTTATGTTCAATATCCACCTCATGTTTTCTGTTAATTCAGAATTTGTTGAAATAAGTGGTTGGGATATTTTCCAGAAAATGACAATCTACTAATTTGATCAACAACCTGAATACTTAATGCTTATTTTTGGGTCAGTATTTCAGCTATATGCTCTACATATTAACCTATTTGAGTATACCTGGCTTTACTGTTATGATTTGCATAGGGTTTTATAGACATGTGGGTTGGCTTTTGTCACAATTCCATCTTATTGCAAATTTATCTCAACAATGGGGAAAGAAAGGTAAATTAAAATTAAAGCTAAGATTGTTAGAATTGTATCTTAAGGCTCATACACTGATAATGTTTAGTTGACGTAACTATAAGAGATCTGTTTTTAAGACAAATCAATAGATCAGTGGTGGCGAACATAAGGCACGAGTGCCACAGTGGGCACGCAGAGCCCTCGATGTTGGAAAGCAAGCCACGTCACCCCAGTATCATCCCAGCAGCTGATGATAGAATAACAGTGCACATAGGGGCCATGCGCATGCTTGGAAAGGGGTAGCGGTGCGAGGTGATGATGTCACAAGGTGTGACTAATTAGCCGCAACTCATCTGAGATTTTACATGGTCAGCCAGTGCGCTGCCAAGGATATATATATGTTAGGTTGGACTGGGTGTGAGGTGTTTTTTCTAAATTAAAACATCAATTTTAAGGTTTTATTGTGTTTAGAATGGGCATAAATGATGAGCAGTGCAGAAAAAGGTACTCAACGAAGGCTTTTTCAGAATCGCGCTCTGTTCAAAGGTATTTTAGTCCTATATTAGGGTTAGGGGTGTGCACCAGGGTAGGATTAGGGTTCGAAAAACAAGGTGTCCTGGCATGATTCTGATGGTTGGAATCTGTTTAGAATGGACAGAATGGATGAACAGTGCAGAAAAAGCTACTCAAGGAAGTCCTTTTCAAAATCGCCCTCTTGAATGGAACTTTAGTCTTATATTAGGGTTAGGGGTGTGTACTAGGGAAGGGTTAGGGTTAGAAAAACAATGTTTTGTGACATGATTTTGTCATGCCTAATGACTCTGGGGAGGTGTTAGCACGCGAAAGAGGGCCAGAAGCCCCCAGCGAGGATCAGGCTTTAGAGCAGGGAGATTTATACTTGGTGCGCAAGGCACAAACAGCCTGCCCTCCGCCACCTGACACTCAAGTTTTTGAGGGAGTTCCCGGAAATTGAGAAGATGAGTCAGTTGCCATGGGGAATGCCCAACTGAGGAGGAGAATTCGACGCTTACACCAATTGCAAGAGAGAAGGAGAGAAAGAAGTTTGTTTGGCCCCCATAGAGAAGGACGTGTTAGGAGATTAAGGTCCACAAGACGACTCTAAGAGGTCAGAAAGGAGGGGGCAACTGCATTAGCTTCTACATTACCGCTCGTAAACATACATCTTGTAGTCGTTTGGCATAAAGGTCTTTAGTTTTTATTGCCAATCTCTGTGAGAGTACTTGGGAACGTGAGTTACGACATCACGACAGATTTGATGGTTGGAATGCATTTATAATATGCAGAAATGATGAGCAGTGCAAAAAACGCTGTTCAAGGAAGTCCTTTTAAAAATCATCCTCTTTGTATAGAACTTTCACCCTATATTAGGGTTAGGGGTGCGGACCAGTGTAGGTTAGGGTTAGAAAAATGAGGTGTCCTGGAATGGTTTTGATGGTTGGAATGAGTTTAGAGTGGGCAGAAATGATAAGCAGTGCAGAAAAAGATGCTCAAGGAAGTCCTTTTCAAAATCACCCTCTTTTGTATGGAACTTTCACCCTATATTAGGATTAGAGGTGTGCACCAGGGTAGGGTTAAGGTTAGAAAAAAGCTGTGCCCTGCCATGATTTTGACGATTGCAGTAAGTATAGAATGGGAAGAAATAATGACCAGAGCAGAAACACCTGCTCAAGGAAGTCTTTTCAAAATCACTCTCTTTGTATGGAACATTCACACTATATGAGGGTTAGGGGTGTGTACCAGGGTAGGGTTGGTGTTAGAAAAACTTATGTCTTGGCATGCTTTTGATGCTTGCAGTGACTTAGGAAAGGGCAGAAATGATGAGCAGGGCAGAAAATGCTGCTCAAGGAAGCCCTTTACAAAATCACGCTCTTTGTATGGAACTTTAACCCCATATTAGGGTTAGGGGTGTGCACCATGGTAGGGTTAGGCTTAGAAGAACGAGGGTCCTGGCATGATTTGGATGGTTGGAATGATGGTACAGTGGGCAGAAATGAAGAGCAGTGCAGAAAACACTGCTCAAGGAAGCCCTTTTCAAAATCACACTCTTTGTATGGAACTTCAACCCCATATTAGGGTTAGGGTTGTGCACCAAGGTAGGGTTAGGGTTAGAAAAAGGAGGTGTCCTGGCATGGTTTTGATGGTTGGAATAAGTTTAGAGTGGGCAGAAATGATGAGCAGTGCAGAAAACGCTGCTCAAGGAAGCCCTTTTCAAAATCACACCCTTTGCATGGAACTTTAACCCTATAGTAGGGTTAGGGTTGTGCACCAAGGTAGGGTTAGGGTTAGAAAAAGGAGGTGTCCTGGCATGGTTTTGATGGTTGGAATGTGTTTAGAATGGGCAAAGATGATGAGCTGTGCAGAAAAAGCTACTCAAGGAAGGCTTTTCCAAAATCAAATTATTTGCAGTGGAATTTTAACCCTAAATTTGGTTGATTTTTTTTTTTTAGGTTGAAAATTTTTATTTAAATAAAAACATACTACAAAAGTTACAAAAGGCACAAAAAATGCAACATTACAAAAATAGAAAAGTACACATCCAATATTTACAAGGTATCAAAATGCCAAATGTACACACATTTACAGGATTCCCAAGCTTTACAAATCAAATTTACAAAAAGAACGTTCTACAGACTTCTCCTTGATAGGTTCATGCCATGCGTCTCAGCAACATTTTGCATGTATGAGCGGTTTACGTACATTACGTGATCGGGGCATGAGCCCCACTCAACCACGGCCACAATTTCCTCCACCGACTGGGCGGCATCCTCCCTTTTTCCTCGCGGCTCAACCAAAAAATCTTCTCTTGGACAAATTTAACCGAGCCGGCCACGTCAGCCACCTTTTGTGTCTTTATCACTCTGTGGCATTGGAGCAACAGCCCCAACAGAATGTACAGATTAATCAGCCTAATCATGGACCACGGTACAGTCCAGTACGTCTTGGGAGCCGTGGTCTCTCTCCACCGCCCCTTCCTGGGCACCCTCCTCCTGGGTCCCTTCAATGGAGGACCGGGTTCTGTGCCAGACACAACCGATTTCCAGTCCTGGGAGCCCAGGTCCGGCCAGTCCAGTGCTTCAGACACCGCCTTCCACGTGGCATGTGCCGCGGGGCAATCGCTGACAAAGTGCCTCACCGTCTCCTTTTGCGCCGTCCCGCTCACGACAGCCCCGCTCTTATACTGCAGTCTGGGGCAGGCCTGTGCCCACTTGGGAAGCCAGGGTCTGGTCCCTTGCAGGTCATACACCTGATGATACAACCTCCACCTGATGTCCCACAGCCGGAACGGAACCCTCCTGTCGTGAAATTATTCTATCGGGTAAGTCTATTCCCTCAAGTATCGAGAGAGGTTCTCCCTCCTCGCATTCTTGACAACCTGCGGTCTGAAATAGGCCACCTCTAGCAGCTCTCTATACACCGCTCATTTGATACTCCGCAGGTCCCCCCGGCTAGTACCAAACCATTCTGCATGGACTTTATGCTGCTTGATGAAGCTGTAGAGCTCCCTCAGATATTCGGGTCCCGTGCACCGCATCGTGGCCGAGATGGCAAAGTCGAGGCAGTGCTCCCCCCACCAGGTTTCCGCCCACGGTTTACCCACCCAGTGCTGCGCAAACAGGACCACCCACATGTGAGGTTGGTCCCCCCGCTCCTCCCATTGAGCGTATTTACCAAAGTTGTAACTCAGAAATGTGGTGAACATCCTCAGACAGAGAGCCGGGAGGTCCAAGCCTGCCTGGTCTATCTGCCCTATATTAGGGTTAGGGAAGTGCACCAGGTTAGGGTTAGGGTTAGAAAAACGAGGTGTCCTGGCATGGTTTTGATGGTTGGAATGTGTTCAGAATGGGCAGAGGTGATGAGCTGTGCACAAAAAGCTACTCAAGGAAGGCTTTTACAAAATCACAGTTTTAGTGGAACTGAAGCCCTATATTAGGGCTAGGGGTTTTCACCAGGTTAGGGTTAGAAAAACGAGGTGTCCTGGCATGGTTTTGATGGTTGGAATGTGTTCAGAATGGGCAGAGATGATGAGCTTTGCACAAAAAGCTACTCAAGGAAGGCTTTTACCAAATCACAATATTGTCAATGGAACTTTAGTCCTATATTAAGGCTAGGGAAGTGCACCAGGGTAGGGTTAGGGTTAGAAAAAGGAGGTGTCCTGGCATGGTTTTGATGGTTGGAATGTGCTTAGAATGTGCAGGAATGTTGAGCTGTGCAGAAAAAGCTACTCAAAGAAGGCTTTTACAAAATCACAGTATTTTCAATACAACTTTAGCCCTATATTAAGGTTAGGGAAGTGCACCAGAGTAGGGTTAGGGTTAGAAAAACGAGGTGTCCTGGCATGATTTTGATGTTTGGAATGTGTTTTGAATGGGCAGAAATGATGAGCATTGCAGAAAACGCTGCTCAAGGAAGTCATTTTCAAAATCACACTCTTTGTACGGAACTTTGACCCTGTATTAGGGTTAGGGCTGTGCACCAGGGTAGCGTTAGGGTTAGAAAAAGGAGGTGTCCTGGCATGATTTTGATGGTTGGAATGTTTTTAGAATTGGCAGAAATGATGAGCAGTGCAGAAAACACTACTCAAGGAAGTCCTTTTCAAAATCACACTGTTTCCATAGAACTTTCACCCTATAGTACGGTTAGGGGTTTTGACCAGAGAAGGGGTAAGTGTTAGAAAAAGGAGTTGTCCTGGCATGATTTTGATGGTTGTAATGATATTAGAGTGGGCAGAAATGATGAGCACTGCAGAAAACGCTGCTCAAGGAAGTCCTTTTCAAAATCACTCTCTTTGTATGGAACTTTCACCCCATATCAGGGTTAGGGGTGTGCACCAGGGTAGGTCTAGGGTTAGAAGAACGAAGTGTCCTGGCATGATTTTGATGGTTTGAATGTGTTTAGATTGTGTAGAAATGATGAGCAGTGCAGAAAATGCTGCTTATGGAAGTCTTTTTCAAAATCACACTCTTTGTAGGGAACTTTCACCCTATATTAGGGTTAGGGCTGTGCACCAGGGTAGGGTTAGGATTAGAAAAAGGAGGTGTCCTGGCATGATTTTGATGGTTGGAATGTGTTTAGAGTGGGTAGAAATGATGAGCAGTGTAGATGACGCTGCCTGAGGAAGTCCTTTTCATAATCTCCCTCTTTTGTATGGAATTTTCATCCGTATTATGGTTAGGGGTGTGCACCAGGGTAGGGTTAGAATTTGAAAAATGATGTGTCCTGTCATTAATTCTTAGCAGTGGAGAAAAGGCTACTCAAAATTATCCTCTTTTCAGTGGTAAATGTTAAAATTTCCCCTTCACCTTAAAGTACAGTATTGTCTGACTCTAGGGGTTGTGCTCATCTCCATGTCCTAGCCAAGGGAGCCAGCCTTTGTCTGCAGACAGTCTTCGTTTTCATGTGGTTGGCATGACTAAACACCGAGGTATATGGAATGTTTTTTTCAATGGTATTTTAGCCCTATATTTGGGCTGGGAGAGCGCACCAATGTAGGGTTAGGGCCGTGATGCTGAACCTGTGGTGCACTAGCCACAACAGTCATGCAGAAATCCCTGTGTTGTCAGACAATCCATGTTGTGGCATCATCGCTCAAGCAGCCGAGCACTGGGCAACAGCGCACGTATGGGCCATGCGCTTGCTCGGAATGGAGTAGCAGTGCCAGGCGATGGAATCACATACTCTGACTCATTAGCTGCTACTCGTCTGAGCTGTCGCATGACTGCTCAGTGCACTGGTAAGGATATATATATATTGCTTTCACTGGGTGTGAGTTGTTTTTTCTACACTAAAACCTCAGTTTTCAGGTTTTATTGTAGTGTTGGCACCTTGTCATAAATAAGTGCATTTTGGGTTGCAATTTGGGCACTCGGTCTCTCAATGGTTCACCATCACTGAGTTAGATTCTTGATTTTGCTGACTCATGTCATTTTATGGTCTTCTTCAGCATTATTCCTGCATTGTTTGTATTGAGGAAATACATATCTTTGTGTTACATGCTTGTAAAGTATAAAAGTACATTATAATGGGTCATGACAGGAACATCTTTACATAGGGCATATATTTTTATACATAATACAATAGGCTCCATCCAGCGTCATATGAGTGGGCTTCTGCTCATGTAGTAAACCTTATATCTTCTCCACACTGCAGCTTCCCAGTGTCCCTAAAATCTGCTTTGAGCTATGCGCCAACCTCCACATCAGATTTGGTGGGACATGGGATGCTATCCCAGTAGTTGATGGCATTCTGTCAGTTGCCTGACATATTTGGAGTTTGCTCAGTAAGTTTTAATTGCACACACTATTTTATGTTCTCCTCACGAACTAATTTTATTTGGTGCATCTAACTGAACTTATGATTGTTCCCTAAATTGAATCAAAATGTTTAATTAACCTAATACGGTTTGCTCTGACTGGCAGCAGCACTTCCAATGGTGCTTCTTCACTAGACATTTCATGTAGAATTACCATGATTCATTCATTTAGTTCTATGAAGCATTCACGTGAAATCTTCATCTAGTAATGATAATTCTATATTTTCTCTGTAATTTTTCCAACATTTTAGAATAATGAAAGATGAGCACAGTCCTCATGGATGTAAAGCTCTTTAGTATAGCGATGGGGTCCCTGCAGCCCTCCAGATATTGTTGGACTGCAACTTCCATCATTGACTGTGCTAGCAAGGGCTGATAGGAGTTGTAGTTCACTAACATCTGGAGGACCACACTTTTCCCATGTCTGTTTTAATAGTTGTCTTCCATCTTTTTAAAAGCATGATACCAGCAGGTTTAACAGGGTTGGTATCAGCAGTGATACTTTAAGAAAGTGAGTTTATCTTAGCTAAGTTCACATTCATTTTGAACTTTGTGGTCGGTGCCATGTTATGACCCTTTTGATTTTTAAAATTCATATTTTCTTGAGCACTGAAGTTTGTTTGCTTGTTTTTTTAAATGAAAGAGAGGGATCACTCTGTAACACCATAATTTGGATTATATAACATGGTAATTTTTAATTTTTAAAAACCATTCTAGTCAAAATGATGCCCATGTTGCTAAAATTTCTGTGACTTGAAAGTTATTTAAAAATAACTTTAAATAAATTAGAAATAAGTTTAAATACAGTTTAAAATAGCTGTAAGTTAAAAATAGCTATTTTTAAAAATAATACAACAGCAGTATCATATTACAGTGTCATAGCAGCATTGTCATAGTTACAGTGTACAGTAATGTACAGTAACTACTTTGTCATAGTTTCATTGTTACAGTATCATAGCAGCAGTATTGTATTACAGTGTCATAGCAGCATAACGCTGGAATGCAAAAATCATCATTATAGTATTATATTGCTATTATTGCTATAATACTATAATACTTTAATTAAATTACTGGTTAAAAATAAACAGGGTCATCCAGCACAAGAAGTGATGTGCATATGATATTAGCATATGAAATCTGTATGTATGCAAGTAAAGTGTGTGAATGTGGATGTCCATGCTTCTATGTGCACTTGTATGTGAACTATGTATGTGTGTCTCATTGTGCATGTATCTGGCCCCTGCCTACCACCTGACATGGCATGTGGTCCTTGGAATTTAAGCTTGCCCAACCGTGATTTAACTGAAGACACTAGAAATTGAATGTGGGACCTTTCACATGCAAAGCACATGTGTTCTGCTGAGCTATAATACAGTACAATTCAATAACAATATATTGTCATTACATACTAATTACATTTTCCACATTATTAATTATTTAATTAATTCTCTAGTTGGAAGAGAAAGCCAAGACAGTTGCACCCTTGTGTTATCTTTTTCTGAATTGCAAGCCTGACAGCATCAACAGGTTGTGAGGCCTACACAAAGCAATGCTGTGACACAATGCTATTCACAGGGTGGGTTCGCATGATCACAGAGGGAAAATAACTGTTGTAAGCTGCCTAAGTAGCATAAGTGTTCTCACTGGGCACCGGTTGTCTAGACATCTGAAGAGAACCCTAAAACTAGAGTTTTTAACCAGCTCAGCCATCCACCCTTGCTGGATTTAGGTATGAGGAAGGAAAATAATCAGTCATGACTTACTTTCCTTCCATTTTTATGTGAACCCTGTCATAGACTGCTGGCGGACCATTTTGATTTCATTAATTAATGACTAACCAACAAAAAAGTATTTCTATTCCTATTTTAAGAATAAGAATAGCATGTTAAGAGCAATTAGCAGGCATCTTGTTTGGAGCGTTCTAATAGTCCAGGTTCATTAAACCAACAGGAACACTCATATTCAGCTGCTAAATGTTTCAATGCATTTATGATTCATTTCCCCCAGAACCTTGCTTATGATTGTAACAAGATAGCAGTCATAAATGTTTGCCTACACTGATACATTCATCAGCATGCACTCCAGTAGCTGCATAGACTGTGCAGCTTTCTAATGTGTGCAGCAGATACCTTGTACTGAGCTCTGATTATCTCTATATTGTTGCCTTCCCTGTTGGATTTCTAGATTCTACTCTACTTTTCCTGTTCTGGGAGGAATGAGGCTGCACTAAGAAATCTTGCTCAACTTCTTATCCATTCTTTTCTCTTTCACTATGATTTAAGATTGAGCCAAGATACACTCTCTTTATTGAATTCCTCTAGGCAAGCACAAATTCTCCAAGCCCTAGAAAGCATCATAATCTCTCCAAGAGATCACGGAGACACAGCAATTCAGAACTGAAGAACAAGCAGGTGAATCAAGAAATCTTTATATGTCAGGTTGGTTTGTGGAACATCAAGTTCTGTTAACTGTTCGCCATGGGTGCTTCCAGATGAGGTTTTTTTTGTGCAATCACCTGGGGATCTAGGTTACATCATCTTCCACATGTAAACTTCCCATGCTTTTCCTATGGCTGCTGCTTCCTTTTACTGCAAAAAAAATTAGATGAAGTGGAGAAGATGGAATAGGTGCCCAGTGTCTTTTGATTGGTAGTGCTAGGAGTTGTCTGCCTGAAAGCACCTGAAATGTTCCGTTCCTTTCTTACAAAATTAAAAAGAGTTTTAAGTATGACAGTCCCTGGTACTGGTAGTCCCTGAGTAAACAAAGTGACTTAATAGGGTGTTGCTTGGATTATGCTTTTGAGAAATATTTTAGAAAATGTTAAAATGATATAGTGTTGAATCATTGATTCAGTATCTGTTGACTGTGCAGGCTGTAGAGGGATTGCATAAAGTTCTGGCACAACTGGGCATAATGCTTCATCAAAACTACTAAATATTAATTTGGGTGGAGGGGTTCAGTTTCCCAAAGGATTTAGTTTAAGTGATCAGTACTTTAAAGTCCAAACATTACTCTGAGAGAGACAAGAATGTTTAAAGTATTATTATTATTATTATTATTATTATTATTATTATTATTATTATTATTATAGCATTTCTATGCCGCCCCTTGCCGAAACCTCGGGGCGGCTTACAACATGATAAAATACATTGAAATACAAAAGTACATAATAAATTACCATTAAATATAAAAATACAAAGAATACATTGATTTACAAAAATAAAATTAAAATTATCAGTATAAAATAAAAATATAGGAGGAGAAAGAGAAGGAAGAAGAAGTTGCCCTGGCCAGATCATATGTTTTAACAATTGAAATGATGTTTAAATAAAAAGGTCTTTACCTGGCGCCGAAAAACCAGTAACGACGGTGCCAGGCGGACCTCTTTGGGGAGTGAATTCCATAGGTTGGGCGCCACCGCAGAGAAAGCCCTCCTCCGGGTACTTACTCTCCTAATTTCTTTCATGGAGGGTTCCCGGAGAAGGAACTCTCCCGCAGATCTCAAAGGGCGGTCGGGCATATACGGACGTAAGCGCTCGTTCAGGTAGCCAGGACCCAAGCCGTTTAGGGCTTTGTAGGTCATAATCAACACCTTGAATTGGGCCCGGGCTTCAATGGGAAGCCAGTGAAGCTGACGGAGGACTGGAGTCATGTGAGCATAACGCCCCATCCCCGTCAGCAACCTGGCAGCTCTATTTTGCACCAATTGAAGTGTTCGGACTGTCTTCAGGGGAAGCCCCACGTAAAGCGCATTACAGAAGTCTAGGCGGGAAGTCACCAGCGCGTGTGTCACTGTCGCCAGGCAGTCGTACTCCAGGTAGGGGCGCAGCTGATTAATCAGCCGAAGCTGAAGGAAGGCGTTCCTCGCTACCGCTATCACCTGAGCTTCCAAAGAAAGCTCCGGGTCGAGGAGTACTCCTAAGCTGCGGACCTTATCCCTAAGAGGGAGTGTTGCACCATTCAGGACCAGGTCAAATCCACCCTCTCCGAAACCCGATCCGCCAACCAACAGGACCTCCGTCTTGTCTGGGTTGAGTTTCAGTTTATTGGCCCTCATCCATTCCCTTACCTCGGCCAAGCACCGGTTCAGCACAGCCACTGCCTCACCTGGATTAGTGGAGAACGAGAGGTAAAGCTGGGTATCATCAGCGTATTGATGATTCCGCAGCCCACACCTCCTGATGACATATAGTATAGAAGAAATTGTCCAGAGTTTGAACCAAAGGTTCTCTTAATGTGTGGCAAAAACGCAAGAATAGTGGGCAAAAAATGAATACCTAAAATGAAGAAATCCTAGGATTATATAGCAATGTATCTGGACACCAATGAGCTTCATAAGATAAAAGAAAGAGGAAGCTTCAGGCCATTGCTTAAATGAACAGTGATGCTTCTAATAGACCACTTTTAGAGAAGAATATAAAAGCAGTGAAATGTTACTGCCAAGTGGACTAGAAAGCCTGAGTAGCTAATAGATTGGTTCAAAATCCAAAAAGGCTTTTAGAATGGCATTTGATGGCATTTTTGAGGAATCAGTAGTAATCTGGTATCTATTGATGGAAAACATATACTAAAATAAAAAAGGTCGATTACCAAATTTCCCAGTGTCTCACTGCTCTCCTGAAAAATATTTATTCATTGCATTTTAATACTACCCCATAACTGAGGCTCTCAGGGTGGTTAAAAAAAGTTAAAAACACACAAGAAAGAGAGGTGAGAGGAATTAACATAAGATGACAAAATCATAGCGATTGCAACCAAATTGGTATAGTAGTAGTACATGCGATTATAAAACTAAAGTTTAAAAGTAGACCGTTGACTGTTAAAATACTGGAAAAATAAAAACGTTTTCACTGGGCGCTAAACATAATACAGAGTATCACCTTGATCATCTTTCTGCATTTTCAGCAAGGAAGTCTACATTATTACAAAATTGCAGCCTACACTCCCAAAATTTCTAATATCCCTTTCAGAGGGATGTGATCATTCAAATATACAATAATACAGGTTTGGATGGTACAACATTTTCCTGCAAAAATGTATTTGACTCACAGTATTAAGATATCAGTACATAAAACAAAGTTTTCAGATATGGTGCCATTCCAGTTAACAGGAACTTTATTATTCTCCGGGGTACATTTTTGTACAACTAGAAATTGATCAGCATATATTTGATCAGAAGTTAGAGAGCAGTCCCTTGATGTATTAACACATGTACTGTCCCCAAGCTTACATATAATTCACAGTAAGTGTAATTTTGTTCAGACCCTAATTTAGTGCTATGGAAAATAGCCTGATTAAGCTCAGATCAATTTGGAGATTGCCCAGTTCAGTTCCACTTAACTCTAAACCTGAAACAAGGCTTGGACACCCAAAGCTTGGTATCTCCCATGGACTACAATGAGAAATCCACATTTTTTTTACTGTTTTAATTAATTGGATGAAGTTTGCAGACATAGTAGACCCTTCTGAGGATGATGCCTGCCAAATGTCAGAGAAATAGAGGGTTTGGTGCTTAGTTTCTTTAATATTTGTTGTTATTTTTAAACTCTGTTCTGGTGATGCCTTTCATTTTGATTAATGACAAAAAATATTTTTGACAATTAGCCTTGCCAGCTTAACTGAATCTTCTGTGTGGATAAAGCCTGCCAGTTTTCACGAAGAGAGATCCAGGTTGTGTGTGTGTGTGTGTGTGTGTGTGTGTGTGTGTAATTGGAGTAATTACACTTTGGGGACAATTAATAAGAAACCCCTAATCTTTCCTATTGTTTGGTATGCAGTTCCTATGAAGACAGCAATCACTGTAGAAGGCAGGCCTTGATAAGAAACCTGCCAAATTACAGAAGGATAGGTGCAGGGATTTTGGTACTAGGCACCATCAAAGTTGCTTTGGAAGTGGGAAGAGACTTGATTCAAAAGAAAACCTATTGTATTAAGGCCAACACAGACGTGAGAGGAGGAGAATGGGGCAAAGTAAGCAACACTGCCTATAGAACTAATTCTGAGAGAGACTTACAGAACAGCAAGAACAAATAAAACTTCCAAGAGAAGAGTGGAAAGACAGAAAGGAAAAGAAAAGGACTGAGAAATTAGAATGAGGAAGATTGGTTGACACTATGAAAGGATGATAAGAAAACAGAAAGGGTTACATAGTATGGAAGCCAGCTACAAACAATTTATCTCACACCTGTTACACACCTCAGCCTATTACTGTTTTTTGCTAAGAAAGAAATAGCTGGTGGAGCAAAGGAGTAACAGGTATTAGACTCATAGCCATTTGCTTAAATTCAGTGATTGCAGAGTCCTTGGTAAAGTGTTCCTTTTGATTAGACCTATCAGTCACTCAACTCCTCACCTTCCTTCTCTCATTTTACCTTAGCATTTTTCATAAATAGAAAAATAAAAACAAAGTAGCAATATTTAGCTACTTTAGCTAATTTCTGCAGCCTTCCACAGTACTAAATCTTGAAACTTAAGCATGAAAATTCAGGACTGACATTTTAAAACCCAATCTTGCTTCTGCAAAGGGTAATACCATATTTTTCCATCTATAAGACGTCCCCATGTATAGGACACCCCCCACTTTTCCTACCAATCTCCAGCAAACAAGCTGCTGCCCCCCCCACCCGCGCTCGCCGCCCCCCTCTTGTGCACCGGTCTCCCCCCACCAGTGCACCCACGACTCCCCGTGTATAAGATGCACCTTCATTTTTAAGTAAATGTTTTTAAGAAAAAGTAGCATCTTATACATGGAAAAATACGGTATCTTTGCAGGATTGTTATCAGCACTTATTTCTATTCTTCATTTTCAAGTTTCCATTCCTTGTCTTATGGGCTTAGAATGACAAGAATTGGTGTACAAGCTTGCTTCCAGAGCATTTTCATAGCCACTCAGAAAAGCTGAGAACAAAGCCATTTTTATCCTCTCTGTGTTGCACTTAGGGCACAGCTCAGCATGTCATAAACAGAATGAAAATCCTCCCCTTATGATATGTGTGGGTCAATGTGGGTGGAGAAGACTGAGAAGAATGTGAGTCCAAGACTGAATGGTATGTGTGTATTGGAGAGAGTGGACATGAGAAAGAGGCCGTATGCCAGCGGTAACTATTCCCATTTAGGTGCAGTGGCTCCACACATTGCTGCAATAAGGCAACTAAGGGTCAATTTGGAAGTGCCCATAAGCTCAAAGCTGTTATGCTCTCTGTGTCTCCAACCTCTTTTTCCAGTTCCATTAAGCCATTCTTGGGCCCGATCTGTATCAATCCAAATGAAACCCTTATATGAACAGCAAAGTTTCCTACTTGGAATCCATTAAGGATTTCAGTTTGTGGGCTTTTAATTTAATACATTTATAAAATAGTAATAATTGCATCACAGAAAAAACACTGTTACTTTTTTTGTCTATCGACCAAATTTTAAAATGTAAAGCTCACAGTAATAATTTTGAAGATAGGTACAATGTATTTGTATGAAAAATGGACAGCTTTGCTGTATTGTGCATGGTAATTAAAAGTGTGAAAATTGGTGGCCATTTTCCAAGATGGAGGCTAAACAACTTAGCAAAAATGTTAGCATACCATGCAGAAACACATCCAGTAGCAACTAATTCCATCAAAATGCTGCCACCTCTCTGAATTGCAAAAATGTGCTCTAGTCTATAATAAATTTATTTGGGTTTTCCTAGAAAGCAAGTCTATAGAGAGCAGCTGGGGAAGGATCCCTTACAATGGAAGACACACTAATCTCATTGCATAGGGTAATAATACAAGGATTTAAAAAATCTAAAATTAATTCTAGTGTAATATCTATATAAGGTCAACTCAAGAAGTAGATCACAGCTTTCCAACATGTGTACATATATAAAAAAGATTTATGTATGAAGTTATACTCTTCCCCTCACACATTTATCTAAGAAAAAAATACATATGAGGTACATCTTAAGGAGGCTATTGAAGAGAGCTTTCAGGTAAGTATCAGAATCCATTCTGAATGATAAGTAGTAGTTTCAAGGTAATTAGGATTAGTTTTTTATTGTACATTTATTTATCATCAGAAGCAGTAGAATTAAACTGAAACAAAACCTTGTAAAAACACAAAGGCAGTCTTAGTAGTTACCAGAGCTGGAGAGCACTTGTTTCGTTAATTAGTGAAAAAAACAAAATACAGAGTGGAAGTATTTGGTGAGCAACACCTGGATGCACATTCTTCTGATATGACCCAATATATTATGCAAATAAGCAATCCTCCATTTTAAAACTTGCCTTTAAAATGCTTAATTCTCTTGTTTTGGCTACATTGCATAAAAAGAAGTTTAAGTTATTTTACAATTAGCTTATAACAGGGGTTCCCTGCCCTTTGTACCTGTGGGTACATTTGGGCATTTGAGAAAGTGCTGTAGGCACCACCAGAAGGAATGTGGCTAGTCACATCATGGCTGGCCTGGGGACCTGGCTAGTCAGAAGTGGGGGTGGGGGTGCTATGTGGGGGTGGCAGAATAACAAGGCTACAGGCAGAAAGACAAATGGCAAGATAATAGCATGAGTAAGAGAGAATAAAATTAAGGGTTAGGAAGGGAATGATAGAAGAAGCTAGAAGCTGTGAATGGAAAGACAAAAGCTCTATGTGGACAGTGGGGTTAGGAAGCACATTTTTTTCCTGTTTGTTGAATGACTGATGATCAGCAAGTTCAGAAATAAGAAAAAACCTGGTGTCCTAACATTTTTTCAATTTTTTTACTCTGTAAAAAATACATTTTGAATGAGGCACAGCATGGAGAGCTTTGTGGGCATCAGTAGAGGTCCCCACAAGTGCCATAGTAGGGACCCCTGCCTGGGTGAGGCTATCTTATGTGTATCTAAAAGAGACCTCATTTTTTTGGTATCTCATATATCTAGTGGAGTTTCTGGAAGTAAAGGGTGCTTCCAGACAATGCAGTGGCTTTATCCAATTCACAGAATGTTATGGGTCATCTAGACATCATTTTCTGCAACTTGTAAGCCTTCTGTAGTTGCCATCATTTTCCTCGACTTTTTTCTTACTGCCAAAAAAGAGAATAGTTGCACATTGTTTTCTAATCTGTAGTGCTAGGAGCCCTCTGTCTATAAGCACCCAAGGTCTGTGTCAGAAGGGACTGTCAATTTTTTAAAGTCCACAAAAAATTTTCTTAGCTTTGAAGATATGTGCCCCTCACAAATTTTGATAAAAGTGAAATCTAGTAGCTGTGTGGCATAGTTATGGCACCCTCCTATACATTTTACTCAGAAATAAGTTTATAACCTTACAGATATAGTTTCTGATTGCATTAATTATAGTTCTTTTGTAAATTATTAATAATTGAATACCTTCATCCACAAAATAGATTGTAGTTTTATTATTTTCACTCAGTTGCATTTTAAATGTATATTTGAACAATAGGAAAATGCAGCTTGGTGCCAAGTAGAGCTTCATGTTTAATTAAGTACTTTCTCTGTAGGAAATAAGATTTCGTATCTCAAACAAAATTGTCTACAAGTTACCTGTCTGTGAGGTAATAATTCCATTCCTAATTGTATTTGTTTCTTTTAAAAATGCTAAAGGTCTTTTCCATGAGTTGATAATTTATCCCTAATTGTGTAATTCTATATAGTTTGACTGGCTTTACTTGTCAATAGGAGACTGAGAGCATTGGTGTGTCTTAGTCCGATTCCAGTTTGCTCAAGAATTCTGTAATTTGCTTTTTCAGCTTTTCATTCATAGTCAAATGTAGTAAGTAACTATCCTTTCCATATAATCCTTTCCATATATTCTCTGCTTGTTTATGTGTCTGTGGCCTGATATTTCTCAAACTTTTGAGAAATACCTGCTTGTGCCAGGAAATGTAAGGGGTTTTGATCTCATTCAATGAAGTCCTGCCTAACCACTTGTTTACAGTCTATGGATACTTAGGGTGCTTCCGGACCAGCTTTCGGGCTTGTGATGTGCAATCACCTTGACTTACTGAATGTTTTGGGATTTCTAGATGACAGCACCTTCCATTTCTAATCCATCCGTGTTTTCTCACTGTTTCTCACTTTTTTTTAACCATGGAAAATATGTTAAGAAAGAAAAGGCAGAATAGCTGCATAATACCTTCTGATAGTTAGAAGGCACCTGTGTCTGGAAGGCCCTCACCCCAAGCAACGAATGGTAGGTGGTAGAGGTGAAATAGCCCTACTGCAATCCAGAATGCAGTATGATGGTGCCTGGGTTTCTCAAACCAGGTCTCAGCACAGCTGGTATATAGTTACATTTGTCTATTTATATAGGACTTCCTTAAACATGTAGGTTGGAGTCACAAATTTGCCACTTTAAAATTTATTATTCACTGCATTTCAATAGTAATAATAATATAAAATCAACTTATTTGAAAACAAGTTCCCAAAACTTGACATAATTACCATGCATATGTGATCTAAAAGGAAAAGTCCAACCAGTTATGAAGTGCACCTGGATCATAATAGTATGCATGGGTATAACAGCAAATATGTAAACACTGTAGTAAAAGCAGAGACAAAATTATCATCTACATACTTTTTTATACAGGGCCGAGACCTAGAGGATTCACTTGCTTCATTTTTACAAAGAGAAAACCTAGATAAGTATCAAGGTGAGAAATTTATCCTGGCACACACTGTATAAAATTGTGTGTTGTATTTCTCTCTGGCTATATTTACACATCACTCTGTGCAATGCCACAAGGTAACTGCACAGCATGGTCTTTGTGTCCTGGGTTCACACATGAACATAGTTTCTAAGCATGCATGATTTCCATGCTTGTCCTTCATCTCTCCAAATAGCAACTGGTATCTCATCAGCTTCCTTGGCTCAAAATCATTCCCAGGGTACACTGCTTCTCCCTACCTCACCAGCCTACATGCTTCCCTGGGCATGTCCACCAATAGCTGTCTTTTTTATTTTTGTTTTCTGCTACTTAGTGAAGCAATACCTACTCACTAGAGTAGCCTATTGCTCTAGAGGGGCACTTCAGGAGCACTTCCCTGGGCTGTTCTGCCCTGCTCTCTGCCAACATGCAAGCACACACCCCTTTATACCTCTCCCCACTCCTTAGCTGCACATGTGTCCATGCCTCGCTGTGCACAGGACTCACGCACAGTAGAGGGAGCCCCCTTCCCCCTCTAGCCAGGCACAAAGAGCATCAGTGCAGGGACCCCTGTGAGGGATGCTGGGCAGACTTTCCTGACTGTGTCCATTTGGGCATCTGCCCAGAAAAGTCTTCTGGCAGACTGTTAGGACAGGAGGGACAACAGGGCTTGTTGAGAGTTTCAGGGACAGAATAGGAGTGGAGAAGGCAGAGCAGGAGACATGGGCTTCTTGGGGCAATTGCCTTGATGGCAATGCACACAAACAGCCCATATGCTCCTTATGTCTAAGGCAGTCCTCTCATGAGAAGACCACTGGCTCCCTTGGGACAAAAACAGCCCTTTCCAAGTATTACTCCAGCAAGAGACAACAGCCAGATAGGAGCACCCAGCATGCCCATCACCAAGGCTGCTGCTGCTGGAGACAGTGAGGTGCAATGACCTGCTCCTCCTACTGAGCTACCAAAAGCTGTCACTGGGCATCAGAAAGGGAGCAGAAAAATAATTGTGCAGAGCAGCCAAGCAGAACACAGCAGCCTCCACCACTGCAGTTCCTAGGCAGAATAGGACAGCAGAAGATGCAGGCTGGAGCATCCAGTGTAGCTGTGGCTGCTCTTGCTGCCAAACTCTATTGCAGACATGTGGAAACTGCATGGAAACATTTTGGCTGGGGTCACATATAACAAGCCATGGTAAAGCATGGAAACCTTACAACAAACAGTTCCTTCTTGGAGTGGGTTCCTGGAAACCAAACGTGCCATGCTTTACCATGGATGCAGGGTTCATATAGAATGACAAAGTATGCCTTTGCTGTTCCCAGTTATGTTTGAACGCAGCCTCTGTGCATATAAGCATGTGTTATACTGTTTGTGATTGCCTCAAAAAGGAGCTCTGCACCTATGAAACAGCTGATCCATCTTCAACTGATTGATATGTGTACAAATATGAGGAGAGCAGAAGGTTTGTGTCTTTTTCCTAATTGCCAGTTTGCATCTGTATGCCCAATACAGATTAAATGATAAACATGGCAAGACTGCATTGCCATGCGGTACTAGTTTAGTCAGTTTCATTTCTAAGGGAAACCTTTTATGTCTTCTTACAGGCCCACACACTTTTAAGAACGCCATGCATCATTATTTCATGCACTATAAATAAAATGTTTAAATCAGTTTCTACATGCTCCAGTTACTGGAACAGAACTGGAGTGTGCTACTAATTATGGGACTTTTTCATTAGGTATTTAAAACAGCCACACAAAAACATAGCATACATGAAATAGCAGTATAGGTTATGCTGGGTGAGAGGCGGGGAAGTTATTTCAGGTTTTCCAAGATACAGTTTGAATCTCTATGAACTGTTATGACCACAAGCCAGGCTGGGACTCAAAAGGCCCATGGATATGGTACATGATCTCAGTTTTATTATAAACTGGCAAGACAATAGCTTTATTCCCTAGAAAGATATTGCAGAGCTGAAGTACACATCATGATCTTTTGGTGGAAGATCCAGTTTTCTATTTATTCTTAAAAGTTGAGTGTAATATTGAGTATTTTATGAAATGTAACTCTTCGTATTTGAAAAATGAGAACTAGGAAAATGTGGAATTGCCTTCTGTGAACTTTATTCATTTATTTATTCGGTTTATATGCCTCCCTGTTAGCCATAAGGCTCTCTGGGTGGCTTATAACATAATCAATACAACAGTACAATAAAACTTACAATTTACAATAAAACCAATGATGATCATAAATAAATCAATCAACCAACCACTATAACTAAGAAAGCCAGATAATAGGAAAAATAAATAAAATATAACATAAGGTCAAAAAAGAAAGGGAACATTAAACCTAGTAAGGCATAGTTTATATCAAATATCTAGCATAAATTCATAAAATGGCAGCAGCACTGAATAATATAAAACCTTTAAAACTGCCATTAAAAATCACAAAACCAACTAATTCACCAACCAAAATAACAGTGGAACATTGTTGTTGTTGCAAAGTCGCGTCCGACCCATCGCAGCCCCATGTTAAGAGTAGACAGGAACAATAAGCAAGAACATTGTTAATACTTTCCAGGATCTTTCAAATATCCTTGTTCCATGGATTGAACCAGTGACTATTTTTGACCACCCATTTCACTTGCAATATATTCAAGAAGCAGGCTTTCTGACTGCAGAAAAGGGTATTTTAGAGACCCTTTGAATTCCTCTATCTTACCTGTGTCTCTTTGTAAAAGTTCTCCCAGATAAACAGAGTATCCCTTTAACTGAATGTGAGATCAAGATCAAGGATCCTCAGCCCATCTTCATAACTACAATTCCACCGTCAAAGCAGCGACACAGCCTCATAAGATCACCCATTAAACAGCATCCACCTCCCTTTCATATGTACTCCAGTGGAGAAATTCGTGGGAAGCAGAATGCAGGTATGGAAGAGCTAAGTGTACTGAGAGACTGGCAAATTTAGGATTTAGGGATTTTGTGGGATTTAGGGATGATATGAGCCCTAGGAATGAGTGATTCTAATAAGAGAATTCTTCCAAATAAAGAAGATAAATTGAAGTGCAGAGCAGGACGCAATTGTGAGTGTATTTCCAGATGAGGCTTTTATTTTACTAGGCGTGGGGGGCAGACAATGCTCCCTTCTCTGTGCAGTCATCCTCTGTTTTCCCATAAAAAAAGAGCTGCGCAATGTTTTTTTACTGGTAGTACTATAACTCATCTGGCTGGAAGAAGTAATGTCTGTCAGGGTTTCTCAAGTGGTATAAATGCAAAATGCAGTCCATTGCAAACAAACTGGAAGGGTTTGCACTTGACAACATTCAGTTTTTCCCAGCTTAGTATGCTAATTTCCACAGCTTGATTACTTGTGTTTGGCTCCTCCTGCTGAACAATCCAAGAATGCTCCATCATTGGGTTGTTCATTGTGACATCTGAATCTAGGTTTCTGGCTTCACACCTATCCCCTGACAAGCCAGTGTGAAGAGAGACATGCAGAGCTTTGAGTTAGGATATCATGCTCATACAATCCAGGGACAGAACATTTAGTTGCTGCCACTAGCAGGAAAAGCCAAGTGGAAGCAATTACGCTGCAAGGACTAGCACACTGTCTCATTCACAACAACTCAGGGTTTAAAAAGAAAACTGGGTTGCCTTTACATGCAAACCAACCCATTATCATCTTTGTTGTTAGCAAAATAAAATAAAATAAAAAGAGAATGTTCTATGAGTTTGTTATATTTATAGGGAGAATGAGGCAAATAGGTAGGTATTTATACTTCGGCATTTATGGTTCACATGTATTATTATTTTTCCTTTTCTACAGGTGCCTCTATTCCATCATCCTCTCCTGGAGTGAAACGGTACAGGTATTACTGCTTCAGAACTCCTGGGTTTATTGAAATTGCACAGGGGGCTTTTCACTTACAAGCTTTTTACTTAGTTTACTAACATAGAGATAATATCTGTGCAAGACAACATACCAAATGCAGTGTGAATCCCCTTTGCATGCTGAGGCTGTGGATATGGGATCTTCTTTACACATTAGATGTCTCATATGTATATGCTTCTAATGTGAAAAATTCTTGGGCTGCACTTCCCATATTAAGGTAAACTAATTTTCCTCAATTGAAAATATTGCAGAATAAGAAAAATTCTTATTTGCCGTCGTTACTTGTTTTTCGGCGCCAGGCCAAGACCTTTTTATTCAAACTATATTTTAACAACTTTTAATAGTATTTATTGGTTTTCATTCTAGAGCCAGGGTGAATCTAGATTTTATGTTTATTATTTATATGTTTATTATAAGTACACTGTGCTATACTGTATTTATTTATTGTATGGAAGCTGTCCCGAGGCTTATGCGAATGGGACGGCATAGAAAAACTCCAAATAAATAAATAATAAATAATAAAAATTATATTGTGTAAAGTAACCCTTGCTCTAGACAGGTTACTGACATTTGACAAAAAGCCATTATAATTCCTGTAATTTCACTGAATTTCTGAAGGGTGTGTTGTTACCTAACATAAAAGGGCTTTTTTCCTACTTCTTGGCTTCTACTTCTGCAGAAGACGTTAATTTGATCTTCTCATTTGGCTCTAAAGAAATTATATAAAAGTGTGTTTGGTGGCCAAATGAGATTTGAGAGACTTGTGACTGAGTGTGCGTCCACGTGTGCATCAAATTCAGAAAATGTTGTAAGGTGTGTTCCAGAGGTAATACTGCCAGGTTTCTCCATTGTTTCTTTTGTCTTTTTTTGGCATGGAATATCTGTTAAAGAGGGAAGGGTAGAATAGTTGCACATCATCATTTGGCTGCTAACATTAAGAGCGCTCCATCTGTAAGCATCCCAATCTCTGGACTTAAAAAGAAAGAAATGCAGCCTTTGCATGTGTGTTTTTGTGTGCGGGCAGAAGGATTTGTACTCACAGTAATAGTGCTAGAAGAGGTGTTTAACCATACACACCATGTCTCTGATAAAAATATCCTATCCTCCATGTAGGAATATCAGAAAAATCTGCACTGGCATCCTGAAATAGTATTCTCTACTTCTACCGCATTATAATCAGGTTTTGCTGGATGAATGGTGAGATGGAGATATGTGTGGTTTCTGTTTGATCCTGGCCAAGAGGACTAGATTAGTTGATCTTCAGACAGTTCAAACTCTAAAGTTCTGTCATATAAAAAGCTACTTAGATAAGCAAACAACACACAGAAACAAGTTCTTTCTCAACCTTCCAGGGGCTACTACACTCTAGGTTTGACAAAACAACCTCTTATATGTGAAAATACTAGTGAAATTGAGGAGGCAATTAATTCATTTATCACCCTGAGGGCCAAACTATGTGTTCTGTTAAATGCTTGATCATACTTAATTTGTCCCATGGTTTTTAAAATGTTGTTTGTTAAATAGCCATTACTGATGGCCCTAATTGGGCCATGGTGTATGAACGGGAAGGATCTGTTTCTGCTGTGCTCCATTTTTTATGAAATTTGGCCTTGAAGTTGCTGTGAGAGGAAAAGTACCACATGCACACAACTGTCATTTCATCCTTGTTCAGGACAGCTTGCAACAACTATTAAAGGACATCAGATGCATTAAATCACTTAACTCAAGTTAAACATGGGCCTGGCCTTCACATAATGGATACTTCCTTGCTGGAATGATATGAAATGCCAATACTACATTTTCTGTTAGGGGACCAGCAATGATTTTTAATCTTGTCTTTTGCTGGTCTGTACTACCTTTGAAAAATGAATTTGTTTCTCCTCACCCACTCCCTTGTAGGTCCATGTGGTGGAATCCAGAAGTGCCTTCCGTGACTTTAATGCTACGTCAAAATCTTTCTTTGAAATCTCAGAGCATTTTTGACAAGAAACAGCTTTGGCATTTGGGCCAAAGCAGATCACAGGTTCTTCCCTACAAAGAATTCAAATGGAAACCTGTCAAGATTGACCACATGCTTTTGAAGACAGATAGTGAACATCATTTCAAAGCCCCAAAAGCACCCCTCCAGAGTGGTCGAAAGCATTTATCACTAGGGAGCAGAGAGGAGAGCTCAAAGACAGAGTTTGTGTACAAGGAACATGTGGTCCCTGCCAGTGAAACCATGGACTTTGAATAACCCATACTAAATTAATAACTGGTCAGGAGGAAAGCTGGCACTCTCCTGTTGCACACTTATTACAAGATTTTGGCACATAGTCTACTGCATTTCTTTGCTGAAAGAGAATTTGAAGTCTTGGCAACGAGGAGGATGGATTTCAATTCGCTTTTATCTACAGTTTTATGGCTAAGTAACTGATATGAAAAAGCAAGGTTTTTATTTGTTTTTATTAGCAGGTTAGTATATGACTACCCATATAGAAAGAACATATGCTTTCCAGCCCTGTGCATTCCTCATAAAGCAATGATAAGGGTGGAGAAGCAGTAGAAAGGGAAGGTGACAGGTGGGAGTGGGGGCTTTAATTGCCTACCTGTCTCAATGTGTCCAGGCTATTTTTAATCACTATCTTGCTGGGCTCCAAAACCAGCTCGGACATAGGATTTGCAGAGGAGATTTGCTGAGCAGAGTTAACACCATTCTTCTTGCTGATTTTTCCCTGCAAATGTCCTCCCTGCTTCTGCACTTGTATTAGCTCACCAAATGTAGGTTTTGGAACCATTATCTCTTGAGGTAAGAAATACTTCCGCATATATTATGTCCACCTACTGTGCAAAGGAGGTATTTTTCCCATAATGAAGGGTGAGGAGAACTCTTTGTGTTGAATGTTGTTATTCATAGGTGATTGTGTGGCAATGGGTATTATCAGAACACAAGTTTCCTAGTGCAATGCTGGAACCGCAAAGGGTGGAAATGCAACACTCAGGTAAATTTTGTTGCATTTTTACCCCTTTAGTGGTGGTGGTATTTTTTTGATGTTTATTCAAAACAGGGTCTGTAACTCTATCTGTATTATTTGTTCTCCCTTATCCAAGAATGAAAAGTATGTATTGTGTTTACATTAAACAACATAATAAAATATGTTGAGGGAGCATCTCTAATTTTATGGTAATAGAATAAGTATTTTAAAATGCAGCAAAAATCAAACAGGACATATTTATGCAGCCATTCGTTATTTCATTGGATATTAAATAGTTGTACAAATTATTTCATTAGGTAATCACTGAGGTCATGCATTGGGCTTACAGGACATGTTATGAAAATGCTGTTAGTATACAACTAAGGAAGTTTGTATATAATCTATTCTAGCTACCATATTTTGGGCCTTGCTCAAATTAGCCTTTTTTCTGGTACTATAATTATCTCCTCTTAAGCAACATGATGCAATTGCCAATTTGTAGTACTCCTGCAATTTCTACCTCTGGTTTGCGTATGAATGGTTAAAACAAAGTATTGCAAAGACCCTCAACAGGATCTTTCTATACTGGGGGGGCAGGGAGGTGTATAATGGGCCTTAAAATGGTAAATGCTGTTCAAGGAAAGCAGGTATATGTTTATGGAAGTTGAAGCAAACACTCCTGTATATGCTGTTTGCGTCTGAGCTGGTAATGACAAATGAAGAAAGGTATCTTGGGATTGTGGTACATAGGTCAATGAAAATGTCAAACTGCTTTGCTGTGAAGACAAATCTATGTTAAAGATCATTACAAAAGGAATAAAAATATAATGTCCTTTACAAATCTATGTGTAACCATGCTTGGAATACTGTGTTCAGTTTTGGTCTGCTAGTCGTGTTGGCCAGGTATTACCTCCAGCGTGGGAGTAGAATCCCTCTCAGCAGCAGCTAGGGAGCAACATAACTGAAAGGATGCTGCTGCATTCATGCCCTCCATGTGGGTTTCCCCAGGCATCTGGTTGGACACTGTGTGAACAGAAGGCTAGACTGCAGTCCTTTGGTCTGATCCCACATGGCTCTTTTAATGTACAGCCAGGAGCTGGGAAGTCGCATGTTCAGTAGTAAGCCTGAACTGCAAACAAGTCACAGTACTTACCATTTATATGCATCAGTGAAAGATTAGCTGGAATAGCAATGTGAAGGGTATGGATGATTTGTTGGCCACATTCTGCCAGATTCCCAGAAGCAGTCCTAAACATCTGTTTGAAATCAGCATCCCTAACGTAACACATTTTTTGCAGCTGGCAAAACAACCATTCTAGAAACACATAAGTGATAAGATTGTCTCAAAGGTGAAGTTAATCAACCCTAAGTTTAAATGCTAGAAAAAATTAACTGATTTTCAAAAGCCTTTTATAAAAAAAAGCCTTTGTCTGCCAGTGCTGAGGTGTCAAGATGATGAAATCTTAACACCTGAAATTTGGCTGCATTCTAAGTGCACCTCAGGGTTATTTTCTTATAAAAGCATATTCATTCAAATATTTCTGTAGTTGAAGTCTACAGTGTTGCTTTTTGTCACCAGGTGCCTAACAAGCACATAGCTTTGCAGTGAATAGTCTGAAGTCCACAGGGAGGTTAGTGACCAAAGGACAAGAGTTAAATGCCTAACCCAAACTCTCCCACTGCTGGAGGGCAGTCATCCCTCATGAAATGTACCATGCCAATGGTCTTGTCCCAAGGTGCGAGCAGGCATGGCTTTATTCAGAAGAAAGGAGCAGGCACACTATGCCTAGCTCTTGAGACCTGTATACATTTGCTGGGAGGCTGATCTGTATCAAAGAACTGGTGGGAAGTCTACTAGTTAATAACTATCAGTAATCATTCAAGTAACTGTTTAATAAGCAGGAAGCCAAAAACCTTGCACTGGTACTACAGAAGACAAAGGTAAATCCTGAAATTCTGTTTCTCATTTTCAGATGTGTAATACAGAATTAAGGGCTACTGTAACAGAAAAGGATCTACTAAACAATGTTTATTAAGTATTGTTTTGCTTTTTGTATTGGAGTGTGTAGTGTAAAAAGTGTGGAGCATACAATTGTATAAAATTAGATCAGTGTTCCATTTTCTCATATTTGCCGGAACTGGATATTTTGGAAATAAAGCTTTGGGGATGATGCTGTCTTGAAGACAAAATCCCAAGATCTTGCTACTGTGTTACATCTTTAAAAAAGAGGAAGGAAAAACTATCCCCACCTTCATCGAAGATAATTCCTCAATAAATATGTATATTGTGTGCAGCATGTTTTGTACTCAGTAATGTAGATAATTATGAATCGATTGTATAGTGTTTTATGACTTACTCAATTTCTGTATGATCCATACCAACTCTTCAGTACTAGCCAATATGCATTCTCTTCATTTAGTACTATCTATTGCAGGATGAGGCTCTTTTCTCCTTCTGATATATACTATTATGGCACACTTTTCTACCTTTGGTTTTTCTTTAGTAGTATACTTTGTTCTAATTTCTGCTCAATTCTTCTGTCTCCATTCATGCTTGTCCCCAAAATGCATGTCATAAAATCCAAGAACTTGCAATTTCCTTAACCTACCCCCCTCCCCACATCTTTAAAGCAATGGTTCACTATGCAAAAGTTACAGTCCAACTTTCCTGCATTTACATTCCAACAGGTCTGCTTTAACTCAAGCCCGTTTTCAGCCAGCCACAATTTTTTTCTATAGAACTGTACATATTTTTGTATTTTAATATCATGTGTTTTCATGTTATAATTTTTCTTCCCTATACTTCTGTGCATAACACTTCTCCATTTTCTCAGTTGCCAATCTTGCTATTGAGTGGGGAGCCACAGTTTTTCTTGCCAAAGGGCATGCATACAGACTAGCACAGGTGCACACAGTAATGCCATCAAAAAACACATAGCTTTTGCCTTCAGTTTCTCCAAAGAATGGAAGAATGATGAAAGGAAAAGTTAGGTGAATACTATTTTTGAAACTACATGGAACTCTAGCTGCAACACAGTTCTGGGTAAGAAAATGGTGGCCTTCCCCAGTTTGTTGGATGGCACAGGCATGCTTTGCAGGTGGTGATAATAAGATATTACCTATTATCTCGGTAATAACGATGTCAAAACGTACGTGATATTGGTTGCAGTCCAGCATATACCTACACAGGAGTAAGTCCGGTTTAACTCTGGGATGCTTGCTTCCGACTACACATGCATATCAATACGCTGTAAGTAACATTTGTTACAGTATGCTTAAAAAGCAAAGCTATTTTAAACAAGAATAAAATTGGAAACTAAAATAGCAGAAGTAACACTTGGTTAGTCTGGCTGAATTTCAACCGCTAGCTTGCACATATTTCCTTAGCAAGTCATGCCGAATTCAGTAGAATGTACTTTCAAATCGGTATGTAAGTCTTTTATGCAAAGTAGGGTGATAGTGCAAAAAAACGGCATTTCTATTCGTCATGAACATCTTAACAATAAGCAACAACCGCAACATGCATAGCAAAGAAAGAACGAGTACTGAAAACGAATGTCAGGGAACAGCCAGCGAACAACATTCACATTAAAGATTTCGAAGGATATTTACACAAAAAGATAAAAAAAACCCCTACGATCCCCAGTGCTTTCTCAGCTGAATAATACTGGAAGTTGTAGGACTTTTATCCGTCCGAGCATTATAAGATGCCGCCTTTAATGAACCTCTGCTGTCTTTTCGGCGCCTGCCAACGCATCCGGCTCTGTCTCACTAACACGACCCGCGTAGCCTTTTCCCTTTATAGCCTTAACAGCGGTTGTTTCGAGCCCTTAAGAGGGATACAAAGAGGTTCAGAATGACAAACAATTTGAAAAAATATGTATATATTTATGTCCGAGATATCTATCCCGTGATTGAAACGCCTGTTCTTCACTGTTAGAAATCACTCCAAGAAGCAGGAGATCGGAAGTGCCAAAGGGAGGCTTAGAGGCGATGGCGAGTCGCGAGAGAGAAGCAAAAGCATACGAGTAGTGCGCTATCGTATTCTTATTGGACACTCCCGTCCCAAAGGTGCATAAGGTTTTCACCGCGGATCTGCAAAAATAAAGAGCACACGGCAACCGGGCAATCATGGGTATCGATTTTTTTAGCGGAAGGTCCGACTGTATATCACCATAGCGTTTCTCCCCCTCCCTATGACCTTCCTGGCTTAGCAATGGCGGAAATAAGGACCATTCGGAACCGGAAATGGTAGAAGTTTGGGAGGCGGTGGCGGCGGCCCAGGCAGATCCTTCGCCGCCGTCGGTCACGTGGAGGTGGCGCGGAAGCTTCTCGCCTCATCCCTCCTCCTGGCGGAGCCCGGCGCGGCGGCAGCATGGCGGACACGGCCTCTCAGGTGCTGCTGGGCTCTGGCCTCACTATACTCTCTCAGCCGCTCATGTACGTGAAGGTGCTAGTGCAGGTGAGATCTTTAGCCTCGGCAGGCTTTCCTGCTGTGGGAGAACGTGAAGATGGGGACACCCGCGGTGGGGGGGCATCAGAATGACCCAGGTGGCCGCTCCCTCTTCCTTTCCTGTTGTCAGTTTGCCCCTCTGCCAGAAGCCTGTCATGACACCACCTCTCTCTTGCCGCGCACACGGGAGCAGCATCTGGCCGTATGTGCCGTGGGCTCACCCTTCGCTTGTTATCTGCGGCCCTGATCTGCTTTCTTTCCGTGGGGTGGCCTCCACTTGTCCCTGTCCCACCGCCCGGCAGAGGCAGGAAAGCCGCAGATGTGAACGCAGACCGTGCTTCCTCATTTCCACCTTCTCCCACTTCCATCCGAACGACCGCCATAACCTGGCACGCACCGATCACAAAAGCAAACTATTGCGGTACCTGAAAACACAGAAAGAGGCCTCTCTGGGCGGCAGCACCAGTCACTGCGGCCAATTGTTGCAACTGTTTAATTTTCTCTTAAGAAACATGCTTTGAGTTGGATGGAGAGTGAAGTCTTCCCCCGTGTAAAATTTCAGTCCTGTTCTGGTAGAAGACTGGGCAAGAGTCCTTCGGTCCTTTGCAGAGGTCCCCCCTTTTGTAAAAAGAATGTTTTCTCTTGGGTTTTGCTGTTATCAGACATTCTGCCAACTGCTTATCACACTCACATGCCATCCTGCCACAGATGCTTGTGGATCTGCACTCCGTCTTTGAGCTTTTGCACATGAGTTTGTAACGCTGCCATTTTACCTTGCTGTGACAGTTCAAGGAAATTCTGGCGTGGCGGTAGCAACAGTCATGCAAGAAACAGCAGTGATCCACTGCATCCAGGGGGCTTCCAGAACCCCCAGTTCCACAGTGGCAGCCATAGCGATTGAGCGCTAGCAGGGGGATTTGTAGACGGTGCCGGTAACACCACAGAGTCAAAACCATCTCCAAGATGCTGCGCTTCTCTCGTTTGCTGCCTTTGCTATGTCCATATTCCTGGAAGAACAGAACTGCCAATACTAGCCACAGAGCAATCCTCATTGCAGAAGCCAGTCCTAATTGTAACAGGTTTCAAACTGGATTGCCTACTCAGATATTTTATTCTGAGTTTGGCTGCTTTCTAAAATCCCAATCAGTTTACTCTGCTGGCTTTATGTGCATCTCTTATTCAAATCAGCCCCCTTCTCATTTTTATTGGTAGTGCCTGGGACACACCCACTAGTTCCAGACTGCAAAAGTTTCTTTATATAGTATCTCTGGCTGCATGTTGCTTTTGGCCAGTTGTGGCTTCTTGCTCAAATCCTCATTGGTTGAAAAGAGTAGCTGCAGAGAAACAAGAATGTGCCTGTACAAGAATTTAACAACCCCGGCATTTTTAGGATTTCATCTTCTAATCACAAATGGAGGTTTGGGAAAGATATTTGCATTTTCAGAGTGTAAATATACAAATCTCTGTAATATGATGGTTCATATTTAAGGTCAAAGAGCAGTTCTGAAGCTAGCTTTTATTAACTATCTATATGTTAGCTGTACCAAGAACGAGACAGGAGCTGTGTGATGGGCTATCTGTCTCAACAATAATGTTGTCTATCTCTAACTGGGGAAATTGGATTAATAAAAATTAATGTTCAGTGTGCCTATAAAACTTTCAGCTGAACAACAGATTTTCCTGATAATACAAATCACAAACTATGGAAAGTCTGGCAAGGTCTACTCTGGTCAATCAGTGATTCACCTTATACAAAGCAGAGTTGTTCCATATTAGGAGAGCTGCACCCACATTTATTGTGTTAATCACAACAAATCCTAACTCCAGACACAGCCAGGTCACATAAAGGGAAAATTTCTTTTAAATAAAGTTACCAGTACAGTGCAGGGAAGAGGGAAGTCCTTGAAGAGAAAAAAGGGCAATGGGCTGGGTATGTAGATTTGTTTGCACTGCAATTCTAATTTTCTTGTATATCACTAAAAGATGGTCCTTGGTAGGTGTCCAGGATCCCTATAAATCTTTCTGCTGAACTCTGATTCCCATGATACTGAGTGAGTTGCAAACTATAAATAGAGTGACTTTAAGCATTTCAAAGTTGCAGTTAGGGTAGAAACTCAGGTTTCTTTTTTGATTAAACGTATATCTGTGGGCTAATTGAATAGCTGTATTAACACCACTAGTGGGTGTTGGAACCATTCCTTAAGGTGTTTTTCACTTTGTAGAGGTTGCTGCAGATTGTCTCTTTATTTTGAAGGTGGGATATGAACCCCTCCCTCCAACTCTGGGAAGAAATATTTTTGGGCGACAGGTCTATCATCTTCCTGGCCTCTTTGCTTATGGTGAGTGTAAAATAGATAAATTTAGCAAATGAGCCAGAAAGAGCCTAAAGCAGGACTGGGTTGCTGTAATGACTGTACTGTGCTTGGCAGCCCATGTCTTTGGAGTCAAGTTGTCATGTGTTGTTGGTTCTGCTAGAGAGTCTTCAACTTTTAAAGTGTGCCAGTGATATTATTTAGCTAAAGTGGTTGGTATCTGATACAGAGATTTAAAAGAAGTGCCAGAACTGTAGACAGGGTTCCTGGCTTCTGAATTCTCTCTCATAAGCCAAAGCTTTAATCCTAGAGATGAGTCATATTTGGACATTTGAGTCTCTTGCTGTGGCCTCCAACCCTTCCAAGCATCACATCTATGATTTGGACTGTACATGCATGTGCATGTCTCAGCAGTGTCACATTTCATCCTCCAGGTTGAGTGGTAACATTATTGACACTGGGCTGTATTTCAAACACCTTTGCTCAAAGTAATGATTTCTAGCTTTGGCTCTGTAGTTCTTGTTCCCACAGAGGATGGTGGAGTCTAGTAAAGGCAACTGGGGTGCTGGTGAATGTTGACATTATTTGGGGGTCTAATCCAGTGTGCGGGACTGCAGGTGGCGCAGTGGTTTAAACCGCTGAGCTGCTGGGCTGGTTGATTGAAAGCTTCCCGGTTCTAATCTGCACAACGGGGTGAGTTCCCGTTGCTCCGTCCCAGCTCCTGCCAACCTTGCAGTTCGAAAGCATGCAAATGCAAGTAGATAAAAAGGTACCACTTTGGTGGGCAGGTAACAGCGTTCCGTGCACTTCGGTGTTTAGTCATGCCGGCCACATGGCCACGGAGACTGTCTGCGGACAAACGCTGGCTCCCTCGGCTAGGAAACGGAGATGAGCACCACCCCCTAGAGTCAGGCATGACTGGATGTAAAGTCAAGGGGAAACCTTTACCTTTAATCCAGTGTGCAGTTAAGCATGCCGAGATCAGTGGGAGATGAATCCTCTTTACTGTGCACTAGATTGAGTCTCCAGCTGTGCACACTGACCTTTGGTACTGAAGTTTCTAACTTGGCATTAGGCCTGGGCTTCTTTAATATGGCATAGCCTAAGTTTGAAATAGTGTTACAAGATGACATTATTTTGCTGGGATTTCTTCTAGGCAGGGATGCTGGGGAAATGTGAAGGACATCTTGATACCTATGTTAACTTCTGTTTTCAGCTAAACACATTATGAAGATTGATGGAAGGGCTGGCCTCTTCAAAGGTTTGGCTCCTAGGCTCTGCTCAGGAGCCATTGGCACTGTGGTGCACAGCAAAGTGTTACAGGTACTTTGTAATTTTGTCATGTAGCAATTTTAGTATGCAAAGCAGTCTTTATCTTGTGACATAAAGATACAGTCTTTTTATTGTGACATATGCTGCTCCTTTCTGAGTTCTGCTGATAAGATGTTAGCAGCTTTCAAATAGCAGAAATGGTCAGTAAAAGCCAAGAAGTATAAAGATTTGATGAATGTATCAAAATTAGTTCATATTCCTGAGAATTATATGTACTTTTATATACAAATGGATGATGTTTAGCTTTCATATATGTAATTTTAAAAACTAACTCATTTTACTGCTAGAACCTTAATGAAATGGGTTGTTGCTTTCACTCGGCTCCTTTGCTTGTTTACTTAGGAGTAAGCCGGGGCCTGGACATTTTGACAGGCTCTCGTAGCCAAAATTTACGGTGGCTAGAACCTTGCCATCTTTTAATGAGCAAAGGATGTGGGCTTTCCACTCAAGGCATGTTGAGCTTTGGCAAGGCTTGGCGCCACATGCAAAGGACATTTCTCTGCTGTTCCACCCACACCACATCCTGTTCCTATGATAAGTATGGTGAGCGCATACATGGCTGCCTAGGAATAAGCCTGTTAAGCATTTTGGGCTGGTTCACATGTATTGCCAAACCATAAACTTCATGCTTCTTCCCATATGTTGTGTTGGGCATCTTGTGGCCTTCTAAATGTTTTGGTCTACAACCTTCATGGTCCTTTAATATTGGCTGTGCTAGGTAGGTAGGGCTGATGGACGTTGTAGGCCAGAACATTTGGAAAGCCACAAACGGCTCACCCATGCATTCCCGTTCAACAAATTGCTCTTCTTTAGCAGAATGCATATTTGCTGTTACATCCAAATTAGCAAGTTATGGCTTGTATTCTCCCTTCAAACCAGGATTGCAAACTACAGGTCAATGCCTTGAAGCATGAAGCTTGTTCTCATAGCACTGAAACATGGTTTGGTGTGAATAGAGCAAATGGCACTCCCAGATAAATATGTGTGTTATAAAGACTGCTGATTAGGTCCTTTTTGGCTGCTGCCAGCTCTTACCTATTCATTCTGAATATGATCATGAAGCAGTTTCATGCTTTTAGCAATATAGTTACGCCGTTGGCATCAAAGTGGCATATTCATAGGTTGCATAATTTTGATCTAAATTTAGTTTCGGCTTTTCTGTGGCCTGCCTGGATTGTTGCTGTGGCTAGTGTGTTAGGGCAACCTGTAAGTAGCAGTTTCAGATCTATAAGCCTGTTGCTCTACTTTTAGTTATACAGAAGACCTGCAGGCTGGCTGGGGAATGCTGGGAGTTGTAGGATTTTTTTTTCTGTCTAAGCATGCATGGGATTGTGCCTTTAGTTATGCTGGCTTTGGAACTCTTTCACAGTTGACAAACATGGTTTTCAGTAATGAAGTTGTGCAGAATCAAATGTCATCTACAGGCCCCTCAGCAGTGGTGTTAGGCCAGAATGCATTTTGGCCAACCACTGAGAATACAAGGTGCAAAGGATTGTACGGTAGTGTGCAAGTGTTTAAAAGTATATAAGTGTTAGCTTTGTAAAGCAAGCATTTGCATTTAGTACAAGAGGTCACACACACCTTCTGGTTAGAAATAATCCAAGTGACAAGCCAAAGAAATTTTTGAGGCAGATCCCAGATTGTGTGGTTGTTCGCCAGAGACTCTGATAATGTTTAGAAAGTACAGCCAGCTTATTTGGCCTGTTTTCCTACTTTTCTAGTATGTTTAAGGAAAGCAACATTTCTAAATTCAAGAGTGTAGGTGTGAGTTCTCAAGAAAAGGCAGGCAGGGTCATTCCATTTGCATTGCTTCTGCTAACCAACTTTCTGTTATGTTTGGGGTCAGAGTTGGAGTAGGCTTAGAAAATGTGCCTAGATTTGGGAGCTTTTTCAACAGCTCAAATTTGTAAGACTTCAGTGCAAGCACTTAAATAATTATGTTCTCCATCCTGTGCACATTTACACAGAAAAACACCCCACAGCTCCCAGTGTGGCTGGTTGAGGGATGCTGGGAGTTGTAGGACACTCTTCTATCTAAGCATGCCTCGGATTGCACCTTAAGGCACTCTTCCTAAGGCAAGTAAACAAGGATTCTGAAAACAGAATTTTTTAATGTAAAGATGCCTATAGAGCCGAAAACTTGTGAGTGGAGAAGGGCCCATGGTTTAGAACTGGAAAATCCTTGCCTGAAACCCTGGAGAGATGCCACCAATTTTTGTGAACAATATTGGGCTAGGTAGATCAGTGAACTGATCTTCATATGGTAGCTTAATGTGTCCCACTGAGAACTCCTGGCTAATGTAGCTGAGTCAGAGCCAACCTAAGTGAGAGGAAATTCTTTTCCAGTCCTCAAATAGAGAGACCAGGCTGTGCTTGTGAAACAGATGCTGTACTTGCACCCCCTAGAAAGTGCTATCTCAAAGATTTGCATTCAGACGCCGTTTGTGTGTTCCTCTGAAGTTGCATAGGCTGTGCATGGTCTTTGCCGCATTGGTGCCATCAGCGTGCCTGCTCCCTTCTAGAGCTTCATAAGCAAAAATAGAGCGGTCCCTGCCCCAACGTGCCTTTCGATCTAAGCTTCCAAAAAGGGAAACAGAGTCAAGGTGGGAAAGGCAAGACTGGGAGTAAAGAAGGAATGCAAATGCAATTACAAAAGCTTATTGCTTGGCAGCAGTTAGGAATGAAGGTGAAGGGGATACATCCTGGGCTCACACTTTGCTGTTTTCTTTCTCTCTAGAAATGCCAGGAAGCTGACCAAGTTGAGGTATGTTGCTGCTGGCTTCCTGCACAAATTGCTTTGTCCTTTCCCTGCCTGGTTGATTTCTCCTTTTGGGGATGATCTGTGGTCTGTGCTTTACAGTATATGGGGTAGTGCACCTTGTGACAGGTGGGAGGGTATACAGAGTATCTTCTACTCAGAATTAGGGAAATGAAACCTGTTGGGATAACAGGATGCCTTGTACAGAGGCACTAGAAATACTGTCATCTCCTGAAGCTGTCTTGTTTTTTTTTTCCCTTCACTCCAGGAACCAGGGAACAGTCGCAAGGAGTCTGGGTCCTCCCTGGATCAAGTTATCAAAGAGGTTAAGCTGTGGGGTTCCTTTGCCATGGGATGGGTTAGGTGTGGATAGGACTTCTCACTCCTGGAAGCAGAGCATGTGATGTGATGGCCTGTTCACTCACAGCACGAATCCTGCCCAGCTAGGCAGACATCATAGTAGATGCTGTGACCATAGCAGATACTGTGGCCTTCCTTGGGTAGCTGTAATGTGTGAACATCTCTCTCCAGCATTTTGCTTTGCAACACTGGACTGCTAGAGTGCCCACTTTTGGAGCAGGGACACATTATGTCACGGGGTGGGGTGGGGTGGGGTGCATCCCATCTCTCTGCAGCTCTGATGTGGGGCATAATGTGACATGATGCGGCCCTCCAGCAGCATGTGGAGCAGGTTTTGCCTTTACTGTAATGCTGTCCCGGCAGTAGTCATTCATTTGCCTTTCCCCCATGTGAGGGAACACCGCCGGGCGGAATGCAGAACCTGCTCCTGCAACCATGGTTGACCCTGACATGGGGCTGCAAGCAGGCTCAGCTCTTCTTATGGGTGTCCCATGTGGGAGCCTGTTGACTTTGTCCCATAGCACTAAATGGAGGGCATGGAAATGGGCTTTTGGCATGAAACATTGCGACCTGATGAGATTGTGCCAAACCCTCTCCCCCAGAGCACTCCCAGACTACTTTTGCTCACGGAGTATCCCTTACCCTCTGCTTAGTTTGTAGAGCTGGTTTATGAGTTCTGAAATACCAAATCCTGCTTTGTTAGTTCTCTGGAACAGAAGTACTAGCAGTTCTTTTCCCAGAAGGGGGAAGGAGAGTTGTGCCAGTGCAGCTTAGAATTGATGGTGGCCCATCATTTGGCAGCACAGTACTTGAAGCAAGCTGCATTCACAAGTCTTGAAGAGGAGCTAATGTCCAGTCATAGCATCCCTCGTACTATAGAGGTCAGGCTGCTAACAGGACGCTTTCTGAGATGCGTTGATGAGTAGCAGCAATACACTGGGGACAACTATGCCTAGTTGGATGATAGAGCCAGGCTCTGTCCCTGAATAAGTCATAGCCTGCTGTACTATGTCACTTCTTTTGAAACTGGCTTTATTCTATAAGCAGATTGTAGCAATTTTAATTATGGACTCACTAAAAAACGTGCAGCTCTTCAGCATGTATGCTCAAAATATGAGCCAGTGTGCTGGAGTGACTAAGAGCACAGGACTGGAACTCAGATGATCTGGGTTCTAGTCCTCACTCAGCCATGGAGCCAACTGGAGGCTTTGGGCCAGTCACAGCCCAACCTACCTCGCAGGGTTGTTGTGAGGATAAGACTAAGAGCAGGAGGAGAAGAATGATGTAAGCTGCTTTGAGTTCTTTGTAAGGAAAAAAGCAAGATATAAATCTAATAAATAAATTGTAATTCACACTGAACAGCAAGCATTAAGTCCTTTCATGGAACCTGTTCATGGGGCGGGCGAGAGGAGGGGGCATGTGCTGTCCCTTTCCTTGGCCAGCCTTTCCGCTGCTGATGTTTCTGCAATTGCTTTTCTTCTTAGACCTCTCAAGAGATGATTGCACGCTCTGCTGCTGCGCTAATCACCCACCCATTTCATGGTACGTTTGGACTGGTGCCATTTTGGTCACCACCAGCACTTGTCCCTAAACTGTAAGGGCCCCTTAAGGTCATCAGCAGTGCTTTGAACTGGCCCGGAAATGATTTGGGAGCCAGTGCAGCTGCTTCAACTTGCTTCCCATATGCTGCCCCTGTTGATGGCTGGGCCTCTGCCCCCTGGACAGACTGCAGCCCTTTGTTGAGCACTTCACCGTAATCCAGACACCATGTAACTGAAATAAGCAACTTGTGGCCCAGCAGATCTATTGGCCTACAACTCCCATCAGCCCTATCCTGCTAGTAGGGAGGGGTGATGGGAGCTGTGGCCCTGCAGATATTTTGGCCCAGAAGTTGGCCATCCTTAAACTAAGGAATGTGCCACCTGGCCAAGTCTGCAGTCTTTAGGTACAGGCCTAGTGGGCACACCAGCCTTAGTTTGGCAAAGATGCTCCTGGCCATAACCAATACCTGGGCATCCAAGGTTAGAGCTGGGTCTAAAGGATTCCCAAACTGTGATCCCACATTCGCAATTTCAGCCAGTGCTGAACCCCCATTTCCAGCTCAGCTTTACTAACCAGGAGCATTTTGGTCATGGCTGGATTCAACTTCAGCTGAATGGTGGCTTAGACTCCTGGAGTGATACGTTTCTGAACCAACCTGAGTGGGGAGAAGGTCGCCCTTGCTGATTTTCTTTTCCTTTTGGCTTTGTCCTTCAGTGATCACGTTGAGATGTATGGTGCAGTTCATTGGCAGGGAGACCAAGTACAGGTATGTGCGGCTCTTGAGGCAGCTTCAGTGGGGCTTTAGCCTGCAAAGCTAGATCTGGGAGAACTCAAAAGAGGCCAGGAAGCAAGTAGTGTGAGACAGAAGCTCCTGTCCTCTTTTTTGTAGTTGGCTCTGAAGGAAGAATTACTTGCTCTGTAATTTCCCAGAGTAACTTGATGGGTTTCTTTTCCAATTTTCAGCGGCGTGCTTAGCTCCTTTGTCACCATTTACCGGGAAGAGGGCATCCTTGGATTTTTTGCGTGAGTACTAGCGAGGGGGCTTGGCCTGCCCTTTGTACGTGCCATGGTGGTTGTTGCAGGGTTGAGCTGGGTTTTGCAGAGAGAGCTCACAGAAGGAAGACTGTTGGCTTGTGAATATCAGCTGAACAGAGCAGGCAGTGGGAACAGCAGGGGCAGGCAGGTGCCTTTATATTGTGGGCTGTTGAAGATACCTGCTTGGCCACGATGGGAGACGGGTGGTTAGGCTTGATGAAGCTTTGGCCCACTCTAGCAGGGCTCTTCTCAAGTAAGCCCCTGCCCAGAATGGGTGGTGAAAATGAGAGCAACCTTCTGAGACTGAGCGTGTGCTTTGCAAAATGTTGGCCAGTCTCCCATTCCCTGGGCACAGCCAGACTGCCACTGCTGCGCAGAGGAATTAGGCAGGTTGGGGAGCGGGTAGGGGTACGGGTAGCCCTTTCCCCAGGCAGCCTGCTGCCTTTTCACTTGCTGGCTGTTCTCTTCCAGGGGCCTCGTTCCCCGCCTGCTTGGGGACATCCTGTCCTTGTGGCTGTGTAACATGCTGGCCTACCTCATCAACACCTATGCACTGGAGAATGGGGTGAGTATGCTACTTGCAGTGTGGTTAGGCTGGGGTTTGGACTGGTGTGAGCAGTTCATTCCCTTCGTATTGGTCAGCTTGGCAGGCCTCTTACTGCTGCAGGATCCTCCCAAGCCTCTGTCCAGGAGAGCAGGGCTCTGCACCTTTAGGGACCCATGGGCAGCTTTAGGACTTTGTTGCTATGGGCGGCACTACAAAATGGCTCCTGTGGAGAATGTGGCTAATCAGGAAAGGCGGCCGTAGGGGCCTGGCTGCTCAAAAGAGGGGCAGGGAGAGGAATGGCAAGGCTATATGTAATTGCTTGATAATTGTATTTTCATATACAGGCACTTCATGTGTATTAATTGCTATGGATATATACAAATACATAAAAAACAGGATTTTTAAAAGCTGCTGCAGATACCCACAGATTGTATGTTGGGGACGCCTTCCTGGGTACCATTGGAGAACTCGATGTGCCCTCTGTGGAGGAACCCTGAGGCAGAGTGCCTTGTTGTCCGCAACTTAATGCAATTGCATATTGCTACCTCAGGCAGGCCTAGAATTTCTTAGAACCCTAAAGTTGGAAATGCCTGCTAGTAATGGAGGAAGAGGTTTCTATTAACTCAATTCTATTCTTCCCAGGTCTCTACCATGTCTGAGATGAAGAGTTATTCTCAGGCTGTCACTGGAGTGAGTGTGCAATCCTTTTCTACTTCCTTGGATAGCATGTGGGAGGGGGGAAGTGTCTTAAAAAGATGGCCATAAGTGTGCAAACTCACTTTCATATTTCTGATCTTGCACTCGGGCATGCTACTGGGCCTCACAGAAGGAAGACTAGCTTCTAAAAATGTCCTGTACAAAAGGCACCACCAGTCTTTAGATTTTGCAGCTTCTATCCAATTTTGGGAAGCCTTTACTGCTTGTCAGCAAGATCTGTCTAGTGCTGAGTACTTGTCAGGTGCTGTTGGAGCCTGAGCTGAACAATTGCCAGCCCCTTCCTTATGTCTGTTTCTTGCTCAGTGGAGTTTCAAACCAAGATCAGCATTGCCACTGGAAGCATATTACTAAATGTTAGTGTCCTATGGACCTGATTTTCTCCAGCAGAGGACATGCTCCTTATGACAAATTCCTGTTGAATTTAGTGTAAATTGTAAAAGGGTCTGCCATTAAGTGTCCTTCAGCCTGGTGGAGCATGAGGGAGAAATTTGGGGTACTTTTCCAGTGGTAAATCTCATTGTATTGTCACTTACAGTTCTTTGCCAGTATGCTGACTTACCCCTTCGTACTTGTCTCAAACCTGATGGCCATTAATAACTGTGGGTAAGTGTAGAGACAGTATCTTTTTTTAACTTGACTCTTGATTGCATGTTTTTAAACACACTGTGCAGTCTTAGGTGACCTTTGTTTTTCAGGCCTTTTTCCTTCATAAGGCGATGAGAGGTTTGAGCGGTGTGCTGCATCCTGCAACTGTTCTTTCCATATTTCCAGCAGCTGCTCTCAAGAGGTTTTGTGCCACAGCCCACAGAGCGGGAAAATAATGCCTCTTTTTAGGCAATATTTGGACTGTTTTCCTAGAATAACTCTTAAGGTTTTAATTTAAAAGCACGGTGGTCAAGAACCACCCTGTTGCTGCGCCCTGCCTGTATCCAAAATAGTTGTGGCTGAGCAAAGCACTTTAAAATATGTGAACCCGCAAGATTCAGTGCCTAGTGGCTTTGAATTTTGTGGGTAATTGCAAAGGCAGTAAACCTTTATGAATTCATGTGAATACTGAAGTCTTCTCCATGTACAGGAGTCAGGATGTTGAAATCTGAATCTTGTCTAAATTTCTTGAGATAATTCTTAATCCAGAAATAATCACAGTCTGAAATAACAGTGTCTGGCTTCCTGCTGTGATCCCCGCATTGCTACTATAATACTCCAGGCAAAAAGGCAAATCAGTGAACTGCCTCATGAAAGAATTCTGCAGGATCAGAACTTAAGTCCACCAGGACTGTCATTCTCTTTCCAGCCATGGCTAGTCTGTTCCCCAGAGCCAACTCACAAGAAGACCACGAACGCAAGTCTGCCCCCCATCTTTGGTCTCTAGTCTGTGGTAGTCAGAGCCTGACCCTACACATGGGGGATTCCATTGAGCTACTGACATCTAAGTCAGCCCTGTTAGGTTCAGTGGGACATCTGGTTATTCTTGGGTAAATGTGTACGGCCTCAGCCCATTCTGCCTTGTATAAAGAAGCATTTCAGTTTGTTAGTTTGGAAGGTACTGCCAATCAGTTTCATTGTGGCATATCACACACAGCCATGCCTTACTATTAATGAGAGGGGAATAAAGGTTTCTCCCTTTATCCACTTTCCCTGTGGCACCCATAGTCTTATAAACCTCTGCACCTCCTTTTAGTGATCATTCCCTCCACAGAAAGAGTTTGGTTTCTTAGATCTGCCTCCTCCACCTCTGGGCATGCGTATCGGTTGTCTGAATGTTCTGTCTTGCACAAGACAGCTGAAGGTTGGCTATGCGCCTGAGATGTTGGTATGCATGGGGTTTTTATACCTAGAAGGATTGGGCCCTTGTGTTGTGCCACCTGACTGAAGCCATCTTCTTAAAAACAAAAAAGTTCCACCTGATTCCCTTTTGGAGGAGAGTGGTCGCTCAGAAAGTTGCACCTGGGTTGCTGTTTTGCAAGGGACTGAGAGGGCAGAAAGCTGCTCCAGAGCATACTGCTCAGTTGGGGTGTTGTATTATTTATTTACTGAATGTGTATAAAGGCCACCTGCTAGCATCTTGCTCTCTGGACTGCCATTACAATTCTACCAGTGTTACTAATGAGCCGTTTCAATGCTGTCTCGTCTTCTGCTGTTTTCCAGGCTTGCTGGTGGCCTCCCCCCTTACAGTCCAACTTACTCCTCCTGGTTGAACTGCTGGAGCCAGCTGCATGGGGAGGTATGTCTGAATTGTCCGTCCGTCCTTAGCAGTCCATGGCATGTTGGCTTAGACATGGGGGTGGGGGGAATAACTGAGTATGCAGAGCCCCTCCCTCCTTTGCATTCTAAGAGTGCTCCCCCAGGGGCTCTGACCCTTGGGCCTCCCAGCCTCTCAAGCAAGAAATCCAGCGGCGGTGACCCGGTTGGCACAACATGCCAGGGGCATCACAGATTGCTTAACTTACAGTGAGCTGCAGTGCATGCCAGGCAGCAGTTTGACTATGCAGCCCCTGCTCAAGTGTTGCGATGTCATGCAAACCCAGCCACCAAGGGTTGTTTGAGAGTGAAACAACCCTTGCACAACACATAGTATGTTGTCAGGTTCTGCAAAGGTTCCTTATGGATTAAATGGCCCTTGTCAGGGTTTGCACAACCCCAGAGCAGGGGCAGCATATTCAGAATTGTTGATCTGTATATCCTGCAGCTCACTGCAGGTTGTTAAACCCCCCCTGACCCCAGTATTCTTATTCACACGTGCCCATAATGCAGCTTGGACTGCCCTCCTCTCTTCTGCACGCCTTCCACTGCCAATATTTTAGAGCAGCCTTCCCCAGTCCAGTGGCCTACAGATGGTTTTGATGACAAGTCCTTGGATTCCTGACCATTGGCTATGCTGGCTGGGGCTGATGGGAGTTGTAGTCCAAAACATCCAGAGGGCACCGGGATACCTCCTCCTTGTGTAGAGGGTCTTGGGATTGGGTCTTTCCCTTTCACAATTCTGCCCTCAGAAATTCTGTCCCCTAGTTGGAGAAATTGTCTAAAGCAGGCGTAGAAACAGGGCTGATTCAAATGTGCCCGAGATGTTGCAGTACATCACTCCTGACCTGGCTCTCCAGCCCAGGATTTGCACTGTGGGGAAAGGGTTCCCTCTGTAGCACTGCTTCGCCTAGTCTCCTTCCTGCCATCCAAGCTTTACTTGCAGGCTGGAAGAGGCCTTTGTATTACGGAAGTGGCTCATTATGTGGATTCTGAGCTGGCATAGTCCTTCTGCATTTGGATGTGTGGCATCTTTCAGGATGCAGACTGAATCCAATTTTGGAAAAACTCTCAGGGTGGTTTCATGCTGGTAGTGGGTGGGACTGAAGGCAAATGGGGTGGAGCCAGAATGTTGGTTTATTTTGGCTTATGATTTTTACTTGGGCATTTCAACATTTTAGGGAGGATAGGAGGAGATGCACAAAAGTGAAGAAACCTTCAATGATCAGCATTCACGGAGGAAACAGGGTAGGGCTGGAGAACAGGTCATGGTTCTCTGGAGAAGCCTAGAGTGCTAGATTTGGCCCCAGACCTAAGTAAGGTTTCCAGCTGCCATTCTACAGGATTGTGCTGTATCAGTTTCCCCATCTTCAGATCTTCTTTAATGTCCTACAGCTTCTGCAGACCAGCAGGGGCTAATGGGACTTGGAAGCATCACTGATGGGTTTCAACATGCTATAGAACATGTTTTGTGGATGCTAAAGCCCTGAAACTGGTGGGCCCCTCTGGGCTCAGCGTCTCATTCATACCAAGCTCCTTCATTTGCTTCCTTTTTTCACTTCTTCAGGGCAACATGAGCCGAGGGAACAGTCTGTTTTTCCGGAAGGTGCCTGCAGGGAAGCGGTATGTGTGGGAGGAGAAGATATTTCACTGAGTCTTGGGCCTCTTGTGGCTGTTCCAGATGCACAGAATGATGGCCGTGTGTTGATTTCTATACAGTTTTTTACAAAATAATCATTTAATCTTGGGAAATGGACCTGGCTGTGAGCATGACTTAATGGCAGATGTTTGAAGGGCAGTGTCTTCCGTCTCTCATATCAGTGGAGGGAGGCTGGGGCAATCCATGTGGAGAAACTGCCATGCTTGTCCAGGGATGGCTTATTCTGGTAGCAGTGTTGACACTTCCAACCTCCCCCAGAGGGCAAAGGTGTTTGTTTTATTGGGAATTCGCCTTTCTCCACTTTCTACCTTCCGCTGGGATCGAATCAAACTAGGACAACTGTGGACTGGTGACAAAGCAGAATCTTTTCTGGGATACGGAGGCTGCCTGTGGGGCTGGGGAGTGACATTTTACTTGGAGCTACCAAATTAATTTTCCCCTGGACAAGCTATTTTTCAGCCTTTGCCCATTCAAATGTATCACTGAACTCAGTTCTTGGGAAGCCGAGAAGAAAAATGTTAATCCTGCCTGGCTCTGCAGGGAGTGAAGTTTTAGCAAGGCTGCTGTGGGCAAACCAAGCATGTATCCTGCCCCAATGTGCCCAAGGGATGGCCACTGCGTAGTCATTCTGTGAGGCCGTGGCATGGGGAGGTGTTCCTCTGCAGCTGCCGATCATGTGGAGAAGGCAAGCTCTCCCACTAAGCATCCAAACATTCGAGCCAGAAGGTTAATTATCCAGGGGAGAAAATTGGCCAGCCCTGGCCCACTGTGAGGTGCTGCACACAAACAGCTCCCTCATGGCGACACCTCTGAGCTAAATCGATTCTGTCCGACCGTAGCAATGTGTAACTCACACCTTAGTCACAAAGATGCCTCGGCACCGCAGATGCAAGCCTCACCTGAGTGTCACCTATTAGGAAGAGCTGCAGAAGTTCTGAGGAAGCAGTTGTCTTCTGAAGTGGCTCTTCTGACCGAGTGCTGCAGGTGGTAAAGAGAGTCCCTTGTACACAAGGGGCTCGAGAAGAAATGTGGTCTCCTTATGTTTGAGTTTGGCAAAACAGCCACTTGAAACCACGATTGTGAAACCACTGGCAGTGTACAATGTGATGGGTTGATTCAGTATGCTGTTAGGAAAAGTCTATTAGCATCCTTTATGTTAACAAAGTTGTACAGTGTAACAGGAGAACAGAATTGATTTAGACTTGTGTTACAGTCCTGCCAGCCAGCTAATGAAGAAGAGCTTGAAGTTTACCCTGTATCCTCAGTAATGTGCAATCCACATTGTCTGTTTGGCTTCCAAGTTCTTGTACCTCCTACAAGAAGGCCTTCTTTTTAATAGCTCTTCCGACATGATTTTTGTTAATGAGGACTTTCTGTGTGCTAGCATGCTAATTTCTTTTAAGAAGAGTTTGAGTTTTGTGGCAGCTAAAGATTGTTGTCTGCCATATTCATCCACTGCCTTTAGGCCTCTTTCTCTCAGATGGGTTTGAGAAAAGGAATGATTTCCGGGGAGATTAATGGAGCAAATCACACTAGCATGTGACCAAATGGAGGTAAATTGAGTGGGCAGTTTATGGGGCTGCACCCCCTGTCCCTTCCCCAATGGAAGTGTCTGCCACCACAATCCCATCAAGTTGACGGAAGCCTGATTTGCTAGAAAATGGCATGTGCTTCCTGCAACATTTTAGTAGTGGGGCTCAGGGCCCTGTGCACAAAGTGATGGTGGGCTACACGTGACCCATGTGTTTCCCACTCCTGCTGGAAATGAGCACATGCAAACACAGCTTGTAAGGCTGTGGTGCACAAGCAGGAGTACAGATGCAAATACGCATGTAGTGCACTGGCAGGACTACTCATTGGTACACTCAAGTGAACGTAGTACAGAGAATTCCCCATGAGTGCTGTGACCACAAACATCTGTGTTCTATTCCAGGAAATTCCAACAACATAAAAGGAACCTCAAGTGTGTTTTCCAACCCTAGTAATAAGTCCTCTTTTTTGGCTCTTAGAAAAGCCAAATGTATGGTTTTTAATGCCCCGGATAATACTGTATAGTTGCTCTACCATAACTACTTTATTCTAGACATCAGTAAGGTTTATTTGAATAATTATTTTCTTGCAGTGATGAGAGATGGGCCCCCACTAGTGGTCCTTATGGGATCCTGTAAGGTGCTGTCTTTGTATTGAATAGTAGAAATTATGTATCACCATCTGCTGGTTTTTCAAGCCAATAATTGTGCATTTTACGAATGTAGAAAGTACCATGTACTTCCGTTGGAAATCTGTGGTGTTGAAAAAGTCAACTATTGTATAGTGCATATGTTAACAGTCATTTGCATCAATCATATTTGGACTGTCCAAATATTGTTTCATTTAAGGTACTGTTCACAGACAGGCATGATTTTTTTTCAAGCACTTCACTGAGTTTCCGTGAACGAACACAAAAGGATGGTAAGCGATGCAGTGTCTGGGCACGTGTAAAGGAGCTGCGTTCTTGGATGGTCAAGCAGAGGCTACTGACTCATCAGGCACTCCCAGTAGCATTTCTTCTGTTGTTCAATTACCTGTGAAGCTGAAGTCTAGGTTTTGGTAGCTGGAGGGGTGGGGTGGGGTGGGGGTGGCTTAGACCAGACTTAGGCTGTTGAAAAGCCGCCTGTGGACAGAAATGTGCTGCAGTGAGCCTGTAGATGCAGGGGCTCTGGAACACCACAGTCCGGGGTGTTCTTAGTGGTCAGGTGTTTGAGGAACCTGTCACTGCTGGGGCAGGCAGGCTGTAGAGCAGAAAGCAGGTAGTAAAGTGGGCTCCAAGGCACTGCCTAGTCCTCTCCATGGGTGTCTTCTTGTCCAGAACATTACCCTGCACTGAGTCATCCATTCTCTGTCGTGTTGGCTGATGCTGCTATCACAATCTGAATGGAGGCTTTGCTACAGTGAGCTGGCTTGGCTGAAAGTACAGGTCAAACACCGAAAAGAATCTCTCAGGATCCAAGAAACAGGTAATCTCCAGCATCCAGGGGGCAGCTGCTCAGGAAGCAGTGATTAGCTGAGGCAGGTCCTGGCGGTTCTGCTTCACCTTCCACTCTGAGTCTTGTTCAATAGGGCAGTGTGGGTGGTTCCAGGGGATGAGAGTTTCAGATCTGAGCCTGAAGAAGAAACGGAAGATTTAAGACCAGCTCGGAGAAGTGAAGGTAAGGTGTTGAGAAAGCCAGGGCCAGCCAGAGTGCCTTGGTTGCACATCAACATCCAAATTGAGGTGCATGTGACATATGTGCAGCCTGAGATGGGGGCATGAGTTTCCCTGTACTCACCTTAAGAGAAAAAGAGCAAAAAGTTAGGAATGAACCAACACTCCAGCTGGGTCCTCCAACCCCCCCCCCCCCCAAAACAACAGGGTGGTTCTTGCATAGGCTCTTGCTAAATCTTGTATTCCGACTGTATTTCCTCAAAGAGCAATTAAAATAGAATGGACTTCTGCCTCCTAAGAATGCTTAAGTTGCAGTGTTAATTGGAGCACCTAAAGAGTGGTAGCCATAAGAGTTTGCCTATAACAACTGGCATCCTCTGTGGCATGTTAGATATGTATGTTACATGTCACTTACATTATCTGGTTCTGTGCCAAGCATACCAAGAGTTATTCTTGACACAGCACACTCAGGAGATTAATTATGTTGTGCAAATGCTACGGGGTCTAGTGTAGCATTCAGAAGCTTCACGTACAAGCCCCGCTCCTGTCCAATTAATACCCTCAATCTCTTCCTGCACAAGATTGTGCTAAGCACGTATCCATCCATCCATCACGGGGAACACAACAAAATCTCTTGCCTTTCTAAACCCGACATAAATAATTTACAAGAGTTCACAAATGTTGCCTTTGTTTTCTAGCCAGTTAGAAGGTTGCCATGAGCCTGCTGGCTCATACAGAGGACTTGGGGAGGCGGTCATCGCAGTCATACATCTGTATCCCCAGAGGGCTCACAGTTGGGAGGGAAAGAGATCATTGCACTGCCTTTTGATTCTGCCTTTTTTTCTCTCACGAGGAACCCAAGCTGGTTTGCATAGCTCCATTTTTATCCTCATAACAACAACCCTGTGGGGTAGGTTAGACTGAAAGGGAATGAGTGGCCCAGTCACTTGGTGAGCTTCATGGCAGAGTGCGGGAACTGGAACCTGGCTCTCGCCACCACACCAGCTCCACTGTGTACAACGTGCGATACCACTAGTCTATGGAAATTAGGCTTGCAACCTCTTAATCTGGCCCACCCAATTTCCCCGGCCACACACCCTCTTGTGTAAAAGAGAACTAAATCAGCAACCCCACTAATTCTCTTATTGTGAAAGGTTTTCCATCAAAGCCATTTGGAGGCAATGCCTGGGGAAGGATGAGGCAGAGCACGGTGCTGGGCAAAGCACTGCAGTACATTTGAAAAGGAAAGCAGCCCGGTCTTGGTGTAGGAAAGTGGAAGGAAGGGAATACTATAAAACTTGGACTTCATACAAGGCTTGATAACATGACCAAGAGTCATTTTTCCCCACAACCTTGCTTTCTACAGGACTCTTCAATAACTTCAGCTTGTTTTTGCCACTTATTCCATAAGCACTTTTATTTCATAAATCTCAGGCTGATGAAAGAGTGTTGTCATCACAGGGTAAAATGATTGTATGAAAGAGCCAAGTCTTAAAAAAGGGGGCTCCTTCCTGCATACCACAAGCAAGACATGAGTTAGCAATATGATGCAGGCAGCCAAGAGGATCACTATGATTTTTGACTGCATCAATTGGACTAACATGTCAAGGGCACAAGTAGTAATGATTCCATGTTGTTCGGCTTTTGTCAGACTGTACCTGGAGTGCAGTTGTGGGTACAGCTTTTTCAGAAGGTGAACATATCCAGAATAGGGCACCAAAAAGTGAGGGAGCTAGAGATCAGATAATTGAAAAAGGTTGAAGGAGCTGGGTGTCTTTACTGTTAAATATCTTAAAATATTTGAAGAGTTGTCCCATAGACAATAGAGCAAGTTTGTTTGCTCCAGAGAACAGAACCTCAAGGGGGATTTCAAATAACGTGAGGAAGAACTTCCTGATGGTGCAAGGTTGTTGTTTTTTTTAATAGTGGTGCAAGAGACCGCATCCGTGTTGTGGATTCCTCTTCACTGGGTGATTTTAAAAAACAGGGTGGTCTCCTGGAAGGGATATCATTAACAGATTTCCTGCATTGGCTTGAGTTTGAAATTAGATGGCCTTTGAGGTCCCTTGTAAATTTATAATTGTACAAAGTTAAACATGTTGTCATCTCAAGATAACTTATGTGCGAAACAGGCCCTGGAAAATGATTGCCTACCAGGGTATCTCACTGTAGTTGTGAAAACTAAAGTTTCATAACCAGTGTAATATGGTTGCTTCATTTCATATGAGGTTGAGATTTCTAAAATGGTGATGTTTCATTCAACAGCTGCTACTCCAAAACATAATTGCAGCATTTATCTCTAAATTCAAATTCCAGGGGCCCAATCCCCTTTGGCTACTGTTTTCAGAAGCTTACAGAGAGCCTATTATTTGCTAAACCTGGTGATTCAGGAAGTGGGGCTTTATTAGCCCCCTACCCCATATAATTAAAGTACTAAATCTAGGTATCTGCAAGCCTTTCTTTAAACCGGGTCTCAAAGTAAATCACTAAGAGAACTCAGAAGTTATTTATAGCACTGAAGTTGGGGTGGAGTGATCATCCCAGTATAGGGAAATTATATATAGAGTATTATAATTTAATCCTGGGATAAATGTTATACAGCTCAGGCAAAATGGTACATTCTGGCTTTAAAATATGGAATTTTCTTATACCTTCAAAGCAGATTCACCTGTAACAGTTGAAATAAAAGTCTCCCTCTATGTAACAATAGCATCTGAAAGGTAACTTCACCTGAGCATTTACAAACGGACAAGAGAGATTAAACTCTCCACATAGAGATTTGGATCAAGTCTGACACTAGCAGCTTGGTCACTAGCAATCTCTGATTTCAGCAACATCAGGAGATCCTTCTGAAATCAAAGTCCTCAAGGCAAAATCACCTCTGAACAAGCCATCTTAGGGCATCAGCTGCCTAGTGACCGCTGCCTGTCCCCCTCATATGTGCAGCTTGGTCTATGAGAGTCCTCCAGATCTGTTTCTCCACAAGCCTTGCTTTCTGCAATTTACCTACCCTCCGCTTGTAGGATTCTCCTTCCAGGAGACTAGTCAAGGATCCTCCCACCTTGAAGTGAGGTATTGTCTATTCATAACAATGGAAGCTAACTGGGGGAGAGGCTTTTGGATAGGAAAGGACTAACCCCCTCCTCGTCTAGCAGACAAAATAATGCTAAGTTGTATCTTCATCATGATAATATGCAAAGACAGATTTTCATTCTTGTTCTACAATACTAATATACCTTCCTTTGGGATACCCTGATGGCATTACTTGGAAGCTGAGTTCTGTGAAGGCCTCAGTAACTGCAGGGAGCAGTTTGAAGGGTTTTTAATCCTGGCGTACCACCAGAAGAAAGGTATATACTTGATAACCACATCATCTCTGAGTAACATAATGAAAAAAGCAAGACCCTTTTTAGCTTAGGAGCTGGCCACTTATAACCCCCCAGAGTTTTGGCCCACAACTTAAATCAGCCCTAGCCAGAAAAGCTACTGTTGAGGGATTATGAGAGTCCTATGTCAAAAGCAGTCGGTATGAGCTTAAGTGGAGTCCAGGAAATGGTGGAGGACAGGAAAGCCTGGAGGAATGTTGTCCATGGGGTCGTGATGGGTTGGACACGTCTTTGCAACTAACAACAACAAGGCCAAAACATCCACAAGGCCTCAAGTTGCACAGCTTTCAATTAGAAATGCAAGCAATCTTACAGAGCAGTGCTTTCTTTCTGACATTTATAGCCCACCCTTTTCCATCCAAGGAACTCGGGGCAATCTACATATTTCTCCTCCTCCTCTCAGTCTAATCCTTACAACAGTCTTGTGAGGTATGTTGGGCTGGGAGTCTGTCACTGGCCCAAAGTCACTGAGTCGGCACCATGGCCAAGTGGGGACCAGAACCCAGATCACCTGAGTCCCACACTCATAACCACTACCCCTCACTGGCTCTCATTTAAATTAAGATGGAGTCAGACAAGGACACCCCACCAAGAAAGGGAAGTAACCAGCCTGTATTTGGTTATTGCCATCATCTGATTTCCTCTACTAATATGTAATGGTAAATCATGAAAGCCTCTTCATTTGTGGGGCAAAAAGGTTCTGTCGATTACTGCAGAAAGCTGGAGTGGGAACCCAGGTTCTAATCCCTACTTGGCCATAGAGGTCACTGGCTGATTTTGGGCCAGTTGGTCATTCAGCCTATCCCACCTCACAAGTTGGTTGTTGTGGGGATAAAAATGGAGCTATGTAAGCCACTTTGGATTTCTCAAAAGAGGAAAACAGGCAGATACAAATACAATATCAGCATCAACCTCTGGCAGAATATGTCATGGCTCCTGTTCTGAAAGACGCTTCCAATGCTAGGCTCCCCTGCGTCTCCCCTGCATTAAACCATTGCACTTGCCTACCTGGCAAATAGAAAGAGCAGAAGTTAGCAGTAGTGGCACTAACTAGGACTGCAAGCATGAAAGGGCCTCTCCGGAACTGTTCTCACAGAGCAAACTCAGATCTCTCCTTTCTCCTTCTCTGTCCTGAGATCTGAGCCCAAAGGAGAATATCTCAGTCATCCTGTCCTTGTGCACACATATGCCTATTTTGGTTATTAAGAAGAAATAAGGGAAGGAAAAAGGAGGAAAATCATTATGCAGCAGGAGACACCTAGGAAAATTCATGGTTCACTAGGAAGATTGCATAGTAAAAGGAAACTAAGACAAAAATATTAGGAACAAAAGTTCCCAAGACTGATGAGAGGCAAGTGACATAGACACTCCTTAAGTAGCATGCTTTAGCAAGGCTTTCCCAGAGATAAATTTATTTGTTATCATAGCTGAAAAAGTGCACAGCAATCTATTTGAAAAAATATAGATTCCCAAAATAAAATCTGTGTGTGGTCATGTGCACACGCATGTATGTGTAAAAAGGGGTGGGAGTTGGATGTTATTAACCCAACTATCACGCTTCCATACATACTTCTAGTATAAGTCTTCCTAGTTTTGTAACAGGAATGCCAGCTATTTTTGTTACAATCGAAAGATTAACCATCAAATTATAAATTTGAGTGAATTGACCAATGTTGTAATTGAAAGCATACGCTAGGCAGGGAACACATCCCACTAATTTCAGTGCAAGTATGGGGTTCAGCTACACTTCTCCACCCTTCAATAGGACAGCATTTTTAGCAAGTTTGCAGTTTCACTATTGTGCATTTGCCAAGCAGTGAGTGAGCCACAGCAGACAGTCTTGCAGCAAGCGAGGTCTTGTGAAAGAGGACATTAGCTGTTGCATTGTTACCGGAAGCCATTGTCTGTTATGATGATAAACATCCAGCAGTCTGAGCTGCTAAGGCAGATGCGAGATAAGTCGCTCTAATCACATCAGTAGATGTGGTTAGAGTCACCATGGTGCTTTTCTTTCTTGAGCCATTTCTCCTTTCACCTCAAAACACCTCCTAACCTAATCCAAACATTTCATCTGTAAGAGTGCATTCATGTGCCCTTTTATCCAGAGTAGCTATTGCTGCTGCTTCCCAACACCAGAGTCTCCATGCTGAGCTACATCCAAACAGCAACACTCACTCTGTTCCCTATCTTGTGCTGCCATCTGTTGTTCGTGCAGCCATTTCTGTTTCCAGATGTTTTCAGGAAGTGCACATTTTAACAAGAAGTCCTTTAAATCTGTCTAACCTATGCACAATAGAATATGAGTCCTTGATATACATTATTTAACAACAACTATCTTTAAAATAAAATAAAACCTTAAAACACATATACTGCTTTACCTTAAGGCAGTAATAGCCAGAAGTCAACATACTGTATTTTATATATTTGTTTCCTCTTCCTCTCCCTGCACTTTTTTCTTCTTGTATCATGCTTATTAGATGGTGAGCACTTTGATAAACTTAAATATTTCACAAGTGTTTAATAATAACAGAAGTCTTTAACATGTAAAACAAATTAACAGCACAATCATGTACATATCTGCTCAGAAATTGTTGTTGTTGCTAAAGTTGCATCCAACCCATCGTGACCCCATGGACAACATTCCTCCAGGCCTTCCTGTCCTTCACCATCCCCCAGAGTCCACTTAAGCTCTCACCGACTGCTTTAGTGATTCCATCTAGCCACCTCATTCTCTGCCATCCCCTTCTTCTTTTGCCATCAATTGTTCCCAGCATTAGGCTCTTCTCCAGTGAGTCCTTCCTTCTTATTAGGTGGCCAAAATATTTGAGTTTCATCTTCAGTATCTGGCCTTCTAAAGAGCAGTCAGGGTTGATCTGTAGGACTGACCGGTTTGATCACCTTGTGGTCCAAGGGACTCACAGGAGTCTCCTCCAGCACCACAATACAAAGGCCTCAATCCTTTGGCGCTCAGCCTTCCTTATGGTCCAACTTTCACAGCCATACATTGCAACTGGGAAAACCATAGCCTTAAGTATACGCACTTTTGTTGGCTGGGTCATGTATCTGCTTTTTAGTATGCCATTTAGATTTGCCATAGCTTTCCTCCCAAGGAGTGTCTTTTAATTTCTTGGCTGCAGTCACCGTCTGCAGTGATCTTGAAGCCCAAGAAAATAAAATCGGTCAGTACCTCCATTTCTTCCCCATCTATTTGCCAGGAAGTGAGAGGACTGGATGCCATGATCTTAGTTTTCTTAATGTTGAGTTTCAAGCCAACTTTTGCACTCTCTTCCTTCACCTGCATCAAGAGGCTCTTTAGTTCCTCTTCACTTTCTGCCATTAGAGTGGTATCGTCTGCATATGTGAGGTTGTTGATATTTCTCCCAGCAATCTTAATTCCAACTGGTGATTCATCTAGGTCCACCTTTCTCATGATGTGCTCTGCATATAAGTTAAATAGGCAGGGCGGCAGTATACAGTCTTGCCGAACTCCTTTCTCAATTTTGAACCAATCAGTGGTTCCCTGTCCAGTTCTCACTGTTGCTTCCTGACCCGCATATAGGTTTCCCAAGAGACAAATAAGATGGTCTGGTACTCCCATCTCTTTAAGAACTTGCCACAATTTTTTGTGATCCACACAGTCAAAGGCTTTGGCGTAGTCAATGAAGCAGAAGTAGATGTTTTTCTGGAACCCCCTAGCTTTCTCCATGATCCAGCGTATGTTGACAATTTGATCTCTAGTTCCTCTCCCTCTTCAAAAACCTGCCTGTACTTCTGGTAGTTCTTGGTCCACATACTGCTGGAGCCTAGCTTGTAGGATTTTGAGCATAACTTTGCTAGCATGTGAAATGAGTGCAATGGTGCTGTAGTTTGAACATTCTTTGGCATTGCCCTTCTTTGGGATGGGAATGTAAACTGACCTTTTCCAATCCTGCGGCCACTGTTGAGTTTTCCAAGTTTGCTGGCATATTGAGTGTAGCACTTTTACTGCATTGCCTTTTAAGATTTTGAACAGCTCAACTGGAATACTGTCAACTCCACTAGCTTTGTTGTTGCTCAGACTTCCTAAGGCCCATTTGACTTCACGTTCCAGGATGTCTGGCTCGAGGTCGGTGACCACCCATCATGGTTATCAGGGACGTTACGCTCTTTCTGGTATAGTTCTTCTGTGTAATCTTGCCACCTCTTCTTAATCTCTTCTGCCTCTGTTAGGTCCCTGCCATTTTGGTCCTTTTTCATGTCCATCTTTGCATGAAACGTTCCCTTCGTATCTCCCATTTTCTTGAAGAGATCTCTGGTCCTCCCTATTCTATTGTTTTCTTCTATTTCTTTGCACTGTTCATTTAAGAAGGCATTCTTATCTCTTCTAGCTATTCTCTGGAATTCTGCATTCAATTGGGTGCATCTTTCTCCTTCTCCCTTGCCTTTCCCCTTCCCTTCTTTCCTCAGCTATTTGTAAAGCTTCCTCAGACAGCCATTTTGCTTTCTTGCATTTCTTTTTCTTTGGGATGGTTTTAGTTGCTACCTCCTCTGCAATGTTGCGAACGTCCGTCCATAGTTCTACAGGCACTCTGTCTATCAGATCTAATTCCTTAAATCTATTTGTCACCTCTACTGTATATTCATCAGGAATATAATTTAGGTCATACCTGAGTGGCCTAGTGCTTTTCCCTACTTTCTTCAATTTAAGCCTAAATTTTGCAACAAGAAGCTCATGATCTGAGCCACAGTCAGCTCCTGGTCTAGTTTTTACTGACTGTATAGAGCTTCTTTGTCTTTGGCTGCAGAGCACATAGTCAATCTGATTTCTGTGTTGACCGTCTGGTGATGTCCATGTGTAGAGTTGTCTCTTGGGTTGTTGGAACAGAGTGTTTGCTATGACCATCATGTTCTCTTGACAAAATTCTACCAGCCTGTGCCCTGCTTCATTTTGTACTCCAAGGCCAAACTTGCCTGTTATTCCGGTTATCTTTTAGCTTCCTACTTTAGCATTCCAATCCCCCATGATGATAAGGACATCATTTTTTGGTGTTAATTCTAGAAGGTGTTGTAGGCCTTCATAGAACTGGTCAACTTCAGCCTCGTCAGCACCAGTGGTTGGGGCATAAACTTGGACTTCCATGATGTTGACTGGTTTGCCTTGGATTCGAACTGAGATCATTCTGTCATTTTGGAGATTGTATCCCAGTACTGCTTTTCCTACTCTTTTAATGACTATGAAGGCTCCTCCATTTCTTCTGAGGGATTCTTGCCCGCAGTAGTATACCTGATGGTCATCTGAATTAAATTCACCAATTCCTGTCCATTTAAGTTCACTGATTCCTAAGATGTTGATGTCCAGTCTTGTCATCTATTGTTTCATCATGTCCAGCTTGCCTTGATTCATAAATCTTACATTCCAGGTTCCTATGGAGTATAGATCTTTACAGCATCGGACTCTCCTTTCACCACCAGATACATCTGCAACTGAGTGTCCTTTTGGCTTTGATCCAGTTACTTCATTCTTTCTGGCGCTACTAGTACTAGCCCTCTGCTCTTCCCCAGTAGCATATTGGACACCTTCCAACCTGAGAGGTTCATCTTCTGGCATCATAGCATTTTGCCTTTTGGTACTGTCCATGGGGTTTTCATGGCAAAGATACTGGAGTGGGTTGCCATTTCCTTCTCCAGTGGATCACGTTTTGTCAGAGCTCTCTGCTATGACCTGTCCGAATTGGGTGGCCCTGCACAGCATAGCTCATAGTTTCATTGAGCTACACAAGCCCCTTCACCAAGACAAGGCAGTGATCCATGAAGGGGGCAGTTGTATGTCAGGCAATTCTGGATCCCAAACTGTTCTTGTCTCTTGGGCCAGCTAGACAACTTGGTGCCCCCACTCCTAATATTTTGGACTCCAACTTCCATACTCACCGATCAATGATCGTGCTAGCTAAACATGAGCATTTTCACAAATTTTCTAAAAACTTCTTCCATCTTTTCCCTTTTACCACATAAAATCCATTAGGAAGGGAAAGATGGAATAGTTGCATATTGGTAATTCTGAGAGCCATTCATGTGGCCCTTTCCCCAACACAGTACGTCCCATGTTTTAAATTTCAAAACCCTTTCCCAATCTCCTAGCTGTCAAGAGCATTGTGTCCAAAACATCTGGAAGGAATCAGACTGACGTAGGCAGATGTGCAAGTACATTGTAGGGTCTGTTTGCCAACAGAACAGACCAACTAGGAAGGTCATGGACTTTCCTTGGCTAGAAGTTTCCAAGTAGCATCTGAAAGGCTTCCAATATGGATGCTGTAGCAGTGGATTTCCTGTTTGGTAGGAGTTGAATGAAATTAGCCCCTCCCAAGCCTTTACAGTTAAATTCCTCCTAGGGTGCAGTCAGACAGAAAAAAGACATACAGTTCTTCAGCTAGCATGATTAAGGTATGCTGGGAATTATAACTTAACTTTTAATTAACTTTTTCTGGGGAACCCTGAGTGTTAGGACTAAAGTTGCACAGGACTGCACCCTCAGAGGCTCAAGGATGCGCAGGCGAATGAATAGCTTATGCCCCTTTCTCTCCTGCCTGAAGAGTAGTTCTGTGAAGTCGGAAAGTCTGCAGACTTTGCCAAGCCGTGCAGGGTTGTTAGCCCTGCAGAGGCACGGCTCCAGATAGTGGGCGCGCAAGGGAAAGGAAAAGAGAAGCGTGGGGACACCGACTATCAAAAAAGGCAGGGGTCAGAACGCTGCTTCGACAGAATTTGAGAGCACTAGCGAAGCACATGCGCTGGGCTGCCGTTCCGCGCCTCACCTGCTAGAAGCATAAACGCTCCTCTTCGCTTTAGACTACGCTACAGAGCCCGAGTCTATCCGAAAGACTCCGATCATGAACGGACGTGCCCGAGGCCGGATACGGAAATCAACGACTACATCCGGAACAGGTCCAAGCGAGCTTCAGCGTTTCAGCCTTGGACTACCGAAGCGGAATTCGGGTGAGGAGTCATCATGTCGGATCGGATCGCGAAGCTCCGAGCAGATGGGATCATAAAACGTCTGGTGAAGGAAGGCCGAGGGCCGCTGCCTGAGTACCAAGACGGGGCCAAGGTAAAAATGATCGTGTGCATTTTTCTCGGGAATTAGATAACGGAATAGGGCCGGACAAACACGCATGCGCGAACAAGATGCGATCCGCCGGCTAGCCTGAAGTGCGCGTGCGCATGAGGGATTCTCGCTGTGGGAGAGGAGGACTAAAATGTGTAAATATAATATATTATCCGCGTTTTATTCGTTTAGAAATTTGCTAATTAGAGGCTGGTTTGCCCAAGCACCACGAGGTAGTGGGATTCTTGTTTTCTCTTACGCCTTCCTGCCCACTTCGCAAAACGTTAGTTATTAATCCGGAGGTAAGGGGATACAGCAGCCTTCCAGATTTGGTGCCCTGAGCCTATAACTCCCATCATTTTCTCCTAGCGTGGTGGACTGCAACTCAGTGGGCAGTGTGGCTGCCCCTTTAAATCTTGCTAAAAATAAGTAGCCAGTCGGGAGTCTAGGTCTCTCGTAGTTGCCAGTACAATTTCCCCCAAATTGGTGCTCTACAGACGTGTTGGGCTGCAACTCTTAGCATCCTTCGGTCAGTATGGCCAGGGATGTTTGAACAGGGTTGAGGAGGACATTTGATTTCAGGCAGAAAACTCAGCAGCAAGGTGTGGGTCAAGTCAGGCAGCAGGAGATGAAGCATATGAGGCAAAAAGCTAGCTAATTTGGGGGGGGGGGAGTAGATGCAACAGAGATAATCAGGGCCTCTGTACCTTTATTTCAGCAAATACACATGCACAGAAGAGTGATGGGACAATGACCTCCCAGACATCAGGGGCTCCAGATTAATTATTCGAGCCTCCAGCCCTAATGAGCCAGTTCTTATCACTGCCCTGAGTTGGGGTAGAGTGTGAGGGTCTTATTCCATTCTAGCAGTGATGTGCCTGCAGTGGCTGCTGGATGTTGTCTGGGGGTGTATCCTCAAAATCCCTTCGTGCCTGTTGGTTTCCCTTTAGTTTTCTTTTTGCATTTACATTCTGTGTGGTTAAGGCGTGATGAAGAGAAAGCTTTTTCCATACTTTTCTCCATTAATGAGAGAAGCGGACTCTCCAGTGGTGTTGATGAACATGGAATGGTTGTGATGTTTATTCATTTAAACATTTATTATTTCTACCCCACTTTTCAGGCAGAAAGACTCCGAAAACAATTTGTAGATCAATAAAACCAAGAGGGAGAAATAGAGAGAATAACAGGCTTTCAGTGTGAATGTTAAAAGGTTCTAATAATATCCAGTGATAATGCTATTGTTACACATACAGATGTTGCCATTATTACAGCCAGTTGGAATGGAAACTGTTCCAAAAGCAGAAGAGCCAAGAATTGCTGGTGTCTCAGCTGAGCCCAAGGAGAAGCCCCACTTCCTGTCTCTTCCAGTTCTTCAGCCTGGTGATATTTAAATTACACATAGAACAGGAGGGTAGGAGTGATTTTGTGTGTGGTATTTAACAAGAACAGCATTTTAGGCAGCAGGGCAGTTAGAGAACATCTGCATTTTCTTCCAGCCATTCCTAGAGCTCCCCCTGCCTCAGCATCCTACCTCAGGCAGTATCACACCACCAGCAAGCACAGTATCTTCCACCTAAACAGCAAGACATACAATAGGACATTGCACAAATTGAATACTGATTGTTAATGCTATACAGATCAACTGACCATCAGGCTGTTAGTGAAGCTGCTGATAAAACAGTAAAATATTTTAAAAAAGCAATAGTAATGGAAGATGGCCAGGCTCCTTTAAGAGAAGTCATAGCTCGGTGGTAGAGCACATATTTTGCATGCTGGGATAATCAATTACTTTTCCACTGAAAAAGATGAGGTAACAGATAAAGGGAGAAACTTCTTTACCTGACACCCTGGAGGGCTGATACCAGTCAGAGAAAGTAACACTTAGCTAAGCAGACAACTAGGATAACATGATATAAGGCAGCTTTTTAATGTTAAAATTGCCTGAGTTTCATTTAGCCCAGCGGTTGATAGTTTTGAGTTTCTGCATTACTATCTCTCCTCTGATTCTCAACTTTCCTGATATAATGACCTTTCCCCCAATATTCTCCAAGGCAAAGATTCTGAGAAACTCAGGCAGACCTTGAGGCAGAGGCTTCCAGATAACCTTGGCTGATTTGCTGTATCTTGTTCATGTGCTCCATGAATAAGTTTTTGGGCCTGGTAACTTGTGAAACTGCTATGTAAGCCACCCGCCCAGTGGTTGGGGTAAACAGGCAGGCTAGTATTTTTAATGATAGTAGCAAATTGATTTAACCAATTATTTAGGAGGCTATCAAACTTGAATCCCCATGTTCCTGTGCTCTCACTTGCTTGAACTATGTCTGTCACCAAGTAATGTGAGGCACCTGCTCAAGCTAGAAATGTGTCATGCTAGCCCAGTTGACTGCTATATCAGGAACTGGGTTGACGTCCTTGCCAGTGAAAGAAGCATTCGCCAGTTTGTTCACACAAGTCTGGTTTTTACATGAAGACAGCCTGTAAGTTACTGAGGCTGAGCATGAGCAAGGCATGCTGCCTCCTGCCTGCTTGCGGCTTCCACTTTCCAAAACATCCCAGAGAGGCTCTGTTCCTGTTTTATGGCATCCAAACCAGGTGCTCTGGATACTTGAGGATTAGACAATCCAAAGTTTTACCTGTAACAGCAGACCATAGGTTCTGACTCTAGGTTGTTTAATCCATGAATTTCAATGTGTGTGAACCAGGTCATTGCCTAGTTCAGAAGCAGGCAGCCTGATGCCCTACAGAGGTATTAGACTACAGTTCCCATAACCCAATAAGACTGTTCAGTGGTCAGGGCTGATGCGGGTTGTAATCCAAAACACCCGGAGGCCACTAAGCTGCCTATTCCCTCAATTCTGCTGTTCCTGTGAGTTTGTGATTTTCTCCAGCCACTCTGCTTCCCATTCCTTTCAGGCCACCTTTCACTACCGCACAATGCTCTGCCGTCCACCCGAGCAAGTGCTTGATGACAGTCGTACTCGGGGCAAGCCCATGGAGCTCATCATTGGCAAGAAATTCAAGCTGCCTGTCTGGGAGACCGTCCTGCAGACCATGCGTGAGGGAGAGGTGTCTGAGTTCTTGTGCGATTTAAAGGTAATCAGCTGGGCCATGTGGAACAAGTTTGTGCCGTCTGATGTGGAACGGGCATGGAGGTCTGTGCCTAAATCCTTGATACCGGCACAGGTTTCCAGGCTGCCTTGGAGCCTCAGTTCCCCATGTGTGGAACAAGAATGGTGACGACCTGTTGCTTGTTGTTCCTGTGAAAGTGCCATGCATGTTAAGTATGTGCTAGAAATGAACTGTAAAAATGTGTACAACATTTAGCATGGATCTTATTGCTTCCCCCATAATAGGTAATTTGGGCTGCATGGATCCTGCAATTGTGTCAAATCACAGGATTTGGCATCAGATCCCGATTTTAGCAGCTCTTAATTTCCTCTTTAAAAAGGAGTTAACATGAAAAAAATTGGAGCAGAGTGTTTTAAAATAAGTGTGAGTGTCAATACCTGGTGAACCTACAAAACCCTGAGGAGGGACTGGGGCCGTGCAGGGCTTCTGAATCGTTCTTTGCACATTTCCAAGACTTGTAGCATCAAAGCAGAATCCTATCAATGCAGCAGCTAAGTGCAGACTGTTCAGTTTGCATGATGTACTATGAGCCCTATCCAGAATTCTTTTCGTCATCCAGCAAGAAGAACCCTTTCCCATGTTTTCCTTTCACCCGCCAGCACGTGGTCTTGTACCCCATGGTATCAAAGAGCTTGAGGAATATTGCAGCTGGGAGAGACCCCCTGGAGGGGCAACGACACTGCTGTGGCATTGCCCAAATGCATGAGAATCCATCGCTGGGTTACCCAGACCTTGATGACCTTCAACAGAATCCTCAGCCCCTCATCTTTAACATGGAGATGATCAAGGTGAGCGGGAAGGAAAGGTGAGGTCCTCTGGGAGAGACAGAATCTGAAGGATAGCAGTGGGTCTTCATGTGCCTGGGAGTCTCTCTGGGATGAGGCTTTCCAGGAGGGGAAATTGGGTGCCCACCCAGCCTCTGCCTCTGCGTCTTTTATTTGCCTAAGCACATGAGAGCATTCTGCATAGTTTTTCAAGGAGGAACTGTATTGCAGGAGGAAAAGGCTCCCCCCCCCCGAGATTGTACAGGGGTTGCCCCAGGGTTTGAGAACCATTTTATCTTCCCTCATCCCGTCTCATCCTCTTGAGTGTCATCTGGAACTGCTCTTCCTACCTTTCCTGGGGTGGCCTGTCAAGTTTGTTCTTGCTCCCTGGAGATGGCCTTGTTGTCTTCATACTCTCACCCAGAGATTGCCTTTGTTCTTCGCTAGGTGGAAAGTCCTGGCTCCTACCGACAGGAAGCATGGGCTATGTCAGATGAGGAGAAGCTGAAGGCTGTGCCCGTGATCCACCAGGAGGGCAATGAGCTCTACAAGGAAGGCAAAGTGCAGGAGGCTGCTATCAAGTATTACGATGCCATTGCCTGCCTCAAGAATCTGCAGATGAAGGTAGCCAAAGGCGTTTTCTTTTTCTGCTCTTGTCTCAGGGCCATTACTATTCCACCTGCTGTATGGTTTCTTTTGCCTGTGCGTTCCTGGGAGTAAATGCAAAGTTAGAACAAGGCTGTGATTCTGGATCAAACGAGGCCCTCACCTCTTGCACTTACTATGCTTTCTTGAAGGACCTGCACATATAAATGTGGCTTGTTAAAATTTGCATTTGCAGCCCAGGCTGTCACCAGAACAAATGTGCTTAGAGGGCACCCCCCCCCCCACAAGCACTGCTCTGACTGTAAGGTTTCACAAGGCTTTTCCCTGTCAGTCAGTCGGGCATCACTGTACCTAAATGTTTCCAGCCCACCAACCCCGGAATGCCTATGCCAGTGAGAAAGACACCTGCCCCTCAGAGCTGTCGTGGCTCAGTACTCATGACTCATCCCTCTGGCACTCATGACTCACCCCCATTTGGAGATCTGGAACTAGTAGTGCGAATGGTTCTGTTGAAGCAGTTGCTGCTCTCCTTTCTCTGGCAGCACTAGGACATGACAGGAGTATTTCGCATTCCCTCTTCTGCCTAACCTGGGGATGGGCAACTTTTGACTCTGCCAATGTTTTGGCCTACAGCTCTCCTCATCTCTCACCATGGGTTATGCTGGGCTGACAGGATATTTAGGCCCAGACATCTGGAAGACCCTCCAAACAGAGTAGCCCAGTCCCCTTCGGCACTGGGTCAGATGAGGTCCTCTCACGAACAGGATATTCTTGTAGGCATTGGGATGGAGAATGCTCTTGATGCCGTATTGGAAGCGATGGCAGCAGATTGCTGCCAGTCATGCTGAAATGCTCCCTCCACCTTAGCCTGCACTTTCTCTCCGAAAACTAAATTTTGAAAGTTGTTTTTGTTCAGGCTGGACCTCCAAGTCAGGCTGCAACACTTGCCAGAGGAACATGTCCAGTGAAAGCAGTTTTGGGTGGAAAAGGATGGGTTTGGGGAGGGTTGAGTTCCTGTGCTTCCAACCATGCATTCCTGGAGACCTTTTCCACCCTTGCTGCCTAGAGGGATTGGCTGGATGTGTGAGCTCTGGCCCTGAGTCTGTTTATACATGGCCTTCTACTTGGAGAATATCTTGTGGTCATCTGGCTGTGTCTCGTGCTCAGACCTTTCCTGTCCTGTGCCCCAGGAGCAGCCAGGCTCTCCAGACTGGCTCCAGCTGGACCAACAGATCACCCCCTTGCTGCTGAATTACTGCCAGTGTAAGCTGTTGACTGCAGAGTACTATGAGGTGTTAGATCACTGCTCTTCCATTCTCAACAAGTATGAAGGTAAGGGACTTTGTTTGTCATGGGATGCCTTAGTGGGGACATGGAAAAAGCTCCCAGCAATGACAAAAGGGAGTTGTGGAGTTATTTGCTATATCTGCGGCAGCTTTCCTCATGCACATCCCCTACAGATGCTTTGGACCACAGAATTCTGGGAATGCTGGCTGGGACTGCTGAGAGTTGATATCCAAAATCCGTGGAGGGCGCCAGCTTGGGGAAGGCTGCTTTAGAGTGCCAAAGAATCTGGTACTGTGTTCAAAGGGGTTACGTATAGGAGAAAGCATGCTGTGTCCAAGGACTTAGCTGGGTGGGCAGCACTCTAACTTATCAAGTTTGCAAGTGGAATTGAAAGTGTGTCCTTGTGCTTGGTGCCTGCGTGCCTGACCCAGATGTTGGCTGTCCTTGCAGACAATGTCAAGGCCTACTTCAAGAGAGCCAAGGCACATGCCGCGGTGTGGAATGCAGCTGAAGCGCAGGCTGATTTCGCCAAGGTATTGGAGTTGGACCCGTCGTTGGGCCCTGTGGTTACCCGGGAGCTGCGCAGCCTGGAGACTCGTTTACGGGAGAAAGAGGACGAGGACAAGATCCGCTTCAAAGGCATCTTCTCCCAATAGCTCCCGAGTGAGTTGCTCCAGCTTTGCCACTGGTGCTCCAGGGCAAGGCAGCACCAGTGGACTGAGTGGCTTCTCGCGCAGGCCACCGTGTCCCTACCCCCACACCAGTCTTGGGGGTGTCGGCCTTTCTTGTCAACAAAGCATGCCACCATCTCTGTGCAAGTAGCACAGAGTTTCCTACTGCAAAAGCTAGTGGGATAGGATAGGGAGGCCTTCCACAGCGGCCAAAGACAGTATACAAACCTTGCCCACTGTGTCTGCCAAATTTGGTGTGAGCCTCTCTGTTGTCCTGTGAGTGAATCTTTGTCATGTTCTGCTGCCCATGGTGCCTTTGCTGCTCTCAGAGAGGGAAGCTTTGCTTCCTGAACTAGTGTCATGTGTAGGCGTTTCTAGATGATCCCAGCTGTGGGAGTTAAATTGTGAGGCTGGCCAGGTTTTTCCTTCTGTCTGGCAGGCCCCTTTGAATGTTTGGGAGTAGGACAAGCAGGTCATCCCCACAGCAATGTTTTCTGTGTCTCGGATGCTGGCAGGAGATATAGGTGGTGACCATTTTGATGAGGGTTAACATGCATGGGATCAACAGGTCACCAGGTTAGGTTGTCCTTTTCTTGCTGTTGCCTGGCTGTGTAGGATATCATGCCCTGGAATCCAAATGAATCATCCTCCAAGGAACGTGCCTCCAAGACTGTGCCTGGATGCAGGCTATGAAGCCAAGGCTCTGCCCATCAGAATCCCACTCCTCTCTGGGTGGGGGAAAGCAGAGCATTGGCAGTGCTTGGCTCGCTTTATGTTGAGCTGCAATGGGATGACGACGTGTGTGCTGTGCATTCCTGGAGCCTCGTACCACTTGATGTGATGGCAGTTGTCAGTGTTCCTCTTCCTGCAAGGCTGGAAGGCAATGTATTAGCTCAGTCTCTTCTGGCACTTGCCCGCCAAAGAGCAATCTCTTCAGAGCAGTCTCTCCCTTTGGCGCATGAGGGAGAAGGCTTTGGGGTACATGTCGTTCCCTGATCATTGCAACAGCGAATGTGCCCTGATCGCAGCAGGCTTAAATCCTTCCCCCTACTCTCCAATGCAAGACTGGGGGGCAAAGGCAAGAAGGGATACCAGCCAGCTCCTCAAGAACAACTTGCTCTACAGCATATTTTGAATCTGCTTGGTGTGCCTCCCTTGGCAGCTTCTGGCTTCCCTGGGAAACCTCAGCCCAGAAGGCAGTACCTAAGCAAGCCCAGCTCCATGATCTTAACATCAGCCAGCAGGGAGGAGATGTTAGCACTAGGGTTTGTGTGAAATGTGAACCCTAGAGCAATTTTTTCATCTTCCACATAGCAACAGGTGGGTGGATGTAGTTGTGAGCAATTCATTCTTTTCCAGAAATTGGGCCTAAGGATTTGCTGAAAGCTTTAGGATGTGGAGAGCAAGCTGTTCAGGGCACCCCTCAAAGCAGAAAGCTCCTTGGCCCCAGTTCACCAAGGACTTCCTGCATGTCTGAACAGGATTTCATTGGGAATTGCCTTTCCATCTAAAAAATGGGAGCTTCTGCAAGGGCAGACCTCCCACACCTAGAGTGCCCTTACTACTTGTCAGGAGAGCTACTTTTGATATTCTGGCGCTTGTCCATTGTGGCGTGGAGGGTGTTTCCAAGGCATGAACTGTCCCTTGCCTAGCTAAGAAGTGCTCTCAGATCATTTCAGGTTGCTGTCTAGTCTCAATTTGGCCTCTACAGCAGTCATTCTGTGGCAGCCCTTCCAGTCCAGATGTGACCTCAGTTTGCTACCTAGCTATAACTTCTGGATTTTGTGCTGCATCCACGCATAACAGGTCCAGCTGATGCAGGATGAAGGAAAGGCTTCCTTATTTATGCAAGGTGTATTGGGACAAATTTTGGGGAGTGACCATTTGCTTGTCCAAGAGACTGATAAAGGATCTTTTTCTCAGCTAGGCTAATTGTCCAGCATTGTTTAAAAGTGGAACCATGTTGAAGCAGCTGCGTCCCACCCTTCCTAAAAAGCCCTGTTCCCCAAGCATCCCCAGTCCACGGTCATCATTAACCCAAGAACTTTGAAAGGGTGTGTTCCATGCTGTGACCGAGCCTAGTTAGTTATTCCTTTGTGCTGCAAGAGTGAGCCACCTCTTAGAGCACATTGCAAAGTTAAGTACATGTTTAAAACTTGTATCAAATCTGTGAGACTCTAAAATGCTCGAGTTTGGCAGGTTCACACTTGAAATTTGTACTGACGAGCTCAATCACATATTGACTGCCTGCTCCTCAGATCAACACAATTGTGGACCTTTAGGCTGCCATAGAAACAGAGGGAGTCAGAAGGGGTCTCCCGGGCCATCTAGTCTGACCCCCCCCCCCCCGGCTCCAGCCAGCTCCACTCACGACATTCCTCCCATGCCATCTCACCAGCTTTAGTAAAGAAGTCATACCATGTATTTACAACCTATTTTAAAGTCTATGGGCTGAATCTAGACCAAGTTAGTTGCATTTAATTACCATGGAAATCTTTGGGATCAAATAATGGCCAACATTCTACTTTCTTAGTGTGGATTCAGCTCTATGCCTAAGAGACTTAGCAGCCAATTCTCATTGTATATTATACACAGTGCGATTGTAGAGTTGAATCAGGTTTACCACCTTTGCACTCAACTATTTGATGTGCCTTCATTATTTGTGCTTGTCCAGGTATTTCAGTAGCTACTGGATCTGGGAGCCCTGGCTCTGATGGTAAAAGAGCGTCTGTGTGTAGGTTCATAACGTAGAAATTGCAGTTAATGGAAATGGGATCCAATTGAGAAGCGCTTTTTCCCTGGCTGAATGCCTGTGAAGCACATGGAAAATTTTATCTAGCTTCCCAATTCAAATGGAATAAATTGCATTTTCCTTCTGGCCACATCTGCAGTCATCTGGTATGATCAGTATCCAGTGCAGCACTACCACTAAAGTAAATGACATTTTGCTGTTGCAAGTGACCTCTGTCCCACCCCATTTGCATTAGCTGGTTCAACAGGTGTTGGAAAGCCCTCCATGCCAGCAAATGCTAGTGGTGTTGTGCGAAGGGTTCCTTACACAAGCACAGCTTAATTTACATTAATGAGAGTGTTCTATTAGCTGCTGTCCCTTGATTTAATTTTTTTAACCACAGGGTCTAATATTCCTTTTCTTATAAAGCAATTCATTCCATATTGAAGTTTTGTTGGACAGTATTATCTGTCTACAGGTGCAGCTTGCATGTTACAGCAGTCCTGATGGTACTGCCTTCCCTGCCACCGGTGGAACTGTTTTTAGAGCTTGTGTACACTACATAGCTGGATCCAGTGAAGGCAGCAGGGGAGTCCCATGGAAAAGGCTAGCTTTGCCATCCTGCGCATTCGAATACCTGGTCCAGAGGGTAGATCTTTCCTATCTAGATACCCTCTTGGTAAAACATCCTCTTGCAGAGAACTGGGGTAAAATTTAAGTTACATACCAAATCAATGATGAAAAGTGTTGAACCAAATGTAAACAGTGTAGACACTTTGTTAGCTTTTGTGTGGCTTTTGAACTTGCTACTCAGTGCATTTAGCTTGGTATGTGCCTCTAGGGAGAATACTGGGAGTGAGGAGAGAAGGTGGAGAAATAGCATGGAATGCCTCACTGGGCACTTTTTTTGCATTTCTCTAGTCATTTCAATGGTTCTTGCGCAGGAGAACTTACTAATGAACTGTGCTGGCCTAAATAACCATGCACAAAGTTCAAGGTAAATTTCCTCTCCAGGAAGAATGATAGGGGCTTATTATCACACTCATGTTTAACTGCAAGAAATAGTTTTCGCTTTGCTTTTGTTATGGTGAAAATAATTGCCTGTTGTCTGTCATAGAACTAGACAAGTGAGCCTGCTTTATCTTGGATCTGAACTATATATATTTTGGAGCAGGTCAGTTCTGTGTCATGCCAGCACCTTCTCTACATTGTTAATGTGAAATCAGTGACAGAACATAAGCTTGCTAAAGACAAATTTTTGGGAAGACAAAAAACGTGTGTTTGTGTTTCTCCGTTGAAGGTTAAGTGGATATTATCTTTTATTTTGGGGGGGTTAATATTAGAATTAAAGATACAAAAACAATTGTTGGAGAATTTTTTAATATGTGGTGATTTTATGCTCTACTGGGAATTATAGGAAAGAAGCCAGAGGATTGAAAAATAGGCACCTTGAGCATTTACCCTGGGCTGTGTGTTACCCTTTGAATTTGCATCTCCTTTGTAATTACTTATCTGAAGGCCTGAAAAGGCACATAGCCCTTTAAGTAAGAATAGTGTACCCCATTCAGCTGAGTTTCTATGGGCTAATCCATCTTCCACATACTGGAATACTATAGTGAAGAAATAAAGAAGAAAGAAGGACAAAACATAAGAAGAACGAGATGAGTATGAAAAGGTATGGCCAAGTAAAGGGATTCCCCTTACTATCCTGTGGGCCAAATCTTCCTTACAAAGCAATTTTCTCTGCTAAATGTCAATCAAAATGTAAGCATATTTGGATGCATTCAATATTGCAGGTAAAGAAAGTGCTTCTTAAAGTTTTAGAGGTAAAGCCTTGTCATATAAATCAGATGAGTGAGGAATTGAAGGAAAACAGTTATGCAATCGAATAATTTATTAAACCTCCATCTTGTAAAGCCAGTTACAAATTAAACAAACCCAAAAAAGCAGAAGGGAATCTGCAGTAGAATTAATGGAAGTTAACATTCCCAATTGGGTTTAAGCTGCCTGCAGCAACCCATGAGCCAGGACACAGCAGTAGTGCAGGACTCCAACTGGAAATTCCTTGGCAGAAGACCATTTCCAGCAGTTTTGTCTTTGGGTTCTATTGGAGAAGGAACATTTGAAATCCAAGTTTGCCTCACAGAAAGTTGCACTGGATGGCAGATTGATATTCCTAGCTGTAGAAAGAGTTTCCTGGAATTGGGAAGAGGTGATGCCTTTGACAGGCAGGCATAGCTATATATATCCCACTGCCAAATTTCACAAGTACCAAATTGGACAGGGGGCACAATTCAGTACCCTGACATTGTCAGCTGTATTTTTAAACATTAGTTTCTGGTTCTTAAGGGATGCCTGAAAAGAAGGCCATGGCCTAGAGAAATCACAAGAGGTGTGAACTGAGCAAACTTTCGCACTTAGTGGATGGGACTTAACACTTCATCTAGCTACAGCTAGCTCCTCCATCTTTTTATGGCTAGCAGAAATTAGGCCAAAACCAAATTTGTTTACTTTAAATAAATGTGTTTATTTAAAGGTTTCAGTATTTAACTTTTCTTGGGAGGGGGTTAGAGTCTTATTGCAATATTTGGATTTTATTTTTAATGCAGAGTGTATATCAATTCCTTGGTATCTTGGATCTAAAGTCAATCAAAATGGATCAGTGTGCAATTTTGTGACTCACAGAACACCCTCAAGCTTCTGCCTAGGATTACCACAAAAATCCATTCATCCAACCCCCATTTTACTACCAGTTGCCTCACAATGCTTGATGTCTCATGGGTACAGCAGCAGCAGTGCAGGAAAAATCTATAGAAAAGAACAAAGGAATAAAAACATTAAACGGTCCGAACTCCTGTGAGAAGCCAAGGAAGAAAGGGGACAGCAGCATACAGGTCACTGGAGAAAAAGGGCTGTCCTTACTACTGGATACCTGTATACCTGGATATCTGATCAATCTCATCCCCTTGACTGATCAGATAAATGGATTTTTGTTGTTGCTGTTGAGTGGCACTTTCCTCAAACGTGTGCCATGTGAAATTGCTCCTCTGCAAGGAACGTGGAAGACCAGTGCCAAGGAAGCCCATGCCATTTCACACACAGCCTTGTGACAGCTAGGCTTCTCCCTGAGGAGGCACACGCCTCAGAGAGAAGCTCTACTGAGAGCAGACATGAAGTGGCCTCTTTGCAGCTGTAGCTTCGAAAGTCTTGTGTGATTTGGAAGCCTTATTCATTAATTTTAAGCACACCTGGGGAATGGCAAAACCGACAAAGCATCCGCTCTGCAGAGGTGCCCAGTATAAGTCTATTCAGTAGGAGCAGCTCATCCCTGAGGGAACATTACCTCCCCCCAGAAAGGGGCAATTCAGTCTTTGCCAGTGGAGAACTTGGCTGCAAAACCAATGGGAGCAAATCTTGCCAGATTCATCACAGCACCACTTTAGGTTCTTTCCCTCCCTCTTTTTTTTCTGCAGCTTTTATTGCACAAAGTCCTTTGCGTGTTGATCTTTCAGACAAAGGTAGGTCCCACATCACAAGACTGAGGACAGAGGAAGCCCAGTCTCACAGCACAGGTCTGCTAGCCACGGTGGTCCTGGTTGTGGTTTTGAGGCAAACCTGGCCGCTCTGGTGGTCAGACAGCACCGGCCCCTTTTTCCTTCTGCCAGGCAGTATGTTGGGAAGAGGATTTTTCCCCTAGTCTTATAAAAAAGGATCTTTGCTACAAATCTGGCTGGGACATAGCAGGTCTCTTTCTCAAGGACTCAGTTCAGCATCGTGGGCCTCATCATCTTGTCCAGATACTTGCACGGCTGTCCAGGCTGCTAGCTGATTTAACACTGCAGCATTTCTTCACAATCATATTGATGTAGGCTTTCATAATTTTAATGATCTCTCCCACCTAAAATAGGATAATAGAACAGTTAGAATTGCCAGGTGTGCACTAGGCTGCCACATGCCCGCATTTTCTACTAGAGTCATATGGAATATATTTTCTGGCAAGGCATTAACAACTAGACCGTAGAAGTGAATGAAAATCCAGGCCAGGCCTGTAATGCTTAGTTTATTAAGCAGTTAGATACATTAATTAAAAGTATCTGTATCATTGGAAAGAGCCTCTCAGATAATATTTAAATATGTTTTAATATAAGAACGTACAAAATGTTTATAATTTATTTCTTTTGAAAGTTTCTGTACTGGTATTGTTTCCAAATTATTTTTCCATTGGCTAATTGTTTTATTAAGATTTTTGTTAGCCACTGAGGATTCTTTTAAGGTTGAAGAGCAGGTTATAAATAAATTTGCAAATAAATAAAAACTGGGCCACAGTCAATATTTAAAAGAGGTACTTCCCTTTATGTTATACACCGGAGGGGATGTCTTATCTAAGAAGGTAGGTGGTCCAATGTAGGCATGCTTTCTTAAAAAGCAAGTAAAGCAAGCTTCCCCCCCTCCCCATAGTGACACATTTATATGCAAATATGTATATGAAGTAGGTTTAGTTGATTAATCTATGACAACTTAGATTTGTATGATCAAGGTCCCATCTTAGCCATAGCTTCATCAGATCTCAAGCTCTCTCAGCCTTCAGTTTCCATCAGTAAAATGATGAGTATGAGTGAGGATAAAGACGTTCTTTTGTACACTAACAGTGCTCCATGAAAAGCCATGACATTTTGCCAGAAAACTGCTGGAAGAACAAAGCCATGAAAAGACAAGGAGCAGTGCAGCAGGTCTGTGGAGTCTGGGCAAACTGGGGCACAAAAGCAGCAGTGAATGTTAACTTTGATGGTCATCCTGACACGCCTGGAAGTAGTGGGAAGGGATGCTGTTGAAACAGGTGATCTCCACGGCACAGGGAAGTTTTCACCCATCGCTACCAGGACCAGCTACTGCCTTGTATGGAAGCACTGTTACTCCTGTCACAAGAATGGTGATGGGAAGAACTCAAGTGCTTCTCCAGGTATGTCAGGCAAAATGAAACAATGTCCACATTCATAGTGTCCCCTTCTTCCCCTTGCACCGAGATTGCAGATCTCTTGGTAAAGAATTATGCTTAGGAAAGAAAGTACCATGAAGGAAGACCTATCTGTAGAGAAATGGCACTTGTAAGATCCTCTAGAGAAGAGAATCTGGCACCTAAAGGAAACAAATTTTCTTACCTACTGCTAGAATTGCCATGAAGTAGGTTTCTGCTGCTTTTGAAAACTGCAGGTTTGAAGGATTTGTTTAGTGGGATGGGGTTCAGCCCCTACCTGTGTACTTAGTTGTTTGCACAGGTTTCATATCCTTTGTCACACCTCCCGAGACAGCTATTTTGTGGTGCCATGTAAGAGATATTCTTAACAAATGTCCCCTCAGCCCAGAAAGATTACCTATCCCTGCTCTAGCCTATAATCCTTAAAACTGAACACCCAAGCCAAAAATTGGCTAGACAAAATGCATAAGGTGATCTTGGTTGATCCTGGGGTGGTCGCTCCCAAGGTCTTTCCTCTAGCCCACTAGAGTTCCATGAACCATACCTGGGCAGTTTCAAAGTACATCTCTCTCTCATCCACTGTCAGCTTGAAGGTATTGGGCTGGGGAGCTCCAAAGAAAACAATGTGTTCGTACTGGAAAGTTTCTAAAGGTTTGGGGTCTCCCCGCTTGTACACAGAAACATTCTCTGTGCTAACACTGAGCCAGAGGTCATTTGGAAAGCCACCTTCCTTACACTGCAGGAAAGAAACAAGAAGGGTTTAGCAGATGAGAAAAGCACAACTGGGAAAATCAGGCACAAAAATCAAGTGGATGAGGTATATAGAAGTAGCTCCTCCCTCCCACACAGAGCCTTTCCTCCTTTTTTCATTAAAAAGCCTCCTGTGTATTGGGCAATATTTTCTTAAAAGTCCATTAAAGAGTGTTATTAAATAACACCCAAAATATTGAAACATGCCAAGGCCTTCAGGCTTTGGAGGGTTTCTGGGTGTCCCTCCCCTAATGAAGACAGGAGGCTTTCTCAGTTTATAGAATGCCATCCCCAAAACAACTTGACTGGCACCCACCCTGTTGTGTTCCTGGCACCAGGTGAACACACTTCTCCTGGGTATTTTGATTTTTGTTCTTTTATTGTGCAAGCCCCTGTGAGAACACTAAACTGGCAAATAAATATCACCAAAAGTGTGTTAGGGAGAAAAAGCCACCATTCTTGGCTAGGGCTCCTGAAAAGGGCAAAATCCTGTTTTGCAGATGAAAAAGTGCCGGGGAGACATGATGCACTGACAGCCAGTGCCCTTCCACCCAACTGCTGCTTGTCCAGGTCCTTCTGCTGGGGATCCCCAACTATCCCATTCCCATTTGTGTCAGTGTGCTTACGAGCGGAGTCCATTGGCAGAGGAGCGCAAGTGCTGTGTGGAAGGGAAGTGCTTTTCCTGAAGGGCCTTGTGCCACATGTCACAAGAGCCGGCCTCCAGCGGGGACTTCCCATTCAGACACCCATTTAGTACAGGCAAAAGTCCCTAAGCTGGTAAGTGTACATGCTCTGCCTGCCAATAGTGTGACTCCTGGCTGTGGGAACAACACTGCGACGTGGGGAGAGACTCCCCATCAGTCAACAAGGACAGACAGCCTGCTTTTCTAAAAGAGATTCTCCCAACCAGCGTCAGCCCAAAGCTCTGTGGTCTTGGGGGAGCAGCTTAAGAGCAAGTGGCGGAGGGTGCGATCTACCTGCCAGTAAACCCACTGAACTCAAGGAGACACACTCCTGGGTGGCCATGTAGAGAACAGCACTGCAGGAGGAGTCAGGAGCCTGGCTTAAAATCTCCGCTTAATCATGAGCATAATGAGTAACCTATAGTTATTCATCATGTTTATACCCTCTGTTTCCACCGTTCAGGGCAGTGTCCCATGGTTCTTTCCTATTTTACCCTCCCAACAATCCTGTTAAGCAAGCCAGGCTGAAAATGTGTGTGCCTAGCACAGACTCACCCAGCAACCCGTGAGGCCCATGCAAGAATGGGAACCTGTTTCTCTCCATTTGTAATTTGAAACGGAGCTGCTACACTGCATGGGCTCCCAAGCAAATCATCGGTCACCTTGAGCCAGAGTTCTGTGCCCCCAGAAATCCCAGTTGTAATAGAGGGATTATAAAAGAGAACCTGCCAGAGGGTTCTTGTGAGGACAGCTGGAGTAACAGCACAACACAACACCAGAGCTCTGCTGGGTCAGACCTGGGTCCATCTAGTCCAGCATCCTGGTCACGCCACGGCTGGCCAGCTGCCACGGGACCCCACCAGCAAGACACGGGCTCAAGAGCTCATATTCCCCAGCAACTGGAGCACAGAGACATAGGCCTCTGGCCCCGAAGGGGAACATGGCCATTAGGACCAGCAGCCAATGATCTACACAGGGCTCTTCGACCCCCTTGGGAAAGAATACTAGAAACAGGAAGGCCACAGCACACAGAAAGAGGTCGTGCTTTGCTATCTCGTACACCTCTCACCTCAACATCGAAGAGAGTGGAGCCATAGCCTGGCCATTCCTTCATGATGGCCATATAAGCCACCATAGCCTGCTGCTGGAGCAAGCCCTGCAGTTTGTTCCACTTCTCTGCCACGCTGGCCCGAGCGGCTGACAGCTCCTCTTTCACCCACATCTCCATCATCTGCTCCTCTTCCACCTTTTGCTTCTTCATGGAGCCGGCCTTGAAGCTGCGCTTCAGCGTTCCCTCCAGGAAGCTGGTCCGCCTCCTTTCCAGGGCATGGCTGCTGGGGCCACTGCTCTTCATGGACTGCAGTATCTTGGACTTCAGCCGGTTCACTGGGTAGATGCTGTCCAGGGACCAGGAGATTCTGGAATAGTCCCCATACAGGTACTGCAGCCTCAGCGCTGCCAGGTGCTGCAGCGTCTCCTCTGGGCCTGGGAAATGGCCGTCAATTAGACTTTCGTGCGCCTGTGCATGTCACAAAGAACAGCTTGTCAAGGCCTCATCCTGGTTGTCTAGGTCTGCACACTTGCTGCCCGGACTGATCGAAGTGGGGGGCACAATAACTTCCCCTTTCGTTCCCTATATAGAGCTCAGGGCATATGCAGAACGGGAGCCCGAAGCCAAATGAACAGCTAGAGAAGTACCGCAGCACAAGCACTTCCCCCCCCCGGGGTGCCGCATCATGGATTTTACTGCATCAGGCTGATGTGGAATTACAATAACCATCGGAGCCCCAGAATTACAATGGCAGTAACTTCTGCATGTTGCCCTCTTAGTCGAGATGAGCAAACGCCGTTTCCTCAGAGCAAGATGCCCTCGCAAGCTAATGCTCCTCTCCCCAGCTTGGCTCCCCCAGCCACCTACCACTGCCCACTCTCTCTCCCCCTGCAGATCTTACCTGCTCAAACATGAAGGCAAATTCCACTCCCTCCTTGGGAACATTTTCAACATCCAGGAAGCAATACAGTTTAAAATACAGCTGCCAGGGCCCATCCAATTCCTCTTCCATGGACCCAGCAAGCCTAAAAGATGAGGAAGAAGCTGGTGACCCCCTTGATCATAGCTCAAGAGTCGCTGAATGCCATGCTGCACTTTTGACAGGGATGCCACTGAGAAGAAGATCTTCACAGCGCTCAGTCACAGCGCCCAGAACATGAGAGGGGAATCTCTGGCCTGCAGAAGCTCCCCATCCAGCCTACAGAGCCTTCACAGATCCCTTCATGGACTCCTCCAAGGGGAGAAGCAGACAACACACACGCTGAAAGTACTGAGGTTCCCTGTGCCCTGAAGGCATTCAGTCCATGGAGAGCTAGGGGTGTGTGTGGGGGGTGTCATCTGGCGGTGACCCTAGCCCCCCACCCCAGTTCAGTTGCCTATTCTGGGTTTAGAAGGACTTGCCCCATCATCAGCCGGTCTCTGCAGGCAGCAGGCAGCGACTTAGAGGAGAGCCATTTACACCAGGCTGATGCTGTGCCATGCGGCAAGTGACCTCACACATCAGGAGAGGACGGGAGGGAATTCAACAAGGGGATTTCATTTTCAGTGGCATCCCGTGGTGGGGAGAGCATGTAGTTCAGCTCTAGGGAAGCCAAGAGGCAGCACTAAGCGACACACCCTACACCACACATCCCAAGGCAAACATATGGCAGGACTGGTCCTTCAGAGATGCTTGGTAACCCTGTGTGGTCATGGCCCATGCGGGACACAGGCTTCTTAGCAAGAACCACAGAAATGAACATGAAGGGGGTGGCCTGGCCTGGGGATCCATGATGCTTGCTGTAATGAGGAGGCAACACACCAACACTGTCAGGAGTCCCCACTTCTCAACAGTCCATAGGACCGGGAAAACCCAATCCTAGCCCTTAGTGAAAGAAATGGCACTGGACTGGCACACGTTGACCCAGGTCTTGGGGAAAAAGGAACTTTATTAAAGTACAACACACACCCCATCCAAACGGGAAAGTACAACAACTTCAACTACACATGGGGAAGGGGAAGGGGAAGGGAAAAGGGAGGGGGAAGTGGGGGAGCAGCTTTTAGTCAGTAGAATACAATCACAGAGATTCACCCACCTGGGTTGTTTGACCACCCCTAAAACAACAAACACTAGCTAGTCTAAAACCTAATAACTCCCACTATACCTAACTAGTCTTCTCAAGAGTAGTGGCCCCAAACTCCAGGAGCTGGAGCATGTGGCAGCAGGTGTTCCTCCTCCTGCCTCAGGAGTGTGAGTACCCTGGTCTCCAAGCCCTCTTTTTATTCCCTCCCTAGGCGATCAGAATCCTTTGTTCTCTGAGGTGGCATCAAAGAATCTGAAACCATTTGCAAAACCTCTAAGGAGGCACCAGGTAATCAGATCCATTTGATCCACGTGGTGACATCTCCAGAGTCTCCAACTGGGCTCCACCCCGGGAAGGATGTGACTCTCCTTGAGAATCTGCAGACCTTCAGCTGCTCTCCTTCCTCGGCCCAACTGAGGTGCCTGCTCGTCCTTGAAGCAGCCACCTGTGCCTGGCCGGCCTGCTACAGCCTTAACCCTTTCTTCTCCCTCTGCAGCTTAAGGCCCTTTCCGTGACACTTGCACTTGGTAATTATGATGCCAACACTTGACATATGCAGAGATTCAGGGCCTTCTCTGTGAAGTAATGCCAGATATTCCAGGGATTATTCCTGCAAAAACACTTACCGTTCAAACTTGGCCAGAACATCGGCCACGATCACTCGACTCTCAATGGCCTTGTCCACATGCTTGTTGCGCTCAAAGAGGGCAAACATGTTCCGGCTGTCCTCCATGGCCAGTCCTCGGATCAGCTTCTCTACCACCTGCAAGGGGAAGTGAGAGAGACCACATTGCTCAAATATCATTTTGCAATTGAATTACTGTCAAAAGTTGACTCAAGAGTGGCTGGACAGGGAACCCGCACCCGAGAATGGGCTCTTAGCACTATCTGCATACCTCCAGGAAGGAGGCAGGGGAGAGAGGGAGAGAGTCCTCAGATTTGCTGCCACAACAGAGCTCATCATCAGCAAGCAAAATCCCTCCTTTTCCTCTGCCCTGAACACAGCAGATCCATGCTGCTCTTGCACTGCGCTTACCTCTCCTGCACTCGTATGGGAATTGATCGTGATTTGACAGGAGCCCCCTCCATGGCAGTAGACTGTGGTGGTCATTTCCTCCCGGGTGATGAGAGCCTGTATTTCCTCCTGGGAAGGGACAAACTCCCTGCTCTTGGTTCTCTTCAGGGAGTCGCTGATGAACTGAGAATACCGGTCTACTTCTGTGCCCAGGAAGAGATCTTTTACTCTAGTTGTGAGGGAGGAGAGTGAATAAGCAATTACTATTCTGTGTGCCAAGCCAACTTTGAGCCAGAATCCTGTGCCATTTGAACAGGGCTGGGGAATGGCCAAGCCCATTCAGAAGCCATACGCTACTGACCACTGAAGAGGATGGAGTACCACCTTGTTTTAAACCAGTTATACCAATCTGGACACCACCTGTCAGAGGATCATTACAATTTTCCAGCTCCAGAACCAATATTTACATCTTCATTTAGAACATGGGTGCAGAATCTTGGTCCCAATCTGGGGACGCAAACCAGCCTTCCAAGGACCCCCAGAGAGCCATGCCCCTTTCCTCCAACCTTTTGGTAATTCTGCAGCTTCCGTGCCCTTCCCTGCTCATTCCAAAGGCTTCTTGCTGGCAGTAAGAGGCTTACACTCAAATATGCTGGTGTGTTTGCCTTCAGTCTTGCCCACCACTGAAGTATCATCCCTGCAAGAGCCTCTCCAAAACAGCATTCAGCCCTTTGCTGAAAGAGGTTCAAGAGCCCTGATACAAAGGGCTCACGACAATCAAAGCACCACAGCCTAGCAGATAGCAATAAGGAGAACAGCCTGTTAGAAACCTTCCCCAAGTTGGTACCCTCCAGATCCGTTGGACTACAGCTCCCATCACAGATGACTGGAGTTGCATTAAAACACCTCTAGCAGGGCACCAGACTGGGGAAAGGTGCCACAAGCATGCCTCGAGTTTTCACAAGGCAGGGGAGTAAGCCAGGCATGGGGGTTTGGTGTTCTCCCAAGGATCTGGTGATTAGAGCTTATTCATAACCAGCCAGGTAGCCACAGCTGCACAGTATTCCTCTGGCACAGGCTGCTACCTTCTGAGGTGGAACTTGAGGTAACGCAGGATTCCCCTGCTGGGCAGGAAGGTGCAGCTCATGCAGGTCATCAGTTGCCAGTGGTGAAGATGTCCAGGGCTGTTGGGCTGCGGCACATGGTTGGTCTGCTTGATCAGCTGACAATACACCTCATCCCGGAGGGCCGGGAGGTCATGGCACGTCTGCAGGGTGCCCTGGATGATGGGGATGGGGTCAGACACCGTCTCCAGCTCCTGCAGGGAATTGAAGATTCTCACAGCTTCATCCTGGAGGCTGCTGTAGCCCTTCTCTTGCTGCACTGTGTGTGTGGGGTGGGTGGGAGTGGAGGGGGGCAAGAGAGACAGGGAGAGAAATCAAACGAGGCAAGAAGGGGGCCGTCACCATCTCTTCAAACTCCTAACTGGCATGTTTGTAGATCAGGACTCCCAGGAAGCAAACAGGCAGAACAAGAACTGAACTTAGCGACTCACAAGTTTGGTGTTGAACTCCTGTCCTTGGGTAGAGCCGCCCTGATGCTTGCAGAGGGATACCCACTCTTTGGGGAACGAGGCAACACATTGGCCTTCAGTAGCTAAAGGGATGCCAAGTAGTCCCAGGAAACGCCCTCCAGCATGTGGTGGGGCATATGTCACTGGACTCAAGCAGAAAAATGCAAGACCCCACATGCTACCAAGGTCTGATATCAAAAACAGCCATGCTTAAAAATAACTTTTGCCCATGTTAATAACCCAGAAGAGGACCCATCTGACAATTTCTGATCACTTTTTAAGTTGAATCAAAAGAACATTCAATGGAGAGCAATCCCCCCTACCCGCCACAGTCTACAGTTGCACAATTTTGCTTTCCTGAAGCAAAATTCTTCATGTACAAGCTGGAGAAGCTCATTTACTCCAGCAAGCACAAGGTCCTCTCTGTAAGCCCCTGTAGTCATACAGTGCTACCTGGGACATTTGTGACTCCTTGAAGACCTAGCTGGGGTTCAAAATCCTTGCTAGCCTATCCATCCATCCATCCATCTATCTTGGGTATTTTTATCCCATCCAATTACAACTCATCTCTGGTTGGCTTACAAACAGAACACCCAATACATACACATAATAACCTGTAATGATCCACAGCTGAGAACAAAACATAATTAAAATATTTAAACTTTAAAATTATGGGGAAAATAAAAAGGGTCTTGACCTGGCACCAAAAAGCATATAACATCAGCACCAGGCAGACCTCTCTGGGGAGCGCATGCCATAGCCAGGGTGCCACCCCAGAGAAGGCCCTCCTCCTCCGAGTATACTCTCTCCTAACCTCCTTCAAGGAGGGTTCCCAGAGCAGGGCCTCTGCTGCAGATCTTAAGGGGCAGGTGGGCAAGTAAAGACGTTCCTTCAAGTATCCTGGTCCCAGGCCATTTAGGGCTTTATAGGTCAATACCAGCACCTTAAATTGGGCCCGGGCTTCAATGGGAAGCCAGTGAAGCTGATAGAGGATCAGTGTTATATGAGAATAACGACCAGCCCCCACCAGCAATCTGGCAGCTCTGTTTTGAACCAATTAAAGTGTCTGGACTGACTTCAAGGGCAGCCACATGTAGAGCGCATTACAATAGTCCAACCGGGAGGTTACCAGAATCAAACAGAGTGTCCCTGCAGTGGGCATTTTTGGTAGTGCTACCAACCCTGTGGAAAACTTCCTCCCATGCAGCCCAGTAGAAATCAGGCCAAGTTTCGAACACTTTCTGAAATGCACCCGTTCTCCCAGGCTTTCCCTGGTTTGCAATTAAGCTAACTGTGTTGCTCCATTACACTGCTCTCATTACTGGAATGGGAATTGTTTTTTTCAATATTGCATCTTACATGCAATTTTAATATTTTTAAGTTAGCTACTTAGGGATTGCATTATATCCAGTGATAGAGAATATAAACCAACAAACAACAATCCAACACTGAATATTCAGAGTCAAAGGGCTCCATTCCCAAACACTACATTCTTCTTGGCTAAAAATGTAGCCATTTACATTGACTTATCCCTTAATACACCGTACGGATATCGCTGCTCCATCATCTGTTGGTGAACAGGCATAACAGTGGCAGAGAAAGTGAGATCAACGCAGACTTGGGGCAAGTATGGGGGGCAAAGTTCTGACAGACAGAGAGTTCCAAGCTGACTTTGAGAAAAGCCATTATGTCCCTCTAACATCTCTGTAGGCGCAATCCCATGAAAAAACAGAGCCTCCCAAGAGGAAGTCTTCTCTCAGAAGAATCTACCATCTCTTTTCATCTGAAGGGCATCTGAGGCTGTGAAAGGCAGGGAAAGACAGTTGGTATGCTTTTAAAAAAGCCTGCATTTCTGAACCAGCAGTGTAATTTACAGCAGCTTCTGTCTATTTAACGTGAAATGTTCTTTACTTCATTTGTTTGAAGTATTTTTGACGTGGACAGAAACAATCCTGCTATATGGTGCCATCCTATACATGTTTATTCTCAAGTAAGTCCCACTGAGGGTTCCTCATCCTGCGCACTCATATTGGGTGGGGCATAACTACCACTGAAACCAGAGTTACTTGCTTCTGAGTAAACATGCACGAGATTGTTAGTCTTTATGAGCTTCTTTCAGGCAAGAGGCTCAGATAAACACTGCGTGTCCCTCTCCACCTGCAAAGCTCCCAAGAATTGTTCCTTTTGCGCCACCTCCTGACATGACTCAGTTACCAGCGCCAGTCACTTACAATTGACCCCAACATCCCCATAAGGCAGTGGGAGCAGCGGGGAGTGCAAGGGGTGCTGGGTGTATCTCAAGATGGGGTTCCTTCGGTAGATCTGCTCCACCACTTCAGGGTTCATGCTGTTTTCCTGGAACAGAAGACAGGAAGGAAAAAAAAGATATGTTTCTTTAAGAAGACCTTGCCCTGCCGCTGCCCCCCCACACACACTTAATTGCCAGTAGTAAACAGACGCACACCCATTTGCTTACAGAAGAAGTGCGATAACAGGAGCCTTGGCTCAAGACTCTGTAAGGGTCTTTAACATGCAAGACACTGCAAAATGACAGCGTGATCCACCCAATGGAAGATAAAATTCATTCACCAAAGCATTCAGCTTGTTTTAGGCCAGCAATGGTCCATCGTATAGCAGAACAGGTTTGGATCTTTGTTGAAGGAATATGCCCACACACCATTCTGTGGGTGCAAATTCCTGCAGCCCTTGGCTGGAAGGCACAGCTGGGTGCAATCTGTGAGCTACACCATGTGTGTCTGCCTGCCTCTCTGCACAACAGAGGAGAGGAGAGCTGTGGCCCTCCAGACGTTCTCTGAAGGCAAGTCCTATCATCCCCAAGCACTGATCATGCCACTTGGGGATCATGGGACAACCCACCCCAGCCGTAGAGGGTGGTCAAAACCTCACCAACCAGAAGGCAAGTTGCAGGAGGTGCTTCGTTGTTCCAGAGGGAGTCCCTAACAGACACCGAAAGCTGTCGTTTATGGGAGGTGTGTCTTTGGTTCACCTGGGCCAGTGCTGGTTGCTCTGACTGCGTCTGCTCTCCGGTGGTCTCAGCTGGAGGCCTTTCCTGGCCCCAGTACCAGAGTTCTTTTTTTCTCACTCGAGGGGCCAGGGATCCAGCCAAGCACCTCCCAAAAAAGGGCACACCACCTCTGGACTACCCTCTTCGTATTAAGTGCTGCTTTGTGCACATTCCTCTGAAGGAGGGACTTTGCCAGAACAGATGCAAACCACAGGTCTGCAATGGAGAATCCAGCCATGTACATCTCAGGCCGACAGAGCCTGCCCTTTGTGCAACAGAAAAAGACCCGCATGCCTGCCTTTGACTGCTCCCACGCGTGTGTGCATGGGGATATGGTTTGCCTAGAAGAATAGCAGACAGTAAAGAAAAGAGCTGAGTGAAATCTCTGCTTCTGGAAATCTCTGTTTCCAATCCATCCTTCTCTCTTTAAACAGATGAGCCAGAAAGTTAGAGCTTCCACCCACAATATGGTTTTGATTCTAGCAAGCTGCATGCAGGCAGGCCACATGTGGCACCCACGGCGGATTCCTCAGAGGGTGCGTGTGCTCGAAGGGAAATTCACATATCTGGGTATGTGCAGTTAGGAATCCTAAAAGGCTGCAAGGCTGGCTCACTTGGCCAGGGTGGGCCAGAAGGGGATTCTAGTTCCTTTCTCACATCTCTGATAAGGACAGGAGAAACGCAAGAGCAAATACGTTTCTGTACAGAAGGACTTGCGTATCCTAAAGAGTGGACTTGTGTTGTGTAGCAGGAGACTGGCCTGGGTCATGTGTCCAATTCATACAGCACAGCAGAGTTATATGATCACAGGCCTTTTCTTCAGCCCTGCCGGAGCACGCTCCCCTTCGAGAATAAGTCTGAGAGGCACTCACCCTGATGTCACGAATAAGTTGCTGCGTAGGTGTTTCAATGGGAACCTTGCTGTCGATTACTCCTTGGATGGCTGAGGCCCAGCGCATGGCTTCATTCAATAGCTTGGTGTAGAGGCGGTACGAATGCTTTCTGCCATGCACGGTGATGTTCCAGTAGCCTGCCAGTGCAAACAGAGGCAAGCGGTGAGAGTGGCCCTACAGCCTATTTCAGAGAAAGGAAATGGCAACCAAAGCAGTAAACGAGAAGGGTGGAAGGCAGCATAGGCCGGTGCCTAGCACAGGCAATGAACATAAAGCCCTATCAAATGCTCATCACACCGTGGAGCATGGGATTGGAAGTGGCACGGCCAGCAGCCCTAAGAAAAGGGCCTGCTGCACAAAGCCACTGACACCGCTTTGTGCCCCTCTCACTGCTTTGGCCCCTGGAATGTGAGTTGAACCCCACCTGACTGGGTCTGTGCCTTCATTTGCAATATGTGCAACACTGTTTTGCCCTGCAAAAATTACTGAGTCAAATGTTAGGGTCTGAGGGATGCACAAGAAGGGTTCAGAAATCCACTCTGGCTTACCAGTATGAATGCAGAATAGAGTCCTGACTGCACTTTACTTACAGAACACATGAAGCTGCCTTATCACTCGTCAGGGCTTTTTCTCACCCATCCCAGTATAGCAGCCTTCCCGAACCAGGTGCCCTCCAGACACCCTGGCTGCAACACCCTTAATTCCCAGCTAGCATGGCAGAGGCGGCAGCTGGTGCAGCAATCCTGGGAAACAGACTGCGGCATCTCCCAGACTCTGCTTTGCTTTGGTGACACTTCTACACTGGATGGAGGAGGAGCACCCTAGCTTTTCACCTAGTCCATGCAGGGTCAGCCACGCTGAAAAGTGTCTGAGTGCATGAGGCTGTAGCGATCCAGGAAGATGGACAAAGCAGTTTTTGAAGAAAAAGGGAATATAAAGGGAATTTTTTAAAATGAAAAAATAGGGGGAAAAGAGAGAGAAGGAAGATCAGAAGAGGGAAAAAGGGTGGTGAGTAGCAAAAAGCTGTAAAGAAGCAGATCAGATCAGGCAATGCAGCAACTAGCGTGGTCAGAAAGAAACTGAGAAAGTGGGTGGGAGCACCAGTCCCCTCCACTCCCCAATCCAAGGACCTGGAAGGGGCAGAGGGGCTTTTGCCCACTTTGTGACGTTTTGCTAAGGAAGTTTCTCCCCACAGCAGTGTTCTGATGAATGAACTGTGGGTATATTCCTGCCCTAGCAGCTTATTTTCCTTCCATGCTCAGCTGGAAGAAAGAGAAGCCTCTCCCTTCCTACCCAAGCTGGGAGGAAAGCTGAATGAGAGGAACTTACATGCGAGTGTGTGAGGAGGCCCAGGGTGCATCAGCCACAGGCATTCACACTGTGCCTCTGGCCACTCGCACAGCAGAATATTTGGCCCTGGGGGACAGAACGTTGCTGTATATCATCAGGATGGGGGCCCTCCCAGAGCTTGCCCTGCTTATGCCCTTAAGTACATGAAATTATATTCCATGCATTTATAACTGTGCAATAAAATGCAAATAAATGCAAACAACCTTTCCAGGGTGTTTCTGAGGTGCCAGGAAAGGAGTCAGAGACACACACAGACAGCCTGACATGTTTCTTACCGGTTTCCTTAAAGACTCTCTCATCAGGCTGCACCACGGAGCAGAGGCTGTTGAGCACCAGGGTCCCCAGCTTGGTAGCCGTGCGCTCCGAAGATTTGTAATAGTCGAGGGCGGTGTTGGTCAGTACAAACCAGCGTTTCTTCACCTTCAGAGAAGACATCTTGCTGCTGCTGTGGACCTCCTTGTGAAGCCAGCCTGACAGGGAGGAAGAGGGAAGCGGGAGTCAGCGGACTTGACAGAGCGGGAGGTGACACAGACCAGTCCCTGTGCCTTTATGCAGGGAAGGAGGAAAAATGAAGTGAGAGCCCTCGGCTCCCTATCTTAAGTCCCAGCTTTCCAGTCAAGCACTCATTTGAAAATAAGCAAGCAAGCAAGCAGGCTGTATTCTGCATCTCAGCCATTCAAAGTGCTTCACACATGTTTGCAGCAATCCTTGTAGCTCCTCTGGGTGGGCTGGAGCTGGAAGGGCAGAGCTTGCCTAAGGCAGCCTAGTGAATTCCTGACCAAGACAAGATTTAAGCCAGAGACCTCACACCTTGCACCCTGAGCCACTGCACTGCATCAGCTCCCATGGCCCTTGACGACGCCACCGAGCGGCTGCGCTTGGCATGACTCAGCTATGCAAGTGCATAGCAACCCGTGTGGAGGTACATTACAGGAAAACACACTCTGCCGAGCAGAGAAGGGGCTGCCTTGGGGAAGTTCTTTACCAGACCATTAAAAGGCAACCAATTGCCCACTGCCAGGATTTTTTTCTGAGAGAGGGGCAGGGGATCCTTTCCTGCCTCAGGCACTGCAGTGTCTTGGCCGGTCTTCCCCAACCTGGTGCCTCTAGATGCACTAGACTGCATCTCCCAGGCTGGCTGGGAATATGGGAGCCGCACTCCATCAAGTCTGCAGAGTATCAGGGAGTAGAAGGTAGCTTTGGCCGATTCTGCACCTTGCCTTTTTACCTCGCACAAGAAACTCCTGTCCGTCAACTCTGGATTCGCCTTTGGACTTCTGCAGGAGAGAGATCCAGTGATGCATCTCCTCGGGGATGTCGCTGTTGCAGTGAATGACTCGGTTGGCTGTGATGATCACAAAGGAGTTTGGCCTGCAAAAACGTGCTGAAGGTGAGTCGCCCAGCCCTATGCAGCCAACAGGACATAGCAAAACCTCAGTGATGTCTCTCCCACCCACTCCCTTTTGGCTCGGACGTCACTCAGCTGGCTGTGGAAGAGCACCCTCCACCGAAGAGACTCGCTGAGCCCCTCCATCAAATGCTGGCAATGCTTAGTTCCTGGCACTTAAAAGAACCAGCTAAAATGGGACCTGCGCGAATGGGGCAGCCCCACTAAGGAAAACGACACCTAGTGCTGACCCTTCCACACTGTGGCAGCTTAACTGTTGGCTGGAAACAGACACATATTAAGGCCTCCAACATCAACACAGTCTAACTGGATCTGGATTGTACAAATCCAAGTCTAAGCTGTTTTTTTTTTTTTTCAGTCTAGCCTTCAACTTGAAAAGGAAAAACATACGATGCGTTTTAGGTGAAATTACACAACAGATTCTTAATTTCGCTTTCGTTCTATCTCTGCCCTTCCAAGTACAACCTGAAGAGTGTGGATGGGGGCTCAACAGGTGCTGCTTTCAGGAAAAAACACTCTTCTGGGGGAGGTCAGGCATAGTCATGTGGTGATGGCGGGAGAAATGCATGGACAGCCTCACTGTCCTTGTGCATGAGCCTGCAAACTATGGTGGGTGAACGGGAGAAAGCACCCTGAATTTGGGCACTGTGCCATGTTGGCCCCAGGCGGCACTCTCTCAGCACAGCACACGCTACGTTGGCTCCCAAGTCCGATGGGACAGAGCCTGCTGCAAACGGTGCCCCGTGGTACAAAACACCCAGAGTGCTAGAAGTCTAATCCGTGTCAAGCAGAATTTATTAAGAGGAAAGCAATTGCTCTGAGGATCTTTTGACACCAGTGACCAGTCACTAAAAATACACACAGCCATTTGGGAGATATTTATACTAGGTGATGGTACTTTAAGCAACTCCTTATCTATTGCAATTATACTTACCCCAATGTGCATTTTGAGAGATTTAAATTTATTTTTCCTGTTACACAACTGTCGCTGTACCAAAAATATCTTAAAAGGTATAGATTAAAAAGCATGAAAATAAAATAAAATGCATGCAGCTCTAGCCTACCTGTCAGGATTGTCAGAAGCACAGACGGAGTCAATGAGACCCACATCCAGGGTTCCCTTTAAAGTGACAAAAAAGAAGCAGCAGCTAATGCCCAGATAAAGATAAAATCCAATTCCCACCATTTTCCCACCACTCAATCATGACTGATAAGTGGAGATTTCAAGACAGATGCAGTTAGATGCAGACTTGGATCCTTGATGACTGCATTTGAGTTCCCAAGTGACCCCATTAATTTTTCTTAAATGAATGAATCACTGACATTAATTGCTATGGTGAAAAAGGAAGAGCACTGCGCTTTCGGACAATGTTGCAGAGTGGACAAAATCCTGATACTGGGCAGCCCAGCGTGCACTGACTCCGATTCTGAAGGGAGAGAACACAGAGCACACACCCACCCACAGAATTTCCCACCATCTATGCACAAAGTCAGAAGGACAATGCTCGTGTGTGCACATGTGCTCTCCAGATGTGGAGGATTCTCAGGTGATCCGTGCTCAGTCTCTAAAGAAATCTATTTTAGCTTGTGTACAATCACTTCCCTACAAGGACTGCAGCATTAATTCGGAAGCAGGGAGAAAAAAAACCTCAATGAGAAAGAAATTGGGAAGTATCCAAGGGAGCTGCTCCAGCTCTACTGGCCCTGCTGCACTCGTGGGACCTACCACTTGCACAGTGGAGATTTGGCGCATCTAAATTTAACCCCTGGGAATGAGCAGAAACACTCCCTTGGTTACAGTTTCAGATATGGACTGTGCTGCTTCCCACACAGATCCTGCTGGGCCCTGATATATTACTTTGATTAGCAGCCACTGCACAGTTTCTGTATGGCATGCAAGAGGAAGGTATGTTGATTTAGTAATCTCATATTCATAAAATCTTCCATCTGCCAACACCCTTAAAATATTCAGAACAACTTCAACCATTCTGCTATCCAGAGTGAAATGTCAAAACACAACATCACACTCTAACTGTATTCTGCCATTCCTGTGTCCAGGCAATCCCCTTACAACCTCTCCTCCTTGTTGTGGAGATCTCTGTATTCCCACTTGCTTACATGCTTCCTTCTCCTATATCTCACCCTCCCATCTGCACCCCACCCCCCTGCCACTTCAACAATTCTTATGACTTGTGATGATGTATTTAATTATATTATATTGTTTAGCTAAATCTTACTTCAGGCCCATCTCTCTCCCACCATGCCTGCCCGCCCTCAAATTAGCCAAGCACATCATATCCTTCAGATATTTCTTTCTATACCAACCTCCTCTCTACAAAGGCTGGGGATTATGGGAGTTATATTCCAATCCTGTCCAATTCCAAGCTGATTAGTATATCTCCTACTGCTTACTGACCCTGCAGAAGACCCACTGCTAAGGAGACAGCACCCATCACCAGCTGCCTCACTGGTGACAGGAAACTATCCGAAACATTTAGCTCCAGAGTCCAACTGGCTGCCACGCACCACAGCATTCTTGGGGTTAGCTTGCTCATCCTGCATCTCCCTCAGTTGCTCCTCTGTAGCGCTGTGCACACGGCTTAGGACATTAAACCAGTCACTGTCAGAAAAAGGAAAACCAGGTTTCAGGAAACAACCGTTTCAAATACCATAATGTTGAGGCATCGTTCTCACTGAATGTGGCCCTTTAAGTCAATTAGGCAGTAGGTAGGCATATTGTGCTCTGCCTTATACTAAACTAGACCAGGGAAAGGAGCCATAACTTGCCTAGCATTATCTGTACCGGGGAAGATGTTCATCTTACAGGATATTTTTGTTTATTTTTTTACTGGAAGCCTGAAGTACCCCAGCTGGAGGCAGGTGCAAAATAGCACCTGGCAAACTGACTGCATGAACAAGCTGGATGTGCAGGTTCTTTCCAGTTCGTGCTGTTCCAAGCAGGGGCCCCAGGAGAGGCATCAGCACAGCAGCCCCTGCCAAGCCACCCACTCCACTTATTTCCATATCTTTATCTCTCCCTGTTTCTCTCGACCCGTCTGTCTTTCCTGCTTTCCACCAAAGAGACCAAGGTGGCACACGTGATCCTCCTCCTCCTCCTGTTGTTGTCCTCACAACAATCCTATGATGTGTGTTAAGTGGAGGGACTGACGGGCCAAAGTCACCTGGTGAGCTTCATGGCAGAGCTGGATTCAGAGTCCAGGTCTCCCCATCCTGGCTCTCTTCCATCCAGACCACAGCATGTCTCGATTAACAAGTGGGTGCACCAGAGGAAGGAGCCCTCCAGTAAGCAGCTCCAGATGGCAAAGGCCACAGGCACCAGAGCGCGCGTGAGCGCACCCCCCTTTCCTTCACCATCGTGTTCAGATGCTCACACAGTTTCAGCCTCTGAAACATCCTAATTGTTTTCTGGTGCTTGAATAACAATGAGGTAACTGTTACCACAGAAATGGATGAAGCCTGTTAACTGTTTACATGTCCAGCTTGGAAAAGGTTACAAAGTCTACTAGTCTCAAATCCTAATACACACAACCAGAATCACATTATCCGGCTACCAGGATGTCATATTTGGGTCTTATAATAAAAGTATCAGATGAGAAACAGCAGCCTGAGTCTCCAAGGGAGGTTAGGGATTGTGGGACCAGCACCTGTGAGATGTGTTCTTGCGTCCCCTACCTGGCATCCTCGGGTGACTCTGCCACTATGTGGTAAACCCGGTCGCTTGTCACAATGTCCAGGGCATTCTCCTTCTCATGAATATCCACAATCTCCCTGAAAAAGAGCCAGCAATAAGCACTAGGAAGCCAAGACTTCCCAAAGAGAAGTTCAACCACCATCCCACTGGCCAAGTGAGCATCAAGTTGGTTTGTTCTTTCCTTTGATTTTATGGATAAACTTCAGAACATCTTCTCCAGTGATGCCCCCCCCCCACCAAAAAACAGCAGCATCGAAACAGGATGGCTTAGTGGCAGACTCCCTACCACATCCTTAGATCACCTTAGGGATGGTCCTTAGCTGTTTAGTTAAGGATACATTCTGTGGAAAGGTCACTCAAAGAGCTTTAATATGGGCCAAAAAAAATCCTTTGCACAAGCTGGTGTGTGGAAGTAGGATATTCCAATAAGCTGAAGGCACTAGGTTGGGAAAGGCTGGCCTTAAAAGTCCAAGATGTGGGCGGTGATCAATTAGGAGCACCCAAAGAGGAGAGGGAGAGAGGAGGCAAGGAGGCCCCATTAAGACCACTGGACCTCACACAGTGGGGCCACACTGGCTCAAAGAAAATGCCCTGTAGTCAGTTGTAAGGCAACATAATTCCCAGTACTCTGGAGCTTACTGCCTCAAACTACTTCTCCTGAGGAACCATGTTGTGGGGGAGGGGCTTGTTTTCCACTGTTCCAACAGCAGCTGCAAAGGGGCAGTGGTGGGGAATAAGGAGTCTGGAGAATTGGCATTGCCTTGTGTCCCTAGTGTTGAGAAACACTGTATTTTAATTACTATTTCTGTTGCTGTTGTGATTTCTATTTGTTATATGTATGCCTTTGCTCTGAGGAAATCCGAGTGGCTTGTACGATCCTCTTCCTCCCCTTCACACATTACACTCACTAGGTTAGGCTGGCCGTGGTGATACTGCCAACAGGTAAGACCTGGTGCACAAAGAGGCACTACAGGGACTCTGGGGGGAAGTGCCCGTGCCATACTTGAATTCTTGATTCTAAAGGAGCACAAGCCAAATGCAGCCAAGCATGTACTCTGGATTTTAATAAACTCAGGATAATAAGTAAAGTCCCATGGCAAGTCCAAGATGGGTACATTTTTTAAAAAGGAAATTCTGAAGACACAAACAATTCCAACAAGGAAAAGAGGTAGAAGGCAACAGAAGACGCCAACATGGCTTCACAGAAAGCTTAGAGAAGATCAAAAAAGGGAAGTGGAAGGAAGATCAGGCTGCAAAGGAAGAATACAGGCAGGTAGCACAGAATTGCAGGGATGGTGTCAGAAAGACTAAAGCTAGAATGAGCTGATGCTAAAAAGGGATGCTAAGAGCAACAAAAAGCCTTCTTCAGATATGTCCAAAGTAAAACACAAAGGAAAGAAATGGGGCTCAAATACTTAGTGTGGATGGCAAAATAACAGATGACAAAGAGAAGGCAGAAATGCTCAATTCCTACTTTGTCTCAGTCTTTTCCCAAAAGATCTATCACTGTCTTGATGAAGGGGAAGTACAAGGTGAAGAAAGAGGATGAAAGCCCAATAGGCAAATGGTCAAGGATCATCTCATGGGTTGAATGAGTTCAAAAATCCAGGACTCAATGAATTCCGTCCTAGCATCATAAAGGACAGAATCATTAAGATCTCTGAGAACCACTCCCTATTATCTTTGAGAAATCATGGAGAAGAGGGGAAGTGCCAGATGACTAGAAATGGGCTAATGTTGTCCCTGTCTTCAAGAAAGAAAAAAAGAGGAACATGAGGACTATAGACCAGTCAGTCTGACATCAATCCCTTGGAAAATTCTGGAGCAGATTATAAAGCAGTCAGTCTACAAACACCTTGAAAGCAAAGCAGTGATTACCAGAAGCCAACATGGATTCCTCAAGAACAAATCTTGCCAGACTAATCTGATTTCATTTTTGGATTGGGTAACCTTCCTGACAGACAGTGGACATGGTATATCTTGACTCGAGTTTTTGACAAATTGCCCCATGATATCCTGATTTGATTAGCAAGTTAGCAAAAAGTGGGCTAGATGGAACAATTATCTGGTGGCTCCACAGTTGGCTACAGAATCAGAAAGAAAGAGTGCTCACTAATGGCACCTTTTCAAATAGGGGAAAGGTAACACATTGAATACTGGGTTCTGTCCTGGGACCAGTGCTCTTCAACATTTGTATTAACAATTCGGATGAGGAAGTGTAGGGAACAATTATCGCATTTTCAGATGGCACAAAACTTGGTGGGATAGCTAATACCCTGGAAGACAGAAAGAAGATTCAAACTGATCTTGATATGTTGGGAGTGCTGGGCTGAAAACAACAGAACTGCATTTAATAGGGACAGATGCCAAGTTGGCATCTAGGAAAAATGAAAACAAATGTATTGTTACAAGATGGGGAATACGGCTAGCTCAACAGTACTGCAAGCGATAAGGATCCTGGAATTGCTGTAGATCACAAGCTGAATATGAGTCAACAATGTAATCTGGCTGCAAAAAGAGCAAATGCTATTTTAGGCTGCATCAAGAGAAGTATCACATCCAACTCACATGAAGTACTAGTTCCCCTTTACTCAATGCTGGCTAGGCCTCATCTGGAGTACTGTGCCCAGTTCTGGGCACCACAGTTTAAGAAAGATGCAGATAAGCTGGAAAGGGTTCAGAGGAGGGAGGCAAAGATAATCATGAAACTGGAAACAAAGCCCTGTGAGGAGAGACTGAAAGAGCTGGCCATGTTTAGCTTTGAGAAGACTGAGGAGTGATATGATATCACTCTACCAGTACTTGAAAGGCTGTCACAAAGAAGAATAGGATCTCTTTGTGATCATTCTGGAGTGCAGGACAGAGAATAACAGGATCAAGTTACAGGAAGCCATCAGGAAAAAATTTCCTGACTGTTGGAGCAGTATGACAATGGAACCAATGACCTAGGGAGGTTCTGGGCTTTCCCACACTAGAGGCATTCAAGATACAACTGGACATCCACCTGAGAGGGATGGTTTAACTAGGAATCCTGCACTGAGCAAGGTTTGGACCCAATAGCCCTCTGGCTCCTTCCAACTCCACTATTATGTGATTCTATGACTGACCCCCAAAGTCCCAGTCCAGCACTCTAACCCCTACACCACACTGGCTCTCACAAATCATAGGCTCCCATACTTGGCCTTTCGGATGTCAATTGTTCCTTTCAGCTTCTCTTCACTGTCATTCTCAAAGTACATCAGCTTGGCCTCTCTCAGCACAAACCAGCGCCGCTTCCAGTTCCGGCGAGATAGCGTGGACATGCCTCCTCCTTTCTTGTAAAGCCAGCCTGACTTCAAGGCTTCTTGCTTGGCTCGGAACCACATGAAGGCCTCATTCTTCAAGACGCACCAACGCCGCCTCCAGGGGTTCATCAGGCCCCCTTGTGGGGAAGAGAAGAGATACGGTCAAACTTGCTATCACATCAGAATGTCCCCCATCTATGCTCCACCAGCCTTTCAGAAGATGAGTATGTGCCTTACATATATGCATTACAAAAATGCAGGGTCAATGACCAATATCCAGCCAGAGTGCAGCCCTACTTACGGAAAGATGTAAGATCTAGCAAGATCTAGCAAGGCAAGTAATTGGAAAATGTTCAGTTTGTAACAAAACTTAAAATGTATACTACACAGCTGTGTTCAGGGACAATGATTTTAAATAATGTACAGAACCTGTGCTGAATAATGTAAAAACAACTGCAGATCCTGAAGTTTTTGTTGCTATGGCATTGTTACCTTGTATTTCTCAAATAAAATGCTTTTTTACACCATCATATGCTATTAAGAGGGGATGTAAATGATAGATATAAAAATGAAATGTTATCAGCTCAAGGAACTCCCTCTTCTTCTTTCCACCTCTGTAGTGCCCAGGTTTTGTGCAGGCTATCATTTTTGAGGAAACAGTAGTCCTTACACCACTACAGTGTAACCAACTTCACTCTTGCAGTAGCAGTATGATAACAGTATTAGTGTTACTGAAGCCTTGTTGTAATTGAGATAGCCCTGGCAGCAGAAAAGAAGCAAATCAATCAACTATCCAGACAGTGATGTAGGATTTGGATTCAAATTCCCTCTCAGCCATGAAAACTGCGTCTCCCCTAGGCAAATCTCAGCCCAACCCTGCCTCAAAGGGTAGCTGAAGGATAAAATGGGATGACCTCCATGTTCACTGGCTCTGATCTCCTTAGAGAAAGGGAAGGATATACATATGATGAACACACACAATTCTGAAACTGAAATTTGGGGTGTTTGGGCTGGAATTGTCTCACGAGATCATCATTCTATAGGTACCTCTGGCAGTTGCTCAAAAGCACGTATGACTTTCACAGATACGTTGGCAGTGCCTACATTGGAGAGATGGCGATTCTTAGAAGCAATGAGGGAGTCAGGGCGCGCATGGTACTGACAAAGCTGCTTACCCTTCATGTAGAGATAGCTGTGAAAATAGGCTGGTCCTGAGCCGCTGAGTATGCTGACCCGGCTGATGCAGAACTCTTCATCTGTGTCCATGTAAGCATCTCCTTCATCCTCACTATCTAGAAACTAAGGGCAAAAAGAATTATCACACTCTCAAAAGCTACATAACCTGACAATTGCAAAGTCTGCAGATTTACACCACCCTCTCCAAGTGATCCACCTTTCAAACATAACCATGGAGCTGGCCAGATATGATTAATACATTGCATCTATATCCCACCTTTTTGGCTCTTGCAAAGAACGCAGGGTGGCTTACATGGCAACCAAGATGTTTTCAAAGCAGTGGGAGTCCCAAGTTGGAAAGTCAATTTAAGGTTAAGGCCCAACACTGTGTGTGGTTGCCCATGTGTGATCTTTGGCCTTCATCTCCATTTTATAATAAGATGTTTTAAAGAGCTTTCATTTTGTTATTGGAATAGACCAACCTTCCCCCAATCTGTTGTGCTCCATTGGCCTATGTTGCCAGGGGGATGATGGGACATGTGGTCTCCCCATGCAGAGAACAGCAGGTTGACAGTAGCTTCATCCCTCCCTTCCCACAAAGGCTTCAGCTCCCAGTGCCCTGCCCTGCCCTTCCCAGCCACCACTGCATATGCAGTTGATGCTACTTTCAAATCAATCGAACATAGAACAGTGCCTGCAGCAGATCCCATGAAAACAGTGTTACTTGCAAACACACAGTCTAACACACACACACACACACACACACACACACACACACACAGAGCGAGAGCGAGAGCACAAAGGGAAGGGTTAATGAGTGAAGCTATTGAAATGAAAGGGAAGTAATTCAGCATTTGTAACAACATTTTTGTCAGGCCAAGATGAACAAACAAATTGCATCCTATTTGGAAATATTCTGCAATATTAAAAAAACTACTCCCCTCTTTCCCCAGCACAGCAGTAGTTGGAAGTAAAACGTTTCAAGGCTTGCTGCTTGCCTATGTGACCTTCCTCTTTATTTCCCACTGTAGGGAAAACTCACTTGCTCATTCAGTTCCCTAGACCTTCCTACTTAGCCTATGCTCAGGGAATATTGTTGGCAATATCTCCTGGCTTCACCCTGCTGTCTTTCCAACAACACTCCTCATAGAGACATCGAAAGAACATCCTATAGTATTTCCTTGAGGGGCTGTGTTTTTGATACACAACCAATATCCCCCACACCTCCTCCGCTTCTTTTGCCATGCTTAGGCAGCCACATACAAATAATGGCATGGAAGGAAATATGTATAGACTCTGGGTTAGTTCCAAATGAACAAAGCTACTTCCTGGACTGCCTTGACATCTGGATTGTGGGCCCTTAGAGATCCCTTCAAAGAGAATAAACATTGCAAAGTACCATGTAATCATAGGGGCTTTTTATTTCACTGATACAGCTGGAAAAACAAACAGCCAGAAACAATGGTAGGGCCCATGGATTTGATAAGGACAACTTGGCAAAGGAATTTAATACTTGCCTGATGGGCCAAGTATTTCTTTTCCAAGTTTTCACGTATCCACTTGGATAAGTGGAAATTATTAGCTTGCTGTGATTTTGGCAAGTAACATTATTTTAGAACAAGGATCCCCAGCCTTTCTAGATGGTGGGAACACCTGGAATTTTGTGTCATAAATGGTTTCAGAAAATGACTTGCTCAGTCATAAAATAGCTACTATTGTGTGCACAGCTAGCTATAAAACACTACTTCCCTGAAGGAAAACTGGTGAGACTAAAAGAAAACCTAAGTACAAACGGAGGTGAGGTCTGAACTCTGAAATGCAAAAATATATTTGTGAACCCAGAGAAAGATGGCATACTGGTTTGAAGCACAACAACTTTCCAGTTTAAAAAAATGAATTAAAAAGTCTTAACAAAATAAAAATCAGGAGGTGCAGGTTGCCTGGCATGCACCAAGAGAGATTTCTGGGCCACCCTGACACTCACAGGCACCACACTGAAAATGCTAGCACTGGGGAAGGGAGCTGTGAGAAAAAAATATTTGGAAGAACCTCCATGAAAGTAATCATGACTTCACTGGTACACGAATGGCAATTACTGGATTCCATTCTTTCAGAAGTCAATGGTTTAGATAGCAAGACTGGTTCAGTAAAAGAAGGTTAACTTTAAAAGTGTTCCATTCACTTTTTACATTGTATAGTATACTGACTATTTGCCCTGACAAAGAGAGAGGCTGCAGATAGAGTGATTGTGAGTGGCTGGCTTGAGGTCTGGGGAAAAGTGTGCTATGGCACACTCTTCTTGAGAATCCAAGTCCGGAAGCCCTGGCAACTGAATGTCCTCAGCTGACCTTCACCCCAAGACTGCCATAGCAGCTTGTCCTGGTCTCAGGCACCATCACTTTCTGATCATTGATCCTGGACACCCCTTGATAAATGTTGCTCCAAGCCCCACAGGCTGTGTGCGTGTGTTTTCTAGGTAACATATAGAATGTCGGGGAGGTCTTTGGATAGAAGTATCTTACTGTACGGCACTAATAACACAAGATAGTCCCAAGCACACGTGAGCCAAGTAAAATCCACTCTAAAGTGAGATCCATTTACTACATGGAGGGAAAAGAGGCTCACCGAGTCCAAACTTCCACGGTTGGAGTCCACACCATTGCTATGAGAATGATGCAAGGACTCTTCCCCATTCAGTGGCTCAGCTGATGTGCTGCCAACATCCCCACTGCCATCAAACTCCTCGTGGTCGTAGTCGGACTCCACGTCTGGAGGCAAGCTATAAATGGGTTCTTCCACCTCCCCATTGACAGCTTGCAGGTTTTCCACAATGGTGTGGCAGATGCTTTCCACAAGCTGCTTCTGGGGGCTTGCAGGTCTCTCCATAGAAAGGTCCAGAGAGTGGAGATCCCCATCTTCCCCCTCCCCAGGCGCTGGCATGTTTGGAGACGTATCTTCCTCGGAGTAGTAGTTATCACTGGTTCTGGCACTGCTGTCCTGGTTCAACAGACTTGGGCTGGGGACGGGTGGGCCCTCTTCATCAGCAGGAAAACCTTCATCTTCTTCTTCCTCAGCCAGGGGAGCCACAAGGCTGTACTCAATGTTGAGAGTTCCTTCATTAGAGAGGGAACGCCCCAAGCCTTGCACACTCTCATCTAGGTTCCCAAAATCCAGCAGCTCCAAGAACTCCTGTGCAACCCTAGATGCTTCCTTCTCCAGCCTCTGTATCTCTTCTTCCCGTTGCCGCTTTATCTCGTTTTTGGTGTTTTCACAGGTGACTGAGATGTGCTCCGCCTTCTGCTGCCACTGCAGCTTCTCAATCTCCCTCTCCAGCCGCAAAATCTCCTCCATTTGATGCTGTTCCTGCACCTGCAATGGCTGGTCCTCCTCTTGGGTCCTGAGCACTTCCCTCTGGTTCAAAAGAGCCACAAGAACAAACTTTTATAAGTCAGCCTTAATGGAGATGCATCAACAAGTCCAAGAATTCAGGAGCTGACCTGGTGGCCAAGCAGTGCTTCACTCCACTGTCTGAAAAAACAAGACATCTATTGTTGAACTCTAAGGCTTAAGACAGAGGAATTTATAAAAATTTCCTTCCCTCCAACAGAAAGTTGGAAGGGACTTGAAAAAGGATTCCTGTGTGTGACGTGAACAGTAATACCACTTTCACCTCTGGCATATTAGGGCTTGAATTGTTTTTAAAAGTTGCAAAACCTCTTTCATCTGAAGGAACCATCAGGCGAAGGAAGTATGCATGCGCCGTGCATCATGGGGAGCCAATGCCCCTCTTACAAAACACTCCTGGTTCTCTCAGAAACAGCCGGCTGTCTCTGCTGTGGATGTACATGTGCCCTTCCCTTCATGGCAATTATTCTATGAAGGGAAGGGGTTTTGATTCAGGGGGTCTTTTCTGAATGCTTCTACAGTCATTCCTCTGCAACAACTTGAAAACGTACCTAGAAACTACTGTGTGGCCTGGGAGGAAACACCCATTGTTATCAATGGGAACTTCTCTTCTGAGCAAAGCACAGCTGGGTGTGGGTGCATCTGTGTGGAATTCAGCACAACTCAGGAAAGGGTTACATTTCCCTCCCCAGAGCCCTGGTCCGCACACACGCACATACATGGCTGCTATCTGCACTCATAAACGATTTCTCAAATTCGAAATGATCGGATTAGCATCATAGGTGCTTGATCTGAAGAATGGTCAACTAACTGTTGTCTAGACTGAAGGCATCCTCCAGATTGGGAGGAGAGCATTCTGCAAAAAGCACTTTGTCTCAGCCCAGCCTTCCCCAACCAGGCGCCCTCCAGAATGGCCCAGCTACAACTCCCAACATCCTCAGATAGGTTTAGGAAGGAGTTAATCTGTCAATGGGAAAAGGTCAAACAAGAGAGATTGCCAGAATGTGTTAGCATTCGAACGGTGATCCTTGAAAGGCGAAGCTGAAGTAGACTCAACAGAACGTACCTGAGCCATCTGCAGCGCGGCTTCCAGCTGCTCCTTTTCTCTGTTTAAAACAAAGCACAAATTCATTAATACAATCCACAATGCAGCTTGCTGGAGTTTGCATGAGGAACTCTGAGCTCTGCAGCCTTCCTTCTGCATTTGCTGGTGCTGAAATCAATGCTGTTCTAACTAGTATTGCTGCCTCCATTATTTATGTCCGGGTGAGTCATTACGAAGCCTTCAAACCAAAGAAATTTATTATATTACACCTAATTAAAGGCTTTGGTTTGCAGAAAGCTGGATTTTTTCAAAATCCAGGTACTGTCTGCTACTGAGCACATACGGAACCATGCCCATTGCAGAACGCATGAGGATACCCATGAAAAGGGAAACAATAGTTGCCTTACAGAGGCTAAAAATTAACCATCATATGAATGCACTCTTTTGTCAGACTTGGAGATACATCAACAATTTGTTCCAGATTAGGTTAGCCAAAGGCATAGTCTTTTCATGAAAGAACCAGACCTCTTGACTTCTTCGGCTGTGTCAAGCCTGTCCTGACTCTCCCTTTTCTACAATTTGGAATAAATTAGGAAACTGAACAGAGATCACAGAGAAAGCCTTTGACTTGTTGCAGATCCAATCAAAAGGCTCAGTGGCTGGGCTCAGTTTAAAAACTGTGGCTCCCCAAAACCATGCACTTACCCATACTTATCTGCATAAGTACCGTCTAGCATCTGCTTTTACACGTGCAAGGACTGTATCAGCCCATCCAGCTTACATATAACCTTGCAGAGAAAGTAGAGCCACAGCCTGAAAAAGAAGCAACTACCACCGTAGTGCAACTCCCGGCTCACATTTGCACTTCAGAAGCAGCAACCTGCAATGATGTAACCCGTTAACCTCACAGAAGCGAAAATCTTCTTCCCTGGCATCTGGCTTTCTGTGTTCAGGAAATTCTTTGTATGGAGGAAAATGAATTTGTGTAAGCACCCTCTCTGAAACAGTCTGAAGTCGCACACTGGTTTGCTGCCTGAGCTACTGCATATGAAAACCAGGCCACAGAAATAGCATGAAGTCCGCCTTATACCTTTTCTCCTCCTCCTCCCTCCTACGCGCCCTCTCTTCTTGCCATTGTCTTTCCTCTTCCTCCTTTCTAATCCTCTCTTCCTCTTGCCGCCTCTGCTCCTCAGCTTCCTGTTTCCGCCTCTGTTCTTCCTGTAGCAGGTGCCGGTAGAGACTGCGAGCCAGCTGTCCTCGCCAGTATTTTTGCAGGACAATGGCAGAGGCCTTCAGGCGCAGGAGATACTTCTTCCAGTAGTGAGCACGGTAGTTCTTTTGGATGGTCACGACACTGGCTAGCACCCTCCGATACCTCTTCCTAAGTCAACAGAAGTAAGATGGTGGTTACAGTCAGCAAATGGCCATTCCCCCTTAGTTCTCCCCAGGCACCATGCAGGGCAGTAGAAATTGCCCAGTCCAAATTGTCAGATTCAATGAGCCAACACAATCACTGTTGCAATCCTCCAAAGAAACATTTTCCCAGGCATCCATTCATTCCACACTGTCCTTTAATTCCCATCTGCCGCCCACCTAGTTTCCAAGTCTCAAGAATGCTCTAAGCATCTCCCCCCCTTGGGGCCACTCATTTCCTGTTTCTACACCAGATCTTCCTCTGCTAAACAGAAAAACAAGTGAAAGAGTGCTGGGCTGGCACAAAGGATATGGTCAGTCCATGCAGCCTCCCATGACCAGGTTCCTCTGTCCCTTCAAACAAAGAGGTCTGATTCACGTTCTACCTTTCCCATATAGACAGCATCCTGCCTGCTATCCTAAAACACAGTGATGAGCAGTTTTATCAAAAAGAAAGCCAGATCCCAAGAAGCTACATGCTCCCCTCTAAGTCTGGCAGCTGTTGGTTAGCAGGGAGGCTAAGCACTCTGCACATGCTTGGAATAGGGAGGGGTTCACATTGGGTTGGGTTCACATTTTAGTAAAAACCAACCTAATTTGCACTTCCCAAACTAACACATGAAATGAAATGCATGTCTCCAAATACAGTTGTCCAATCAACAAGTGTCCAAAAAAGGCATATACTAGGAGAAATGCATAGAAAAAAATGCATGCATTTTGAATAAACATTTCTTCTACTGCATGCATTCTGGGCATGAGTTTCTCCTAGCACATGCATTTTTGAGACACATTTCTCCCCATGTGTACATTAGGAGACACATGTACAAAAATACCTAAGTTGGAAGAAGTGCTTACAAAAAGGGGCACAAATTTTTGTGCCAAACAGCAAAATAAACATATATTTCAAAAGGTAAAAAATTGTAGGAACCAAAACAGATTCATCCATCCTTAGCTCAAAAGCACCCTCCTCTCTAGCTAACATGCAGATGAATAACGGCATAGAAAAATGCAGGTCTTGCTTCCCATCACCAGCACTCCTGGCCTGAACTGAGCCACTGGAGCTGGTTCTTTTATCTGTGCTGATATGACCTGTCCATGTGAATCCACGTTCCATGACATGCTGGTCATTCCTTTCCCACCCACCCCTTTATGGAGAATAACGTGAAGCACTAGCAGACTTTAGCTTCTGTACAGCAGTAGCATTACCTGTGAAAAGTACTTAGAAGAGCTAGGCAACTGCTGTTCTTTAGCAGGAGACACACACAGAGCCTGTGCCACACAAAGCATTGAGTAGTAGCAATGGCAGCAGTAGTGTGTGTACTCTGAAATCCTATGACTGCATCATGCAAGTGCTGAAATGGATATTGACACAGATTTCAGCAATCTGAGAAACAAATCTTTCTTCTTCATCATCATCATCGCTGCCGCAGCAGCAGCAGCAGCAAAACAGTCCTGAGACGAACAGGCTTCCTGCATTTAAGGCTGTCAAGAAAAGCTTTAAACGGTGCGTGCATGCCCTGAAGAAACCCCGGGGCTTAGCAGAACATGGCAAGAGGAGACCACAGCCCGCCATCGAGGAGAGAGCCTAAGGATGCGGTAGGGGCTGCAGGCGGTCAATTCCATGCAGAGGAATGGCTTTTGGGAGGAGGGCTTGGTGAACCCTCCCTGTCGCTTACACTCACTCCCAGTGCCTTCCTTCTGCCCCTGCTGCTGCTGAAGCTCTGCCGGGGGGAAATGGGGAGGTGGTATATGAGGAAATGTACTGCACCCCTTCCTGCCCATGCCTCCTCTGATCTGAAAGAGTTTCCCAGTCCCTGCTTCATCCTCTTCTAACTAATGGTTTGGGCTGCTGTCATGCCTAGTTAGACCCACGGAAGCCAACCTAGTGGCTGAACAGGACTTCCAGTGATCGGAGGGTTAGGGCTGCCGTGCAGAATGGTCCAAGAGAGGAAATCTGAAAAGCATGCAAACCAACAGGTGGTAGTATTATAGCAATAAGCTAAGCAATTGAACCTTAGCTGCTTGTTAATAGTCCCCTAAGACCTGCTCCTTCACCTTGTCTGACAGTAGGGCTAATCCTGCCCACATGGTCTGTGTGGCTCTTTAGTTACAACCAGCAAAAGCAGAATAAACTGTGCAAACACTCATAGGCTGATGCTCTTTAGCTGCATAATGCATTCAAGCTGCAGATAGCTAGATCCTTGGCACAGGATTTTGGTTACCTTAGTGCAGGGTATGAGCGTTTTTAATGGTAGAAGATGGCAATGGTGGTAGTGGAGCTGAAAGCAGCAAGAACATTAGTAGCTATATCCCAGCTCACATGCTCTTGAGCCAAGTGCTGATGAGCCTGGCTCATAATTATATCTTCAAAATGTAGTTAGTTCAGACAAAAAACCCAGGAAACCCCACTTTGCACTGCCCAGCGGGTCATATGTCTGCAAAAGGAGTCTAGCCAATGGCTTCTGCCAATGGCAGATGGAGCTCTAACTTCTTCAGTGTTGGGTCTAATCCGCTTTCCTGCCCCTGTTCACCAACCTATGCTTGGCACCTGTGTAAACTATTCCTAGAACTCTGCAAACACTGCACTTTCAAAATAAAACAAAAATCTGGAATAAGAGGAGTTGAATGGTACATATCAGCATTTGCACAATATGCTCTGCTTCTGACAATTAAGGGAAAGGCAAAGGGGCTGGGGAGGCAGGGTATAGCAACCTTGCCTCCCAGAAGTTCTGCTTCACTCCACTCCCTCTGCGGTTTCCTAGCCAATGGCTTTTGAGATTTCACCAGGCACTGCCTACACATTTTGAAGCCTCTTTTTGCAACCTTAAAGGAGGCTAGAAACTTAAAAAATAAAAATAAGTTCTCAGGCTGCTGAATGCCTTGTTCAGTACCAATCCCAGAATGCACACAATTCCAGTGATATCATCCCAGTGGCCTGCTACTGCGCGTGGCAACACCACACTCTGGAGTGCAAGTGCTTGTCGGAATGAGCACACACAGCAATTTGCCAGAACAAGCAGAAACAAAGGCCTGCTCCACTGAATAGGCAGCAGCAACAGCAAGGGAAAAGGCCGACCGGGATAGGGCAGCCAAGGCAGCGGACGAATCGAGCCAGCCTGCCTGGGACTTCTCTTTATCTCTGCAGCCAGGGGAGCCTCACAGAGAAGCAGGAACTGGAGAGGTATTTATGAGGCAGGGACCCTCCGTTTAGGTCTATGCATGGCTGGGAATAAAGGCAAGATTGAGGTGAGGGCCCTGACTGCACAAGCCAGAGTCAAGCTGGGGTTTTCCACTGGGCAACTGCACAGAGGATAAGAAAGTGCACCAGGAAAAAGAGGTGGTGCAGAAAGACCAGGGCTGACTCTAACTTTGCAGCCGGTGGCAGCCTTTGAGAAATAAGAGGAGGCTTTCGAGTGGGGGCAGGGAAAGAAAGAGGAGAGGAAGCCCAGCCAGAAGCAGCAAGCTGGAAAGGAGAGCAGGCAAGGGGCATTCCAGCAGTGGGGTGGAGGAGAGCAATTCAGGCACTGACTGACCTTGCCATGTAGCCCAGGGCGTGGGCTCGGATGATGGTCGCCGCCTTCTTCAGCTCCTCTTCCCGGGCCTTCTCCAGTTTTTGCTCCAGAGCCTCCTTCAGGAAAACCTGGCACCCCCGGGAGGAGTTTCATCAAACACAAAGAGAGGAAACAGCAAGTCCCAGGCAGCACCAGCAGGTCCCATGCCTGCCTGCCTGCCTGCCGTTGCAAGGCACAGAGAGCTCCTTTTATGCTCCTGCACCAGAGTTGCCCTGCTCTGCCAGCCCTTCCCCTTTGGGTGCCTGCGCTGATGGACAGGGGAAAAGTTGTGCAGGAAGGCCAGCCAAACTCAGCCCAGCCCTGCCCCCACAATCTCTTCCGTGCTGTGCTCCAAGGATTAAGGGGGAGAGGGAGCGGGAAAAGAGAGGAGGAGGAGGAGGCAGCGGCGGCAGCGGCGGCTGCACTGCTCTTAACTCTGCATTAACCCTTGCTTTGACGCAACGACTTCTAAGGCTACCACGGCCTGCTGTTCAAGGCTATGAAAGAGACAGGCAGAGGGATGCCACTTTCCAAGCACTGCATGCACACAAAAGCTGAAAAGGAAGCCCAGAGGAAGGAAAATGCACAAGGAATGTGGTCCAACTGTGCCAAGATGCCAATCCCACAAAAAGGAGTGGGTGGAGGGGGTGGAAGAAGGGAAATGATTTTGAGAGACCCATTCCTGCACTGCAGCTAAGTCATACATATTTTCCCTGGCTGCTTCTTTGCATCACTGCCTCAGTGCCAGCCTACCCCCCGCCCCCAAGCTGTCTGTCAGCAGAAAGATTCTTCCACTCTACAGCCTTCTCTGCCACAAAACCTCTCTTGCATGCACAAGAGCAGGGTCCGCTGTTTTAGATGCACCTGGAGGCCACCTCAAGCTCTGGAATGTCAGGTCCCTGTCCCAGACTATGTCTGTGGCCATGCTGGACGATGTTTAATTAGGCATCAGGAGAAAGGAATTGTACAGTATCAATCACAGAATATTTTTAGTGCCCCAGTAGTGAGAACTGGAAATTCCACCTTCCTGCTTGATAGTTCCTAGCTTGATAGTTTCCTAGCTCGTTCCTAGCTCGATAATTCAAGGAAGGTGGAATGGTCTGGGCTGGCTCCTGTGAAGCTGCTTAAAGGGTCAATGTTTTCTGTTTTGCAGACACAGTCCAAGAGGCAAGTCCCAGGATCCTTTGCAATACAGCAATGGATGCCAGGACACAGTTCTTGGATCACATGGTATCCCCTCTTGGGGACCACCCATCACCACCTTGTCTCTCCACAGAGGGTGAATATGAAGTAGCTTGCTTGCCAGATTCCTGGCAGTACGGAGGTTACCTCCTGTACTTCATCAGATGGAAGGGATATATGGACTGGAAGAGCAGTCCTGGAAGGATCTATCAGCTGTGCACATGCCACCCCTCATCACCATTTTCATGGCCAGTAACCAGGCAACCCAGGATCATGGGACTTTTGGGGGCCACGGGCACAACTGGCAATTTGCAACACAGTCCTGCTCACCACTACAAAATTATTGGCATAAGAAGTACCACAAAGAACAAGCAACCTGCCCAGAAGACTGAATGCAAAGCAAATAGGGTGTCTGAGCCCCAGTGCATTATACAAGAGACTAGACATCACCCTCAACAACGGCACCAAGAGAAACCCATTTCACAGCAATCCCAGATGCTGGGAAGAACATGTATTTTTTTTTTTTTTTAAGCCAGGAGTAGGGTACCTTGCCAGGCACCAAGAAAGGCATCTGGGAGAACACTAGCACCCACAAGCACCATGTTGATTACCCCTCATATGGACTTGTGGGATAATAGGTGGTGTTGGCCACTATAGCCCCTGGAACTGGGATGTATTGCTTGTCTTCCTCTCTGTGATCCATAACTGCTGTGGGGTCTCACTGGATCTATGTCTCTCTCACTGGTGCTGCCCCTTGCTACCCTGTTCGGAGGACTACAATAACCCATAAATTTGGAAGAACCTATCAGGCAAACCTCAAAGGTCATAAATCCACAGGGACAAGGAGGATAGAGAGCCAGAAGACCATCTCAAGATCTGAAGGAGCCCCAGATTTAGAATTCCCTCAACATTTTGAATGCTGCATTCTTCTGCAGGCTGAAGAGGGATTAAAGAAGATATCAACTTCCCCAGGAAAGCCCCTTCTTTTGTCCCAGTCTGTCAGGTTTGCATATGGTGAAAGCAATGCAACCCAAGCTATGAATGCCATTACATTAACTACTGCTTCTTTAAAGCAGTGACATTTCAGCAACACAAGTGGAGTGGTGAGAGACACTTCTGTAGGGAGTTTCTTCCCCACAACTTGGAGGGATCAGATGTGTTACTTCAGCTCACCCAGCTCCCACAAGCCACCTAATGCCTCTCCTCAGCAGAACATAAGAAAACCGGGGTCAGGCTTTTTCAGCACCATGCCCTACCCACTCATTGAACATATTACCACAACTTCCAATTAGCCCAAAGGTGCCGGACCAGGAGGCTGGAAGCTCTTGGTCACGGGGAAATTTTATCAGGAGGCTGAAAAGAAATCAGTGCTGCTGCCACGTGGTTTATGGGAGTTGGATGCACTGTGTAAGATCATCAGAGCCTAGCAAGCACGAGTGGAAAGTACACCATTTGGATAAAACCTGTGTGCACAGACATGCTTTTAAACCACAAGCAGGTGTTGGACACATGGCTTTGCTATGGCATTGGTGGAGGAATGTTTGCATAAATAAGAAGAAAGAAAGAAAATAAATCACAGATGCACTTCAGGCCTCCCAAGCCTAAGGCAAGCAGCCAGAGGATCATGGAGATTCTGGTGTGAAGGGCAGAGCTGGCAAGGAAGTGAGGCAAGGCTCCTTGGCCAGTTGTTCCCTGCCTCAGTGTGAACTGGTCATCCAGAAAAAGATCAGGCCTCCAGAGCTGACAACTGGCAGCTGCTCTGCTCTTGTCCTAATGAGAAATACAAAGACCATCCTGCCTTCCCCTTCCTGTCCTGAGCTCCACAATTCCTTATATTAATCCTTTCCTTCCTCCACCAAACAATCGCTCAGTATAGAAATTGCCCTGAATATATTTCACAGGAAGCGTTTCCCACTCCTTTCCCCATCCTGCCCAGCACATGTGCAAGGCCACACCCAGGCCCCCTTGCCCCCCTCCACTCACAGGTTGTTCACAGAGCCAGAACAGCCCCCTGGAGAGCCACCAAGGATGGGAAGAGAATGGGCCCAGAAGATGCAGTGCCCTGGGACAGGCTATCCGCAACCTCAGTCTCACCTCCAGGAACAAAGAGGTCCACTCTGCTTCCCAGTACTTGCACACAGGGAAAATTGTAGCAGGTCATCTTGACAAGCAGAAAGGAATGGGACACACATGGCAAACGCATGACCCTTTTGGCTTTAAGTAAGCAAAGGAAGGAGATGCCTGCGCTGCCTGAGGCAAGGGTTGCCAAATGTTTCCTTGCCTGGCTCCTGTGCATTCAACAGCAGAAATATACAACAGAAAGCCTTTCCTACCATGGACCTCCATGCCTGGAAAAGCTGTTTTACCCGTTTCATTTCTGTGGATCAGGCCAATATTAGAAGGCACAAATGCAGGGCCAGTGTAATAAGGCAACGTCAGCTGCAGTCCATCGTGATGATGGTATGGCAGTACATTTAAAGTGCTATATAAAAATGCCCAGACCACCATGGTAAGCACCTTCATGGTGCCCTGGAAATATACATGTCCATGTGCACACATTCTTCCTTCGAGTGGAAAAATCCCTTCAAATGCACTAAGGACTACCTCCAATTTCTTCTTCAAGGTGTACACCTAAAATGTAGTTTATGTATGAGACAAACACATGTTTGGACATGCGTGTTAAACAGGCGCGTTTATCAGAGAGCCAGGATTGGCTGCAGCAACCAGTTAAACTTAGACTTGGTTTGCAGCCATGTATCACATGGGATGTTTCTAATTGCTACAGAATGTTCCTGAAACATTCCCAATTTTGTGTCATTTTGACTGGGTGCCTGCCCTTTTCCCGCAATGCACCACACACCTGATCTAGCCTCTGGCCAAGCCTATGCCCAACCAAGCCCAGCAGAAAACCCCACGCTGGTGTTATTCCTGTCCCTCTGCACAGTGTACCCACAGCTCAAACCCTGCAATTGTCTTCCCTTTCTGTGATGCAAAACAGAGGACCAATACAACAAGCACCAGCACAGTACAAGCCATATGGTGTCAGGTGCTTTTTACAAACACCACAAGCACCCTTCATCATGCAGATTTCCCAGCTATCAACCCATCGCATGCATAGATAATATATCATTGATGACATTATATTCTGTACACTGTTCTGAGAGCTCATCGAATCAAACAGGATAGAAATACCATAAATACATACATACATACACACATTCCCATCAAATTGACATTTATCACTGAATGCACTGAATGCTCTAAATTCCACACACCAATCTAGTGTTATCCAAACGTCACATTACCACTGTAACAACTGAGACCAAAAATCATGTTACTCAGATGCCAAAAAAGTATTTTCTAGCTTCAGTTTAACCTACCTGCTACTTTCAATGGCTTCTCTCTTTCCTTGCCAGTTCCAACTTGATACCCTCAGAAGGTTTTTTTAAAAGATGGTCTATGCCCCAGCACATCACTTCTGTTTTAGTGCAATCCATTTGCAATCTTTCATGGACACTGCTTTCTTCCCTGCTCTCAACAATCTCTTCCTTGAAGTTAGCCTGATTGGCTTCTATCCTGCCTCGGCAACTAATCTCAAAGGGCTGCAGACTGTCTTGAGCCCTTCCTCTTGCACATTCTGCAAAGGGAAGCCTTTGAAGTAAAACTCCAGCACTGCCAAAAGCGGCCCACTTTTCCAGAGAACCCACTGCAGGGCAGAGAGACAGCCAGTCCCTTCTCTCAGATGGACCAGCGACTTGGAGAGCCAGGGAGAGAAAGTCCTATTGTTCTCAGTGGGATCAAAGGTCAGCCGTCTGCACACCAGTCACTTAGAGCCAGTTCTTTTTAATGGCTCCAAGGCTGATTTATTAACTTCAAGTGCTTGGTATGCAGAAAAAAGCGGTTTCCTTTCTCCTCTCTAGGCCCTCGCTGGCCAACCTCGCTCTAGCAATGATGCCTGAGATTGTTCTGCCTCTCTAGCTTGTTTGCGGTAGTCCCTTCTGAGAACATTCAAAAACACAAAAACTGTTTCTCTCTGGGGAAGAGGTAAGCCCATGCCACAGCAATGAGCAACCTTCCTTAACCTACTGCCCTCCAAATGCTTTGGACTATAACTACTAATATTCTTGGCCCTCAGTGAAGTTGGCTGGGGCTGATAGGAGTTGAAGTCTAAAACATTTGAAGGGCATCAGATTGTTTGTTCTGTACAGCAGATAAAGTATAGAAAAGAATTACCACTTTTTTGAAATATCCTTTCAAATTCTCTGGCTGAGTCCAGTTCCTTTATATGTTTTTCTCCCCAGTTCTGGAAAGCTGGCAGTTTTGGGGGTCCTAGGTACATTGATAATGTGACATGCTGCTCAGTAAGAATCAATAGCCTCTTGGATACCATCTACGTGTCCTTTAAGGAAGGAACAGTGCCTGCCTTAGGGACTTCGTGTTAACTGTGGGACTATTGATTGAATGATAGCCTCAAACAATGGGGCTCCTTTAATGTCCTTACTAACTCAGAACTTCTAAGTATTCCCAAGGAAGACACAAAGCCAATCTGATGCAAGTCTTGTGTGGAAAAGAGAACCTGGTAGCGTGGAATAAAGATAGTAACGTTTGTAGCATGGTGTCGTGGCATGTAATGGGCCCTTTCCCATCATTCTGTTCTCCTGTATTACAGATACTGAGGAAGTACCACTGAGAAAACTGCAAGCATCGCCTATTTATTGCCATTCAGTCCCAATGTACTGTTGTACGTGGCATCATATGCATTGGATTTTACCAGGCATTGCTAACTTGCTTTTTTCGCATCTTTTAATTCACACACAATGCCACATTCTGCATTTGCTCAGTGTGCAGAATTACAATGGTCCTGAGAGCACTCTACCCCATGCTTAAAATATCTGTCAGTGGGGAAAAAAGAATGTGTATGTTTGAGACACACTATTTTGTAATCATTTCTCTCCTAGACACTGACACAGGCATGCAAAGTCAAGTTGTTTACCTGCAACTGTGCATGGCCACTCAAAGAATGACAGTCACAGTTAAGCAACCTGGCTTTCTTCTTCATGGTCTCCGCACATCACACCTATGGACCACTAGTGAGCTCATCTTCAAGCTGGAGAGGGGAAGGTGCCCTAAGCGAAGAACTGCAGGAGGGACCACGCTACTTGACAGGTAGTCCTGCCTGGAGAGGACATCAGTAGTGCTTGATGAATGTCGGGGCCGTACACCATGTCGCTGTCCTGCAGAGGTGATACAAGGAGATGACAGCATGGAGGGCTGTCAAGGTGGCCGTTGCACTTGAGGAGGGTGCCCAGGGTCTGTCAGGGAGCTGTAGTCCTGCTATCTGATGGGTGAGTGTTATTATTTCCACCAACCAGCTAAGCACATCTCTCACAGCTCACTGGCTTGCTTTTCTCTGTAGCAGATGAAAAGTCTGGGTTCAACAAAAGGATTCAGTGAGGAAGCAATAGAAAGCAAGGGCTCTGCTACATCCAGGATGTGCAGGGTGGATTCCATTGGGTTGGGCAAGGCAGCAAAGAAAGCAGGCAAGACAGTGTTCCTCGAAGGTGCAGGTAGGCACAGACAACAGACATGTGCTTGGGGGATACTCTAGGGCCAGCAGAGAGTCTGAAGAGCAAGACAGAGACTGAAAGGCCAACTTGGAAGTGAAGTCAACATGGAAGAAAATGTAATCATGATTTATTGTAACATGGAAGTGGGCATCCTTCAAGTCTATAGACACAAACCAGTACCCTTGCTGGAGTATGAGGAGGATAGTTTGAAGGGAAAGCATCTGGAACTTCTTCAATGTGATGAATGTCTCTGAGGTCTAAGATTAGGTGGAACTTCCTGTCCTGTCTTGGTACTCTGAAGTACCAGGAATGGAATCTGTGCTGATGGTTGGATGCGACTACAGGTTGTATGGCCTCCTTTGAAAGGACAGTAGCTACTTGCATTGCCCTGACAGGGGATGGTGCCATAATCCTCACAGGAATTACGAGAATAAGATGCAGTGGTGGAAGAGTGATTGACTCCGCTGCAAGTGCTCGACTGTGCTCATTCCTGCAGCAATCGGGGTGGCTGCTATCCCTGCATCTGGGGTGGGTGGCAGATACCAGTCCTTGTCATATGCCCTCTCTCTCCCCCCAGCCTGATCTGTGGCACAGTGGGATAGACCCATAGGAGCAATGGTCCCAGTCAGAGGGGAGAGAACTGGACCAGCCCTGATGGTGAGATCAATCAGAGGAAGGGCATGATGCTGCGAGACAGAGGATCCCAGGATGGTGTGACAGTGAGGTGGAACAAACTAGTATAGAGGGGGAGTCAGAGCTCATCTTGGCTGCAACAAGGCAAGAAGAGATTGACAGATCTCAGAAGGGTTCTGAGGGGGCGTGCAAGGTGGTGAGTTGCTAATCTCACCTCCCAAAATCAAAGTGGTGGAGACCGGTTCCAGCGGTGGTGTGGGCCGAGCTGGTTCCCGGGCCCTCTGTGGTCGGGATGCCATCAGTGCCAGTGATACTTGCTGTGACCAAGGTCTTTTCTTGTGCTTCGTCTTTGCCAGCTCTCCCGTCTCCTTTGCCTTCTTGGCCATTTCCTTGGCCTTGTGGGCCTCAGCTGAACACCCTGGCAGGGAGGAGACTGACTGAGAGGTGGCAGGAGTCCCTGCAGCTGCCGATGGAGAATGCGACAAAGGGGAGGTCCAAGAGATAGACAGGAGCCCTGGCGCAAGAGGGCTAGCAGAGTCCACAGCCTGGAGAGTGCCGTTCCAAAGCACAGCCCTTAGCCTGCCCACTGTGTTTTACAGGCCTGCTGGGTGAAAGCCTGGCAAAGCAACCCAGCCTCAACGAGATGCCCTTTGTCACGGCAGCAAAGGCACAAAGAGGGCCATCCATGAAGGGAGCTTGCTTCCACAGCGCATGCATTTCCAAAACAGCACCTTGAGTGCTATCAGGAAAGAAAAGGCAAAGTTGGAGAGAGAAGAAAGCCAATGAGAAGTTTAGTTCGTTTGTTCGTTTGTGGGGGATAATCATGCTAAGAAGTGGGGCAGGGAATACGTAGGGGATTAGTAGTCTTTAGCAGAGTGTAGAAACAAGAAAAGCAACGTGATCCAAAGCCGCTGAGAAAGAAAGTCCTGAGGCACCCACAGTGGTGGTTGGAAAGAAATTGAAGAAGTGGGCAAGACCCCCTCTTAGATATACCAGGAGGGGAAGGAAGGGGAAGGCTTCCTACCAAGTTCAGCTAGGAAATCTTACTGACAGCAGGCCCCCTGCAGACACTGAGCCCATAAATGTGATGCACAGCGACCACAAAGAAGAACTAAGTCTTATGTTCAAAGCTTCTGGTCAGAGCTGTGCCTAGCAAGGACATTGTACCTGCTTTTACGGGTGTGATTATGTTGATTTGGCACTTCAAAGGGAGGAGGGGTAGGAAAATGGCCAGTAGTTATTAAAATATTTTTAAATCCTTAGCTGCTTGTTTCATTCTGCTGGTTTTACATTAGCACATTACATTACATTAACATCTACATGCCAACTGTGTATCAGAACCTACCCCGCACCCTTCTTTATCACAGAAGACGTGCAGCCCTGCCTTGCTGCTGAAGAAATGCTGGCGTGAGGTCAGGCTACACAAGGGGCTGCTTTGTACTGAGCCAGATCACAGAAGCATCAGGCCCGCCACCACCACCGCTCTGACAGCAGCTCTCCAAGGTCTCAGGCAAGGGTGTCCCAGCTCCTTTATCTGAACAGCCTTTAACTGGAAATACCAGGAGCTGAAGTTGAGCCCTTTTAAATGGAAGCATGGGATTGTCTACCAAGTTCTGGCCCTCCCCTCACTAGGAGTTACAGATCCCTGGTTAAACAATAGTTGCAAGATGGGGGCTGAAAGGAGACAATCGCAAATCCAACATGAGGATGCAGCATTATCAGAGAGGTGAACCTTCTTGCAAATGCCATTTTCCTGCATTTATTGAGAACTTTATTGCCCTCCCTCTTCAGCTCCACAATGGCTGAGCAACCACACAGGGACCTCCCATGAAGATGTGCAATGAGTACTGTGGTGTACACTACTGAAAAGGTGTTGGCAGGAGACTGGAAAGGGTGCTTTGACCATTCCTAGCTACGGGCACCTCTGAAGGAAAGTACCTGGAACCCACCAAGTCAGCAACACAGTCAATGAATTAAGCCAAGGTAGGCCCAAAAGCTTCTGACTGCAGCAGCAATCGCAAACCCAGGTTACCTCTGGATAGATGCCTTAGTGCGGAGCATTACCCCACAACCAGTTCATCAGAGTTTAACATCTAGGAAAAGCTTCTTTAGGTTGGCAGAAGGTTTTGAAGAATCTAAAAGTAGTGTGGACCTATGGAAAGCCATGAAGTACCAACAATGGATGGAACAAAAGGAGAAGCTGGCACCTGGGTCTGATGAAAGTTGGGAAGTATGGGCATTGTTGAACAGACGGAGTATGGGTACAAGAAGATCCAGAGTTGCTTTTCCTAGGGCTTCTGTCCTTTGTGATTGTGATGATATGCAGACAACAACACATATATGTACCTGCCCTTTGTTCCCCGATCAGTGCTCATTTCAGGATCTTATGGCAGCGTGACAGAATGCAATCAATGTTGCTAGTTTCTAGGCTAGATCTGTTTAACTTGTACATGTTTTAATTTATATTTTACATTGTCTTGTTTTATAATATGCCCCAATATAATAAGTTTTATAATATGCCTTATTTTAACTGCGATGCTTCTGACACAAATAAAGAAGGAAAGGCCCCCACATGCTCTTTTACATGCAAAAAACCTACCTTGGTTTTCCCCAGCTTCCATTCTCTCTGAGTGCTGTCATAAGTCTGCAGGAGGGCTGCACATGCGGCCTTTGCACTGTCCGGGTTGTTCCAATTCTTCAAGAGCATCTTGTATCTGAGAACACCAAGGAAAAGCTCTTGACTAGGAATAGGGACAAAGTAATTCTCCATCAAAACGCTGGGCAAAGTTTTCCTTACTGGTGGGATGCCATTCCTATCTCTGTTTCTGCTACTGAGTGTTGACAGGTTTCAAGTGCCCTTAAGCCAACAACTGGCTCCCCTTCATTATCTTTCCCAACTGTCTACAACTTAAGTATCTGGCATCTGGTGGCAGTACAGTAACTCTAGAGCATAAACCAGTGCCCCAAAAAGGGAATTTGACCAAAGTAGTTAACAGGTTAAACATACGTTTCTTAGGACTGTTTGCTTATTCTTTCCCTTCCAACCAACCATTTTACATGGTTGTAGAACTATAAGCCCCTTTAGGCAGGGAAGAAGAGCAAAGTGGCAGACTATGATCATTATAAAATTCCACAGGAGAAAAAGAGATGGCCTGCCTGGGCTCCCCTGGAACTTTGCCCAAAATTAACCTCTGGACTTTCTTCCTCCCCACAAGCGAGAAATCTAGCTCTGAAGTTTTACAGTCTAGTTATTTCCCACACCACCGCCACACTCAAAATACCAAGGCACTCAAAGTCACACTTGAATGTCCAACAAAATTCTGTCCTATGGAGTTGCACTGTCATTTTTACCTGAGGAGGAAGTCTTGGAAGAGCCGCCGTACAGGAAAGCCTGCTCTTCGAACCTTCACCGTCTCCAGCATGCCAGAATACCGCAATTGTTTCAGCACCACACCTGGACTGAAAAGATCTGGTGCCTAAGCAAAAGCAAGGAGTGTAGACAAGGCAAGGGTGAGGGACGGACTGGCACACAAATTGCGTTTGCCTGTGTTTTGTGAAGACCATCCACAGCATCCAGCTTACCTAGCCATGTGTGTACAACTGGATAAACATCTTTCTCTAAAGCTCGAGAGAGAGTTTTTAAATGCAGGATGCTTCTCTGAATGTGTTAGGAAAAAGGCACTCAGTGGGGCTGCAGGCTACAGAGAACACTAAAAATAAACCATACGTAATAAAAATCTGCTGGGAAATCCAAACCTTGTTTGAAAGGCCAGCACTTTTTGTCCTGTTGCTTTTGTGTTAGCCCTGGTCGAAGAAATCCAGGTCAGCCTCACAGAAGGTTTCTTTCTTACCATACCATCTGAGACTCTACTGTTCCTGCTTGCCTAACACTCTGTTTATGCTGCCTTGGTGGGATGCAAGTACACACTCTTGTGCTCCTAGGGTCCTGCTGAACCCCCCTCCCTTGCTCTGTTGGCATCCCCAGCTCTAGAGACTTACCTTTTCCAGATTGGGTTTGATGCAGCGGATGAATAGCGGGTTGCAAACGCTGAGTGTGGCCATCAGGGAATGTAAAGAGTCCTGGAAAAAGAAACCCAACAAGAGTCATTCCACGGGGAGAATGGATTCCAAGGGACCTTGTCCACTAACTATCTCATGCGTACAAACACCCCTGCTTGTCATACAAGCATTTTCTGGTGAGGTGAAGAAAAAGGAACCTCTGAGCATCAGCTTTCATGAAGCCCAGTACCACATACATACCAAATTTGCGGTGAAGCCATTCTGAAAGTGCGCTCACCTCTCTTCCCCTAGAAAAGCAATTTCTCTCTAGGCTGGGCTCAGTGAAAACCACTTCTGCCCATCTGTAGCAGAAGTCAGCAAGATGACTGGCTCATGCCTATGCTGTCTAGAAACTACTCTCCTTCCTATTTTTAAGGACATCTGCATGCACTTTCAGTAGGCTGCTGCTCCTACCCTGAACTGAGAGCTGACAGTTGGCCTGCGCCTCTGAGTTCCCATTTTCAACGTGTCTTCACTACTGCAGCTTGAAACTCTTTCAAAGAGGTCATAGATGAAATCCAGCCTGGGAGCAAAGAGAAGTGTGGTGTAGAAAGAGATGACATGGAACACCCAATTCCAGAGGCAGAGATGCATAAACTAGCATGTGTAACTGGGCAATACATTTGCTCCATCGCTTGGTACATTCACAGATAACAGAGAAATCCAGAGTCCTTCTGTGAAGTGCTCCATGCCACTGGATCAAATGGAATGGGCTATGCACCTGGCCCAGCAAGAGATACGTATGTGACTGACAATACGTGCCAAAGCCCCCACAGCTGTGAAAGAACTCTGGAGATCCAGCCCATACCATGCCCAAATTATATCAGGATTCAAGAACCTCTTTCAGACCAAAGACAAACCTCCATTTTAGGAGATGTTCTCAGGGGAACACGTTTTAGAATGGGTAAAAACTGCCCAAAAGTCAAGAAGCTACCAAAGATTATGTTTTGCAGGGGAAAGAAAAGGGGCTGTGGGAAAGGGGACACGGTAATTCAGAAAATCCTGAGGGACAATTAGATTTGGCCCCCAGGTCTGGGGTTTCACACCTCTGAGCTAGAGCTCTATCTCAATTCCCAATCTTTATATTCAAATGTCTGAGTATCCCAAAGAAACAGCTCCGCACCATTTCAGGCATTCTCTTTACCCCACTCTTTGCCCACTGAAATGGCCATGGATTGCTTACCTGCTGTCCTTGAGCATATTTAAAATATCATCTCGAAAAGTGTCCCTGTTCTTCTCCAGAAAGCCCCTCACATCATAGAGAACCTGTGAACAACACGTTGTAACACGAACATGCAGAAGTGCCACGGTGTTCCACAGTTGTACTCAACAAGGAAGAATAACCAATGTCATACAAAGCTAAAACTCCCAGATAATGTTGCAGCTCTCCAAAAGAAACAAGCAAAAAGATCTAGCTCAGAGGAAATCTGTACAGTCCTAGCCTGCTGTGTAACAGGGACAAGACCATGTAGTGGTTAGAGTGCTGGACCCAGGTTTAAATCCACACTCCACCATGAAGCTCACTAGACAACTTCAGACCAATTGCTCACTCTCAATCTGGTCTACCTCACAGGCTTGTTATGAGGATAAAAGTGGGGGAAGAAACGTGTGTCACTGCCAACAGTTGCCCAGAATACAGAGCGAGGGCATAAAAAGGCACAGGGTGAAGGCTGAGCTCAATGCATGATGAACACAGCGACTAAAATATGAACTATGATTCTAAAAAAGCCTACTACCTGCTGGACTCAAGCAAGATGATATCCCAAACCCAAAGCAGCTGCTCAGAGTTTCAGAACTTGTTAAAGGCTAACTTCCAGTCCCATGTCCATTCCTGACAGATAATATCCCTCTTCTTTGTAGGCCAAGTCCTGACCACTCAGTGGCTTCTAGGCCCTGAACCCATCTGGCTGCCTAGTCAACTCCATAGCGGAAATACACCAACCTCTCCAGCATAATGTTGGATCCCAAACTGGAAGTCTGTCACTCGTGGTTTCATGTAATATTGGTTGTTCTGAAAGGAAAGTGAAAGAACCTCAATTTCTAGTACAGTCACTAGAAGAAATACTCTAACAGCCCCATATTTACCAGGAACGTAGCAGCTGCTGGCCCTTAACAGTCAAACAGTGCAGAGCAGAAATGGGCCAAAGTCGCACATTCTGAAATGGTTTGTCCTCCTTCAATTAAATGTCCAGTGCAAAGTGCCCATGACCATAAGCATTGTAACCACAGCGGTCCAGCCAAGAGTGGTTTGGTGGAACCAATGGGGAGGAAATAACTGCAAAGATCGGTCAGTGCTAAACCTCAGATATTCTGATGAGTCAGAATGATCTCTCTCGAAGATTCCCTGCCCCACATTCAGGCATTCCAGCAATGTCACAAGCCACTGGATAAACTTTCCTCCTGAATTCTCAGAACAGTTAAAATGCATGTTCTTTACAGAGTACAAATCACGTCTGTTAGTTTTACAGGCATTATCCAGTAAACTGAACAAGGAAATATATTATAGTCTGAAATATTAATCCAATTTTAACTTCCATTCACTGAACCTAAGAAAGTATTTATCCATTTGAGACTTGGGGTCATCTGCTTAAGAGGAATAAGCAGTTATGTAACCCTGTCTGCTTTGTTTTGAAGACAGCAAGTTCAGCTTCACAGTTTGATAGCCTTTTTTGTAAATATCAGATGATAAAAAGGGAACTTTCCAAGGCAACCAAAGAAGCTCCAACTGTTGAAGTTCAAATAACTGCTTGTGTCTGGAGAATAGAGGATGTCTCTATTTCTCCCTGGGCAGCCTTCTTAAAAAAAAATCAACACAGGCTTGAATGTGCAAGCAGTCCTTTTATCATATGATCATCAGAAAATCAACCATGTTGTTTTTAGGTGAGAGCAAATTAAAAGATAGAGCTAGGGATGCTGCAGCTGTGGCTCAGCACAGGACTGCTCATCACTTTAATCTGCAGTTTGGTATTTCTATCCCCCTTGATGAGGTCTTCTCCCTTCAAAAGGTGCTGGAATCCAAATCGTATAGAACTGATCACAGTGCTTTGCTATGAGACCTTTGTCTATCTCCTAAATGAAACCTTATCTTTTTACCTCATTGCCTGAGAAAGCCTGTCTGGACAATTTACTCCTGATTTTAGAAGGATATTTAAGCTGCAGAAGTGTTTGAGTCATTGGCAGGCAACTGGTGTTTATTTAGTTCTGTTTCTGGTTTGTTCATTTTGTAATTTTATTGGGGTTTCTATTGTTTTTTTTAAGAGAGCCTAAAATGTAAATATTTATGAATGGAATGGTGTGTATGCATGCTGGCTTACCCCATGCTGGCTGTGGAGTTTTTCCAAGAGCGTGCTATCGGTGCCTTTGGGGAATCTGCTTTCTTCGTTAACTAGTGCCAACAAGCCAAGTTTCTACAGCAGAAAAGAGAGAGAGAGTTGGCTGACAGTAACATTAAGAGTGTCATGGTGGGATGCAAAGCACACGCAGGGGGTAGACACCTACAGCAGTGCAAGGGGACTAAAGTACATGGGGGGGGGGGTGCTTCGAGGAATCATCTGCTTAGACTTAGACCAGCACTTCTGAAATGCAAGCAGTACCTGTGTGCAAAGGTAGCAAGAAAAGCAGAGCCCAACGCCAGCATAAAGCACCTCTGTTCCAGCACATCCACAGTTTGGCTCCATTCACCATGCTGGATGAGACCAAAGGCCTCCCCAGTCTGGCATTCTCGCTGTACAGTGGCCAACCAGATGCCCAGGGGAAGGCTAGAAACAGGACATGCCTGTAAGACCACCCTCTGGCCTGTGCTTCCTGCAACTAGCATGGCACAAGACAGGCATCGTGACTAATAGCCAGCGATACTCTTATGCTCTATGGATCTGTTTAATCTGCTTTTAAAGCCATGCAAGCTGCTGACCGTTGCTCTATTTTCTGGTCGTGAATTCCCTAGTTTAACCATGCTGATCCAACAATAGAGGCAACCAAGGCAATCATGCGGGGTACCGCAATTCAAGGGGGTGCTCCCTCAGCTGCACAAATGACTTGGGAAGAGAGAAATTGCACACACTGTTCTCTGCCCTTTTGGAGGAAGTTCACCAGGGTAACTTAGTGGTTTGAAATGTTTACACTTAAAATACTTCCAGTTTGGTATCTGTATTTCTCTTATTGCTCTAGCGGTTCTCTTAACATTTCTGCTACTATTTTTTCATTTTTTAAAATGCAGTTTTGGTAAAGACTTTTTTTAAAGTAAGAAAAAGAACCGAGAGCTTGTGATCTCCATCAGCTGCCTGGGACATAGTCACTTATAAAGGGGGAGGAAATAATGATACACTAAAAATAAAAATGAATTTATAATATCCCTGTATTGCACAGGCCCTGCTAGATAAATGGTAAGGAGGTTATTAAGGTTCAGCAGGTAGTAAACTGTCCCAGTATTCAAAAGCCAGGAAAAATTCTTAGAGTCATGTCAAAGCCTGATGGCCTTCAGCTTGTTAGGAGAGCGTCAGAGATAATTGCCTAGAAGCTGCTTTCCCCAGTCGTTCTGTAGATAAGAGCTGCTTTTGCTGTGAGAATAAAACATCTGCCTTAATAACACAGTTTTGCTCTGCTGCCCCATGACAAGCGAGGGTTAGGGCCTAGGTATATTCTCATAGTTTCAGTGACAGTGGGACAGGGAACCCGTATCCATGGAAAAGGTATTGTCTTTGCTCTCAGTTTGGAGATAGGAACTGAACCGTTGCTCACCCAGGAAGTGCACAGCACCTCTCTTGGCCTGCACAGGGAACCAGTGTGGCCTCAGGGAAGGGTAGTACAAGCTTTCTTTGGCTTGTTTATATTCTGCATCTGTATTTCATCACTGCATTGAATAAACTGCCTATCATCCTTGGCACAGGTTGTTTCTTTTGTTCCCCAATCTAAAGTGATGTGGCCTTGGCTAGATCAACCCTCTAGAGTTAAAACCGGTCCCAGACAATTCATGAGTGCAATTTTGTTATGCTGTTCACCATACAATATGAGTGGTGCGGGAACATGATTTTCATGTAGCTAGAACAGAAAAAAATGGGCCAGCCATGACTTCTGTTGAGTCCTCCCTCCCTCCTTTTCTCAAACTATTCCTCCTCTTATGCACATGGCTCACACTGACCTGAAATCTACTGTTGCTACAGCAGTGGTAGAAGCTGTGGCAAGAGTATCCCTTAAACCATTCACTGTATCTACGAATGAGTAATTAAGTCGTTTTCTAAGAAAGAGACTGGCAGAGTGCTAGCTGCAAAATGAAACACAGAACAGGTCCTGATATCAGAGGCCAAGCACCAGAGGATGCAGAGGAAGACGAATCCTGCCCGTCCTCCCTGCTTCCTGTCTCACCTCACCCAGAGATGCCCACCTTCTCAATAAGATCCAAGCACTCTGCATTATCCATCCAATCAATGGCTTCCCAGCTTATCCCCTCTCTGCCAAAAAAAGAAGAAAAACAAGTTAAGCATTCATCTATAGAGAAGAAATCGAAAGTTGTGTTGCACGTTGGAGTGGGAGAGAGAAAAAAGACCAAGAAGAGGAGAATCTCATCCTGGACTTTAAGAAAAGAGAGAGAGTGAGAAGAGAGAGATCAGTCCTAGCACTGGACAAACTGAGGGAGCTGTTTTGGAAGCAAATGCTGGAAGCTGGGGTGTGGGATGTGGAAGCAAATTCTGGGAGGATAGAGCTTACACCCCTCTAGGAAGGCACCCTCAGGTGCAGTGGAGGAGGCTGTCCTACTTCCGGTGGCGAGGGAAGAGTAAACTGCAAGTCTGGTACAGCTTCTGTGCATGGCATTTGTTTCTCATCACAGGCAGCAATATTATCTTGGCTCAGCCTTGCAGCCTTTCCCGAGATTTCTTAATACAGCTGCTTCCACATGGAAGGCAAATGATGAAATGGCTTTCCTACTGCTGGCTGGTTTTCATCCTTCATCTGAGAGTGAAGGTTCTCCTGGCTGCCAGGAACCACTAAGGATGATCAATAAGACCTGTGCCTGCTGAATGGCCCTTTCCTCTACCTGTTGTACTCAAGTTGCTCCAAGGAGAATATGTGCTTGTTGAAGTATTCCTGGAGCTTCTCGTTTGCATAGTTAATGTTAAACTGCTCAAAGCGATTCACCTGTGCAGATGACAAGAGAAACCAATATTAATATCCTTGCTCTTGAGTGCTTTCCCGAAGGAGCATTAAGAAGAGGATATGTATGCGGGAAGCATGAAAGACATGTCGTCAGCTTGCTCCTGTTGGCCCATGCCCAAGATTAGTCAAGTGGTGTACAGGTTGTGTCAGAACCTCGCAAACCACAGAAAACAAGGTTGTGCGTTTGAGATGCAGCACAGCACAGAGGGGGAAATACTCAGCTCAGTGTGCCTGTATGAGGGAACCCATGCCCATGTCCTATGGAGAGACATCTAGGAAACTTGGGGCCTTTTGGATGTTTTGGACTGCAACTCCCATAGCCCTTTGCCACTGGCCATGCTGGCTGGGGTCGGGGGGCAGGCACTGTAGTCTCAAATGTCCAGAGGTTACTACCTTGCCTGCCCCTGTACGATACATTCCTGTTTCAATGGGGAACCGAACTGCCCTTCCTGGGTCACTCATTCTGCACTTTCAAATGCTGGAATCCATTCTGACTTGCTGGCCTTCCCCTCACGGCCCCAGGCATCAGTCCAGTTTGTTTTCCACGTGCACTAAAACCATTTTTGGTTCACGTTGTGCCCCAACCCCCACAAAGCCTTGATTTTCTGACCTGGAAGTTCTCAAAACCGAAGATATCCAGGATCCCCACAGACTTAAAGTTTTCTTTCCCTTTTATCTTGGAGTTAATCCTGCTAATAATCCATGAGAAGCACTGCGAATAAAGAGCCATGGCGAGCGAGTCTCTGGAGTCAGCAGCCTAGGAGTAAACAGAGAGGACAATATTTATTTATTTATTTATTTATGTATTTATTAAAACATTTCTATGCCGCCCCTTGCCGAAGCCTGCTTGGTCAGGCCCCCTTGCCAGCAAGGATGGGAATCTGTTCTCTCACACTGCTTCTGGCATACAGAGCCTCAGGCCTGGAGGCCAAATCTGCCCTTCCAGGGTTTCTTGGGGGACCAGGCCCTTCCTCTGGCCCCACCCCCTTGTGCTGACCACCAATCATTCGGTGGTTCCCCAGCTTTTGTGTAGCGCCCCCACCCTACCCTTCTGCTTGAGACCCCACCCACCAGTGGAATGCAGCCCCCCAGCACCTCTCTGAAATGGGACTTGGCCTTCAGGCGGCAAAAGGTCAGCATCCCCGCTCTGCTTGCTAGGGAACAGCATCGGATGAAACACATTTGTGGTTGACCCTCTTTCCTTGGAGGACTAACACTTATAAGGAATGAATGGTGGAAACCCTACTTGAAGCCACAGGACTTGAACTGGGCATGAAACAGCCACTTGCAAACAAGCCCCCCAGCTCCAGCTGTAGCTGAGCCCCATCAGGCCTGGCTCTTACAAACGCAGACAAGGTCGCAGAGAACTGCCTTCCCTTTTATAGACCCAGATGGGCATTAAGGGCATCTGGGGAGATATTTGCTTGTGGAACCACGCCAGGTAATGATTGCATGACAATGAGCCAGAAGCCAGATTTTCAGTTATAGTGCCTGTACTTTGGAACAACTCCCTCGGTACCATACATGACTGGAATGGTATATTACGTGTTTTAGACACCTCCCAAAATGAACTGTTTGCTTGGGCTTTCCCCTACTCTTGATTCTGGGTTAAGGAGAGAGGGAGATAGAGAGAGAGAGAGATTGTCTAGTGCTTTATGGTTTTATTGTTCTTTTATTACTGTACACAGCTTAGAGACAGTGCTTTATGATATGCAGTCTAGAAATTATGTTAAGCAGGGTAAAAAAAATGGTCTAGACAGTACCAGTTCAAACTGCAGGTGAGGAACTGACATGATTGAAGCTTCTCTCTCTATTTTTTTAAATCCCTGCATTTAGAGAACTAGGTGTCAGAAGGGAAGGCCTAGCCTTGATTATTCCATCTTGCTAGTTTTCCATTAATATAACTCTTCCTTCTTTTTCAACTGTCCATTGACATTCAGCTGTCCAATCCTCACTGGCCACCTGAAATGGTATAGTTGAGACAACTTCCTCGGCTGCTATTTATGAGGGCTAGGCCCTAGTTGTCCAAACTCTCCCATGGCTTGAAGAGGGTGCCCAAGAAACGCCATTCCTTTCCTTCAATAGCTGGCTCCAAACTTCAGAGCGCTGCCGAGGAAACCATAAATCAGGAGGCAGGAGAGCCACCAGAGCTCTCCTTTGGCGGCTCAATAACCCCAGTGTCCACTGGGAAGTCTGAGGCCCAAACTACACACTGCAAGGAATGCATGTCCTCAGTAGCATTTAGTCAAAGAATGAAGCCATTGCTCTGAGAGTTCCTCTGCCCCCACTCCACTTTATTGGCTGCAGTTTGCAGGAAGTCTCGGGCACACTGATGTCACCTCACAAGTCCTTAATGAAGCATGGCTGAAGAGACATGACGGTGCAGGTCGCTGGCAGCAGCGACACATTCCTTCTAACTTGCAGCTTGTGCCTGAGCCAGCCCCGTTCAGTGCAGCACAGCCAAGGAAAGGCAGAAGCCAGCAGCCAGACTGCATCATCACTCAGCATCTCTGCACCATCTTTCAGGCACGAGCGCCTGACTCACCACGCCCAGCCCTGGGACAAAAGAAGGGGTGGGGAATGGGGGGAACACAGACAGATGTGTTCTGACAAAGGCTCCATTGACTGCCCCTTAGCTCCTTCTGCTCAGCACACTGAAAATGTCAGCGTTTGGATGGTAATGAGCTTTGCAGACAATGCAAGCTGAATGGTCTCTCTACACCCTCTCATGCCCAGAACAGCATCTGGCAACAGCTGGCTGCCATCCCTAGAGAGCTGGAATGGGGGAAAGTGGCATTTGCAATCAGAAAGTCTAACCAGCAAGGAATGGCTTCTCTTAAAACAATAATCAAGCGCCTGTTAAGTTGAATAAAGTTCAGAGATATTCCACTCATCTGCTTATGTATCATGCATGCACTGAAGTCGGCGCATCTTTAGAGACTCCCCTGCCACTTAAAATGATTAAAAGTTAAGTACTGCAAGAATAAGGACATAGGACCACCTAGGGTCAAATCAAAAAACCATCTAATCCAGCACTCTAACAATGGCTAGGCAGATGCCCACAGAAAGCACACAAACCCAGAGTAAAAGAAGACAGCCATCCTTGAATGTTTCTCATGGATACTCAATGGCCAGAAGTATACTGTCCTTGGGAACAGAAGTCTGCTTTTAACTCTTATGGCTTAAAGCCACTGATATGCCTGCTTAGCATTAATCTGTCAAACATACTTACAGTGATTAATTCTGTAAATAAATTATGCATTGTATGAAGCTGTTTGCGTGCTTTCCATATGAAAGTGGTTTCCATATTTTGCCCAGAACTAGAAGTGAGGGAGAATAGAGGACTTTGCCTTTTAGTCTCAGGGCAGAAAAGCTAAGTCTGGTTAGGAGCCTTGGTTCTATTGCATGGCCCAGGCAAGTGCCCTGAGCTCCTGATCAAATATAATGTGCTCACTTTTTTTGGCTTAGATTCATGTGCAAAATTGCCTTTCTTCATATACTTCCTAAGGCTTTGGACCTCACAAGTACTAGAGCTGCAACACACTGTTCCATGTCAAATGTTCTCCTGCCTGCTCCAAGAGCCATTCCTCCCCACTAACCAACAGCAAACAATGGAGCAAAACAGGCTTGTGCTGCTTTGGAGGAAGTTTAATGGACCCTGAAGTCTAATGAAGTTTTACAGGCCCCTTTCGACTCCACCATTCTGTGACGCTTTGAAAGTACACACTATATCCACTGTAGCATCACAACATACCAGCAAGGAGATTCCTCCAGCTTAAAAGAGGCCCTGTGCTCTGGCGGATGTGCACTAGCTTATCATCCTCAGGATGAGGACAGTAGAGCTTTCTCTACTGCCAGGCATCTCCAGTCCACATTATGTAGCATCTGCACCAATGGATCTGTTTACAAGTCCGACCTACATCCACTCTCCCCTCCATGCAAATGGCTTAGCTTTGTCAGAGTTTACTCAAATCACGAGGAGTTACTGCACACCCCCTGGGAACAGGGACGGTATCAAATCAGAGGTGGCCCTCAGTGCCATATCCCGTTGACACCCATGCATGTGCTGCCACCTAGAGACAGGCTTCTTCCTAGCCAGGAGCTGCGGCCATGCCGAGTGCAACACAACTGACCGCCACTCACCTGTTCCACAGTGAGGGGAGAGCTGATTTCTTCCCCCCGTAGAAACATGGATCTCTGGGTGAGCACTTCAGACAACTGGAAGGTGTCCAAGCCAAGCAGCTCACTGACGTTATTCAACACTGGGAGAGAGAACAATAGAGAACGAGGGATACGGTCGGTGGTCATGGATTCTGCTTCTGAAGGTGAGATTGATTTGAAGGGGGCAGAATGGCTCGTTCCCTCTGAGGAAGCCACTGCTGAAGAGCATCACAGACTGTCCTGGCATAGGGCAGCTGCTTTGATGGCTGAGAAGACCTGGTGCTAAGACTCCTGCAACTATGATATACCAACATTGGAAAATCTGGTGCTAGCAAGCCAAACGCTTAAAGGTGTGATTCCTCCCTCCCCATGTCTCAGCCAAAGCACTTTGAGGGCAGCAAAAAAGTTTCAATGGACTAATCTACCAAATAAGTAAAAGTAAGGACAATGTTGGGTGGCGCAATGGTTTAAACTGCTGAGCTCCTTGGCTGGTTGATCGAAAGGGTGACAGTTCAAATTCACATGACGGGGTGAGCTCCCATGCCTTGTCCCAGCTCCTGCCAACCTTGCAGTTCAAAAGCATACAAATGCAAGTAGATAAAAAGGTACCGCTTCAGTGGGAAGGTAACAGCGTTCCATGCACCTCGGTGCTTAGTCATGCCGGCCACATGGCCACAGAAACTGTCTGCGGACAAACGCTGGCTCCCTCGGCTAGGAAGCAGATGAGCACCACCCCCAAGAGTCAGACATGACTGGACTTTAATGTCATGGGGAAACCTTTACCTTTAAGGACAATGTTAGTTATGTGTACCAATATGGCAGATAGGCGACAAGTGTTGGTAGGCTACTAAAGGAAGGCTTTGCAGTACTGTATTTCTGTGTGTATACAAGTGTTATACACACACGCGCACACACACACACAATGTGTCCTCACAATATATAATTCCTGCCATTCACTATGCAGAGTATGGCCATCTAAGAAATGGCAGACAAAAGACTGCCTGCTTTTTCACTGTCTCACTCAGTTTTTATAAAAGCTAGATGCAATTTAGATGCAGACATATATAAATTCTCTTCCATGCTTAGTCTGATCAATAGATGATGTTTACCCATTTTGACAACTTTAACTGTTTTGCCTTTTTAAAGTGTTTAATAGCATACTGGCTATATGTTCAGGATGATATTTTGCAGGTATGATAGATCATGGAGATGCCTGTTTTATGAACGTTAGATTGTTTATAAAAAGCACTGTATTTACATACATATTTTAAATGCCTGGATCCAGACGACAGGCGCTGCGCAGGCGCAGTACCCATTCGCAGTACCCACTCGCAGAGACCACGAAGAAGAACCACCGTTTACTACAGAAATGGACTCAAACAGTGCTTGCCAATGGCTGCTTTTTAAACTGGGGATACCAACTGGGATAATGTAGGGTTCAGTCCTGGGCCCAGTGCTCTTCCACATTTTTATTAATGATTTGGATAAGGAGGGGCAGGAAATGCTCATCAATTGTGCAGATAAAATAAACTGGGTAGGATAGCTAATACCCTGAGTGCTAGTAACAGAGTTCAAAGCGATCATGATAAAATGGAGCACTGGGGTAAAAACAACAGAATGAAATTTAGCAGGGGCCAGTGCAAAGGTCTGTACCTAGTAAAAGAAACCAAATACATAGTTATAAGATCAGGGATATTTGGCTCAATAATATTATAAGTGAGAAAAATTCAGAGTTGTTGTAGATCACAAGCTGAATACAGGTCAACAATGTGATGAAGCTGCAAAAAATGTTATTTTGAGCCATATTAATAGACATATCATTTTCACATCATGTGAAGTACTATTTCCCCTCTACTCAGCACTGGTCAGGCCTCATTTTGAGAACTGTGGCAAGTTCTGGGCACCACAGTTTAAGAAAGACACAGGGAAAGTGAAAAGTGTTGAGAGGTGAACAACCAAGATGATCAGGGGACTGGAAACAGATCCCTATGAAGGGCTTGAAAAAACTGGGCATGTTTAGCCTTGAGGAGAGAAGACTGAGGTGAGACAGGATTGTACCCTTCAAGTACATGAAAGGTTGTCACAGAGAGGAAGGCCAGGATCTTTTCTTGATCATCCCAGGTTGCAGGACATGGAATAATGGGCTCCAGTGGAAGCCAGATTCCAGACGAGCATCAGGAGGAACTTCCTGACTTTGAGAGCAATATGACAATAGAACCAATTGCTGAGGGAGGTCATGGGGTTCTGCCACACTGGAGGAACTCAAAACAGGGACCAGAACCTGTTTCTCTCGTGCCTGCTGGACTTCTTCCCCATGCTTGCTCCTGGCCAGGAAGTGAGCCCAGATGAGATCAACCCCACAGATATTCAGGAACGCTGGAAGCTTCTTTGCACAAAGTATGTAATTCTTTGTGCAAAGCACACAAAGACTGCAAGTGTGTGTAAACAGAACTCCACGTGCACAGCAGGGACATGGGCACTGTGTGCACAAGGCAGAATCATGGACTCCTTGGATTCACCTCCTGCTGGACTTCCACGTGAACACTCAGCACAAAACAGACTTAGGCAGAGAAAAAGCAGGCTGGAGTCTGCACAGCCCAGCCAATGCTATATGATGAATTCTTACCCCCGAAACCAGACTCCTCACACTTTGCTAATCCAAGATGAAGCTGGACAACTGTTAGGGATGGCTTAACCTGGAGTCTTGGACTGAGCAGGGGACAGGGCTGGACCTAATGGCCTTACTGGCCCCTTTTACTATTCTATGATTCTGTGAGGAGGAAGAAGCAGGTTTCATTTGGGAACACCCTTCACAGGAGGGTAGCATTTACCTGCATTTGTTGCGATCTGAGCTCCACCTGCAGTCATGAACTCAATGTTTCCAAGTTGCAGAATTCCAGACAGAAGCTTGAAGATGTCTCTGATCTCTTCAGAGCTGAATCCCATCACTTCAAGAGCAGTCTACTCAAAAGGCATTTGAATTAAGTTATCTGTTCCACCACCATCAATTATGCCCAGAAGAGACATCAAATGTTATGTTTCCAGATGGAGGGTTCCTATCACTACCAATTCCGGAACATTGTGCAGCTATTCTATCTTCCCCCCATTAATGGACCCATTCGGACATAAGACAAGACTGAAAAAGTGGTGGAAAAACAGAGGCATGTTAGAAATGGAAAATGACAACAGCTGGAATTCCCTGTAAAATGTCTGTGACTGAGGCAGGGCAACTGCACAGTACAAGTTTCATTTGGAGCACCAGAGCCCTCTTATCTTTGTCCCACCTGGAAATTCAAAGGCCAGTGGACACAATGCCTTCTTCTCACACACAGGCTTCTGCAGGACTTTACTTTTTAAGGCTAGAACCCTAAATGCACTTACTGGGGAGCAGCCCTAATGAAGTCAGTGGAAGGTATGCCTGAGTAAATAGGCCTAGGATTGCACTATGCAGCTCTCATCAGTCCTAGTGCAGTCCTTTGAAATGGAATATTGATGCTCATGCTTCCTAGGTTCCTTTCACAGCTTTCAGTTTTTTCCATAATGAGCAAAGAGCCAAGAATACCCAGTGCTCAGGTTAATGAGGGACATCTTGATTCAGCTGCCTCTGCAATGTGGAAACACCACGGGCAGCCTTCCCAGCTATTCCGTTTGCTTGGTTTCATGGGCTCTCAGCCAAACAGCAACTGGTTCAGTAGCAGAGCTACCACACGGCTTGCTTCTTGAATAGCTTGATAATCTTCACCCAGTGGACTGCCACAATGCAGCCAGTGAAGGTGACTCCTTGTTTGAAAGAAGCAGTGACCAGAAAGGAAGAAATGAGGTTCCTACGAGACTCTTTTTCCTAGAGATTGAAAACTGTTCCTGGCAGCTTGAACAGCACTGAGAAGTCTATCGGGTAGCAGCAGACACAGTAAGCCAATTAACATTCAATGTGCTAATGAAGCTACTATGTAAATATCAACATCTCACCTTTCTTCCTTCAGCTAACATTTTGGAGAAACAGGATATTGTTTGCACATCTTGCGACCTCACTTCTTTACTCATTCTGTGTTCCTTACTCTCCCTTTTGCCTGAAGAGAAACCATACTCTAGCTGCCACCAATGTACTGAGTTACATGCAGGTAAGAGGACCATGGTCAGAACCAACCTCCCTTACAGCTTATATCCTGGTGGCCTCCTGGCCTGAACCCTTCTGTATCTGCAAGAGAAGTTCCAAGGCCACCTATTTGTACTTCCAGCCTTCATTTTAAATCAATCCTCTTCCATTCCCTCTCTAGAGTGTTTTTCTTGGTTCTTATCCTGTTGTCTGCCTTTGACTTTATCTCCTAGACAGCACTTTGAGTACTTTATAAATTATTAACACTACTACATCCCCTCATACCAGCTCCATAATTCCACCTTGCAATTCAGCATCCATATTTACCTATTCACTTAAAATATTTCTTGGCCACTTTTCAGGACAGAAGCCATCCCTAGTCAGCATATAGTTTGTATAGACAAAATCATTCCCAAAGCTTCCTGAGGATGGAGCACACATGGTGGTGCAGAACCTCAAGAAACAATGAGACGGATGCCACTGGGAAGACAATGAGAAGCAGCTTCAAACTCCATTATTTTTGTCTAAATAGTATTGGAGGGAGCAGTCCCGTGGGTTCTAGGCAGCATCTGAGGGACCACAGGATATTTCAGATTTCCAGTTCTGAGTCTGGGGACAGCAATCTAACCACAGAGCTTGAAATTGAAGCTCTGACACTTCTCTGACTCACAGCCAGTGCAGCAAGAACCCACCAGCTGCTGTTCCAAGTCAGGAAAGTGACTCAGAGATTTTTAAGAAGCCCCTCCAGCAAAAATGTAGGGCAGAAAAACAGGAAGGTGAAGAGTGCTTCTGCGATTTCTCCTACCCTGCATAGAAAGAGTGCAAGTCTCCCAGTTCAGGGGCTTGTGAGCATTGCAACAGGACTATACCCTAACCAACATCAAATAAGCTCACAATTAGCAGGCACCACATTCAAGTGGACGTTTTGCTTGCTGGTGAGCATTTTGTTTTCTCCCAATTCATGTCTTGGAAAGCAATTCAACCTGAATCCAGCAAAGGATCAGGCACATCCTCTTTTGCAACCAAGGAAAAAGTCCACCTAAGGTGGGTAACTTGTGGTCCTTCAGATGATGGACTATAATTCCCAAGGTACCTCACCACCAGCTGTGCTGACTAGGGCTGCTGGAAGCACCAGTCCAGCCACATCTGTGGGGCCACATGCTCCCCATCCCTGACTTCAAGCTTTGCCTGGAGTCAAGGAGAAAACTCACCATGACCTTGCTGAACATCTCGTTATCATCGAGGTTTTCATTGGTTATGCAGCCAGACTGGTTTAGGTAACGATAGCTCTTGGGCTCCAGCAGGGCCAGGGCTTCTGTTGGGAGGCAGCTCCCAGGAGGAGAATCAAAGAAATTGGAGGCCAAGGCAGGGGGGAAGCAAAAGAAAAGTAGACAAAGGAGAAAGAAATGAGTCACGGACACTCAGGAAGCAGGCAGCCAGCTTCCTCCCACCCCCGCACTCGCCTACTTTTTTGGTGTTGCCCATACAGCACTTCAACACCATTGGCTCAAACCTGAAGCAAGAAAAGCAGGGACAATCAGCTGTGGAAGAAGCCCTGCATGGCTACCACTAGCCCAGTAACTGCCTTGGGTGCAGTGCAAAGATGGGTTGAAACAAGGAATAAAGGAATGGATGGCAGGGCATTTCCCTGCACTAATGAACATCTCACAGGGATTCTGCCCACTGGAGAGACACATGCAAATACATGCTATTAGGACTGGATATATATATATATTTTTTTATGAAAAGCAAAGTTGGCAGCCCACAATTTTTGAATGGTAGGAAAGGAGGATAATTAATCCCTAACCCTATCCCTCTCTCAAGATTTTTAATTTAAAACAGTCTAGCTCAGAATAGTTCTAAAATTTTGGGAATAGCGGTACCAAATCCCCTAGACATTCAATGGCAGAGGGCTTCCAAACTTATTGGCATGTTAGGAAATACAGCTGCAATTAAGCAAAATTAGTTACTTTTCTATTTGGGTACAAGAAACCCCCTTCTCCAATCTAAGAATGGTTCCAGTGAGTGACAGGGAAGCCCTGTCACATCCTTCTGTTATCTGTTGTGCATTTCAAGCATGGGTTTATTCCTGTGTGCCACTGTAAATCTACCTCTTCATATATGAGACGGGCACTTCTGTGTGAAGGGAGAACTGACAGATGTCTGCAGTTCAGCTACATATGCCTTGGCTGCATATCATGAGGGAGGCTGTTATCATATGCCTCAGCCACTTGAAGTTAAAATGTGAGAGCTAGCATGGTACAGAGGTTGGAGTGTTGGACTAGGACTTGAGAGGTCTGGTTTCTAATCTCCACCCAGCCATTCAAACCCTCTGGGTGTCTTTGGGTAAGTCACTGACTGTCAGCCTAACCTACTTCCCAGAGTTCCTGTGCCAATAAAATGAAGAGAATAAGGACTATGTACATTGCCTTGAGCTTTGTGGATAAAAAGGTTAAAAAACAAAACAGAACACATCCCTTTCAAGCGATTCAAATCTTGAAGCAGCTGAAGGACTTCATTTCCTTTCAGCAGAACTAAGACAAGTTCAGCTTGGAATAAACCCCACACTGTCTGAAGCTACTAAAGAGTATTGCAAGTGGACACAACGGACTACCACAGTTTCATTAACTGGAACTTGAGTGACAGCATTTTTGGTCCATTTCTTCTGTGCCCCCACACAGGTTTCATTAAGCTCCTAAGGCAGTGTTATTTACTACATGATAAATATTGGTCTTCTATAACAATAAAAGAGAATATATCCATCTGTCCTGCCATAGCTCCAAGGCTGTGAAATCCAGATACCTAAGCTTGGCTTGAATGCTACGCGGACCATAGGTATGCATGTCAGAGTTATTTGGGTTTTAAAAATCATTAATTGTAATTACTTTAAATGCATATATGTTGTTGAAGCCTGAAGTTGCATTTTCAGTCACCAAGGGGAGTCTTACCTAACCAGTGCATTGCTTTGCTGCCCACACAGTTGAAAGCCAGGGGAGACGAGAAGGCCATGGGAGAGAAGTACACATCTGCCCTCCTCGCCCCTGCTGTGCAGAAGCCCCCTCTCACAGGGACAGAGCAGGGTGCTTCCTTAGGGGTTTTGGGTGTACACCACGGTACAGGCCAAGCCTCAGGTTGCCAGTGGCCCTGACTTCACTTGGACGGAGTGTCCAGCTTCAATAATGTGTACAGGCTTGTTTGTTCCCTCAACATGAGATCTAGGAGAGCGTGCCCTGGGCGTGTGAGCTGTGCTGTCTCCAGTGCTGGGGTTTTCTGCTTTTCTCTGCTAGTTTGTTTTTTAACAAACACTTACCTTAATACTCTTTTAAAACTCAGCACATTTAACATAGGATTTCTGGGTCATGAGCCTTGAGGCATATTCACCAACTGTTCCAACAAAGCATTCTTGTTTCTAATGTAAGGCTCTTTGTTTTTTCGATGAACTTATGACTATGGTTAATGTGGCATATAACATGGAATTAGCCATTTCTAATCTGAATGATGAGCCCTAGAAATGTGCCTATTTGAAGCAGCACTGTGAAGAGGAGACAGGGCACCCTCACTGGAGCCCTAATGAACTCAGAACAGCAGGATGGGAGCAAATGCACCCTAGCAAGCATGGCAAAGGAAGGGCTGTGGCTCAGTGGCAGAGCACGTGCTTTGCATGCAGAAGGTCTCCTGGCATCCGCAGGTACAGTTAAAGAGTCCTGCTTGAAATCCTAGAAAGCTGCTGCCAGTCAGTGTTCACAGTACTGGGTTAGATGGACCAAGGGCCTGAAGGCAGCTTCCTTGGTTCCTATGAGTGACGGCTTCTAGTTCCATTCCTGACAGGAAGAAGAGAATTCTGGGAAGGCTTCCAGGATTTCTGGATAGGGAGCTAGGGAATCAGGAGCAAAGCAGGGAGACTTCAGGTAGTTTAGAGTCCAGAAAGGTTGGACGGGTGCAAGGCAGGGAGCAGAGGAGCTGTGCTTTGACCAGCCTTCACAGAAAGCTTCCTTGTAGGAATTGGCCAACGCTGATTAATGCAGAAACTAGACAATCACTCCTGTGGACAATACAAGTATCATCTCGCTTCCTTCTTCCTGCAAGAAGGATGAGGGATGCCGGGAGAGGAAGCAGCATTGCCCAGGTTCATGTGAGCTCATGATTTAAATGCGGCTTTTGAAAGCGGCCCTATATCCCTGCTCTCTTCCCATAAAGCTATTGTAGCAAACTGGAATTCTGGGCTCAGCTTCCTATTACTTGAGAGGACTCTTTGAGGAAGGAGATGGGCTGTGGCCCTCAAGGTGATGCTGAGCAACAACTTCCATCATTCCCAACTATTGCCCATGGTGGCTGGGGTGATGGGAGTGGAGAGTCCTGATCATCTGGATGGACCACGGTTTCCCTGCCATTGGCATAGCTCTTTATCCCTAGAATTCTGACTGTCTCCTTGACTTCTGGGAAATGAGCCATCTCTGCTTGAGATACCCCCTTCGGTGTAAGAGAGATATTCCCACGGGATCAAAGAGAGGAGCGCCAAGAAATCCCATTACCTTTTTGTTCCCCACTGACACCAGCTAGCAAGGCATAGAAGATATGATAATTACGTTCTCCCGGGTTCTGGTGAACAACTCTATTCTGCAACAAAGAAGAATGGAAGGCAGATGACACCAAACAGCAAATGATAAAGCAACCAACTTTCACATTGCGTTGCATTTGTGTGCTGTGACCTGAAGGAAGAAAAGCACCTTTGCTTAGCACCACGGCCATCATTCTGGCAACATAAACAAATAAAGGAGTGTGTCCCCCTAAACCTATTTTCAGGCAACTGCTGCTGTTGCAGGAAGGGATCCATCCTACATCCCATGGCCTGTTTATATCCCATCTCCTTGTGTTCTTGTGTTCCTCATTGAAAGAATGCACTTCTTCCATGACTGAGAAGGAATGAAGTTAGGCTCAGGAATGCTTTGCTTCTCTGTGGTCATTCCCCTGTTCCTACATGTTCACTACCGGAGCCTTGTTTTCTCTTCAATGCACACAGCACCACTGCAGGCCCCTACCCATTCACCCAGACTCCTTGCTAGCAGAAGTTTAAAAACTGGCTACTTCAGAGTCTCAAAACTTCCCTGCTCCAAAGTCAAAGAAACCGAATTTGCCCACCATCTCGTTCAGTACTGCATAAAATGCACTGGGACTGGGGCATGGTTGCATCAGTGAACAGCTTGCAACTGCATGAAACAAGGGCCTATATTAATTAAACAAAGAGGTTGGACATGCAGTTTTAGGATACGCAGCCATGTATACAATGGGAAGCACATTATTATTTCTGAGCAAGGAAAGGTGCGATGAAGTCAGAGAATGCAGCGTACTTCGTGCAGACAGCCTAGTTTCTGCTGAGCAGAGCACTTAGTAGTGATACAACTGCACCCACTACCACCCAGTTACTGCCTTTGTATCATCTCCACATCATCTGGACTTGGGGAGGGGAAGAAGTTGGAGGGGGAGACAGTCAAGACAAACATGGATTTTACTCACCTTCTCCAGTAAATCTGAACAAGAGATTAAGGAAGAGCCAACGTTGAGGTGACCCATAGATAGGATCTCTAACATCGGACAAAGAAATCTTTGAATCACACAGGAAAGAATTAGGCTGCAAGGAGTTCTCTAATGTTGCTCTCCCCAAATTAGACAGGCCCTAAATTCCAACCAGTTAAAGAATTACACTTTGTTGGAACTTGAATCTTGACAGAGAAACAAGAATCAGTTGTGGTGAGAATGAGGAGGAAAATCCCTTTGAACATTTTTAAATTATTATTTAACTTCTATACCACCCTAAGGTTGAAGCTCTCTAACTAAACACTGCTTAAGGAGTGTCCCTTTTCCCTTTGTCCTGCTGGTCATTCATGTATGCTAGCAGGAACATGGTTGAAGCCGGCAAATCGAAGGATACAGTCAGTGACTCTCCCTCCCTGGATATGCCCATTCTGGGAAAAGTGCAGCTGAATGAATTTGCCGAAGCGGCTAGAATTGTTGTTATAAACAGTTTTGGCATTTCCAAAAGCTTCCAGGATTGGGCTAAGGTTGAAAAAAGAAGGGAGGTTAGCAGAACGTATTCTTAAGGATATGTTTGTACATATTCTATAATTTCATACTAGTCTTGAATTCCTTACTGTGAAGACAATTGAGATACTAAGAATTTGAGTTTTCTTCTAAGAAAAAAGTGGACTTCTAGTACTTATGGAAGTAAGGATAGACTTGAAAGTGAATAGGTAGTGCCTGGTGAAATCTCAGAAGTCTGTAATTTCACAAGTATTGTTCTTTGCCCCTATACAAAGCTGGCAGAAGCAGACAAACACATACAATTATCCTTAACTGCATGTTATACATGCTGCATATCAGTTCAGCTTTCTTAGTGCAGAATCATGCACCAAGCCACTGCACTTATAAATGCAAGACACCTGCGGGAATGAGGAATACGACTGGCTAGCATCAGGGGCCTATCACTGTTGCACCCCTAAATCAAAACAGTGCCTAGCGGTCACTGTGCTCTGAACAGAGACCTCGGCTTTGGAGACATATTTAAATGATTCTCTTTTCAGGGTAGCTTTCTTGTTGTTTCTGTTCCCTTTAACTAAATGGAAGAGGGAGAAGTCAGTGCAGCCTGTACGATCCACCAAAAGCGAATGCCCATAGGGTATGTCATGATATCCCATAGAATAACGCACCTGCCTTCATCCAGAGCACTTCCTATATGATGCATTGCCTAACTATATGCTCTGGTGGTTGGGAAGCTGCAATCCCAATCCAGCCATCAGCACAGGATGTGGTTCCTCTGAGAAGCAGTATCTTCAAGGAACGAGCTGGGCGTGTACCTGCTCTCCATGATGGCCTCCTCCACGTGCGTGCTCTTCTCTGACGCGGGGCCACCCAGCGAGGTCTGGCTCACAGCAGACAGAAACTTCAGCAACAATTTGGTGCTCTCCGTCTTTCCAGCTCCACTCTCCCCACTGTGAATGGACAGGAAAAACAGGCCCAGTGAGGGGGAGCAGCAAGCCCAACAGCAGGCACAAAATGCAAGGCAGGGCTCTGGAATGTGCTGGCCATTCCCAGTACCAGGACTGCAGCCTGTGGGGTGGGGAGGAGCCTGCCCCCACTCCTCTGCCCCTCACCTGATGAGGATACACTGGCTGTCGTGACGCCTCCACAGGCAGCTGTAGCACTCACTAGCCGTGGCGAAGATGTGGGGCGGCAGCTCGCCCAGGCAGTGCTGTCGGTACAGGTCAATGGCTGCTGCATCATACAGGCCAGGGATGGGTTTGTAGGGGTTCACCGAGACCAAGATGGAACCAATGTTTGTCTGCAGAAGAAAGGGAGGTGCACTGACAATCAAGCAGGCTTATAGCCTCTCTTAAAAGGAAGCACAGACAGAGTCAAGCAGGGAAATTGATGACTAGTTTCAGAGAACCTTGATCTATGATGACAGGGCCAGCAGCCAGAGGTAGGGAAGGTCCCGCAGGAACTGTTGTGCAAATTTTAGGACAGATACTGCCCCAGGAAACATAGAAACAGAGCGAGTCAGAAGGGGTCTCCCGGGCCATCTAGTCTGACCCCAGGCTCCAGCTGGCTCCATTCATGACATGCCTACCATGTGCATGTCCAGCCTATTCTTGAACACCCTCACCGATGGGGCCTCAACCACCTCCCGTGGAAGCCCATTCCATACCCTCGGGGTCCTAACTGTCAGGAAGCACTTCCTGGCATCCAAATGAACCTTGGTTCCCTGAGCTTTGCTCCGTTGGAGCGCATCCTGCCTTCATCCACAGAGGAAAACAGGTCACGACCCACCTCCATGTGACATTCCCTCACATCCCTATATGTCGCTAACAGTTCCCCTCTGAGTCTCCTCAAGGCAGAAAAGACCCAGTTCCCTCAGTCTCTCCTCCTATGGCCTACCCTGCAAATCAGCCACCAACCTTGTGGCCCTTTGCTACACTTATTCAGGAAGCAGTTCCTGGACCCCATCCAGGAGGGTTGGCACAGGTTCCACCAGGACATGTTGAGTATGTGTTTCCTTGGCCCTTGGAATACCATCAAAGCCCCACATGAAGGCCACCAAAACCCGCACAAATGCACACCTCTGACATCTCTCTGCAGTGCAGTGCTTCATGTGGTGAACAGAGCTTTTGAAACCCTCTTACCCTATGTGTGGGCCCAAACGCTTGCAGGATTCCCAACCTCTACTGCATGTGGCAGGTGAATGATGGTGCTGTTGTGGAGACACTCCTGCAGCCTGCCCCACACTGATCTTCCACATGTGTTGGACTAGTGTTCAGGATCTATTGTGCTCCCCAAGCATGTTTGTGATTTCATTTCTAGCCTCCCAAGATGGAGGCAGCTGCAGAGCATAGGAAGAACAGACACAAGTGAGGCGCTAGCTCTGCTACTTATGAAGGCTCCCATCTCACTTGCTCCTCCCTGCTGTTTGTGCAGTGACACAAGGGAGCCAGTTGGATTAGCGGGGACACATGTACCCCATCAGGTACCCACACGTACCCCAAGCTTCTCTCTTCCTTTTGAGCATAGCTACAGTCCCCAGAACAGCCGAGGAGAAGGGATGAACTTCCCCAGCAATAATGCAATGCTGTGACCACCCCCGGTTGTAATGCAGAGCATTTTGGGGAGGCTTGGTCTCCAATGGGCTAGCAAGACCCCTTAGCTCTACAAAAGACCTGCTCCTGCTGGAGAAATAAACAACTAACCCTGCTTAATGGATATGTATCAAAGCAGCATTTTAGACTGGGTGGAGTGGCCATGGACACTGACGCTATGAGCACCTGCACTTCCAAATTTATCACAACACCAAGATGCCTGCATCCCTTGTGACATATGGACTGCCATGTCCCCATTTGCGAGCTGCTAGGAGCCAATTCAATAGCTAGCTATACATCAAGACAGCACTAAGCAGGGAAGATGCAGGCCTGCAGCCAGATGGGCGACCACACATAGAAGTGGAGCTGTGGGTTGGACTCAATGGCCTTGTAAGCCCCTTCCAGCTCTACCTCTATTCTCTTCTACATATGCAGGTGTGATTGGCAGGAACCATTATTTGCCACCAGAGGGCAATGATCTGCCTGGCTTTGAACTGTAAAATCCAACCACTCTCATCTACCAAAAGGTAATTTGTTGCAGGCACCTTCTTGCAGCTAACTGTGTGCATCACCATCTGATGAATGATCTTCTGTTTGCTGTCCAAAGCAGAGTCAGTAATGGATCCATCTAGGACCAAGAATCACCAACACATGCTGAATTGGCAGCCAGGAAGGACAGGTAGCAATGGCTGATTTCTCAGTTCCGTGCAGCTGGCCACCCCAGATGGAGAGGGAAAGCAAAAGAAGATCGGGCCTACAGAATAACAAGTGTGGCTCACAAATACTACTGCCCCCCTGTTCCATTTTCTTTCTTTGAGCATGTTGTCAACATAATTGAAGTGGAGCAGAGAGAAGCAGTCTGGTGTTGGCAGCTCCTCTAACAATCTTATTCTCACTAGATCAATTCAGCCTGTCAAACTGAACAGCTTGTTTCTCTTTTGGGGTTTGTCTGGGCTGTACTTTGGCCCCATCCCTTTTGCTTTTGATTCTGTCACTTCTGCCCTCAGCTCCACCCACCACCAGAATATGGCCTCCCAGAGAGCTTCTCCAAATATGAATTCCTCCCTTGGGCTGAAAGAATGTATTTATTTATTTTTGCATTTATATGCCACCCCCTACTCCTAACAGAGTGTCTGGGTGGCTTACAATATTTAAGTTCCCCACCTCTGCTCTACATGAGCCAACCCAATGCAGAAGTTCAGTCTACCCTAGATAATCAAATGAACACAAACATACATATTTATAATGGGGTCAGTTTAGAAGCACCCTCAATGCATTCAATTCAAATATACCTTTCCTGTTTGGAGTCCAGCTCTTGCAAGAGGGGGAAAAACAGTTTTGCACCAGTTTGTTCGGTTTATGCCTGTGAAATCACTACAAAACCTCCTCCTACATCTCCGTAGCAGTATTGAATTTAGGGTTTTTAAAATCTGCTTTTAAATGATTAATGAGCTGACAAAATAATGGATGACCAGGTACATTGATGCATCTGAATGCACTGCCTTTAAAAATATTAAAAATTGAATGAAAGCCAGCCTGTTTTAAGCAAGCCCAATGGCTGAACCAGCATTAAATTTGCTGGAATGTTGTGTCTGCCATTCAAATGGTGCAGGCAAGTAGAAGCTAGACTACATTCTGCAATAGGGATGTTTGAAGAATTTGAATTTCACTAATTCCTACATGAACCAGTCCATGAATATCCTGGATTTGAATACTGACCAGAATGTAGCTACCCATTAGGTCCCACAGTACTCCAAATTTTGCAATGCGGTTCTTGGCTCGAACAAGTATCAAAAAGCATTTAAGAACATGCGTGTTGAGATATGTTTAGAAATTCTAATTTTGGCAAAAAATTCATCCAAAAACAATATGTAACCTGATGTATGAGTGAACATATGTGGAAGTGACATGGACAAATAGGCTGATTTATTTAGCCTGTAGCTAAGTGACTTGTGGCAATTCCTTGTTTTGTGTCACATCTGTCTTCACCTTCCGCAGCCATTTCCACAACTATCATACCCAACCAGTCCTGCCATCAAATTTCAGGGACGGGTATGAGTGCCCATGATGCTTTCCCTCTGTAAAAGCAATACAGGTCTCAGCCTGGTCTGTTTCTCCAAGGAAAGCCTCATGTAAACTGCTGTGAGAGTCCTGAAGAAAGAGCAGGATACAGGCAACAAAAGCAATAATATCACCCTCTCAGCAACATTTGCAAAAAGGATCACCGGCACTGCATAAACTTTTGCAGAGTTAATGCATGCACCACCACTGCATTAAAAAACTCAGCTCAATAAGATTCTGTGCATGAGGCCAGTGCTGCTCCAAGAGAAAAAAAAAGCATAGCATTTTTGCAATGGGAATCAATTCTCAATTGTAACTCAAGCTTTTCCTAGAAATGCATATATTATACGAAAGATCAACAACCAGATACAGCTAGTTTGGTGTGTGCCCTTGCATGTGCACACACATATGTGCACCCAGACACTCACCCCACCCCCCATACACCTTTCTACTTGCAATGGAACTGTGAAGGCTGCACATTGGGGCTTGATGTTTCACCTTTTCACCCCATGCCATACTCCCACAGTCCAAATCACTTCTCCCTTTGCTTTTACCCCACAGGTAAAAAAAAAGATACCTGTATTTTTCCTCTCTAGTGGGGTAAAGAGCACTTTCTTGGTAGATAGTCAGGTAAAACAGTAATCACAGTTCTCCCTTCCAAAACATGCAGCTTGGGCCTTAACACCAGGATAGGCTTAATAATATATGTCTGAGGCAGGTGCCATTTTGAAATCTCTCCAAGGCTATTCTAGGCTAGTATATCAAAGGGAGGGGCCATGGCTCAGTAGCAGAGCACATGCTTTGCATGCAGAAGACCTCACGTTCAATCCGGTGGTATCTCAAGGCACAATTAGGAGAGAAACCTGCCTGAAGCCCTGGGAAGCTGCTGCCAGTCAGTGTTGACAGTACTGGGTGTGATGGACTGAGTGTCTTACTTGGGATAAGATAGCTTCATAGGTTTCAGCTTCTTGTACTGAGAATGTGGAAGAACTACCATTAACAGGACAAGAGTCAATAGTTTTAAGGGGAACTTCTGCCTTGAGCGGAAGGTTAAAGGACTGTGCCTCCAGCCCAGTTTAAAAAACCCCCAAAGCTCTCTAAAATACATGGAGGGAGGTGACTTGAAAAGTAGAGGGAGAAGAGGCTAGGGCAGATGCTACCACTGAGTACAAGAACAAATTATTAAATAATTAGCCATTAAGAAAATGCAGATAATTTCCCTAACACTCAGAAAAATATGATTTTGGAAGAATCTTTGTGAGGACGTTCTGGGATGGAGAATTTGTATATTTTGAAAGATTGCTATCTACATTTAACTTGAGGGGTTCTGTTGCACAGTGTGTTTTTCTGGATGCTTCCATAGAGGCCTAGCAGAAAGAAGCTGCAAATGTCCCTCTCTGATTTTAGGGTTCTAGACTCTTTCCTCCAAGGCAGAGGATTACCACAACTGGAGACAAAACAAGTACACAGCTGCTGTGAAAATGGCAAACTCTCTGTTAGGGATAATTAGGAAAGGAATTTAAATAAAGCTGCCAAGATTATACTCCCCTTATACCAATCTCTGGTGCAACTGCACTTAGAATACTGCATACAGTTCCAGTTGTCAAAACTGAAAAAAGATGTGACTGAGTTGGGAAAAATGCAAAAAAGAAAAAAAGGCAACTCAAATGATCATGGGGCTGGAGCAACTCCCTTCTGAGGAACAGATAAACAGTTGGGATTGTTTACCTTAGAAAAACAGTGAACAAAGGAAAACATGATAGATGTGTTCAAAATTATGCACAGTATGGAAAAGGTGGAGGACTTTTTTCTCCTTCTCCCAGTTTCATCCCATGAAGCTGCTTGGTGGGAGATTCAGGACAGATTATAGAAAGAAATCCTTCACACAACTCATGGAATTCACTTGCATAGGAAATAGTGGCAGCCACCAATTTGGATGGCTTTAAAAGGGGACTGGATAAATTCATGGAGGAGGAGGCTATCGGTGGCCTGATGGCTCTGTGTTACCTCTAGCATCAGAGGCAGTATCCTTTGGACACCAGCTGCTGGGGAGCTTGGGCAGGAGGGAAGTTTTGCACTCAGATCTTGCCTGAGGGACTCTGTGGACAGCTGGTTTGCCACTGTGTGATTGAAAAGCTCGATGGACCATTGGTCTGATCCCGCATGGCTCTTCTTATATGCCATTAGACAGAAAGACTAGGATACTCAAGTGGAAAGCAAATCTTTATGCCACTCTCAGGGTTTCTTTGCTGTCACCTGCCTCAGAATAGAGGGGGAAACATCCTTGTCAAGCATTTAAGCATCAGTCAGACTCCTTAAAGATCAGTCTTAAGGGATCTTCTCTGAATGGCCTACTTCATTGTACCCCATTTCTTTGGGTGAAGTAGCCCTGCAGAGCGGTTGCTGCCAGTCCGAGTTGACAATGCTGGCCCGGATGGACCTAAAGTCTGCCTCCTATAATTAGGCAGCCTCCTATATTTTTGTGATATTCTCTCACATTTTGTTGTGTTAGGTGTTAGAAAGAATAGAGGGGCAGCAGTAGTTCTGAATCGCTTAAGAAGTCTAATTTGGTCCTTAGTAATCCATATATCATAACCCTGTTTTATCCCACATTTTAGAGTAGCCTGAGAGAAGATATAGGCAGAAGGATGTATTCCAGGACAAACTTTTTTAGAAGTCACAGAAGATGCATAAGGATGTATTGTGGAAGACAGTAAGTCCTGACACATTTCAGACTTTAGCCTTTCCTCAGGGGAAAAGGGTTTATAGCACATTAAACTGATTTTTAAAAATCAGTTTAATGTGCTATAATCCATTTTCATCAAGGAAGGGTTGCAGTCTGAAATGTGAAAGGCTTACTAGGCACATTTCTGTGTCACATTAACCCAGCCTGGCAATAAGCCACAGTGGGTTGGTTGTGTGAGAAACAACCCATGGTGAGCATGACAGCTGTCAAGCTCACTGTGGGTTATCCCCCCCCCCGCCCACAGCGGTCCTCCTGGCATGCATGCTAGAGGGTATCATGGGAAGAAGAAGCTTTTTCTCTTCTCTAAAGGGCTTAGGCACTTTAAAGCAACTGCTCACAGCCATAGAAATGGGAACTGAGAAAGTCAGCTTGTCAGCCAACTTCCTGATCTCTGAAAAAAAAGGTAACAAGAAAAAAAAAGCTGTGGAGAGCCCCAAACAGCTTGCAATTGTGATAGCAGAGGGGAGAAGGCCCCATCCATTTTAGAGAAGATCTTGGGGACAACCTTCCGTGGGGGAAGTGCTAAAACCAAATAGGGTAGAGCCAAAGTATTCAAAACGTTAGCTGCTTTTAGCTGAAAGCTGCTATTGCCAGTAACTAAGCCTTAAGAGAGGCATTTCAGCCATTTACAATAGGAAAAAAGCATGTGAAAGCTGGTGACCCACCCAATGGTTCACCACTGCAGAAAGGGTGTGGGGCCAGTAAAAAAGAGAACAGCCATCTGGAAATCTTAGATGCCCAAATATGGCCAATGAGTCTGAGGTTCAACACCCTTGAAACTGAGTTATCTGGACAAAACAAAACAAAACAAAACCAGATCCTGCAAGCTTGATTACTCCCAGCCTCTGTTGTAGACTATGCGTATAAAATCACAACCATTTCAGCCTCATTTGAGTAGCTTTTCCTTGAAGCTGGGAAGTGCATGAATGGTTTCGTGGGAACAGCCAAGGAGAACCTAGGTGCTGAGGTGTTCACTGCTGTGTGGACAACCAGTCAGCACCGTGGCTGGGCCCGTGGGCTCAACCTGCAGAGGGACTTGAAGTCTTCTCAGCCTGCATATGGATGGCCCGTCCCTTCAGCCTATAGTCAGAGATGCAGAGAAAAACAGGAAAAGAAAGGAACATGGGAAGGTGTCCACTACAGAGCCAGCTCTGTGGTCTATCGAACCCAGTGCTGTGGACACTGACTGGCAGCAGCTTTCCAGGGCTGCACACAGAAGTGTTTTCTCATCCTGCCAGGCGATGCCAGGCATCGAAGCTCAGCCCGTCTGCATGCCACACAGGTGCTTAGCCCATTGAGTTGTGACCCATCCCAACCTATACAATATTGTTGCACAGGGCACATTCACTGTCCGGCCTCACATTGTTGCCCAGCAGGAATGAGAAAACATACAACACAAGAAGGTCACATCATCACAAGCTATTTGTACTAAATCAGCTTCCTCCAACCCGGTACTCTTCATATGCTTTGGATCACCATTTCCTGTATTCCTGACCAGGATGACTGAGGCTGATGGAAGATAAAATCCCAAACATCTGGAGGGCATCAGCTATGGGGAAAGCTATATTAGATATTATAAGAAACATAAAATAAAGAAAAAAGGAACAGCTGCTGCTCCATGTCTGATACAGCTACCAGTAAGGCCTGCATTCAATGCTCTGAACACTAACAAAAGAAAAGGACTATATAATTGCTAATTATCATGATTATTATTCTCAATCCCCTACAGAAGAAAGGAAAAATAAAACAAGGAACAGCAGCAATGCAAGAAAAGGGGGGTAGGTAGGCAGTCAATAAAGGGATGTTCAAAGAAGTAATAGAATATAAGGACTGGGTTGAGAAGAAATCTTTGTGCAGGGAAAACTGCTGAAGGATAGCAGTAGAACTAGGTCCAGGGTGTAGAAAGAGAAGCATCTTGTCCCTAACGCAGCAAGGCTCGTTACTTACTATGCAAACCATAGATCTTAACTTCCTTGCCTGCCCAAAACGAAGAAGATGCTTCCCAGAAATCGGGTCACTTAATTGATCATTTACTGGAATACAAGATGCATACAGCCCTGTTGCCTTAGCAACTGTTGCTATGCAACACTGTCTAAGATCCACATTTCAATATCAGAATTTGAAGATGCTTGTGCCCAGGTAAGGAGAGGAAGAAGCATATCTCATACCTCCTCTTACACTCCCAGGTAACCTTGCAAACACACTGCTGATACCAAATAGCTCTCCCCTCTGGCCTCCATTGCACAACTCCTGAAGCAGGGAGAAGTAGGGCATGCATCGCCCCTGGGGCAGACTTTCCTCATCATTTAGCTGAAGAAATCTTCTCCAAAGAAAGTGCTTCTTATCCTCTTTAGGAGAGTGCCAACACCTCAGCAACCTCGTAACACCCATTACTGGACTTCTAATTTGTGGCAGCCCGATATCTATGCAAAACTCCTGGATCCCCGGTCTAGCGGAGACGTGCAGCAGGAAGAGGCTGGAATAAGGTGGCAGAGTTTTGAGGGGGCAGAATAAGACTCAATCACTTCAGAATGCAGGAAGGGTGTGCCATTTTAAAAAAATTATCCCTTATGTAAAAAATTAGTCCCTGTAAGTAATTAGTACTATTCAGGGAGCAGGTCAGGATACAGTGTGTCTCTCTGATGGGGGGTTGGGGAGTTGGTTTTTCTTCTTATTTACAGAGAGGGCCATTGCTGTTTTTATCATGGGGCCACATTAAAAATGAAATACACACTCCATCTGCAGTCTAAATGATACAGTTTGTTCTACCACCTCATTCTAGCATGTGCAGGCAAGGCCTCAGTTGTGCCTGATGCTCAGAAACTGACCGACTGGGGCTCTTCTAGCACAGCCTGCTGGGCAAGGATCCAAATGGGTGCAAAGCTGCTCAGGAATTTGGCCCAAGTAGCCCTGACCAACCACCTCTGTTCCAACCCCTAGGAGTGGACTCAGTCTCTTTCCAATCCAATCCAAAGTCAACATATCCTGAAGGTAAGGACAGGATCATGCCGGTGAACTCTCTTCCCAAGTTGCTTCTGCCCTGGCAGGTTTTGCTGGGTTAGCAGAATATCTGTTATACTTTGTTTACTCACGTAGATATGGTCCTGTTGGTAGCGCTGGTAAAGATTGAGCAAGATGGCAGCCTCGTGCAGGTCTCCCAGTGTGGACATGTCCTCCACCCCCTCCATACTCGATTGATGCATTGGCAGAACCTTGTCTCTGGGGACAGAGGCCTTTGGATAGCAGAACACCTGAAGGGAAGGAAAACATGGCGCAGAGCAGGAATGTACAACCTTTTTGGGAAACACGCATGTACACCAAACCTATTGTTCACTCATACACACCTCAGGAACAAAGTACCTTGGTCTTGCAGCAGCAGCATTTATCCCATGTCACCGAATCAAGCTGCTGAAACCCTCTCCCTTCCCCAGGCACCCCAGTCTGATCACCAGACAAAAGGAGGAAAAATGTTCTAGGAGTGGGCCTTATCTTTCCCAGGACACATTCAAACACTTCCTAGCATGTTTCAGGAACACTCCAGGACCAAGGCTTGAATGTCAGAAACCATACAGCTTGTTCCTATAGCATATTCTTCTCCCTTCCCCCACCCACTTTTTCAGGAGGAGCTAATTCTGGGGATTTGGGGAATGGAAGTTAAGTACAATGCTGTAAATGGTACATGCTTTTGGCACAAGTTTATCACACCGGCATGGATATGTCCATTTATTTATTTATATCTTTCCTGACCACCTTTTGGCTCTAACAAGAACCCCCGAGACAGTTCACACTTCAAGATTAAACAACATCAAGAGCCGAATATAATAAAAGCATTTTTACTGCCCATCTAAAATTCAGCAGAGATGGAATGGCTGTAACCTTTCTTAGAAGAAAATTCCAAAAGCAGGGTGCTACCACAGAAAAGGCCCTATCTCAAGTTCCTAGCAACTGAACCTTTTTAGGTGGTGAAATGTAAAGGAATATATGGAATTAGGTGGTAGAACATAAAGCAAAGCCTCAAAGAGTGCCATAACCTATGGGAAGCTTCATAATGGGGTAAAGAATCTGTTTCTGAAGGTATTTAGGGCTTTATAGACAAGAATCAGCACCCTGTATGGGGCCCAGAAACCATCAGAAGCCAGCGCAAATGGCATAAGATCAGTCTAAGGGATCTGAAAAGCACACAGCAGAAATATCCTCACCATTTTGTACCAGCTGCAACTTCTGAACTCTCTTCAAGGGCATCTCCACATGGAATGCATTGCAGCAATCTAATCTGGCAGTGACTAAGCAATTATCACTGTGACCAGCTGCACCTTTCTCCTTTTAGGTGCATGAACAGAAATATGTGTAAAGTCCTCCTCAAAAATCCCTGTATCTACATGCTTGAGTCTGTTCTCATGGAGAAGAAATCCACCCGTGTACCATTCTTAAACAAACTCCAGTTGAAACTGTAATGGTAGCTAAAGTCAAAGTAATTTCCCATATGTGCTAAGGGAGGGTTAAATAATTTTCTAAGAAGGACACATCCCTCCCTCCTCACAAACCAGATAGACTAGGAAGAATAAAGGTTTGCCCAGGGAAGGTTGAACTCTACAGATTCACATAATCACTACAGGGATTATCACCTATTTCAGACCTAGTCAGCCTTCAGAAATGTTCAAGTGTGAATTGCTCCTGTACAGCTACTTCAAATGCCCTAGACTATGCAGGTTTGCAGCTGCCTTTCCTTAACATCTTCTGTGTGCTTCGCACCTTTGTTGAAATGTCAGAAAGACAAGCCATTATTCAAGGAAACCAATTTGCACGTTTTAAAGGAGGGCAAAGGCTTAAGAAAAATGTGGCTGCACAAGTCACCCTAGAGTTTTCCCCTCAGTAGGATTTCACATTTGGTAGTCGCAAGTATTGCATGCTATGGCTGCAGAAGAATCTCTGGAGCAGTCGGGTTTTATATAGCACACACATGCAGGGGAATTCTCCAGGAGTGCTTCCTTCGGAGGCTCATTAACACCTTCAGCTTCCGTTTCACTTACCTGGCCATAGTCTGAAGTAAAGAGCGCTGACCCATCCGCACAGGAGCCAACAGTGCAGGGCTGTAACTGGTCCTGCTCCCGCAGCCAGACATGTGCTCCCTATAACCAAGCATAGCAAGCTTGAAACCATATATTTTGCAACTGGACACTCTTAAACACATTCAGTGGGCATCTCCACTCTTATTGCCACTTCCTGTCTCTGTCTACTGGGGACAGACACACCCACCCTATCATAAATACTTGAGGGCTACTTTGCACGTGCATATTCTTCATGTAAGGATTGCATAGCAAGTCATGACTTGCATGTGTGGAGGGACCAGGACAGAGGGAACCTGGATATCCTGCTCACCTCATCTCTACTACAGTGCATTTCAGTGCAGTGGGTTCACACATTCATCTGGAAGTTAGCTCTAAGGAGTGGAAGAAAGCAAGTAATAGACATGCCAGTATGAACGAGCCCAAAGGCTCCACATAAATTATTTGTTATATATAATCTGGGTGGGCAACTTATGGTCATCCAGGTGTTCGATTACAACTCCCATCAGCCCTAACCAGTATATCCAGTAGTAAGGGATGACAGGAGTTACAATCCAACACTTTCGGTAAGTTGCCCGCCCTTAATAGCAGGCTAGCAAGAGATGATCACAGGACCTGTTGGGGCCATTCAGCCTGCCTGATACAAGTTCCATTGACATAAGGGAAACTACAGGGCCTTTCTTTTATTTCTGCTTTAGCTGGACAACAAGGAAATTGTTTTGCAGAAGGAAACTGTGCCTCCAATTTTTCCCATTTGCTCAAGTGGCTGGCAAAATTACCACCACCACTTAGTGGTCAAACCTATCATGTGCCCCGTCACCAGTATAGAGCCTAAGTGAGAGCAAATTCCCAACACAGATCATGTAGCTTAGACCCACAGAATGGCTTTCCACCCATACCTAACACACTGGGATAACCCCGCTTCCTTGCTAGTCCTCTTTCCCAACAGCATCTCAGGTCTCGTGGTTAAAATGCTGCTTCAAGCACTTTGGAGAGAGGCAGGATGCAAATGTAATAAGTGTTTGGTTTTCAAACCAACTTTCCCAGCTCCTTCCCATGGGCAGTGCTGGTTATTTCCAGGCATCCACTCACGGAGAAACATATTCATATGGACTGGTCATGCCTTGATAGTCAGCATAATTCCCATGGCCACAGTCAGAGGGAAACGATGCTGTTTGGCTTAAGGAAGTTGCAGCTGTTTAATCCTTTGTACCACTGGCTCACAACAATATATGGTCCCACACAAATATAGGCATCTGCTTGGCTGAGACCAACTAACATTGGCCAGGCTTAGCAGTACAAACAGACCCCAAATGACCAGCTAGCTCGTCTCCACACACAAATGCCACAGAGATAGTTTCCAGAAGAGTAGCCACATCAGGCTGGCTGCTCATTTACTCTAATCACATCCCACATCTAGAAAGAGCAGAAACCCTGTCCCTTTTGATGGACACTTAATCCTAACCTTAACCATACCAATAAATATTTAAACTCAATGTATTAAATCAGAACAAGCTCTAAGGAAATAAATTCAGTTCACTGAAAGCTTACCAATCCAACTGTTTGGCAGTAATATGATGCCCTTCCAAACTCATTTAGTACCACATAGAAGGAAAAGTGGCTTACGAGGAAAATGTGAGGCAAAGAAGTGGCAGCAGAAAAAACTTATACAAACCCTCTCACCACCAGTTCTCCATTCCAAAGTACCACCAAATTACATGGCTTCACAGAATTGGTACACAGAGTGAGCCATACATGAATTTCTTATTGGATTATGGAGGGGGCTTAAATAAAGTCTAGGAGTGAGATTTTATATCCAATGTGAAGTATATCAAAATTCAGATCATGCCTGGCTCTGCACTACCTCTTAAGAGATGCTGACATTAGGCTTCTCTTTATGGGCGATCCACAGGAGGAGAAGAGATTGCAACAGCCGCAGTAGTTATCAGTAGTGGGGCAACCTGGACAAGGGCCTGGTGAAGAGCCAGCACACTACTTTTAAGCTATGGCAGTAAATGCAGCAGCCCTGCCTGCTTTATGCCTCTTTATGGTGATTGAATGGATGTTTGTTCTTCGTCACAGATGAGTTACATGACAAGATGCATCATAGGCAGTTCTGAGGCCATACCAAGATCTTGCAAAATCCTAGAGTTTCACAGAATTGTGACTCAGCACTAAAATATGTATTTGTTCAGTTTATATCTATCACTGAGCAGCCATCATTGAGGTATACTTGGAAGGCTCAAAATCCAGAAAATAAAAGGGCAGGGAATTTTGGATTTTTCCATTAAAGGATGGGCACTTAAATTGGACTCTGGTTTGTGAATTTAAGCTGGTTAGAAAGGTTGCCTTCTATGCCATGTTTGTATCCTATTTTAATAGTATTATTTTGTTTGTTAAGATGATTAGATCAATAAGAGGTTGCATAACTAGGATATTATCAGGACTGACTGAGACACTGAAAGCTGCTTCATATCACTGTTTCCTCTGGCAGGAATTTTCAGGGGCTCTGGCAGAGGTCTTTCCCCTCACCTGTTTCCTAGCATTCTTTGAAATGAAGATACCATGGCTTGAACATGAGACCTTCTAGATGCAAAGCATGGGCTGTGCTAATGAACCACTCTTAACTGTGATTCCTCCAAGGCGGAAGATTTACTGTGCAAGAACGATCTATCGAAGCAAGAACCATTCCCTTCTTTGCCCTGCTGCCTCAGGTGAACAAATCTGACTTTCTTGCACCCTATGGCCACAAGCAGTTGAGAACTGGGACTCAATGGCCATATTGTGCACTGCATATCAAGTTAGTCAACCTATACCCTTGGCTTCAGTATTGGGGGAGGCCCGAAACCTCTAGATAAGGCTTGAATCAAATTTCAACAAATGCATTTTCTGATTGATCCAGTAGATCATGAATAAGTGATGGATACATATAAACAGAAATTAGCTAATGGAGGCAGATATGAGAGCACCATGTGGGGGAGAGCATCAGCTACACCCACAAGAGAAAAGAGGTTATCTGATCAGTCCCCAAGGAAGATGTGCAAAGGGAGAGAATCAATAGTGGCTTTCAAAGGGAGGTGATGTAGAACTTGAGTGGAGTGGGGGCTCTCATTGATACTTCTTAAGTAGCAACGAGCTTTCCTTCTACCCTTGCCTGATTACACACCCATCTGTGGCAACTTGCCTTCTCTACCAGGACAGCCTTTGCTTGCAATGCTATTCCCAAACCTCAGCTCATGGGTTCCATCTCGGGAAGAAAAGCTGGTCTTTCTCTTCATGGCAATCATAAGATGACTTTATGTCTGAAGCTCTAGAATGGCACATTCTGGAATGGATGGCTCCCTTCCACCCCAGCTAGGAACTGGATCAGCAACACCATTCAAAGAAATAGGCAATAGTGCATGAACTAACCAGAGGATGAGCTAAAAAAGCAACTTGGTAAGTGGATCAGGTAGATGAGCTTCTCCTCAATAGGCAGTAAAAGGAGCAGTATAAGGAAAGAAGAGGCAGGAATAGGAGGCAGAAATCTTTAAAAAGAAGCAGAAGTTTACTCCTAGTATCAATACAGATTTAAAGGGGATCAGTCAACGTTAAGATTTAGGAGGCATTTCTAAATAAAAAGTTAGCACTGAGGTTGAAGTAGCACTTCTATTTTGTTTACTTAGCCATCTTTTAAGACCATAATCTTCCCAAGCTGGCTGTTGTATGTTTATCAAAATTTATAAGCACTCAAACTGCTATATTTTATTGCAGGGAGAATGCGAATGGCTCTAAAGTTAGTTGAGGCGGCCATATTAGCACCATTTCCCTGCAGCCTTTTTGGCTCTGAGGCACATTTGAGAAACAGTCCTTGGCACCCTCAGTGTACAGCTGTTATGGGTGATGTGGCTAATCGTAAAGGTCAAGTAACCTGCCCAAATACTCAGTACAAGGCAGGGGTAGAGTCTGAGCCCCAATACACTCAGTCAATCTCATGGAGCCATGGCTTTGAGAGCCAGCAGGAACCTGCTTCACAGAATGCAAACTCTTTTTCTGTCTCCTCCGAAACAGCCCATCTGCCAGCAAGTACATTTTCCACATATCTTTTTCTTTCACACCCTGGCTAATTGCCCACAGACACCCAAGTGCATATTCTCTCTCTCTCTCTCTCTCTCTCTCTCTCTCTCTCTCTCTCTCTCTCACACACACACACACACACACACACACACACACACAGAGTCACCTTAGCCGGCACACCAAGAAAGGGACTAGGTATACAGGAGTGTCCAGTGCCCTGCTCTGCTGCTATATAGCAACATGCAATTGTTAGAAAACTACTATACACTCAGCTACATGCACATAAAATAATAGTCCAGAATTGCTGGGGTCCAAAAGCAAACTACAAATCCTGTGTTCAAACTCTAGCCTGTTAAAAAAAGGGAACCAGAAGTCCCGCTTTGGATGCAGTACTCAGCTCCTAGTTACTGCATTTTTAATTTAAAAAATATCATGTATTTCAAAAAGTGGTAACAAAACCTAAACCAATAGAGAGAGCATTATTTCAAAAAAGAAGAAGAAACCTGCAATAAGCTGTTTCCTCATCTACAGGAGGAAAGTAAGATCAACTGGGCAGCGCACACCAGCATGCCTCCTCAGTACCCATCAGTCAGGATTTTAGCAGTTCTGGCTTGCCAACTTCTGCAAACATGGCTATGGGCAATTACAACATGAATCTTTTGGACAAAATCTACCTATTATTGAACAGAATTTCACAAATGAGGCTTATGGTGAAACCAGTATTAGATTTGCATCCTGTTATAGAGCAAGAATAATACACAAGAGACTTTGAATCCATGTTGTATAATGCAGCATTAGCGAATTTCTGTTGTTGTATTCATAATGGTCCTCATATTCAGCTTTATTTATATTTTTGTAAGCACATGATTTTATAACTTTATTGGTTTACATTTCTACAGAGTATTTTCATGTTCAGATCATTCTAACTCAGCAGGTTTCAGGTCCCTGTTCTTCTCACATCATATACAACCAGTCATATATATCAAGCAGGACCTGCAACAGAGCATTCCTGATCACTGTTCGGGCTGTTAATCATGCCCTTCTCCAGGATGCTTCATTTCCCCCCTGCCCTGGTTTTTCATCCCCATTCCATTACCCCAATAATAAGCCCACTACTGAGCATGATGCTGTATAACTGAGCTTTTTTTGAAGGTTCCCTACCCAAAGCCCCCCCGCAATGTTTAGCACTTCTGCAAAACTTGCAGTTGTTGTTTTCTTAAATATTTATATCCCATCCAATAGCAAGGGGCTCACTTTTCCCCCAAGCCTGCTGAGACCTCCCTTTTGCAAAGGGATGCTGCCGCTTTGGCTGCATTAAGCAGCACCACTCCTGCCTGAGCGTCAGAACTAGCGGGAACAGCACAGGTCTGCAAGGAGATTTATGTGACAACAAGCAGGGCTGCCAGCTGTAAATTTATCCCACCCTCTCTCAGTGCCAAATCTGCAGCCATTTTTGCATAGCAGAGGGTAGGGAGAGCTGCAGCATTGTTAGGCCTCCATTTGCAAGTCTAACAGATAATGAGATGATGACAGGCTCCCTTCGGAATAAAATCAAGGAAGAGGCAGCATGCCTGCCTCAAGAGCAAATGATATGAAACGGGGAGGCCACCCTGAAAGGAAGCAAGCCGAAGGGAAATAACCCAGCCACAGCAGTTGCACACATCTTCCCCAAGTCCCAAGGAGAAAGATGGGGAACAGCACAATGTGCCCTTGCAGGGAGCCTAAAGCACAGGGGGAGAACCTACACGCCTCATAGCTGCCCAAATCCATCCATGCTCATGAGCTTACTGAGCCCCAGTACATGCTGAGCATGTACTAAGGCAATGAGGTTGGCTGGAGCAAAGAGGATCTTGTGTTTTCGCTTCTAGGAGAGGAGGGGGAGTTCAGGATTCCTTCTGACATTTAATGTCATTCTGACTCCACGCACGACAACCGCCTGCTCGCCACTGCATGCACGCACATGCGTGCGCACACAAACAAACCAACATCTATTTTGGCATGGCAGTTAACGTGCAACTGCACTGCTCACTATTATCTAGAGCGACAGCATGTCGCATGGAGTCAGCATCAACAAAATCAAAGTAAAACCACTGTAATCTACTTACACACACATGCATAAATGAATTGCAAACACTGAAGCCTGTTTGGAGGGTGGCTCTTCCTCCCTTTTTACAATCCAGAAGAGGCACACATTCAGCTTCGTACAAAGGCCTGGTAAGACAGACCACTTCAAGATCCAGGCCCGCTGGTAACCCCGAGGGTGAAAACAACCCAGCAGGGTAGTACTGGACCCCAGGCCTGCTTGATGACAGAGCCATAGGCTAACATGCATTGCTGCCCTACTGAGTAAAACATCAGTAAATCCTCATTCTTACTTTGTGTGCCAAGCCATTTCTCTTCCTTGTCTGCAATGGAACATCTACAGATCTCTGAGAATCCAAAGAAGTGGTCTGCTTTCACCTATCTAAAACTTTAAGGCCATCAACAGTTGCTAGTCTCGAGCAGGGACACCTGCTTAGAGATGCTGAGCTGTAGCTACAGAACTATACTTGTATTAGCTGGTTCACACATGCATGTTCATGCATTGCTGCATGAACTGGCAACCCACATGTGTGAAGGAGATGCTCCATACATCAAACGACACTCTCAAAAAGCAAGTATCACCTGAAACACAACTCAGTTCAGCAAAATAGCACAGCGTGCTTGATCAGTCAGGGTACAATGAACATTGCTGTCAAGGAAAGAGAATGTGAGCATGATGACAAGTCCCTCCCCTCCCAAATCATATTTGACTGGTCAGCTTTCCAAGGTCCACTGTGTATGCAAAACCCACATGCTTACATTAGACCTTGTCACGCAATGCACTGAACAGCACTGTGATCTAAATAACTCAATATGCCTGCTCAGATATAATCTGTCTGAATAGATGAATGATACTACATGTAATATTATTCATTTCATTTCTATACTGTCTGTAACCGAAGTAGTAAATAATCAAGTGGCTAGAAAGACATGTATGAACTGGCTTTATTATGCAAAGAAAGAAATGTTGCATTTGTATTTCATGACTCAAACAACAGTCATATTGTCTTTGTGCTTTGTTTTGACTACTAAAGCCAAAAATGCCAATCTTCAGAGTATGTGGAAACACTCGTAACAGTCTACTTGACCCATATTCTGCCCATGCAGCACCTCCTAGTAGAGGCTGAACGTTAAGAGCCACGCTGAAGCAGGCCACAGGTACAGCCGGTCCAATGTGCTGCCTCAGAGCAGCCAACCAGCTGCCTGGGAGACGCCCATATGCAGGCTATCAGTGCATGACCACCCTCCCATTCATGCTCCCCAGCACCTGATGTACACAGGCCTGGGATACTGGAGGTAGCATCCTCTCCTCCATGAATTTGTCTAATCCCTTTTTAAAGCCTCCCAGGTCGGTGACCATCATTACATTTGGCAGATGTGAATTTCATAGTTTAACCATGTACTGTCCCAAGAAGTCTTTCTTCTCAACTGTACTGAATCTCTCGCTTTTCAGTTTCATAGGTAAACTCAGGATAAGAATGGATAGAATCCTCTTGGCTATTCATTCCTTGGTCTTAATTGAGAGATGTTCTACATGAGGGATTCATTCTGTGCCCCTAATTCTTTTCTCACAGTTGATTACAAGCTCTTCTTCTGGTCCTCTAGTTTCACTTCTGTTTTTTCAGAGCACCAGGATCCTTTGGAACCAGAAGAAATAGGGTATTAATTAGATCAAGGAAAATGGCAGTGTTTCTCCTTATAAATTTGACCAATTCTGCTATAGCACAGCTCCATCTAGAGATGATATAGCAACAAAGAAGGAAAGATTAATAATTTCATGGAAGAAAGCCTGCAACTGAAATCTGCACATCCAATTAAATCTGTGTCTAGCATAACATATAAACAAAGAGCATTTGGGATTGACCATGATAGAGATGGAGTTATCAAGTTATCCACCCAAATACCCTGGGAGAAACTTATAAGTGTATCCCTGCTTCTTCAAACTCTCTTCTTTATTATTCTATTCCTGACCACTCTGTTTGGAAATCCTACATGCAGACCAAAACAATGAGCAAACTATTTCCAGTAAGCCTTCTGTAGCCTTTTAATGTTTTAACTGGAACAGGTTGCAAGTATGTTGTTTATGGGTTTCTTTTATATGACAAACTTTAAATTCTTTTCTGTTTCTCTGAATAAACCATGTATATGAATACTAATTGTTCTGCCATTCAGGAAGTTCAGCCTGCCAACAAAATCTTTTATCAGGAACAGGTGCATATAGGCCTTATGCCAGTTCCAGATATTCCCCCCCCCCCCCGGCTAATAAGCTACATAATGTTGCCAACATGAAGTTAAAGTGGGTCATCCTTAGCATAGGCAAAATCTGGTTGGCCTTCTCCTCACCTTAGAACAGTAGAGTCTGCAAATGGCCCTTAATTACCTTGGCCTATAATTATATCAGGATTTTATTGGCTGCAGCTGTGGATATGATAATTTGGTTTTAAGCATTAATTTTGATTTTAGTATTGATTTTCATTGTTTTTATCACTGTTTTGTGGGTTTAGATTTTGCATGCTACCTTGAGGGGGTTTCCCTAAAAGGTGACTAATAGATATTTAAATAAGCCAATAATAAACAGCTTTATCCTCTAGATGTGTTGGGAATACAGCTCCCATTATTCCCAATGAACATGGACTAAGGGGAAGGCTGTCCCTCATCTAAGGATGGAGGGGTGTGTTTCCTGCCATTCACGACAGATGTATATATGCCTTTCCACGACTGACTGCAACACCAGCATTGCAGTTTTCCAACAACTTGCCCATATGGCCATGAGGCTTTTGAAAAGTGAGATTTCTAAATGTTTGAAATGTTAAAACCATTTTTCAGCTACAAGAATGTTTTAGGAGCATGTGGTTTCTTAGATTTACATTTCTTGAGGCATCTATTCACTACTGGATTTGGTCTTTCCTTTGTTAACTGAAAAGGAAAGGAAAAACAAGCAGTCTAATCAATAGATTGCTCAGTGCTTTAAAAATATTTAAAAATGAACTTTCTTCATATTTGCATCAAATCCCTTCTGCAAATGTTATGGAATTACTTTTGTCCATTTCAAATTGCTGGGTCTTTATTCCAGTTTTGTTCAGCTTAATCTTCTTTCCATGCTTGCCAAAAGGAATTGTATCAGAACCTTCCTCGACCATACATATAGCTTAATAGACTATGAGTGTGAGAGGAAAAAAATACAGGAAAATGCAGTATTGGGGGGGAATGAATATGTTTGACTAGCGTTGCATTACTTAAAGTGCAATTATAAGTTTGGAACCAAAGACACACTTGTATGGGGAGTTGTACTGAGTCTCAGAATTCAGCACACTGAGCTTGATTATTTCAAATTTATAGTTGTGATTCTACTTCCTTTGTGTTTGGGTGAAACATCAAACACCTATATTTCTTTGCAATGATAACATGGCAAGAAGCTCTTGGTGCCACCAGATGTTTCCATTGCCTGACTCATGCTGGGGTTGCACGGCTGCTGTGACATCTGTCCGCAGGAGTGGAAGGCTGGCACAGTCTCACAGATAATATTACAGTACCTCGCTTACCCTCCCAAGACAAAATCATCTGGGCAAGATGCTCCTTCTATAAGCCACCATCCTGTCTCCATGAGCCAAGGAAGAGTTCTTGTCAGCAATGCTAACTGACAAGAGCTTCCTTAATTTCATTTTGTAGCACTTCGGGGTTCTTTTACTCATTTGCTGGTCAAATGCAGTTTTTGGAACAAACGCATGATTTGGGTTTTCTGTGTACGCAAACTACTGAGCATAGCTCCCCAAGTCCCATGCTCCTCCTTCAGCACCCCCAGCTGCCTTGTCCAAACACATGGAGTGCTGCACAGAACTGGGGGTGGGGGTGGGGGTGGGGGGGAGAGAGCTGTTAAGATCCAAGGAAAGATTTCAGAGACACTACTAGATCCCAAGATACAGTTGGAATTTAAAACTTCAAAAATATGTACATCACAACCTAAAATGAAATGTGTGTATTTTATAGCATTTGTATATGTTTTCCTAAGTATAGGTAAATAGAAAAACCCACAGACTGTCTGTAATACTGCAAAAGACAAATGTTCACCAGTTATCACTATAGTCCTCATAAAGCTGCCAGTTCCAGGAGGAAATTGTGTGTGTTTCTTACATTCTATCCTGTCAGGATAGATAAAAATCAGTACTTAAAGAAATTGGATTTTTACTTTTTAAAATGCATAAATAAAATGCTAACACACTCTCACTTTAGAAAACAAAGCTACAAGTACATCCTACCATCAACATACTATACCTACACTTAAAGTCTCATAAAAATGAAATTACCTACTAAAAATAGCCATTCATTTCAGTTATCCACCTCCTGACAATGATTCTGTCCAGCCTAGCTACCAGCTCTTCCTTCTCGAAAGTTCTGGGTTTTCAGCTTCTCTGACTGGAACCGCGTGGGCAAAGAAATAGACTAAATAGGATTGTTGCGCTTAAGTGGTGATGGCATCAGACCAATGAAGACAAGAGTTGTTGTTAAGACAGAAAGGTAATACATATAGCAGTGTGAGTTTAAAATGATGCTTTAAAAAATCCATCTTTTTTCTGCCTGAGTACATATCAAACCTTGCTTTGCCCTATCTGTCATGAGCATTCATTTTTGTTTGCTACTTTGTTCTTTGGTGAGGGCAATGCTAGGCAAAGACAGAGGAAAGCACAATGGAACAACACTGGAAAGAAAAAGAAAAGTCGATTTTCCAGTGTTCACGCTTAGGCTGCAACTGTATAATCACTTGCCTGTGAGTAAGAGCATCACTGAATTCAATAGGATTTATTTTAGAGTAGGCATGTATGAGATTGTGCTCTTAATTTCAAGCTTTCAGTAGTCATGGTCATTAAAAAAAAACCCTATGCAGGAATATTTTTTTAATGTTCTGGCTATAGATAAAAAGAAAAACATGCAAATACAAACAGGGAGAAGCAAAGCCCGCCTGTAAGAATTGGAAAACGTAAATAATGCTCTAGTTATAGATTAACATGTCTTTATGGCAAGATATGCACCATTGTTCAAGGAATAGATGCATGCAACCCTTTCAGTGGGAAACATGATTTTAAATGGATAATCTAAATCAACCATTTCCCATGTTGATTTAAATCAACCCACCCTGTCCCCAGCCTCCAGCTTCTCCCTCTTTCCTTGACAAGACACCAGTGGTGCCCCTACAAGCTTTCCTCCAAGGCTAGCATTTTGACTTTGATCCTATGATGCAGTCTCCATTCCAGGAGTTATCTGATCGGTGAGGAAGATCTGAGAGGAGTGACACCTATGTCCAGCCTTTCAGCAAAGCACCATGGCATTCTTTGGACATTCCAGGCACAGCAAAATAAAATCTGGGTTAATGTTTGGCTGCTTTTTCTGTGGAAAGCCATTCTTAAGGGCTAGCGGGATGCTTATTTGCAGAGAAAGACAGCCTCAGCGGAGCCGCTGTCAGCAGCTACACATCTCTGAGCTACTGTATGAGCACACAGTATGGAGCTGTGCCAAAGCGTACGGAAGCCAAGGTACCTTGTAAGCCGCATCCCTCCCCCACCTCCCAGCAAGATCAGACCAGTCGCATTTTTAAAAGAGGAGGGGGTGTGCTAGGTTGGCTCAAACTGTCAGATCCGAGCAGGAAGCTTTTTTCCACTCAGAGTTCTCCTCTAGGCTTCTAGCGGTGACATCCTCGGCCTGACGGTTTTACAATTTGTTTGAGCAAACAGCTGGGACCAAAGACAAGCTAACAGGTTCATGATTTGTTGGATTCTCCCTTCACCCTCATCTAAGAATAGAAGCAAGGTTCATTCCTCCCTTTCCTCCACAGAATTTTAAAGGCTGGAGGAAGACCAGATTAAAATTCAAGAATGACCTTGATGAAATCCAAGCACTGGGTAGGGCAGCACTCCAAACAGGGAAGTGATGATCTAAAGCAAATGAAAAAGTTACATGATGGAGAACCTTGAAATTACAAGCTGGAAAGGAAAAAGCCCATAAGCAAAAATGAGGGAAGCAGGGGGAAGGAACTGACAAGGCTTAAGCCTGGCCTTTGCCAACCTGGTGCCTGCCAGATGTGTTGGGAGGAGAAGCCTGGCTTGGGGATGCTGGGAGTTGTACTCCACCATATCAGGTTGAGGATGGCTGTGCTGGTGCTGCTACTGGCAAGGGCCTCCGCCCCAATTGTCCACTGTTTTTCACAGGCTGCAATATTATCTCTTCAAGGAGTTTCTTAACCCATTCCACACCAGTGTGCGGAGAACCAACAGGGGCTTTGGCAGCGCTCTCCATTTATGCTTTCCCTCAAGACTTAGGCAAGAGCTCTTTAACACCACCCTTAAGAACAAATGCCAACAGATGCTCTGCTACCATTCTCATCTAATGCACCTCCATCATCTCAGTTCTCTTTGCCCAAGATGCATTAAGGGAGACCACTCTGCTGTTGGCATTGGTAAAGGAAGGACCGAAGAAGTTTTCACCCAAGTTTTGCATGGCTTGCCTCTGAAAATGTGGCTGGGATCCATAATAATGGGGGGGAGAAGATCCCGAGGATCAGAGGCTCTGACAGGGAGGCAGATGGAACACCAATGGAGCTAGACTGAGCCCCCAAGCTGCCAAGTTCTAACCTAAATTGTGGTCTGCTATAATAGCTAAATATGTGCCAATATTGGGTTGCTTTTGCCATTGCATATCATGCAGTACTGCAGCCCCAGCTAATATCATGCACCTATTTATTTACTTATTTGAAGTACTGTATGCCATTCCTCAGTGAACACATCTCCTAGCGCAGCTTACAATCTGAAAAGGCACAGCAGGCAAGGAAAAAAGAATGGGAAAGGAAGAGGGGACTTTGGGCTGCTGCCTAATAGGCAGAAGCAGGCATGGAAAGCAGTGCAGTACTCATAAACCCCTCCCTCCTTCCGTCACACACATTCTAAAAATACCCTTTCCCAGACTTTTAGTGTGTGTTTAAGTGATTTTTCCCCTTAAGCATTGGAAATATGATCTTGCTGAATAGTTAAGTTAGTTTATAATTGGTCGTCCCATTGATATTTGGAAATAAATAGGTTTTTAAACATTCTTAAGGGCTGATTCACTTGCATGTACATCACTTGATGTCTCTTTATCCAAACAGCATTCATTGACTTCCCTCTGAATGCATGGACTGTCCCAACTTGAAATTAAGTAATATTAAATTTCTCTCTTGTGATCCCTAATGGATGTTTTACACAGGGAAATCATGTTAAATACAAGTGAGAAAAGTACATGTGTGAACATGCCCAAAGACTGTGAAAGTGCATGGCCAACCGTGTTGTTTATCAGCCCCCCATCCCCACAAAGGAGATGCATTCAGTCCCACAAGGAACCTCTTTGGTGCATCCATTTCTGGCCCAGGTTCTTTTCCCCAGTGTGTATCTGAAAAGCTGTAAGAACAGAACAGTTCTTGCATTCAACTAAGACCAGGGAAACCCTAGGATAGGGATGGGCAGAACATTGATAGGGTGGATCCCTGGACACTTTGAAATACAGCAGTAAGGAATTCAGAGTATGACTCTCAGTCGTCTAGCAACAACCAAAATTCACTCACCCCCAAAAACAGTTTGATGAAAAACAAACTTAGAGGGAAACCAGCAGTGGAATCCTTATTTTTTTATTCTTCATGCAAGGATTTGTGAGATGGCTTTGGCACCCAGCACAAATTCCTGGGTTGAACATGGAATCAGGGGCATGCCATTCCTTAATTCTAAGCATATGCTCACCTGCACCCATACTTGCACCAAGCCTTCGTTGGTGATCCTCAGGGTCCTTGTAATAAACCAAGTGGAGTTTGCAAGCTTCAAGTCACCCCTCTCAAGGCCATGTAACTCACTGAGTAGCCTGGGGCCTGCTCTCTCTTAGCCTACCTTGCTTGGTGGGGTATTGTCAGGATGGACAAAGTAGGGTGGGGAGAACATTGACCACTTTGAGAAGTGGGCTGTAACTGTAACAGAAACAAATAAGAAATGTGTGGGATCAGGCAACTGTCCATCTGGCTCAACTGTGACTATAACTGCCAGCCAGATAAAGGCAAAGAGTGACAGTAGAACAATATAACACCATCTGGATGCTTAACTAACTCTTGACTCTCGATTTCTGTATCTAAATAGCAAAGGCTGGCAGGCTTTGGGGGTCACGGGAACATCTGACAATTTGAAAAACTGTCCTCCACAAAAACGCTGCCAACAGGAGGTGTAGCAAAGGACAAACACCCTAACCAAAAGACCGAGTATAGACATATGCAGAGTCTGAGCTCCAGTGCACCAAACAACTCTTTTTCAGCACTAACAGAAATTCGAATTTCATAAAAATCAAAACAGCCAGTAAAAAAATGCATTTTTAAAAAGTCGGAGGCAGGGCTTATTGGCAGATAGCAAGTAAGGAGTCTCAAGTGCACTGGTGCTCATAGGTGCCATATTATCTTCTCTCTAGCCTAGAGTAACTTTTATTTCATTCCCACCCACCATAATCACCTCTGTTTCTCATCAAAGGACTGGAAAGGTGTCCATTTTCCTAGCCTATTATATGTCTCATGCAGCAATCCCTGCACAGCTCCCTGTCCCAAATACATCCCAAACAAGCTATATCCCTTCCACAGTTACTTGTGGGCAGGCTAAAGGGGTTGGTAATGGGGTTGAATCCTGGGCTACTCCACTCCCCCAGACTCCATCATCCTCTCATCAGGCAAAGTCAGTGGGGGCCATTGTGGCCTCCGGAAGGAAGCGGTCATTCAGCTCCTCAGCCTTTGCACACAACTAAGTGAGGTTCAAGGCTTTGGGATGTGCACTCAAGCTGAAGAACAGCAAGCACACACGCCCACAGCTCAAGACCTGGTGCCCGAAGATGACCAGCAAGCTTTCATTTGGCGAGACGGATTAGCAGTGTTCTCATCAATACCTCTCCTACAGATAAAACACACACACAGCACAGGGACTTGCCATCAAAGCCTAAGATGTGGCTTGCTCTGATCTCCAAGGCAATCAGGCAAGGGAGCACAACAGCAGAGCAGATAGAAACCTGAACATCAGAGAGAATTCAAGCCGTGTTCAGGCTTCGCTCAGTAAGGTTTGCATGACGTTTGGAGGTTTAAGAAAACACGAGGAGGTGCTGCTTTCCAGGACAGCCATGTGCCACAGAGATGCCAAAAGGAGAGGAAAGCAGCAGTCTGTATCAGCTCTCAGACCAGCTGACTCTGGATCAGTTTTCCAAACCTGAAAAAAGTACTTTTTCAGTGCTTGACGCAGACCTCCCCGCTCATCCACACAGCCAGAGCCCAGAAAGACAGAGGGGGAATGCCATAGCCTCTGTGTCTTCACTTCCTGTCCACAGATACGCAGGAAAGACACTGTCATAGTCACAAATCCCTCTGGACTCATCCCCCCCACTCTTCTCTCTCACACCACAGGGCAGGAATGTTTAAATATAAATAATCAAGCCACATTCTGCCTTCTATAAAACAGCAGCTCCCTTCCCCATCTCTTTTCCTCTCCCCTGCTGAGCCGCTTCTATCTCCAGGGAGGGAATGAGGCAGGGTGACTAGACCTCATTCTAGCCCCCCTGCGGAGAATGTGGCTTTCCCAAAAGCAGAGCAAAGCAAAACTGTCTCCAGCATTTGCTCTGGCTTCCAAATAGAACAGGAAGTGCCCGCGACTGCTGGCAGGAGGCCCCAGAGAGCAGCGCACTCTGCCTACTACACACGCCCCAGGGCTGGCACGATGGGCTCTGCGCCACTCAGGACTCCTGCAGCACCGCAGGGATGCCCCCTCAGTAAGTGCAGCCCATACGCAGTGGTGGTGCTTTCTTTGAACTCCACAGGGGCCTGAACTGCTATTTGGAGCCAAGTGCCCTGCCTGGGATGATGATGATGATGATGATGATGATGATGATGATGATGATGATGCCTGTGACACCACAGACAGACAGCTAGGCACTGGAGCAAGTCCACATGCACCAGTCAGTTTCACACCCGTTTGCGCCTGCCCCAGTCAGCTTCCTCACATCAGTCTCTATCCATCCACTCTGCCACTTTCCTTAAGTCTCAAGCTACATGGCTCTGTAGCTTCTCCACAGTAAGCTACTTGGGGCAAAGGCTGGCAAGTTCTGTGCAATCCCCAGCTGTGTTGGATCCCCAATATACCACAGGGCAGAAACAAGAACGACCCCCTTCATGTGTCTGCTCAGTCACCTTTTCCCTTATGAGCCCACTGACCGCCTGAGACCCCTTGAGCATCTTCAGAGCTTACGCAGATGGATACAAGGAGAGCCTTTTCAGCCGTTGCACCCAATGGGGAACCATCTCAGCCTTGGCCACCCAGCATTGTGTTAAACTCAACAAATAAAATGAACATTTGTTGATTTTATTTATTTATTTAAATAAAAATAAACATCAAATCAAATCTTCACATTTTGGAAGGAGCAAAGGGCTGGATTTTCATTTTATTGCCATAGTTGTTCTTATTATATTTTGTTATATTTGTGTGAATTTGCTATATCTGCTAGCAGTTTGAATGTTTTTTCTTTAACAGAAAAGAACATATTATCAAACAAACAACTTAGCTTGTTATTTGCCTGGGTCTTAATTTGTGTCCCAGAATTTTGTTCAGTCTTGGAATATGAAGTAGTGGCAATAATAATAAAAATAGGGAGTGCTACTGACCATGTCCAGAGTCCCTTTCCCTGTCCAAAAAGTAAATCATGTGTGTCCCAGAACAAACTGGGGCTCCTTAACCTTCTAAAAATGTGGTGCTGGTCATTCTAGAAAATTATGGGAAGAGCAAGGATAGGGTAAAGAAATAAAGAGCCTAAGCTACATTCTCAGGCACTCCAGGGACTATGCTGAGGTAGGGGAGTACAGGCAGTGGATCTAATGCAGGAACAGAATCAACTGCTATGTGGAGTTGCATCCTTTGAAATATGCATCAGTCTGCAAGACTTGGAAGAGATGCTCTCACAAATCTGCCCTAGTTTACTGGTCACTCTTGGCTGCTCCACAGGGATCCTTTCAGGGTCTTTACCTGCTCTCATGAGGGAGCAGACCCACTGGGGAAGGTGTAACCCAGATAGTGCCTGAGAGTTACTAAGAAAAGTCCAGGTTCCTGCAGAACCTACCCTGAAGAGCCAAGCTCCTACCAGCAAGGTAAGAGATATCAGGTAAGGGGTACGAAGCAGCAAGGTTAGGTGTAACAAGGGCAGAAAGAGAAAGCAAGTGAATTTGCTTTTCCCCCGTGGGCAGCTGGACCAGGGAGAGACAGCAAGTGGCGTGTAGCTAACGACTGTCATGGATGGAAAGCAGGCGTATCTTGTCCTGGGACCTGAACCTCTAGCCCAGTCAGTCTGCCTTCCAAGCCCTTTCCCTCTTGGCCATGTCAGCTACTGGGCAGAGAGCAAAGGGAAGATGCTCCCCTGCAAATCAACAGGCTCCCTACAACTACAGCCAGGCACCAGATGCTCTGCACAGCATTAGGTTAATAAGTTAAAGGCTGCTGCAGCAGCCCCCAACCCCGTTCTGCACAAGGAGACCTGGGGGAGGGAGCAGCAGACACAGCTTGCTGCACGAGAGTATGGGGGAGTAGTGTGGAATCCATAAAAACATCTGTTCAGATAAAGAAACAAAGAGAGGCTGGGGCAAGTTGTAGCCCCTTAAACCCATTATCTGTTCCTGTTCCCCGCAGCATATGGACAGATCAGACACTGAGCTTAATGGCCCAGAAACTAACAGAGGGTGGGAAACCTCCAGCATCAATCAAGAAGAACCAAAGACCAAAGTGGCCCAAAGGCCCCATCATCTTTCTCTCCCCCTCCCCAAAGTCGTCTGGGCTCATACAGCTCAGCTATGACCTGAAAACGAAAAGGCTACCATATCAATACATAGTAATTGCTCAGTCATCCAGCGTTGCTTCAAGAAAGGGGAGCAGGTCATCTGGCAGGCAGGCAGTGTAGCCCTCACAGCACAAGGAGGTCACTGCCAGCAGCGCCTAGCTCCATAGATCACTTCTGGGCCAGGGAAAGGGAGGAGGAAGAAGCCAGGAGGTGCTCCTGGGTGCATCACAGGCCATTGCTGCAGTAGCCAGGCACCTCCCCGTGACTGCTGCTGAGAGGAGAGGGACATCAGGATACAGCGGTCTGAATCTGCTAGGCTTCGGAGTCACCTCCTGGGGCAGGCCACAAAAAGCCACTGTGTGTCCGGATGTCCCAAGCTTCGAGACAGCCACTGTGATGTCCATGAACACCAATACAATCTGTGACGCCTTTCTTAAAGTTTAGCAAAGAACTCTGTATCATCACCCATTAAAAAAAAAATCAGTGTATTTTCTTGCCAGCAATACAGACTGCTGTGAAATAGTTCCTAACGGCAGTGCAAACTGTGGGTTCAAAAGTTGTTGTTTAATGGGCTCCTGCTCAGTTTCCATGCCTGCACTGGGCTGCTTACTAGCCATACCTTTGAGGCTAAACTCAAACCACCAAGTGTCCCCACAGCTCAAAAGAGGTGCCCTAATTGAAAGCAGGATGGGGCAAGTGCAGCAAAGGAAGCTTACTCAACAGGGTCCTCTGCAGATGTGGCAGACTGCAACTCTCATCATTTTCGGCCAATAGGGCCAACGGGTGCTGTAGTTCAACACATCTACAGGTCACCCTGTTAGATAACTTTATTTATTGTTGCTTTAACTAAATTATTTTAGGTCTTTAATGGTGGAATCCTTAAAGCGGGGAATGTTTGGAGTTGCAGTCCAACAAATCTGCAGAGCACCAGATTAACTACTATTTAGGCATGCATCTAGTGGCTCTTGAGAGTTAGTCAGGGCTAGGGAATGCACAAAAGTTCAACTGGAAAATTAAAATATTTCACGACACTCACAGGTGATGCCAAAACTAAACTGGGGGGAGGGGAGGTTATGTGTCCCCACTCAAAAAGCTTACTCTGTTCTTGAAGCAAGTCCTGTGGGTACTTGATGCAATGGCACCTTCTGATACAAATAATAACTTAACCATAAACAGGAAATTAAAATAAGTCTGAAACCCTAAATTTGCTTACCTGACTGTTAACTCCATCAAAATCGATAGCAGCAATTCAGAGAAAATATATTTAGAATGCGAGTGTTGATATGAAATTGGGTAATTTCCCTTTCAAAAATCTAGCAGACAGGGCAAAGCTCCCTCACTTGATTCATGCTACCCCCCTTGTGATCCCCACCACCTTTTCTTCCTCTTGCACCACCACTGGCCATGCATCCAAGATACAGAAGTGTGCGCGTGCGCATGTACAAACCTTCTGCTGTTGTAATAATGGGAATTCCTTGGGCAGGGAGCCCACATTTGCTCATTCTGGAGGAGGGAAAGATGAGCATCCTCATTAGAAACAGGGGATGGCAGGCTTTTCTGTCTTATCAAGACAACTTTAGCTATTCCCTGCCACCTCCAGGAATGCAGAAGCAGATATTAGCATACATGGCAAAATCTATCATGTGAATTTGTAATACAGGCTCATATATCTGGGACTGAACTTAGGATTTCACGGGTCTGTTGGGATACTACTCATTCACACAATAGAACATACCAGTATACGCAGTATATGGGAAACAACCACATGGTCTCAAAACTGTCCAGGGGGTCCGAAATAGTCAAAGTTCAAAACCCCCTTTTTTCATCACAGGGGAGGTTTGCTCACGGTCAACCTTGTAAGGGTAGAAAACCTTTGCCCCTGGCCAGCCACACACTTAAACTTAACCACACAGCAGCTGGGCTGTCTCACGCCCTCCTTCCCCTCGCAAAATCAAAGCCCTGCTCCAAAACTGTAATTTCTTCTACTGAACGATTCGCACATCATACACTAGTCTTTCGACATAAGTCCACCAACCTACAGCTGGCTCCCCAGTCCATCATCCGATCTCAACACGCCTCTGCAAGCCAATCCAGAGCCCTCGCATTTTGGTGCCAAGGTCCGTACAAATATGAAGCAGATGCCCCCACCCCAGCGCGCCTAAGGCAGCTTTTAGACTGTAAAAAATTGGAATACTTCAGTTGAAGACAAACAAAACGGGTTGACAAGCACGATAACCTGGTCTAGGAAAAGGGTCACACTCTGCTCTGAACATTAACAAGCGGATCGCTACCGGACCGGCGTTTTGTTCCATACTTTCTGCTGCCATTTCTGCCGCTGAATATGTGGCAGTTTTCCGCTTCCAATTTCCCCCCGAAAGATAAAGTAAGTAGGGTTAAATGTAATTAGGGCACGTTGCCGACGACCGAGGGGCGGAAGAGCAAGGCGCATCCCCTGCCTCTTCCACGGGCCAAAAGAGGTGCCCCCTGGCAATTTTACCTTTGGGATCTGAAATGGGATATGTGACTGCTGGACCTGAGCTCCAGCCTCGACCCTCAACAAGATGCTTTCGGACCAAAACGGGGCACCACACGTCCTTGGCAGCCCCTCAGCCATTTGGGGCAGCGGATCGGAGAACCGCGAAGCTGGGTAGCCGGTCAGCTCCTGACCAGGTAGAAAGAAAAGCCATGCTCCGCCACCCGTCCGCCCTTGCGTCAGAAAAGAAGAAAGCAAAGAGAAGAGTCCTAGCAGTGCCCAGGGACTAGAAGCTTGAAGAGGGCGGGACAGTGCCCATCCCCGCGCCGCTGTACCTCTTCCAGTAGTGGGTCCATATGTTTTGGAGGTTGCTGCGCCAGCGGGAGAAGCGGACGCCCGCCGGCCCACGGATTCGAGAGGCGGCCGCGCTTCTCTCTCATAGGCGTCCGCCTGGCACGGGCGGGGCTGGCTTGGCGAGGCAGCGGAGGCAGCACGCTTGCTCCAGATCCTCAGCTCTTCGCCAGCGCGCCCTGTAGCGAGATCCGCAGCACGAGCATCCCGACGGCAAAACGAGCCGAGTGGCCGGCTCCAGCCTCGGCTCCGCCCCGACGTCTGATTGGAGCCCGGGAGAGGCTGGGTGGCGTCTTCCGCTCAACAGCGCTTCGGCCTGTTGCCCCGGTGTGGCCGGCGCCCGCTCCGGGCGTGGCGGGACCTATGCGCCGAGCCCAAGCGGCTCGGAAGCCTCTCCTTCAGGCAGGGAAGACCTTCTCCTGAATCCCAGCCATGTGAGTCCGCTTGTAGCGAGGGAAAGGCACTCCGCACATGCTCAGAGGAGCACGTGGTAGCCCTTCAGATAACACAGGACTTGAGACCCTGAAGGCTTTGAGGCGCCAACCCAAAACTCAAGCGGATTCAAAAGGCATTTTGGCCGATGTGAGCGTGCGCATCCCCATCACACTTGAACGCAGGGACATAATGGTTAAATTAATTCTTCGACCGAGGGTCGCTTCGAGAATCCCACCTCTTCCACTATTACACATACTGAAGGCTGTTCATTGGCTGCTGCACGTTGGGCGCATTCAATCTGCAGTCGCCTCTCTGCTGTTTTAAAAGGAAGAGGGTACTTGTTTTGGTTGAATAGATAGGAAAGGGAGCAGGGCCTGAATTGTTTTATATTATTAGCATGTAAAAACGCTACCTGCATCTGTGATGTGCAAACCAGCATGGTGCGTTAGTATACATATATGTAAGATAAAATGCAGCGACTTACTTCACATCTTGGCCAGGAGCCAGCAGGGGGTAGATAGGGATCTACTCATAGATCCTTAGGAGATTTGTGGTAGATCACCTAATGTCTGACTCCTAGTTTTGGAAACTGCCCAAAGAGCTTTTGCAATGGACATTATAGAAATGAAATAAATAATGGTTTCATAATTACACAGATAAAAATCTTAAGTAGGTTGCTAAAATAAGACAGTTTGGAGAGAAATAAAAATACATCTCACATTTGTAAACTTGCATGTGTGGACTCTAGTTCTACTAAAACATATTCCTAGTCTGAAGATGTATTTAGAAGCACCTTGATACTCAGTGCTGTGTCCCCTTTCTGAGCCAGTATCTTGCAGCTGGCTCCAGCTAGTAAATCTAAGAGTCTGAACAAAGTACCAAGTAGATGCTGTAAACCTCAAGTTTGCTAAATCTCAACTTATACAACCAGAGGAAGGAGTGGAACCCCAAAGGACAGCTTCTCATTTTAAAGAAGGCATCCCCAGCTGCTCAATATAGGGAAGGCATTGTATTAGGGAGGAGGAGCAGAGAACAAGAATTGACCCTGGTAATCAGGAACACCTGGGGTACATAGGAATCCTATTCAATGAATCATGGATTGTTGTCAGTTCATCAATCAAAAGTGGGGCTCAGTCCTAGAGTTCAGCTAAGAGTCTACAGGAATCAGCAGAACTTGAGAGATAGTGTTACAGTGACAGGTACGCCTGCAGACTAGCAGCATATCTCTGTACCTGGTGCGTAACTATAGGATTGCTTCTTGGTTCATCTAAATAGCTCATTGACTAGAAGTATGGTCATATTTCTGTCTACTCTAAACCAAGGCCTGATGAGCTCAATTGAGCTTACTCCTAAATATCTACATGAAACATTTCGGCCTAAGCATTGTAGCTTGCTTCTCTGTGTGTAACTACATGTTGTAGGATAATAGTTAATGTATCTGATGATTCAAGTGGATTCAAGTACTTGCATGCCAATGCTGCAATTAACCTTCTAGTCTTGTGTCACAAAACTTCTCTTTTTGTAGGAAAAGAAATCTTGTCCCACATGTGATTGCCATCCTTGATGGTATTTGCAGTTCTAAGAAGAATGAATGAAAATAGACTTTAAATCTCTTTCCACCTCAACAAAAAAGTACTTGAGTTATATTTGGGGTCATTTTTGACCCCAGTTGAAAGGGCCTCAGGCAAGAACAATGCTTTATATGAACAACTTTTGTTGTGGCTGAAATTTTCATTCAGGAAGTTTCAGTCAACATAAAAGTGGCTTTTATCAACAAGTACAGGTAATTTAAGTTTTAATCCTTCCTAAAGCTATGAATGACAAAAGTTGCATAACAATGCTTGGCCCTTTGACCTTTACTATGTATAACAATAGTTTGGCCTGCTAATGTTACAAAATCATAGTAAAGCTTTCCCTCAATTGATTTTAATTGCTTGCTGAGGTTTTAGCTAAGAATTTTAGCTTTAAAAGGGACCAATACAGCCATTTTAGATCTTTTGTTTCTTCATTTAGGGTTTAAAAGAACCCCATACAACTATTGCTATAGAGATTCTGGGGTATTTTTGTACCTCGGGCATGTTTTAATTTACAAAGGGAAAAACCCATTTAATAGCAAGACCTGAAATGTGGGGATGTTTTAGACTAGACAGCTGTTCTAAAAAGCCAAGTTGGTAGGACGGCATATCTGAAAATTACAGTACAGAATATAAGTTGAGGGATGCCATCACTACCCTGATGAAAGATGAGAAAGAAAATTACAAAGATACTAGCTATAGGGACACACACAATTTAGTGGCTATATCACTGCAGGGATGTCTGCAGTCTCCAGGCTTGTGGTCAACACATTGGGAGCACCCCAGCTGTGTAGAATCCTAGGGAGGAAGTTGTGGGAATGAATGCATACACCTGATGTGTAGCTTGGCCAGAGGCTAGATCAACCCCACACTCTTTGCTCCAGCCAGTGTAGCAAAGTGAGAGCCAGTGCTAAGCAAAAGGGTGGTTGCAACTATGGCTCCTTTGTTTGGCTCTTAGTGAATGTCCCCCTTTGTTTCCTTCTTTCACTTTTATATTCTTTATTAACCATTATCTTCTTCCCTAATGTAGGACTTCCTTCCATTTCCTCCTTATCATTGCTTCTAATGGAACACATCTGTTGGGCAGCCTGTTGGAGAAACTGCAGCACATGAAAGCACAGGTGCCTTTATAAGTGGCAGCTGCTAAAGCCAGGAACCAATCTCGGGTAGCTCTATTCTCCAGAAGCCTTCCAGGTTCATAGCAAATATTACAAAAACATGTTGACCAAAATAGCAGCCGTGAGCATCCTGGAATTAATTTGGTCCAGCAATGTTGACTTGACCAGACATGTGGGCTATAAACATAAATCACCAACCAATTTCTTGGTCAAGGTCTGTTCCCACTCTTAGCTTTTTGTGCATGGGGTGGAATGTGTGGTTCATGCAGGCAGGATCAACATAGAGTACCTGTTTCGCTGTAGGTGAATGAAGAACATTACTAGCATACCTGTTTCAGTAAACAGATACAGTAATACCTCTCAGATGAGTCAAACAAGGGACTTGATGCAAAGGCATCTTCCATTGCACTCAAGTTTCAAGTGTGTAGACTCAGATGAAGGCCAAGGCTTAGATTACTTGCAGAAGGAAATGATTGCCTACTCAATATGCTGGACACCTATAAACCAGACAATCACTGTTCGGCGAGTGTACCAACAGGAGTAGCAGAGGTCTACTGCCAAACGAACCATCATAGCCCACCCCCTTTGCACAGGAAGTACTTCAGGACACTATTTCAGACAACTGCTATTATTAGTGTAACTATTTTTCTATGAAACCCAAGCACATGGAAGGTAAATCAGGGATTCTGAGAGTGCACACAAAATGCCAAGATATTTAAAGCAACAACACTTTATTGAGAAGTTCCATAACAGAAGAGAGATTTTTATACATGGAACAAAATAAAACAAATGATGAAATATTAATTTTCTGTGCTTCTAGGCAATCCAGTAATTGGAATTCTCTGGGCAGTTTACAGAATAGTCTTGATTCAACAGAGGTTAAATCATAAAATATAAAAAGTAACGCATAAGATTTAGATTCCAAAGTATCAAAAGATACATGGAATAAAAGCAACAACACAGGATTACAGCAGTGCAAGGATCAACAAAGCACTAACTCAGTTTTAAAATTAAAAGCATCAGACAAACTAAAAGCACGGTACTGAGTTGAGCAAACTTTGTGTGATTAAATGTGAATGTCTTTCAAAACGGGTGAGTTTCAGTGCTGTGCATACCTCTGCTAACATTCATTAAGAATGGATCACAAGTCTCATCAGAATAGTCCCATTTGGTAGTTAGTGGCCCTGGACACTGTGCCCCAGTGAGGTGGGGGTATTGCCCCGAAATACATTGCCTTGTATACTGGTTCTGTGGGGAAGAGGTTTTTGCAGCTTTCCAGTGGCACACTATCTGATGCACACAGCCATAAAAAGAAGAGTGATAAAATCTTTGTGGAGTATAGCTTTATGCTTGGTCCCACAGATGAAGAGTGGGGCTGTTTAAGGCTGAAAAACTGAGCCCAGGATTCTAGTTATCTCACTAGAGACTTGCTTGCAAAGAAGGGAGAGCATGGTGTAATTCCACAGTGATTGTGTGAGGGTAAGCCTGGCATGAGTGTCTGTCTGCAGGCATGGTGGAGTTTGTGTGCCAAAGTGGTGAGATGCCCATCACTTTCCTCGCCAGTGCTGAAATGGAACCAACCTGATTTTGCATCAGTTTTCCCACATTCCCTCTGGGGTCAGTTATTTTATATTTAGTCATAATGATGTATGCTTTGAGAACTGAAACAGGAAATGGTGTTTGCCTCTCTCACTTGTGGTGAAGGCTTTAGCCAGGAGTGACTCAGGTAGTGGAGAGACAGTCTGTTTCCTGCTCGGTATCTCCTGGAAGTGCCCAAATGTGGATGAATGAGAGGTGGCCCTACAACAAAGTTGGCATTGTACTGTTGATGAGGCAATTCCCATTTCCTCCATGAAGGCAGCCACAAAGCCACAAACTGAGGTAGCCAAGAGGACGTTAGTCTGACCAAGTGGTGGTAAAGCAGTGGCTCCTATCCAAGACCATTGCTGCTGTTACCAGAATTATTGATGTTTGCTGGCTTTGCTTTATTCCTTCCTTATCCCAGCATCCTCCAACCTGGCACCCTCCAGATGTTCTCTGGGGGCTGTATCCTGGGGGCTTATGATAGTTGTAACTCCACACATCTGTAGAGCACCAGGTTGTCCTTTCAGCTGTATGCACCAATATAGTACCAATATAACTTCATGGGAGTTCACACAGATCAAAAGGCACATGTACTGTACTTTCATGACTGATACAAATACTTACTGTTCTTCTTCTTGTGCACAATCAGTTTACATGGTGCTTTGCAGGGTACAGGAGGAAAGATCCCTGTAGTGAGGGACCCAACAATCCAAAATGTGACAATGGGAAAACAGGAGGCAAGCAAAATGAACTCATGGATAAATAGGGAAGGAATATACAATTGTTTCAATTACATGTGATTAGGGTAAATTACTGGCTTGTGGGGGTTGTGTAAAAAGTTTAACCCAGGGAAGAGGAATCTATGGCTTTCCATATGGGACTGCAGTTCCCATAATCTCTCACTATAGGCTATGCTGGCTAGTGCTGATGGGAGTTGTAGTCCTGCAACATCAGGAGGGGCAGATATCTCCCACCCCAAAGAAGGTAGGTTTTTGAGGAAGGATTTAAAGAGTGCAAGAGTAGAAGCAAATATGAAGCAGAGTGCTCTTTATACTGAAACGGGGGAAGTTGTCTGCATCATTATTGCTAGGATTAGAAACCTAAGCATTGACATGAGAAATAAATCGGGAGATGGGAGCAAGCTGAGCTGGAAGGAGTTAAAGGGTGGCTCTGGTGAAGAGGCTGTGATCCATTGATGCATTGGGATGTTGTACCTTTCTCTCTGGATTCCTGCCCAGGATGCCTGCCTGCTTGCCCTTTGAGTTCATCTTGTCAAATATTCTGAATGATAAGTAGGTGATCTGTATCTAGGACACTCTCCTGTTGCAGGGAGGGAGCCATGCTGTCTGCCTGGCAGCAGGGGCCTGGAGGTGCCTGGTCTCTGACACAGACCTATCAGCACATCAAAGGGCTGGGTGAGCACCCATTTCCTGTCTTCCTGCGCAGCCCCTTATATGAAATCACTGGAAATAAGGGGGAGGTTGGGGGGAAGGAGGGAAGAGGCATTAGCCTGGGGCGTGGAGGGGCATTAACGGGTTTCCTGCATCTCGGCTGAAATGCATTTTCCCCAGCCACAGGACTGCACCCTTCATGCTTCCCTTTCTGTTTGCACGTCAGGACGGGAGTTTCTAATTCTACTGGGAAGGCAGGAAATGTGTACTGTGTCTGCACATACACCTACCCTTACCTCAAGGTGTGCAGGTTTTTCAGCAGATGCGACATGCCTGGAACGAGCAATTTCATGTTATTACCTATACATGAGTCAGCCATGTTTTATCAGAACAGAAACAGACATAAACTTTTGTCTGTGGTCAACACCCTCCTCATGATAGTTTTATTGGGCCATATTCGGGGTCAGATTTCCCCCGATTAATTGGCCCTTAGGTTCATTGTTCAGTCTGCCCCTGACCTGGTGTCATTCTGATAGCACCAGGCAATTCTCTCCCTGATTTCTGCTAGCTATCCTTTTTTGGATAAGGAGTTTTAGAAACCGAGGAAGCTGCCTTAATACTGAATCAGAGAGCCCGGTCCCTTTAGTATTGTCTACTGGGGCTTATAGGAGCTGTAGTCCAAAACAACTGAAGAGCACCAGGTTACCTGCTTCTGCTCTACAATGAGGCAGTGGCTTGCCAGGGTTTGCAGAAGAATCTGTCCCTCCTGGAACTGGAGAAGCTGGTAGCTGAATCCGAATAAATGCAAATAAAGCACTAGCTGTGCCACTGAGGTACAGCATTTCTTTCCCTTGGAAGTATCAGCCCATCCGGAAACTCCTAATGCTAAGGATAGTGGAGTAAAATATTTCTCCCTCTGTAGATTTTGTTACAGTGATTAGATATTTTATCTTGTTCTTAAATTTGTTTAATTTTCAGTCTGTCTTTGCATTCATAGCCCACCTTTCCTCCAACAAGCTCAAGGTGGGTTTCGTGGCTCCCTTCCCCACACTTTATCCTTGTAGCAACCCTCTGAGGTAGGTTAGGCTAAGAAATAGTTGCTAGCCAAAGGTTACATTGGAAATAGCTTTATTAGGGCCAAACAGAACTCCACAAAAATGTGTGAGCTTTTGTGTTCTCCCAACCATGCACATTTTTGTGGAATTCCAGTGGGCCTTAGTAAAGGTTCAACTCTGAATTTTGGATTGTTCTCCCTCCTCATGGACCAGCATGATTAACTTTGCATATTTATAAATAGTATTGTTTCAAAAGATTTTGACACATCCATAAAAATCTCACAAAACCTGGCCACCCTGAGTGCCATTTTCTTGGTAGAAAGACAGGATACAATTTAAATTAAGTATAACTGTACTGCAACTTTATCATAAAACAATAATGTAATACTATGGTTTCCACATTCAGTTCCTAGGCTGCAACCATAATTTTGCCAGAAAAAACAAAGATATTTATCTCTGAGGAAAAACTCCAAAATTCAGAGTTGGACAGAACCAACCTAAATGCCAGAAAAAGATTTATTTACATATATTTATAGGCTGCCTATAATTGCCAAGGCCTTCCTAGGTGGCTTACAATGTAAAACATACCAAGAGTAAAAACACATAAAAAACCAATTAAAACATAATAAACATCTATAAAAGCAATTTAAAAGGGCCACAGCATACAGACTAAATGTTAAAATTCCTAAAAAGATAAGTATTCACAATTTTCTGCACTCATTTGTATCATGATGGGTGGCCTTAAGGAAAGAATTGCCTACTTGTGGATGTTGGAGATGATTCAGTTTTTCCTTTGTTCTGACAGTGGGTTATGTCTCTCAAAATCTGCAGCTGTGAGGACTGCATCTATGCTTTGATGAAAGGACCACAGAGTCTTCTGCTAGCTTAAACATGGAGGGCGCTATCCAATATGGGCATCCACAACTTTCTGAATAATGAGAATATGACTGCTGGCATGGTCAGCAGTCCAGGGTCAGTCAAGGTAGCAGGCAGGCCAATATTATACAGGCAAGAGAGAGAGCACCCAGTCCAGAAACAGTCCACTTGTCTGATGCCAGGGAAGCTGTCACGTAAAGGTGGTCCAGACAAGAGGGGCTAGAGCAGGGCAGGAACAACTGTAGCAAGAACACACAGGAACAGGGCCAGAGCAGACTAGGGCACGCGGGATCAACCAGGAGCAGGGCAGGAGCAGACTGGAGCAAGGCAGAACGGCTGCAGCAGCAGTGCTCGAGACACGGTGGTGCATTAGGCCAGAACACAAAGTCCTGGAGGCTACTTGCATTGCTGTGGCGAAGAGCAGCAATGTAGGGAAGCCTCCTGTGCTGGGCACCAGAGCCTCCAGCTGCACTGCGTAATTGCTCCTCAGGTGTTCCTTGCAAGTGCCTGCAAAGGTGTTCCTGGTTCTGCCAGCATTTGCAGGATCACTCAGGCCCTGATCCTGATGGAAGGGGCCAGAATGCCATTGGGTCCAACCCCTTGCTATTGCAGGACGCTAAGTTACACCAACCCACTCAATGACTGTCCAGATGTGATTTGTTTCTAGTGAGGCAGAGCCCACAACTTCCTCAGGTAATTGGTTCCATTGTCGTACTGCTCTGACAGTGAGGAAATTCTTCCTGGTGTCTAGCCTAAATCTGGTTTCTTTTAAGTCTGTTATTTTGTGTCCTGCACTCTGAATTGGATGAGAAGAGATCTTTTCTTTCCTCTTTGTGACAGCCTTTCAGGTACTTGCAGAGTGCTATCACATCACCCCTCAGTCTTCTTTTCTTGAGGCTGAACATACCTAGTTCTCTCAATCTTTCCTCATAGGGCTCTACCTCCAGTCCCTGAATCATCTTTGTTGCCCCGCTCTGTACCCTTTCTAGCTTTTCTGTGTCTTTTTGAAACTTAGGTGCCCAGAACTGGACACAGTACTCTAGGTAAAGTGTGACTAGCACTGAGTACAGAAGTAGTAGGACTTCACACTTTTGGAAGTGATACTTCTGCTAATGCAGTCTAAAATAGCATTTGCTCTTTTTGCAGCCGCATCATGTCGTGAGCTCATATTTAACTTGTGATTTGCAACAATCCAAGTTCCTTCTTCTTCACAGTCTTGCTGAGCCATGTTTCCCCATTTTGAAGCAATGCATTTGGTTTCTTGTTTCAAAGTGGAGGACTTGGCATTTGTCCCTATTGAATTTCATTCTGTTGTTCTCTGTCCAGCATTCTAACCTATGGAGATCACCCTGTTTCTTATCTCTATCTTCCAGGGTATTTGCTATTCCATCCAGTTTTGTGTTGGCTGCAAATTTCATTACCTTTCCTTGTACTTCCTCCTTTAAATCATTAACGAAAACGTTGATGAGTGCCAGTCCCAGGGCAGAACCCTGCCGCAGCCCACTTGTCGCCTCTCCCCAGTTTGAGGGTGTGCCGCTGATGAGCTCTCTTTGAGTCCAGTTTTGCAGCCAATTGTGAATCCACCTAAAGGTTGCACTATCTAGCCCGCTTTTTGTTCGTTTGGTAATCAGGATGCCATGGGGCACTTTGTCAAAGGCTTTGCTAAAGTCTAGATAGATTATGTCCACAGCATTCCCACAGTCCATTTGGGAGATTACCAGTTTAAAAAATGAAATTATAAAATCATTTGGGCAGGCAATTTTGGCTGTCAAAATAGTTTCCTCCTCCTTACAAGGAGGAGTGGCTGAAGCACGGCTAGGAGTCTTGAAGATGGTAGGCCCTTGCTCCTTCCCTGCCTGCACAGACTCTGAAGACAGTCTTCCATGTTTGGCACCCAGCCAGCATGGAATAAACTGCCCCAGCTGCAAGTGTGAGGGGAGAGCCCTTCATGAACAGAGTCCCAGCTCAGACCTTGAGAGTGTTTTTCTCAGAGCAGGGAAATTTTTCATAACACCTCCCCCACCACCTCCACCAAGAAGGTCAGGTCATAGGATTTCTTCCGAACAGACCCTTTGTGCCATATCAGAGCCCTCTGCATCAGACATGGGCTCTAGTCCATTAAAAGTTATGCCACTGTCCTGCACGTGCCTATGCAAAAGTAGGTTCTCAAAGGCAGTGAAGCCTCCCCGCAGGAATTTGGACATAGGATTCCAGTCCCAGTCAGAGGATGCAAAACTATTTGTTGGTTTTCCTGCAACCAACTTCAAAGGACTAGCCCTCTGGAATTTAGACTTTGATGACTCTGCCTTGGTTTGGTACATTTCACTGTTTCCAATCTGTCTTTCCTTCAGTGACAATTTTTCGCCTGCTCAAAGCAGCTAATCAGGAGGTTGTCTAGCCTATGTGGTAATGATGCAGAGGATGGATTGCATTTCCTTTAAGTTTAGGTTTTGATCTTGCAGCACTTAGCAATGCCTAGAATTATAGCTGCTTTATTTAAGGTGATTGCTGAAACTGAAAGTGTTAGTCTCCTTGGTTATCTTATGTGGCATATGCTTCAGTCCTGCTTTGCAGCTGTTCTCTTTGGAGCTCTGGCATCTCTTATTGTCTGAGAGACACCAAAATCAGAAACATATTGTGTGGCTGTTTTGCATAATGTTTGCTTGTGTATTTTATTAACCAACTGCACTGTGCTGTCACACTGCAGTCAGTTAATGGCCTTTTGGTCACCAAATGTATGTATCATAACATGAAATGGGTGGATGTCTAGCTAGTACTTCCAGTTCGCCCTCTCTAAACCCATGTCTTCTCTAACATGGTACATCCTGACATTTCAGAGGCAACCACAAAGAACCACCCTGCAGCTCACATGGCTTTTGGCTGAGAGTCTGGTGAAAACAATGTGTTCACTTACTCCAATCCAGTAAGGGAGATACATAAACTTTATTTATTTCTACACTGTCCCACAGCCAAAGCTATCTGGGCAGTTTACATGCAAGCACCCTCCGACATGCATGGTCAGTGTGATGGAATAACATCCTTCCAGTCACATTATAGCCACCATGGTAACGTTCATCCAGGACCTAATGAACTGGCAGAATGCACCTTTCACTGTAGATGGCTACTATAGAAATGGAATGAATTGAATTATGGGGGAATAGTAGGCATTCTCACCCAGAACTGCCTGCTGTTGCCCATGACAGAATCTGGACTGGGGTCTGTGTTAAGCTCTGCCAAAGCACCTCAGTGTAGAGTCAAAGATACTTAAGAAATAAAACTATCCATGTCAAAGACAGTATACAGTTTATTGAATACAATGATGAAATATGGATGCAAAATTTAAACAAGCAAATGAATGCTTCTTTTTGGCTGTACTGGCTGCCTGATAATGCCAAAGGCCCCTAGATGAGTGATGTGTCAGTTCCTCCCACCAAGCTGGGAATACATGACAGTGCCTTGTTCCGTGGGTCTTCTCAAGTTCCTTTCTTCCACTGTTTCAGAGGCTGTCAGTGGACACAGCCTATAACCTCCCCCACCTACCAGGGAGATTGGGGCAGGGGCAAGCTGCTGCAGGAAAGGAAATAGCTTCCATTGTTGCTGCTTCCATTATCTCTGGTGCTATTCCTAGCAAGCTGTAGGCCAGAAGGCCCTGACATGGCTCCAAAAATTGTTTGGGAAAGTTCACTGTGCTGCCTGCTGAACCTTAATAACTTTGCCACCATTTGTCTAATACAGAGTCATTAGGTGGCTTCTGCCATACTTCTGGCAGCCCCAGATGGGGATCTGAAGAAATGTGAAGAGTACTGGCTTACACGATGGGATTGTGATGACGTGTGAGCTAGGGTAAGTCTCCAGGTTTTCTCAGCTCCAACTCCCATAAGCCCATGCCAGCATTGCAAATGGTAAAGAACAATGGCAGCAAAACATCTGGAGATGTACTTTCTACCCACCCGCCCCCCAGTTATGGAAAGGAAGGAACTGTGGACTTGTGCAGCCAGATCCTGTGTGCCATTGTAGCTCTTAAGTGCCATCAAGTCATTTCTGACTTATGGCAACCCTATGTATGAAACTCCTCCAAAATGCCCTGTCCACCACAGCCCTTGTAAATTCAAGGCTGCGGCTTCCCTTGTGGAGTCAATCCATCTCATATTAGGTCTTCCTGCTTTTGTCTTTGCCTTTCACCAAGCATGGTTATCTGCTCCAGGAAATGTTGCCTGCTCATGATGTGCTCAATGTACGGGTTCTGTTTTGCTTCCAGGGAAAGGTCTGGCCTTATTTGAACCAGGACCCACTTGTTTGTCTTTCTGTTGGTCCAGAGTATTTGCAATGCACCATGTTTCAAATGCATCAATTTTCTTCCTGTCAGCTCTCTTCTCTGTCCTGCTTCCACAGTCATACACAGTGATTGGAAATACAATAGTGTGGATGATCTTGCCCTTGGTCTCCAGTGAAACATCTTTACACTTGATGACCTTTTCTAGTTCCTTCATTGTTGCCCTTCTAAGTCTCAGTCTCCTTCACATTTCTTGACTACAGTCTCCATTTGAATTGATGAGTGAGCCAAGGTATGTAAGAGCATTCACAATGCACATTCTTTCACTGTTAACAGGAAAGCTGTGTAATTCTTCTGTGGTCATGATTTTTGTTTTCTTAATATTCAGCTGAAGACCTGCTTTTGCACTTTCTTCTTTCACGTTCATCAAGAGTCATTTCAATTCGTTGCTGCTTTCTGCCAGTAGTATGGCATCATCTGCATCTCTTAAAGTATCAGTGCCTCTTCCAGCAATTTTCACGGCTTCCTCTGATCCTAATCCTGCTTTTCTTCTGACATGGTCTACCTAAAGATTGAACGGATAGTGTGATAAAATACACCTTTGTCTGATGCATTACCTATGGGAAACCATTATGTTTCTCCATTTTCTGTCCTAAGAGTAACTTCTTCATCATAATACAGGTTACACATCAGGATGATGGAGTGCTGAGGCACTCTCTTTTCTTTCAGGACCATCCATAGCAACCTGCAATCCATACTATCAAAGGCTTTGCTGTAGTCTATAAAGCCTAGACTACTAATCTTCTAAAATTCTTTGGTGTGGTCCAGTAGACAACATCAGGCAGTTCTTGTTCCATATGGGATAATAGTCTTTGTTGCAACACTTTGAGCATCACTTTGCTTGCATGGGAAATGAATGCAATGTGGTTGCTACATTCTTTTGTGTATACCTGAAAATAAATTCCATGGAGTTCAGTGAAATATAAGCACATAAGATTGCATCTAGAATGTCTTAGAGATATGCAATAATAATTACTCCATATTATACTAGGTGCCAATTGGAACACACACACACACACACACACACACACCCCTAGCCTGCCCTGAGCTTTTCAAACGTTATGCTCAAAATATATTGGGATATCTTTTTTTAAAAGTTGGTGACTATTACTAGGTTTTGTGTATGACCTGTACTAACTGGGCATTATTTTTTCTTGTGATATGTAAAAATAATAACCAGGCATAGGAAGGATCTCCTGACTTCACACTTTATTTATATAATTTCTATTCCAGGATTACTATTAGATGCAAGCACACGTCCCAGGCTCTGTCAGTGCTTGAAGTCACTGGGGCACAGGGGAAATTGCTCAGCTCGGGTCTTCTGCTTCTTTCCGTCAGTGACCTTCTCTGGACTTGTTCCCACAGCTCCCCTCCTCCCACACTGCATGCTGCTTTTGCAGGAATCATGCCTCCCTCCCTGGAGAAGGGCTCATGTTCAGCACCAGCTGAGCCTTTGCTGCAGAGGAATGAGATTAAAGGGTGTGAGACGCTTTCAAGAGATCACACTGGGGACCTAAAACACCTGCTCCCACCCGAGGGGGAGGAAATTGTTGAAAGGACACTAATGTCCCGGGAAGAGCTGCCTGCTGATGGCATTCCTAGTTGAAAGCATTCTGGACTGCAAGCTGAGAATGAGCTTGGGTGGGCACTTACGAATCAGGCAAAAAGAGGAAATATATCACCAAGAGAAGACAAAAGAGGGCTTCTTTACATAAAATTTCCATATGATAATGTATATAAAGATACAAAATCATTAAGTTATTGTTACAATTTGAATAGAAATTCAGAACATCTCATCATTGTGTGATAGACTGTGGACAAGTGACTTGTCTGCCTTGCTCAGTCCAGGTACTAGCTGTTGGTGGCTGCCTCAAGGCCCAGCTCTTTCACTGATCTTTAAACTGCCGTTGGATTGGACAGCCTTTTGAATAGAGGACTGTCTTCTGTAATATAGGATGCACAGTTACTCTAGAACAAACAAGGATGATGTGCAAGAGCTGTTTCTTCCAACGGAAGGGCTTTGGCAGTGGCCACTGGCTTTTTAGTGGATGCAGTCCACCTTTAGTGGGTATCACTGGGTTGACAACAATAACAACTTAGTGCTAATGTATTGAGAGGACAAGTTGTATAATGCCATTGTTACCACCAGAGAAAGGGACTTGGCCCATCCAATATGGAATCAACCAAATTAGGATTGGATTCACCCATTCCAAATCATCCTTAGTTGATAGTTGTTTTATTAAATCATGCTATGCCTATAATCTCTCTTCGTTCTCCCAGGACTAGGAACAATGTTGCCACAGCATGTTCTGATGGGAAGTTTTGCCCAGTGTAAGGTCATTTGAGGAAGTTCCTTGCGAACACTTCCTCATATTGGAAAGAAAGTAGGACATGCTAGTGTTTGCTCTGCTGCATCACATCTGAAGACTCTTCTCTCTTGTTTGGGGGGTATGGTTCAGTGGTGGGATTTTGTGGCTTCTCTTTCCATTTGAAATGGCCGATGAACTTTGAGAGTCTGCCTCTGTTGTGCACATTTCATCTGGAGGTGATGCAGTACTGTTTGTTGCTAGTTATTTAGTACATCCATCATTTGAGGCCTTGTGCTTATGTTTACTTTGCAATGTTAAATGCTGTACCTGTGACTGTTGTCTGGCAGATCAAAAACAAGGGATGTTGGTTGAAAGAGATGCTCTAACACTGCTTAATTCTGATGGCTGATTTGGGGAGGGTGGAGAGGAAGCTGACAGTAACCACAAGTGGTTATGGCCTTTTGCATTAATGAAATATTCTTTTTTGCAAGCTGAAGAATATTGACATTATCTTGGTCTGTCTAAATGTTTGGCATTTTCTCCCCAAACACAGATGAAATTGGTCTTGCCATCCTTGATGCAACTAAACAAATCTGTGTTCCACCAGCCTGCCTTGGACTTTTTGGCTGTACTAGCTTATACCTAGAAAGACAAGTAGAAGCGAGATGGTGATGAAACGTGTCTGCTGATTTCTGTCCTGCATCCCGTGCGTGTGTGTGCTAAGACAGACACCAACTTGTGTCATTCCTGTGTTCAGACCAAGAGGAAGGATAGCCTATAGGAAGAGGAAGTGTGAAGAATATGCTATGATCAGCTGGTGGTGCAGGCCACCCTTGTCCTTGGGGATGGCAAGGAGCATCTCGCTGAACTAGTGAGCCTTTCACCACTCAAGGAAATTGAGTGGTGAGGAATTCCAGCTGCCTTTGGAGAAGATCAGTCAGTGTCCTGTGTTAGCTCCCAAGCAAGGTAATATGTGTTTGGCGTAACTTAGAACCCAGTTACTTACTGGATTGTCTTCCCCAGTAAAGACCAGTGTGATTACAAAAATCATCGGAAGAGATCTTGCTGGTTGTATGGAGATCTGCAGATTGCCATCTAGTGGCAACTCAGAAGTGAGCCCTCTGCATAGTGGTGCCCAGCTTAATGGAATAGCTGCCTTTCTGGTATTTGGAAGGCAACCATGGTGGCAAGTTTTAGGTTCCTGTGAAAGAACCATCTCTTTATTCCACTTTTCCCTGAATGATTGTATAACCCGGTTTAGTATTTTAAATGTTTTAACTGATGAGTTTTTACATATATTGTGATATATTTTGATTTTTGGTTTTATAAACTGCTTAAATATATATTGTTAGACATGGTAAGTAGTATATAATGTTACTAGGGTACTAATAGTACTGATGTTACTAGGTACTAATGTCTAAGGAAAACAGACATACCCAATGGTAGCTTTGTTGTAGTGGGAAGTGCATCTACTTGTGCAGCAGTTTGTCCTTATTTCGCCCACGCACTGCAGCCACCAATGCGCCCCCCCCCATTGCACTTTTGGTCAGGGGAAACATTCAGAACAACATGCAATATGATAAAGAGGGCTGAGGATCATCAAACATTGGATGCCCTTGCTGTATGTCAGCCTTACTCAACCTGGTGGCCTTCAGAGGCATTTGGGCCGCAACACCCAGAATTCCCAGTCAATGGCTCTGTGGTCCAAATGCCTCTGAAGGCCACCAGGTTGGGGAAGGCTGCTCTATGTAAACAGAAGTGTTTTTCACTCATCCAAAGCCACCATTGGATACAACTTCCGTCCATCCATCTGCCCTGCTGGCTGATCCTGATGGAATGTCAAGAGTTTTCCTAGACATTCCACATCAAAACAAAACAGAAGCTACTGTGCTTCAGTCTTACTGGACTCTGAGCCTGCACTGATTTTTACTTATGTCCAGGACAAGTACTACATCTTCACCATCATTCCAGTAAAACTGTGACTTCAGTGAGGCCTTCACCAATGTAACACACAAATCTGGAGGGATGTATTGTCCAAAGGACACTGACTGATCTTCTCCAAAGGCAGCTGGAATTCCTCACCACTCAATTTCCTTGAGTGGTGAAAGGTTCACTAGTTCAGTGAGATGCTCCTTGCCATCCCCAAGGATAAGGGTGGCCTGCACCACCAGCTGATCATAGCATATTCTTCACACTTCCTCTTCCTATAGGCTATCCTTCCTCTTAGTCTGAACACAGGAACAACACAACCTGGGCTGGGTTGCTGAGCTTGCCATTTTCTCCCCACTGCGCTGGTACTTTGGAGACATGAGCTGCTTGCCCCCCTTGGCAGCTGAGATGGAAACAGAGGGCTGGAATTGCCTTCAAAGAACATCTATGTCAGACGTGGAAAATCTCAGGCCAAATATGCCCCCCCTGCACCCCCAGGGATCTAGAACACCTCCTTGGTGATTCCCCAGAAGTCCCTGCTCCTTTCTTTTACCTGCTGATTGTTGGGGGTTTCCCAGTTTTTGTGTGGTGTCATCTTCTTTTAAAGGTTTCTCAGCACAGGGTTCCTCATGCACAGCACTTTGTGGATGATTTCTACAAAGGCAGGGCCTCTCACATGCTTTCTTAGCTTTTCTGTGACTTTTTTTTCAGAATGAGGATAATGAGCTATGAAAAGTCTAGCTTGCTATCAAATGTTTAAACATGTACTATATGTGAATTTTCACAATCCTGCTAGAACTCTATATGGAACATATACTAGAGGAATAGAACATAGAAAAAGGCAGAGAAAGGAAAACCGAGGGGAGGGAACGAATGTGTAAAAAAGCCAATTTTAATCCAGCCAAGAAATTGGAAACAGAAGCCCTGGGAAAGCAACCTCTTAAAATGGGTTAAAAGCCTAATGCAGAGAAGCCCTTAAAGTATATGAAGATTTTTGGTTTTGTTTTGTTCAGTACAATGCAAATAAAGTTTCTCTTCTACCTGGGAGGGTTCCCTCTCCCTTTAGAGTTTCCTACATTTCAGGAGTGTTTCATGTCTGTGAGAACTACTGCAACTACCATCTCTAGGATGGACGAATCAGCATGACTTTCTTCCTCCCTGTATCAACTAGATAACAGCCAGAGTCTCTTTTGATGCTCCTGGTTGTTGGCATAGAGAAAACCCCTTGATACAGAGACCAACTTGCCACCTTGAAACCCTTTTGGGAAATGAATTCTTACTGTCTGTCCCCACTTTAGAAACTGGAACTACTGTGCCAATATGAAGGTTTGTTATGGCTTCAAGGGAAAGAGCATATGATTTTGGGAGCTGCTTATTCCATTCAAAAAGGCAAAATAAAGCTTAGAACAGAGCACAGGTAAGTGCGAGTTATCAAAAAGCTGCCCTGTTTAGGTCAACAGTATATCCAGTTCCAGGACTGCAAGCTATGTGGCTCATGCCTGCCCTACCTCTTTACTGCTCCCTACAAGGAACGATGGAACCTGCAGCTATCAACGCAAAGTAAATCAAGAGCAAGAGGTGGCTACAGGAAAGCCACAGTCCTCCCCACCATCTGTGCTGCGGGGAAACTGGCTCCTATTTGTGTTGCATTCCTTAGATGAGGTCAACCTATCCATGAAGCAAGGTAAGGTGCCTCCATCGGTGGAAGAGCAGCAAAATTCTGGCAAATGGTGCTAAGCTGCTTTGCTCCCCGCTCCTTTCAGGAGCGATTGCCACCATAGCCTTCAGTGGGTGTTCTTGAGAGCTCCACCACCTCTTCTCTAGCTATGGCATTTGCCACAGTGAGAGCGCAGCCAGCTACTTTCTCTAGAACAGCTGCCTACTTTTCCGTCCTTTGTCGTGGGCAGGCAGAAAAAGTGGAGGTCTGGCGAGACTCAGTGCAGACTCCTGCAGCAGAGCCCTGCACTCACTTCTTTCATCACATAGAGTCAATGCTGCATCCGCAACGGTCAAGAAGGCAGGGGAGGGGGGTGCGGCGAGGTGCACTGGTGATGAAAGCAGAAAAGAGGCAGAATTATTTTTCAGGAAAGCACTCAAAATAGAGATCCATTCTTTATGCTACAGGATGACAGTCCTAACCAGAACATCTCTGATACCCACCAAAAAGCTCAGTTTCTATAGACTAGCAGTATCAAACCTCTTTCAACCCAAGGGCCAAATTCATTGGGCACTTCTCATTGGGGGGGGGGGGGGATACATCCTGGTGCTGGGCAAAGGGGTGGGACCAGACTACCAAATTTATCAACACACCTGAATTTAAGTACTTATTGTCAGTAGCATAGCCCTAAGAGAGGTATGGCAGTGTCTGTGTGTGGCGGGGGGGGGGGGGGAGCTGCAGAAAAACTGGGAAAATGCCAAATTTGCAGTTGCAGGAAAAGAGTGGAACCGGTAGAAAGGGGCAAGGCCACCTAGGAAGACCCAGAGGACTGAATTGGGACCTCAAGGTTGTTGAATTTGGCCTTTGCCCCTGTGGTACAGCACCCCTGCTGCTGACACTAATCCACCAAAGACGCTTCACTGTCTGTGGACTCCATGTGCAATTTGTTTTGGGAGTCTGCCCGTGATGTTTCCAGGCCCAAAGCCCTCTGCACCTTGTTTCACCAAGTATGGAACAAATCAGCTCTTTCCTTGGTGTCTTTTCATGTCTGTGCTATGTTCAGATCCTGAGTCTAACATTCACAGACTGATTTCCCTTTTTTAGAAACATCAGACATGTTGAAATCGCTTCCCTGATACCAGCCAACCCCTGGTAGCATTTCCTCATTTGCATGTCCATTTCCTAACTATTAACATTCTCTTCCAGATGGCTAAGCACTAGGCAAAATGAGTATGATGAGGTTTAAAGAAGAAGAGAAAGGTGTGTGCACTGTTCCTGTGTATGTATTTGAGAGTGGGATTAGGTAGACTGCTGTGCCTTGTGAGGCAGGCTGGTTACGGCCCTCGTGTCAGATCAGTAGGTTGCTTTCACCACCCCTTCCCCACATTGACTCTGGGGAGGGAGTTCCCAATACTAAGAGCTGGCTGCAGGAGGAGAATGACAGACACAGATTTTACTGCTGGCAAGCAGTCTCTTACTTCCCATGGGGTAGAAATAGATAAAATCAAGTCGGTGAGACTGATAGGCAAGCCAATGGGAAGAGAAAGCTGATACTGCCAGAAAATCTCAGCCAAACCTCATGTCCAAATTGAAGGAAGATGTTTCTGGAAGGAACATAATAAAAAGATGGAAAGGGAAAGCAAAATGGGTACCTGAAAATAAACAGTAAAAAACTTTCTAGCCCATGCTAAATTCTTTAGAGGTAAAGGGGTCACCTGGAGAATTGCAACGCACACTGCGGTTTCAGATGTTGGAAGGAGGAGGTGCCCAGAGGGACACAGGAATAAAGAACCATACTTTCTCTTTACCATGCTTGATCAAGGTAGACAAGGTGATTGGCCATAGGTTTTACCAATCAGAGATAATATTTATTTATTATAGCTTTTATAGAAATGTTATAATAATAATAATAATAATAATAATAATAATAAATAACCTTCATTCAGCAATAAAGCTCTCAGAATGGCATATAAGCAGGAAGACCCTCTGCATATTTTGGGGGCTTGGAGATGAGCCTAAAGGGTATTGATTAAGGAAGAGAAAGCTTTTCTTTTGTGCATCTGGGAGCCCAGAGAAAAACATGGTATCCCGAGTGGGCTATACTCGTAGATAATTGTGGCTTCAAAGAGGCAGATATTGAAGGGCAGCTCTGCATCAAAGAGGTGATTTCAATTTAGGTAATTCTTGTAAGATCTGGGCCAAGAAAGGAGACTGGATTTCTCAAGGTTGGTAACTACCAACTCAAAAGTCCTGCACAACTGTTACCATCCATTATTACAATTATCATCTCAGTACAACTATTATTAGGAAGGTAGATCTTCTCTGCAGAGGATGTTGATGTTCCTAGGGAGATCACAAGGGGATGCTGATAAAAATCGTAGGGTTTGGACTAGGAATTAGTGGCAACAGATCTGTATACACTTTTGTACAGTTTTCTGCTATTCTAAATGTCTGAAATGCCTCTAACAGTAAGAGGTGTTTAAGATACAATAGACATGGTTAATATATTGGCCCTGATTCTCTTGCTTTTGGTTTGCTCGGCACTCAAATGCAGCCCTCAAGAGCATCTTTGAAACAGAATTCAGCCCTTAGGCTGAAAGAGGTTCAACACCTCACTCTATAAATTAAACAGATAAAGGTGCAACAAAACCTTGAACCTCTCAGTCTACAGAATCTGCAGGAATTCCTTAAACCCTCTCTTTTCAACACATGCTTTCCTGGTACAGTTCACATTTGACTCAGTCAGCCAACCCATTCTAGCAATAAGCCACATTGGACTGGTTGTTGACAACCAACTTTAATTGTAGCCAACAAAGAATTGGACTAACTTTTTGGTGTCCTTTTGCTTCCCACATCCTTTGCTGGGTATCTTTGGAAACCCCATAGGAGAACCTTTTCTCCACCCATCCTGCCATGCTCACAAACTGCTTGGGGCTTACCATGGCTTTTTTTCTATTTAATCTTTAGCACTTCAGTTCCTCCTCCACTTCACGATCTTTATTTTGACAGCTACAGAAGGTTCCTTTGAATATGCAAGCATATATAGTCTATATACCTGTATAATGTCTCACCAAAAATGTTTTTAACTCTCTCTTAAATACCACTTGAAAAATGGAGCTTTGCCAGTAAAATCAGGTGTCTTTCACTTTTGCATGTTCCCCAGATGGTAGAATCCTGGGAACAGGGGCAAATGTTGAGTAGCCCCTCAAGCATCTTGCTATCGAGGGAGTGAATACGCTACCACCCTTTGTGAGGATTACATGTAAGAAAGTCTCTATGGCACTGCAGTCTCAGGAGCTGCTGAAAAGAAATGTTCTGTTTCGGCTTGTCCTGCAAAGCTGAGAAAGCACAACCTTCTAAAATCTACTTCCTTTGGTAACTATTAGTAGCAAAGGAGTCTGGTCTGTCTGAACATCTGGCCATAGTACTTCATTAGTAACAAGAGTTAGAACCTCTTGTATTCCCTGTACCCTTTGCTATAGAGACTAAGCTTGTACCGGTTGTAGGTTTTGCACAACTGACTGTGGCTTGCAGTTCAAGGAGTGAGTTTCCTCCCTGGCATTTAGTGCTGAGAGCAAGTCTCAACCTGCCGTGTCCATGGCAAACAATGTTTAGCTATCCCTTTCTTCAGTGCAGCATTGCTTGCTTCATTTTCCTGCAGATGGCCAGTGCTCCTGGAGGTGGTAAGTTTCCAACTACATAGAGTAATGGGATGTGGAGGAAATGTTAAGATAAAAGAGAAGGAGGTGTACTGTTCATACTGAGACAGAGGTTGGGGGAATGGCACCTTGTTGCATCCCAGAAATCTCTCTCTAGTGTCTCACTACCTACTACCCTTGCTTTGCCACTAGTCTCTGGCATGAGGGTTACAGTGTCCAGAAAGATAGTAGCCTTGCTAAGTAGTTGAAGCAATCCTGTGGCATATTAAAGATGAAAAGTTCCCTTGCAAACTAAAGGTCACCTCACCAGATGTAGGAAGCTTTGTCCTCAGTTGGGGTTTGTCAGATCTGTATACACCTGAAGCTTACAATCTTTTCCCTCTGAAGGCCATGTGAGATGCTTGCTTGAGTTGGAGGCCATGTGTGTACACACATACACACACAGGCATGAATGCAAACACACGTAAGTACACCCCCATGATCCTAATATAGATCATTCTTCCCATGATGCCTTCTGTGGTGGAAAAGACCTCTGTGTGAGAGAGAGTAGACAGCCTCTTTTCTACCTCCTCCCACAGCAAACCTGATAGCAACTGACAGTTCAGGAAATGGCACAGGCAGTGGCGACTAGAACTACAATGCTATATTTAGCGAGAAACTGGCAGTGGGAATTCAGCTGTAGTGAGGGGGCTGGTGCACCCATGTCAGGCTGCAGGGAAATCTTTTGGTTGCTGCATGCAGCTTGTAGACTGCAGAGTGTCCAACGCTGGTATGCAGCAATGGGAAAAACGTAAACGGTGAATTGCCTTACAATGAACATTTTGCATTTCACTAGTACCTGACTCCACTATTTTTAGCTTCTCTCTCTACACCAGCCTGGCCCAACTGGCTACCTCCCAATGCTACAGCTTCTAATCAGTGCCTGTGCAGATTGGGAGCTGATGGGATTTGAAATCTAAAACATCTGGAAGGCAGCAGGTTGAGAAAGTTCTTCTCTATATACATAGAGAAGACATATACTTACCGAGAATGACACTTCATCTAGAGCTGGGTCTCCAGTGTGGTGCCTGCGGGGACCAGTCTACCCACAGACACCTCTCTTGGTACCTGTCAGGTTTGATCCCCCCCATTGTTTAACTGGAAGACTGGCATGATGTAAAGTGGAGTGCTGCTCTCCAGCACCCTCTTTATTTGGGCTCAAAAGAGTGCTTTTGTATTTTGGCGCTCAGCCGCCTCCTTCATCTTGTATATTGGTTCTCAAGTTTCCTTTTTTTGAGCCTTCCCAATGTCTGCAAAATTAATATTTTGTGACTAGATATAGCAGTTATTTTATGAACTGCTCACCCCCTGTGACAGCCATTTTGTGAGCATCTATCATGCACTCTAAAATTTACAAATTTTCTGACCAACCCAAAGACCACTGAAGGTTATTATGCCACCATGAAACCTAAAGGTACCTTAAGAATAGGACTGTCCGCTGCTTTGACATAAGGATTCCCTTTTCCTGGTAGTCATCCCATGCCTTTAGCAACTCTGTGAGAAGCGGAAATGCAGCAGGATGTGTTTTTCCTAGATTGTAAATGCAGCAATGGGGAAAGTTTTGCCTGATGGGTTTCTTTCCAGCCTACCCAACCCTTTTCCATTCTGTCTTCTCAGGTTGCCTATGGCATCAATGCAAGCCCTTTATGCTGCACTCCGAGATCAGATCCGATCCTTCGAGGAACACATCAGAAGCTGCCAGCAAGCATTTGACATCTACACTCTTTACAATGTATTGAGCCTGCTGGTCCCGGAAAATAGCAGTGCAGGAGATATTCAAAGCCTTGAGCAGTTAGAAAAACTTGCAGAATCTAAGGATTCTGGACAAGATATAGTACGCATCACAACTGGCCATAAGTCTGATATTCCAAGTTACATTGCCTGGTTTGTCTCCTATATAAGGTACTTAGGCTCTTTGAAAGAGGTGTTTGATACCAAGGTTGTGTTTCCTTTGTGTGAGAACCTGTATGTCAATGATGACGCACTGGATGCATTGTCATTTGGAGGCAGGAAAGGACATGATCCCTGTGCCACAACATCTGTTGCACGTACAGCTAAGCAGTTGTTTGCTCTCAGGAGGAAATGGGCTTTGCTTCTGAAATGGGGCACCCTTGATGAACAAGCCTTCAGCATGCAAAGCCTGCTTGATCTGCAAGGCTTTGCCAACGTCCAACCCTTTGTGAAGATCATGCGGCTGGTGCCAGACCTCTTTCACAAGAGCTTGGCTAGTGCCAAGCTTGCCAGACAGTGGGTGGATTGCCATGCAAGCAGACGTCATTCCCAACCAGCCTGCTTAGATCCAGGTTCATCCAAGAAATGCAGTGACACAGGATTGCATGTGGGCAGCTTGGAACATCATTGGTACAATACGCCCTTTTGCCAACCTCCATTGCCCCAAAACCAATATGACTGTGTAGAAATTTGGCCACAGTCCAAAGCCAGCAACAGCCATGATGGGGGCACCTGTATGAGAATTACTAGCCAGGAAGAAAACCTCCGTGAGATCCACGGAGAGCTTATATCCCTTCTGTTGCGGGAGGAACGTTCTTGGACACTGGAAGCAGAAATTCAGGAGGTAAACCAAAGAATTTCCAACCTGCAGCTTCAACAGGAAGCTAAGGAAAGGGAACTGGAAGCCCTTCAGCACCAGTGGGAGGAAGACAACTGGAGAGAACCTGTTACACAGCGTCAGACAGCCCTCTGTGAGCTTGATGCCTTAGGAAGGCAGCTTAGACTGGAGAAATACCGCAAGAGCATCCTGCAGGGTGACTGGCTAATAGAGTTGGAGGTCAGGCCTGTCCTTATGCGACCAATTCATACAGTAAGAGGCTAGATTAAAAACTCTGGAGCCCAGGGGCAGGCACTTTGCTGCCAGCCCAGAAATAGAGGGAGCAAGTGCCCTTGCTGAGTGAAGATGGTGGGCCTGTTGCAGTGTGGAACAGGGTCCTGGGTAGAACCAAAGAACCAAGCCAAGGGATGTAAGAGGATTAGCACCAGTGGCCTCTCTGATAGCATGGGGAAGCAGTGGAAAATTTGGGTCCACCTGAACAAAGAGGGACTGGGCTGGTCTGGTTTTCTTGCTTGTATTAGATATACAATATATACAAATTAGATATGTTGAATGCTTCATGTCATTCATACTTTGTCATCCAGTTGCAGGAACGCTACCAGGAGCTTGTAATGCTGTTGCAGAGAAAGGAAGAGGCTTGTCCAGATCTTCAGCCAGCCAATGGAATAGACTCTCACTTCTCATGCAGTTCTATGGCTATGAAGAAAGTGAATTCTGGGCTTTGAAACAAAAAGCTCCTGAGAACACAGAATTTATTTGACATGTGTGTGAGGGAGTACCCCTTACTTGGCTGCCCTCCCCTCCTAGATAAAGGCAAACTTACCTATGGATGCACTGCATACTATTACACCCCAGCTGTAGCTTCATTAGCTATACTTCTATAATGTGCTCTATTTGAGGACTCTCTGAAAGCTGCAGCTGATGTGGAACAAACTGACCCATCAGTTGTCACTCACAACATAATACAAAACTGATCCAATATCCTCTGAATACAATTCAGAGTGCTGCTTTTAACCTATAATATTGAATTGGGAATACCATACTTCACAGTGGACAGTATATTTGCTTCCTTATCCAACAATAATGAGATTGAGCAAGAATATTTGCCAAGCAGTGCTAGCCTCCTGCTGTGTTTGGAAAACAAGAAAGCATACTGGAAGATTTCAACAATTATCTACCAGTTATGGAACTCTGCCTCCTTAAAAGATACATTGAACCCTAAGTCTGAACCTAGTTATTTGGAAGCATTGTTAAGGCTTTTTACTTGAGGCAGGTTTGAGGACAAGGTTTAAGCTGATAGTTAACATCTTAGTATTTTTTTAATTTGCCAGGCTTACATAATTATGTATATTTACATACTTATAATTTATTTTTTGTAATTTTGAAATTTTGGGATGGGGCAGGTTATATATTTGACTAATAATTCAACATGGTGTGTCTTTTGATGGTAAAAACTGTTCAGGTGGACTCAGGTAATCAGTGTTTTCAACTGTTAATACTTTGCAGGGCAAAGGATCTAATTCAGCTTTCCTAACATTAAATACGCTCTAGAAAGCTTGCAATAGCACAGCTGTAGGCCCCCTTTCCACTGCTAAATCATATGGGCAGAAGCAGGGATGCTGTAATTCAGCCAGCCTGGTCAACTTTTTTTTCTGGTTTGGATGTTATATGTTTACCATGCACCCTGGCTGAAGCTGGAGTGGGGGGCATTCTTTCTTTGGTTTCCATATGCTAAGCTCGTGAAAGCTCTTCTTAAAGAGGAACTGATCATTTCTTTCTCAGTGAGTAAATAAATGTTTTCCTAAGGATGCAATGACCAAAAGCTTTTTGAAAAAACAGAGGGAAGCAAAACAGGAACTAGAAGCATCGTGCTAAAGCTGCCCAAATCTCAAATAAGATCCAGCCTGGAGTATTGATGAAATCAGACATGACCTGAAGTCATGATTACCAGTAGAGCTTAGAGGAAATAGGGACATATATTGCTGATGAGGTTCATTCTTGGAGTCCCTCAAGTCTGCAAAAGTAGGGGAAAGGTTTTAGCTCCACCCATTGGTCAAATGAACAAGAGCTTAATTTAAGCAAGAACAGTAAGGGAAGATCAGCCTGGCCCCAAGTGCATTTAAATGCCCCATGTTGCTCACAGTTTTGTTTTGGCCTTGAAAAACAGATGCCCTTCACACCTTGCTTCTGTGTGCTTTTGCATTGTAGAATCAATCCTGTACTCCTCTTCAAAAGCACCAGCTTTCCAAGCTAAGTCACTGTTTAAAATGGCATTTACTGTTTAAAATTCCTCCCCCGCTCCTTTCTCTCACCTTTAGCTGTAAGCGACAGTAGACAGGCCATTCAGTCCAAATATACATTATATGCCTTCACAATGGGTAAGTGATCCTTGTAGGAATTCACAGTTTACCAGGAAGTATCTATTTTGCTATCCCAGAGCGCTCCATGTGCCCTGGCCTATCAGAATGGTGCGGATGCATTACTTAGGGTCTGAGTCCAGATGAGCTTATGAGTTCATGAAGAGTTCCTCAGTAGCTTGAATTTACATGTTTAAGCAGACCTGGAAATGGGTTCAAGTTACTCAGCTAAAGTATCAATACACTGCAATTAGAAATATTGTAATCTCATTGTCACTGTATGATTGGCTGATCTTTCTTTATCTGTTCTGTATGTGATGACCTCAGAATCTTATTGTAATGTCTGTATTCTGTCATCAGTTGCTCTGTACCTGTGTACAGTGACTGGGAGGGTATAAAATACCCTGTAGTTGTATTGAAACTTTGCAGCCCGAGTTTACCTCTGCCTGCACGGTAATGCATTATTGTGAGTCTACCGCGGCAACCTGGGCCAAACAATAAAGCCACAGGTGGTCATAATGCTTGATCTTTCCCACGAACATGAGTTTTATTTCCTCCTCACGAATTGAAACGCCAGGATTCTGGCAGTAGTTAAAGCTAGAGGTATGGAATGACTAAGAATGGGTCCTGAGAAATGTGTAGTTCCAGTCTCATCAGAGCTAAAGACTTAGCTCTGTCACTTAGCTTCAGCCTCCCCAGCCTGTAGTATGGGGGTAATAACGCTGGCATACTTTACGGGGCTTTTGAAAGCCTAAATGTATGTACAATGCTTTGAACCCTCGAAAATATCTATATAAATGCTGATTGTTACTGTAACCTCAAATCTAACATATTATTGAGACTGACTAGGGTGACTTGGAAGCTGTTGGACAAGATTCTTTCCTGCTGCCAGTAAGATAAACTGAGAAAGCTCTTGATCTGGGGTCCTGCTTTTCAAGAAACCAGAGAACCAGAGCAAGGCCTTTCCATCACAGGCCAGATGGATGTGTGGAACAAACTTGAGTGGAGAATTTGTTCTCACAGTAATTTTGAGAGCTATGAAAAAAATATTTGTTTAGGATGGGCCCCACCTTGTAATTTCATGTAACAAAACCAGGATGCTGCCTCTAGCTTCTGAGGGGCATGGAATGAGGCAGCACTGGATAAATTCACCTTTCTCCTGCCCACTGCTTTTCTGCTGCAACTCCTGTTTCAAAGCTACTTCTCACTGCAGGTTTCCAAATGCATTGTTTCCCTGCTAGAAACAGGCACCCCTTTTATCACATATAACTGCACAGATATAACTCCACACTAAAATGAGCAATTTGGATTGAGGAATAGTGAGATAAGAATCTATCTGAATAATGTAAGCATTATATGCTTTATATTTTGTTTCATATAATAGTGTCTTGTTTTTACTTGTTCTCCAATTGTGAAAGACTGGCACTGTTTCTTTGGGAGAGAGGCAATTGTCCAGTGAAAGCAAAGTCTGCATGCAAAAACCCCCTTGTTAACTTTCCCAGTATCTTCACAGTTAAAGGATTTCAGCTAGCAGGTCTAGGACAGACCTCTGAGAGCTGGACAGAAGCTGGAAACCATAAGTCAAAAAAATAGAGGACTTTTAAGTTTCCTGCTTCTGGATTTGCTATTCAGTCAGTTGATTCAGCATAAGGGAAAAGCAGGTTGCTTACCTGTAACTGATGTTCTTTGAGTGGCCATCTGTGCAGTCACACATATGGGTGCTGCGCCTGCGCAGTGCCTTTGGCTGGAAGATTACAAGCTAATGGTTTTTGGCGGGAAAGCTCCGCTCCCCCTCCCACCATGGCCTAGAAAGAGCGGAGTGTCTGCCATTTTGTTCAGTCTTTGACGACCAAATGTGCGCCCTCTTGTGGAAAAAAATTCAATATGAGATAGGAAAAAAGGACCGGTACCATGAAAAAATGGGAAACTTTCGGTACCAACGAATGTGTCCACTCATCGACACTGAGCGGGGCCGGAGGGTGGGTTGTGTGACTGCACAGATGGCCACTCGAACATCAGTTACAGGTAAGCAACCTGCTTTTCTTCGTCGTGGCCTCTGTGCATCACACATATGGGTAGATTAACAAGCTTACCATAAAGGAGGAGGGAAGGTATCCTCAATGAAGAACAGACAAAAGAACGGCTCTGCCAAAGGAGGAGTCCTGTCGAGCCTGAAAATCGAGACAATAATGTCTGGTGAAGGTACAAGGGTTCGCCCAAGTAGCAGCTCGGCATACATCATCTAGTGGGACCCCCGATGCAAAGGCAGATGAGGTTGCAACAGCCCTAGTGGAATGACCTCGAGGAGCTGTAGGCAAATCGATCTTAGCCAGTTGATAAGATAAGGTTATAGTATGGACTATCCACTTGGAAAATCTCTGCAGTGTGACTGGATCGCCTTGATCTCTCATATAGTCTATATGAACGTCGAATAGATTCAGTCCTCAATCTGTAAAAGGCTAAGCAACGCCGAACGTCAAGTGAATGCAAAGATCTCTCTAGTGGAGTCGACGGTGACAGAAAAAAGGCAGGTAGAACAATCTTACCCCATATGAAAAGGTGTAGTCACTTTGGTAAGAAAGGACAGGTCGAGGCGTAAAACGACCTCCTCTCTGTGAAAGTTCAGGTAAGGAGGGTCTATGCGGAGAGCGCAAAGCTCACTGGCCCTTCGGGCTGAAGTGACCACCACAAGGAATGCTGTCTTCCATGAAACCAGATGCAAATCCACTGTTGCCAATGGTTCAAAGGGGGCTCTCATAAGGGCTTGCAGAACAACAGAAAGACTCCAGGTAGGCATTACTGGTCTGATTGATGGATTAAGATTATGCAGTCCCTTAAGAAATCTCTTGACAATAGGTTGAGAGAAGATAGGTGATCCGTCGACTAAGCCACGATAGTAAGCTATTGCTGCCATATACACTTTAATCGACGGCGGCTTTAAGCCGGAATGGTGCAGTTCTAATAGGAACTGAAGGATTTGATGTATAGATGACATAAATGGAGAGAACGAATGGGACTCGGCAAAGGTAGAGAATTGACTCCATTTAGCCACGTAAGATTTCCGTGTGGACAACTTTAAAGCAGAATCGAGGATATGTTGGATATCAGGATGAAAGGCTGTCAAATTTGACAGATCAATTCTTGAATCCGATTATGCAGAATGAATAACAGAAGAGGAAGCGCCGGATTGATTGGATTCGACAGCAGGATCCGATTCAGTTGAAGTTGTCGTTGGCACCAGTGGAACAATGATAGTTATCGGATTTGCCATGCTGTTAGGTTCAATGACAGCAAGTTCGGGTGGCGAAGCATACCGTCCTGTTGGGTTATAAGGTATGGAAGCAGTGGTAGATGAAGATATTCCCCGTGAGAGATGTTGATAAGTGTCGCAAACCAAGCTTGGCATGGCCACCAAGGGGCAACTAGTATCCCTGAGGCTTGGTCGTATACTATCTTCGCTATGACCCGCATCATAAGAGGGATTGGGGGGGAAGGCGTAGAAGATCATGTTGTTCCATGGGATCATGAAAGCATCCCCTAAGGATGCGTGTCCGATTCCCACTCTCGAACAGTAAGCATTGCACACCTTGTTCTGTTGCGTGGTGAATAAGTCCATGTCGGGGAACCCCCATCAATGAAAGAGATGGTCGCGTGTACGAGAATCTAGTTCCCATTCGTGAGAGATGAGCATGTGCCTGCTGAGAAGATCTGCTTGCACATTTTCCGTACCAGCGAGATGAACAGCCATCAGCGTGATGTCTCTCGGAATGCACCAGTCCCAAATCTTCATGGAAAGTCTGGCCAAAGTCGGTGACTTTGTTCCCCCTTGTTTGTTCAGATAGAAGACGGTAGCTACATTGTCCGAAGTTATCTGAAAGACCCGATGTTGAAAAAAGTCCTCGAAAGAGCTTTGAATACTGCCAACAGCTTCAGGAAATTGATATGACTTGTGGATTTCTGACGATTCCACGTGCCTTGGGTATATAGGCCAGAGCATATCGCTCCCCATCCCAGAAGAGATGTGTTGGTACCGAGGGTTATCAAAGGAGACCGTGCCCTGAAGGGGACTCCAACAGTCAGATAGGCTGGCACCGACCACCAAAGTAGAGAATGGAGTACCGAGGATGGATTCGAATCACCCTTGACGGTGGATCTCTCTGAGGGTGGTACACCTTGTTGAAGAGGAGTTGTAATGGATGGAGCCGAAGCCTGGCGTGTGGAACCACAGCAACCGAGGAAGCCATATGCCCCAGGATCCTCTGGATGGACTTCGCCAGGACCGTCCCGTCTCGTTGCATTCGATGAATGTGGCGAGCAAGAGTCTGTTGTCTGTCCCGAGGAAGGAAGGCTTTCTCCAGCATCGAATCCAGGTGGGCTCCAATGAAGGTAAGCATCTGCGTTGGAAGAAGAGATTTCTTGGTATTAATGCGTAGGCCCAGATCGTCCAATAAGGCACAGGTAGTACGGATGGATGCAAGGAGTCCTTCCCTAGACTGGGACACCAGCAGCCAGTTGTTGAGATACAGGTAAATTTGTATGCCTTGGAGGCGTAGGAAGGCACAGACAGGGGCCATACATTTGGTGAACACCCTTGGAGCCGTGGCCAGTCCAAAAGGCAAAACTGTAAACTCGTAGAGATGGGGTGCAACTGCGAAACGAAGGAAATGCCTATAACTTGGGTGGATCAAAATGTGGAAGTAGGCGTCCTCCAGGTCCAATGAGGCGAACCAATCCTCTTTCCTTAGCAACGGCAAAATATTTTGAAGGGTGGTCATCCAAAACTTTTTCGTTACAATAAATCGATTCAAATTACGTAAGTCCAAAATTGGACGTAAACCACCATCCCGCTTTGGGACCGTAAAATATCTGGAATAGAATCCGTGAAGTCCATCAGGTGGGGAGGCTTGACGAATCGCTCCTTTACGAAGAAGTTGTTGAATTTCATCAAGCAATACCAGCAAACATGATGTAAACAGGATTGGACTTGAAGGAGGAATGACGTCGAATTCTATCCGATAGCCGTGCTGAACGATGGACAATACCCACCGATCAGATATGATGGACTCCCAAATGGGGAGTCGGCTTCACAGCTGATCCCCAGATGAGAGGGGGGTGGGTATGGAAGGGATTAGAGGAATGGTTCGCCAGTCCCGTCAACATTGTCTCCTGTCATCGAAATGGCAACGGTCGTGTTGATAGCGTTGCTGGGGCTGTGGACGGCGGCGCTGCTGTTGCTGCTGCTGACAGTGCTGGGGTTGCTGCCTAGGCTGGTATGACTGCCTATAAGATCGGCGAGTCCATGGCCACTTACGCCTGGCCTGGGTTTGGATCTCCATCCTGCGTGCCATCATTCGGGATTCGTGCAGCTTCTTCAATTTGTGGTGGGTGCGAGAATGGAAAAACCCGGACCCGTCGAAAGGCATCTCCTCTATGCGACATTTGGTTTCCTCCGGAAAGTTGCAATTTCTGAGCCAGGCGTGTCTCCGGAGTGAAACGGCACCGACCAAGGCTCTCGAATCTGTGTTCACATGGTGCTTGGCTGTGGACAACTGTTGAATAGCAACCTGCATTGCCTCCTTGATAAGGACCTTAGCTAGGTCACCCTGGTGGTCCGGGAGGGTCGAGGCGACGTTGTGGAGGCACTGCATGATGAAGTATTGGTACCTCGCCAACGTCGCCTTGTGATTGGAGATCTGCAGCTCCAGGCCTGAAGCAGTGTAGACTCGCCTGGCCAGGGAGTCGATCTTTCGGCCCTCCTTGTCCCGTGGTGCGGTGTGCCCTCTTGCCTCTTTGCCCTGGGAGGACTCCACCACGACCGAGTTCAGCTTGGGGTGGCGGAGGAGGAAGGGGATGTCCTCCTCCCGAACCCTGTACATGGCTTTGTACCTCCGGGATGTGGGTTGAGGGTGAGAGGGCAAGTCCCAGGGCTGCGTCATCACTTGCTGTAGGGTTCTTATGAGCGGCAGGATGATCGATGTCAACTGCTCCTCGCGGACAACGTCATAGAACTTGTCCGTAGTTGGTCCCGGACGCTGGATGACGTTGATGTCGAGGGACTGGACAAGCCAGGACATCAGTTCCGTGAAGGAGATGTGAGATTCGTCCGGTGACGCAGGGCCCTGGGAGGTCATAACGACATCGGGGGAGGTTGAATCGACCTCCGAATCGTCGGAGTCGGCGCCGTAGTATGGGGGAGCCAATGACAAGGACTCCGCTGGAGAAAAAGAGCAGCTGCTCCCATCCTGAGGAAGTCGCAGAGATGCATGCCTCAGGTCCGAAGGATGAGGTCGGTCGCGGGATGGTGGAGAAGACCGATCCCTAAGAGCGGGATAATACCCGATGGATAGTGGATCACGCCAGGTATGATAGTAAGGAGGACGCCAACCCTCCGAACGCTGCTCCATGGAGTGGCTTCTCCGGCTCCTAGGCGGGGATATCCCCACATCTGCCTCCATAGTGGCTGCGGGCATAGGTGTAGGCGACCGAGCCCTAGGGGGAGAGTCCTGAATTTCCCCATCAGAGATGAAGCCTCTTTGTAGAGTTGGAAGAGGCCCAGTGGGGAAGCCATACGGCGCAGGGACCCTTGAGGGGTAACCTGTATAGCCTCCTGAAGCACTGGGTCAGGTGGAGTCGGTACAGTAAGTGCCGCTGGTACTGAGGGGGCCGTCAAATCCGAGTCCTGGTGACGAGGACGCTCCAAATCCTTCGATTTTTTGGAAGGTTTCGAGACTTTCTCCTTCCTAGCCTTCTTACGACCTGCCGACTTATCGGGTTCGGCATGCTTCCGCTTCTCATGCTTCTTCTTGGGAGAAGCAGAGGGAGCCACCGTAGTAGATGCACCTTCGTCCGAAGGGCGTGAAGGTGGGGCCGCTGAAGTGGAGCCAGGCTTTGGAGCAGCCAGCAACGGATCGGACTGCATGAGAGCCCGATCCCAAAGGAGCCTCCGGAGGTGATTCTCACGGTTCTTCCTGGCCTGCTTAGAGAAGGCCAGGCAGTGAGAACACTTGTCGGTCCTATGCCCCTCACCCAAGTAGAGGAGGCATAGGTCGTGTGGGTCAGTTGGTGACATTTTCGACCTGCACTCCACGCATTTGCGGAAAGCCGCTCGCTGCGCCATCGTAGGAAAAGGAAAAAGAGAGCGTGCAGAGGGTAAGTTTATATTTTTGGTTTTATTTTTTAGATAGATAGATCAAAAGAAAGGTAGAACGATAGAGAAAAACTACAAGAACTAAATGAAGTAGAGGAATTAACTAACAGGAATAAGAAGAAAATACTGGGGCTATAACAACTGGGAACAATCGAGAAGAAAAAGCTATACAAGCAATAGTCAGAGCGAGAGCGAAGCGGCATGAGGCACAGTGAATGGCGGTTGCAAAGACTGAACAAAATGGCGGACGCTCCACTCTTTATAGGCCATGGGGGGAGGGGGAGCAGAGCTTTCCCGCCAAAAACCATTAGCTTGCAATCTTCCGGCCAAAGGCACTGCACAGGCGCAGCACCCATATGTGTGATGCACAGAGGCCACAACGAAGAACAAGTGTTAATTGGCTAATCTTGGGCATATGGAATATGTGAGTTTTCAAGTACAAAGGTGTGGAGTCAGATCTTACCTGTCTCTCAAAAATGCAGTGAAGAATAAACGCACACCTTTCATACTAGGGCAGAGTGACCATACTGTAGCTTGTGCCTATGGCTCTATTCCTTTGCCAAGCTGACTATTTCTAGGACTCAGAACAGAAGACAGGCCCAGCATTCCAGTGAAGGGTTTATTGGTGCAGCCATATTCATTCATACTACATTCAGAAGAGTTGCAATGCAAATGCAGAGTACTGGGGACTCTGCGCCAACAGTTCAAGTTTCCAGTCCTGGCTACACAGGGCACAATGGAGGTCACTGTCTGTGGGTGGGGCAGTCTGGCAGCCAGCTGGGAATGAGGAATACATATGGCCTCTCAACTATCCAGCCATCAACAAGCAGCCCCTGAGGTAGGTGGGGAGGGAGTGCCTCCATTTTATTGACAGGGGCCAGGCAGTAGTTGCGCCATAAGCCACACTCTTAAGCCACATGGTTCTGCGCCTGGCTGTAGCAGGAGTCATGGCTGGCACTTTTGCACACCCCATTATTCCACGTACATAATCTAACAGATTTATAAAACAGGACTTCACAATTCACTAGAGTCCCCATATGATGACTTAATGGGGCAGCAGCTCCTAATCTGAATCTTGCACTGAAATCCAGCTGTATGCTATTTGTATGAGCTCAGTCCCATGGACTATGTCATGTGAATGACTTCTAGGACTGAACGTATGTCATTCACCAATGAAGAGCAAGGTATTCTGATTCTTAAAAAAAAAATAAATTAAAAAAAAATCAAATTTAGTGACTGAAGCCAATGCATATTTTCTGCAATTTGATCCTGTCACAAAATCTGAATTTTCTTTATATGCCAGTTGAAGATAAAAAGGAAAGAAGTAGGGTTTAAGAAGAGTACATCAAGGCAGCTATTGGATGAAGTGGTAGGGTGTGAAGGCTTGAGGAAGGGGCAGTGAATTTTAGAGCCCAAGTAAGTCCAGGAATTGGAAGCCATTGAACTGTGTAAAGAGACAAATGAAGAGAAACTTCTTATGCTACAGAGGGCTCATATAGTGCAATGGTTCAAAGCCATAGATGCCCTCCAGTTGCTAAGGCCTGGCTATGGGTGGCCTTACTGGAGGCTTGGCCCTCAGAGGCCTTCTAGTGGAGACCACTAGAAGGCAAGTGTAAGGTGAGAAATGCAACAGCAATCCATAACTGCAGACCAGAGCAAGAAAGAAGCTGAAGCTAGGAATAGTGAAGGACAAGCTACAGTCCAAAACAGAAAATCTGGTAATAACTGTGAAAGATTTCTGTTCTCTGGACCAGGCAAATCCCAAGGCAGCAATGCTCTTTTTCATATCTGGTTATGGTGGTCATGCTATTTTCACTCAGTCTTTAAGTTAGTTTGTTCCCGGTACACAGGTTATGTTGGCAAGTTTCTCCTGTACTTCTTTTCCCATATGAGTGGAGATCTATTTCACAAATCACTGACTACTTGGAAAACCTTTATGGCTGTCCTGAGAGATGGTGAGAACAGGCACAGTACCATGCATGACAAGTTACATGTACCATGAGTATTGCACAAGAACCCGCATTGCACTTACAGAGCAAATAGGGATGCAGGAGATCCTGCTCGTGCTCACAGCAGTTGGCTATCTTCAGCCAGCATCACTGCCATTCTTCAAATAGAAGGGGTCAGAGTTTTCTACAAGAAGGATATTCCAGCTGAAGGCATCATGCAGAACAGCAGATGGACCACAAACACTTGAATGTTCATAGGATTGAATGGCTAAGGTTCAGCATGGAGGTGCCAGTTGCAACCCCAACTTAGGAATCTGTTAGCTCTGTCTGAATGACATGAAGCCTACCATTTCTGGCAAAGCCCAGTTACTGGCCTGCTGCTGTTTTTCCCTTGGCAAAGCAGTGGAATCTGCTTGTCCCCTGGAGGGAAGAGAATAAAGTGAGCTGGCTAAGATATCTACTCTGGCCTACACATGGCACAGCAACAATACCAGCAAGACCTGTTTCAGGAGAATGTGAGTGATGGTGAGTGGCCCCATGTTCTGTGTATGCCCAGAAGCAAGAAGCATCTCTTGTTCTGCTGGGCCAAGGCTTCTCTTGTGGCCTAGAGCTTCTTGAAGGTTATGGCACAGCTGCCAGTTGGCCTAGGCCCATAATCAGTTCAAAGCCATATCTGATCCTTTGTTGTTCAGGGGCAGCATGGGGAAAGAGGGCCTATCCCATGAAGCCAGGGAAGAACTGAGGCCAGTAGACATGTGCTAGTCAGCTCAAACAGGCATGTGAAGTTCATTGTATTCATCCCGCCCATCTTCATCAAAATTTGGTGCGACATCTTCTGAGTCCAGCTGCAAATGGAGGGAAAGACAAAAGACATGGGTAAGTAGCCATACAACCACAGAGCAAAGACCTAAAGGCACAATGAGGCTGAAGGCAGTCTTTGTATTTGGGAAAATACACAATGGCTCTGTGGCCCAGAACTGACTCTTTGCTACTCCAGCATAGTCCCTTGCTTTCCCACTTCAAATATTCTGTAATAATGCCATAAAAAGTCTCCAAATTAGGATAATATCCATTTGGCAAAATTAAACTGGATACACTTTAAGACAATGACTGCAGGAGGGCCAAGGCCAGGATTATTAAGTTGATTTGCTTACCGCTTTGAGTTCTCTCTCGTGGAAGAAACGTGGCAGCAGGAATCGTCGCAGAGGGACCGTCATGATCAGGACAAATGGGAAAGCTAGCGATGCCGCTGTGGATTTCACCACCCACAGCAGCACAATGCAAGCTAACTGGATGCATGTGAAGAGGTTCATTCGCCATGTCTTCACCTAAAGGCAGACCAGCCACATGATGCACCCTTCTTTTAGCAGTCTTACTTGTCAGCATTTGCCAAAGTACCAGAGTTTCCACATGCCACTCCCATCCACAGAAGGGCTGTCTCTCATAAAGCAGTGTGAAATACTAGTCAGTAAAATGGTTACTTCCTCCCCATGCCTGCCCAGCCAGCCACTACAGGGCCTCTGCACCTACTCTCTTTCTTCCAATACTTCTCACCTTGCATTCCACTGGACTTACTGCTTCATCTCCACCAGCTTCCCCAGTGCACCTACCTTGACAACATAGATGTGATCAGGGTGGTGCTTGGATGGCATGAAGATAAGAAGGAGCCTCTCATATAGTTGGATGCCAGTCAGTGATGTCACACCCATATACAGGAAAATCCCAAACAGCACAGCCAATGGGATCTGGCTCAATACATTCCCCATGACAATGGACAAGCCTGCAAGGGCAGGACACTGTGTTGTATACTTTGTTGCACATACAAATGTACCTAGACTTCATGATGAGGGCCTGAGACAATGCCTGGCACTGACGGACATGTAAATACTTATGAATACATGGGACAGGGCTTGGTGTCCATACAGATAAATAGTTCAGTGGTTTGGAAGGAGAAAGGGTTGCTTGTGTCCACTAAGCTCCTGCCCCAGCTCCCACTACAGTATACTATACACAGAGTTGCTTCACCAGAGAAAAATGCCTGCAGAGCAAATACGTCAATCAGGTGAGCTAAAGTAAACACAGCCCCCTCAGAGAACAAATTCCTCTGTGGACCTCACCAACAAGGCCAGCGATGAGCACTCCTGTCACTCGCTGCTCCTTCACTTCCTCAATCCTGGGCTTCTCACCAGGTGCAATGGCCTTGCTCATGACAGTGAGGGCGTTGACATGGGTGATTGAGCGAACAGTGGCAGCCGTGAGCCAAGGCAGCCCAAACAGGGCACAGAGCCCTCCCATTGTACCAATGAGTAGCAAATCAAGGTGGAAGCCTGACCCCTTCATCAGCTTTCGTTCCTTTTTGCTGACAATTAGGCTGCAAAGAAGAGAGTAGACAGAGCACATATGAGTTTCAAGGCCAGTCCAACTCTCTTTTGCTATAGGAAAAGGAACAGCGACACAGGGAAGACGTAATTTTAATTCTTTGCAAGAGCTTTTTCTAGGTGGAGGCTTGGAAGAGAGCTTCAGGACACATGGGCAATAAAAGGAACACAAGAGGCAACAATATGCATCACAATGCAGGGACGGTATCCTGCATCACTGGAAGTAGGGGAACCTCTTTGTGCAATATGGATACCTTTCAAAGAGTTTGCTTTGACTAACCCCTTGATTTTGACTTACCATCTACACTCACAAGTTAGCTACTGCAATAATCTTAACTTTTACTTGGCACCAATAGGGTGCTTGCTACAGAAAAACCTTGCTCACACTGTGGAATCTGGACACTTACGTGGTAATCTGGGTTTCCATAAAGATTAGGATGAAGACCAGCAATGCGGGGATAGCAGAAGCAAACATCATCCATATAGGAAAAGGCTGCTTGCTGCCTAAAGGATGGATGAACCAACCACGCTTATCTGGGGTAGTGACTGACAATACTGAAGGAACATTCAACTTCTGTGGAGAGAGCACAAAAGATAGGGAGGGGGGAATCAAAACCTTGTTTTGTGCATGGAATATAATACATATACACATCTGGACTTGCTGTTCTAAATAAAACATTGCTCCTACATATGCTCCCTATGAATACTTCCTATGAATTAGGCCATGGATAGGTGGTCTAGCTTCGCAACTGGAGCCAATCTTGGCTTAAAAATAAGATCATTCTGTCTGAATCTACTCAGACAACTCTGTCCCAAGATATTTTGCTGCCTGAAGGGGGAAAAAAAATTCCCCCTTCCCATTCTGTGGAGAGCAGCTTACTGGATTGACAGGTGAATCTTAATTTAACAGTAGCAAAGGAAAAGCATGCTCTGTAGTACCTGGGAGCAGCAGGCAAGCTTGGGAAGCACAGGGCACAGTCCATGGCAGACACAGCTGTATCCACTAGCACTTCACTGTTCCTCTGTGTCTCCAGCATCTGCTGCTGAAGCAGCCATCTCACTCTGACTCATAGTAAGGCTAGCCCTGTCTCTGGTTGTTCAAGTGGCATAAATATCCACAAACTTCTAACTCAACCTGATAATCCCTAAACAGCTTTGTATAAGGTTTATTGGCCCAACTCAAGGCAAAGCCTTAAGGATGAACCAAATTTGTTACTCACTGGTGAACAGATCAGGCTTCACACAGGATGGAATAGACTTTTGTTAGATACAGCAAAGCCCTTTTGCAGCTGTCAGACTTAAACACATCTGAGCAAAGTGATGTCCACTGGCACTCCTAGGCCTGGCCTCTGCCAGGATTCTCTCTAAGGTCCTCCTGATGGAGGGGTCTGTTCACTCAATACCCTGAGGGGGATCTTTCCCAGAGTAGTGGGGCTGGGCCCCTTGTATAACTCTGTAGATCAGGCTACTCTCTACCAACTTCACACTGTGTCAATTGCAAAGCTATATTCTGGTTAAGGAAGTTTGCCACCTAGTGATTGTTGTTGGTACTAAAGGCTTCAAACACAGATTTAAATTACACGGATTAATGCTTTTTTAAAAAGCCCCAAGGTGCACATCCCGACAGGCCCCTTAGCGTGCATGTTGAGTTTTAGGTTTCACAGTCTTGGAACTATGGTCCTGACTGCACCTCTCTCTCCCGGCTCCACCCTCTTCCTCTCTCCCACTCCCCTCCACAACTATTTTTTTGTTATACTGCAGATATAGATGAATGCTAAAACTCTGTCCTGAATGATGAAAAAACCCTAAGAAAAATGTAGCAGAGGAGGAGATGGAGAGTAAGGGAATGCTTAGATAAAATTAGAGACAACCTGAGAATAGAAAAGTGGGTAAGAATTACTAAATTCTCTTTGGTCAGCGACAGCCAATGTAGTAAAGTAGTAATATGTTGTGTACGGAATAAGCTTGTTGTTGTGGAGAGTGGCTAAAATGAACAGTCTGTTTGCAGTACAGGAGCCACCAGATTCACAACTACATTTTTACATTACAACCAACTGCAGTTATTAATATAAATAAATCTTAAGTTGAGAGAGCCTGCTCTTCACTAGAAGCCATGACATAAAAATACCAAATTTGCAAAAGAACAGGAGCTATAAAAGTCTATCTAATAATATATATTGTTTCAAGTATTGGTACATGGATGATTTTTCCATAAAGTGGGGAGAACTGGGGGAAGCAGAAATATGAGACAAAGTTTAAAATGAAACTTAGGAATTTAAAAAGCACCAAGAATGCTTTAGAATGTTTTTCTTCTGCAATTTACTTCTGCATGGATTCTTGCTTCTATTTGTTTCAGTGGAATGCCTATCTATCTTTCAAAGTGGGTTATGATCCATAAACTCCTTGTGCTACAAAACAGCACTGGATCCTGAAGGTCAACAAAACTTTTTCTTTAATTCTTTCACAAACAACTGAAAGAGCTTGGGGGCAAGTTATGTACACAGGGAGTGGAATACCCTGGTAGGTACCATATGCCATTAGAAATGCCACAGTATGCTAGGCTATTTGGGAATCTAGATGAAAGTAAAATTAATTGGACATGTTTGCACTGGCAGTGTGTGTATGTCTATAGTTTAATGGGCTTCAGGTGCACCCATTGAGCTTGCTCATTTCCCACAGGTGCCTTCCTGTATCTGTGCACAGTCTGTAATGTTCTCTGCTTGTCTATGTGACAGATGTGTAGAATTATGGGCTGAGTAGTTCATACAGGTAAGTGCTGCTGACATGCAAAATCTCTACATTGCATTGTAATTATTTTCCCACCCACACCAGTCCATTTCTAGTTTAAAAACTCCGTCACTGAGCAAGGAACAGGGAAGTTTGCATGTCATCAATCCCTTAGCTTTCCTTGGTAGCCTTTACAATGACGATAATGATGATTGATTGATTTTATTTTTATACCACCCAATAGCCAAAGCTCTCTAGGATATTTACAACAACAGATAAAATACAAGCAACATTTTAAAAAATAGTCAACATTACCATACAAAATTTAAAAGCCAAATTTAAAATGAATGTAAAAAGCTATAATAGCTTATATAAATTAAATTGTAAGACCTGTTTAAGCAGCCAACATAAGCCCTGGTATAACAGTAAACTAATTAAATGCCCTGTTATAGAGGAAATTTTTACCTGGCACCAAAAAGATATTAAAGTTGGTGGCAGGTAGGCCACAGTAGGGAACTTGTTCCATAACTGGGGGGCCACCACTGAAAAGGCCCTTCCCCTTGTTACTATCAGCTGAGCCTCCCTTGGAGGTAGCAATCAGAAGCAGGCCCTTGATCTTAATCATAGGGTTTAAGTAGACTGAGGTTGGGAGAGGTGTTCAGTCAGGTATTGTGGTTCCAAGCTGTAAAACCAGAACCTTGAATTGGGTTCAGAAGCATATAGGCAGAAAAGCAAGTGGGCCAGGATTAGTGTTATCTGTTTGGACCCTTTGGTTTCTGATACTATTCTGGCTGCTGCATAAGCTACAGCTTTGGAACATTCCTAAATGACAGCCCCGAGTGGAATGCATTGCAATCATTTTGTTTGGAGCAAATTACCGAAACCAGGTTATCCATGTCCAGGCAGGGGCATAGTTGGGCCACCAGTCAAAGCTGGTAAAAGGCACGCTGTGCCACTGAAGCCAGCTGGGCCTCAAGTGACAATGAGGGCTCAAGCAGCACACCCAAGCTATGAACCTGCTCCTTCAAGGGGAGTGTGACCGCACTTAGAACAGGCTGAGTTCCCTTCCTCTGCTCAGAAGAGTCACCCACTAACAGAATCTCAGCTTGAGCTTCAGTTCGCTAGTACTCAGCCAGTCCTTTGTCACAGTCAGACATTGGCTTAGCACATCCACACCCTCACCTTCTGAAGATGAAAAGGACAGAGGTGTATATCACCAGTATACTGATGGCAACATGCTTCAAAACTCTGGATGAACTCACTCAGTGGTTACATGTAGATGTTAAATAGCATGGGGAACATACTGGAGAATCCATGGGATTGAACAATATTTCCTAAGCACCGTGTTCCAAAGACAGCCCTCCAAGTAGGAATGGAAACACTGCAATGCAGTATTGCACACTCCCAACTCAGCCAACCTCCTCAGAAGGATACCATGGTCAATGGTACTAAAAGCTGCTGAGAGATCCAGGAGTAGAGGATCACACAGGGCAGCCAAAGTTGTTTCTGTGCCAGAGCTAGGCCTGAATACTGACTGAAATGGATCCAAATAATCAGTCTTGTTCAAGAGTGCCTGGAGCTGGTTGGCTACTACTTATTCAAGAACTTTGCCTAGGAAGGGAATATTTGCCTAAAATTATGAGGGTTTTTTTCAGGAGTGGCCTCACCACTGCCTGTTTCAAATGGCATGGGACCACTCCTTCCCATAAAGGGGCATTAATCACCTCCCTAGCCAAGCTGGCTGTTCCCTTCATGCTAGCTTTTATTAGTCAAGAGAAGCAAAGATCCAGTACTGACATGGTTGCATGAACCTATCCAAGTAATATCAACATCTTTGATCTGTACTAACTAGAACTAATCCAAAATAACTTGAATAGACTGTGCTATGGATATCTTGCCCGATTTCACTGCAATAACACTGCAGCCTAATTCCTGGCAGATGCAAGAGTGGGCATGCATAGCAAATACATTGCACAGAACTTGGATGACTCCAATACATCCTTGGGGCCAGCATGGAATAGGCTCTGGAGAACCAAGAGAGCTCCACTGAGTGACAGAGAGAGGACTGAATTTCTTCTCCATATATGTTGTTCTAGACAGTAGAAGAAATCCTGCTCTTTCAAGACTTACTACAGTCCCTTAGTTTCTATTGGCACTAAAGACACATCCACTGCTTCTCAACACTACTGCTGCAACCATTCAAAATCCCAGCCCATGGTGCCATTTGGAAGCCCAGCCAAACAAGCAGTCTTCTGCCCCTAAGCAACCCCACATACAACAAACTGCTTAAAGGTAGCAGAAATCTCTGAAAGAGCATGCCTAATAGCATGACCTGAACCGGATTTTGTTTTCTTCTTTAAAGCCTTGTTTTCTTTCTTTTTAAAAATTTGCCTTGCTTTCATGTGATCAAGAAGGTGCCCACATATGCCGGTACTCCTATATGCAATAGCTGGTTCAGGTTAAAGTTCAAATACCTGGAAAGCATATTTCTCTCATCCTCCATAAGAATGTGCAGCACCTACCTGTGTATATGTATCAGTGATGGTATAGTCCACCAGAACCATGACAAGAATGGAGATAGGTATTCCAAAATCTCCAATGATTCGTCGGGCCTGCACAGCAAACATGGGAGATGAGCATCAGTATAGGACAGGCTGGACAGGCTTCTGAGGGACAGAAGCCATTCAAGATCCTACCTATGTCCTGATACCAATTCTGCACACAGAAGTAATTTGTACTTACCATGACACAGAGAGGATGATTCTGACGGAAAATACCTGAAGTGGGAGTCATCTGGCATAGTACAGTATGTTCTTGAAGGTAATAAACTAATTTCTAACACTCTTCTCCAGCTCTACACTGCTAGCACCTTAAGGCCTCCTAGCCACTCATAGGTCCCAACACTGAGAAATGCCAAGCCACATTCAGAATAATCTCCAAAACATTTAAGCTAGGGAATGTCCTCTAGACATTATTGTACCACAACTCCCATTGGCTGGGATTGATGGGACATGAATCCAGTAGCAACCTGAGTGCCACAGATTTCTCACCCGTATCCTAGAGGGTAAGGGTAGTTCAGTAGCAGTATTGCTATAGAAATAAGTTAAAATTGAGCATTTTGGGGCCAAGCTGAGAGAAGTAGCTTTTGCTTCCACAACTATGCCAAACTATTTGCTTGAAAAGCCATATAGGAAAGGAAACCGAAGGTCATGTCCACTTATCAGTACTATCACTAGGGGAAGAAATCTCTATTTCACTGGATGTACAAATGGAGACAATCGGGAAACCAGGTAAAATGATTGTTTGGAGAAAAGCCACAACACATTTCATTCCTTTGGAGCTGGACCTTAGGCTCACCTTTCCTCCCAAAAAGCGGCTGTTCTTAAACTTGCGCATGAAAAATGCAATGAAGAAGGTTCCCAGCATCAAGATAAGGGACAACAGGGCAGTGTTGGGTTGCATCTGAGTTTCAAGAGCCACAGAATCAGTAGGCAATGTGCTGGCATTCAGACTTCTTTGATGATATGGTGGGTAGAACCTCAGCAGCGGGTGCTCTGTAAAGACCTGGGATTATTGTGCAAGGAAAGAGGACAGTTACAGCCAGCCAGGGCAGACAGAGCAGTTGTTAATCCTTCCTGTTGAAGGACAGCATGGGAGGGAATAATCAAAAGGCACAGCTGATCTCATATATTTGACACAGAGATGATACCAGCAGACAGAAAGATGCAAAACACATTCCTTAGAAAAGGCTTACCTTGTAAAGCTTGTAGAATGTTTCATAAATGAAGATGAGGGAGATGAGGAAGGCAAAGATCTCCTGAGTGAAGGGGGAGATGTAGCGTACCAGAAAGCTCCCCTCAGCAGCCACAATGATGACAATGAAGACAACAAGCCAGAAGCCAATCCATACCCGGCCTGTCAGATACTCAATGTCCTGGTTCTGGCAGAACTGGCAAAGTAGAAATTCAGGTGACAAAGAGAGTGAAGGCTGTCCTCACCATGTTTCCTTGCTTTCCCTGTCTTGGCCCGCTCAACCCATTCTGTACCACAAGCTTGCCAGGAGTTGGACAAGCCCCTTGTGTTTGCAGTTCCAAGAAGGCAACATAATTTTATGTTTATCAAAATCCTGATAAACAATGTTCAGTTTGTCAAGTCATAAGTTGGGTAAGCCTGCAGCAAAGGCATAATAATACCCTCCTGGTTTATGTGTGGGAGCAGTGGTAAACAATTCAGCAAGAAGGGAGTTTCATCAGCATCTATCCCCTGTTTAGCTTTATGCTTGTCAACACCTAATTGAGTTGCTCTGTCTAAACCTGACCAGGCTGTTTGAGGCACATTTTGTTATTATCAACCCATCCCACATCCCTATACATTGTGTTGCATGTCAGCCACCATACACTTTAGTCAGTTGTGCATATTTCTCCAGCATACATACCAAACCCTCTTAGAGGACACACTACCTAAGACAAACACACAGGTCAAATTCCCATGCAGGCAAAGACAGGAAATGCACAAAGCATCAGAAACAGAAACTCTGATGGTCCAGAACCACTCTTTCTGCTCACCAGCAGAGTGAGACAGAGTGTCTCTAGGCTAAAGCAATGGATTTATCCCACGCATAATTAAATTGAAAACATCCCCACTCTATTTTATGTCATACAGCAGCCTTCTCTGGTTGGAACATAAGGTTTCCTCAAGCAAGGATAATGCACATCGATTAAACCTGCAGTTTGTAGATGTATGGCATCTGTTGGTGGTGATTCTTTGACAAACAAGGGGAGCCTCTTCACAATGTGGAACAATTTCCAGACTATATATATGACATGGGTTTGGAATGTGAGACAGTGAAAATCATTTCAGCTCTGGTAAGAATCACTTCCTACAAAAAATTTATCACATAACTCTCTTCTAGCCTATGCTTTTGGTGGAATTTTGGTGGAAACCATGCCACTCAGGCAATCTGTTCATTAGGCTAGAGTTGAGTCTTAGAAGATGATGAATGCCTGTGCATGTGTGTGCACACACTGCAGTGTTATATAGATACACCATATGCATATGGACTTGGCAACATAAAACTATGCAAACTAAGTAAAACTAATGGTTTACCTTGTAAAAAGCTTCTTCAAAGACAAGCAAGGGCCCCGAGAAGCCAATGACAAGAAGAGGCTGAGCACTCAGCAGAGAAAAGAGCATGCCCAGCACAGATGTGGAGATGATCAATTCTGAAACGCCCATCAGGCCTTCAGTCTTCTCGCCTGTAGGGAAAAACAGTGCCTCTGGGATATGCTGCAGAATGGCAGACAGAAACATTTGCTTGGTTCCCCTGGCACATGGAGCTCACCACAGGGACATTTCATAATCTTTTCTCTCTCTTGCCAGTGTCAGTGAGTCATCTCATGCATACTCATTTGGATTTGGTAATGGGCTGGATGAGGGTCAAAATATTAGAATGCAATCTTGACAAGAAGGAGCCAGAGTGAAAACATAGTTCTTGGGTTTGGGAGGCTGGTATTCAATCTTAAACAATACATATGCAGCCTGGAATGCTTCTTGATTCTGAAATGCAATTTACATGGGGCTACCCTTGAAGATGACTTCAGTTAGTGCAAAACTTGTCTGCCAGAATGTTAACTGGATAAGCAAGATGAAGTCACATTCATCTGAACTCAATTCAAGATGTTGGCACTTACTAACAGTATAGATCCACCCATTTGCCAGCAATGTGGATCCCTTTTATTTATTTAAATTGTTATTTTTAAGTTGGCCATGGAACCCAAGAAATACATAACTGCAATGACAATTCACCTGAGCACCTGCAGAAAATTTAAAATGCCAATGGTTAGGTAAAAAGATTTATCCCTGGGTAGATAGCAGTGATTCAATAGGAAGGCATGGCAGCATCTTGTATTAATAACACTTTCTTCTAAATACTTCTGAATTGTCTGTGGAGCTTTTATAGAGGTAGCAGGTTTTCTAGCTATAGAACCCAAACTTTCCTTCCTTCCTTCCTTCCTTCCTTCCTTCCTTCCTTCCTTCCTTCCTTCCTTCCTTCAGGAGGACTGAACTTATGTCCCATGAAGAGTTGCCTAAGGAAGAGTTTATCTAAGGATGAGAAAAAGAAACTACTACTTGACCTCAGTTCTATTATAATAGCATCATATACTCCCCACAAGGGTCAGAATGGGGAGAGGATAAGATAATTTTCTCACTTTTTCCTGAGCTGTGCCTCAGGGGCAGCAGGCACCTATTCTATCTCTTTTGCCAGGTGCTTGATCATAATCAAGGTGAGGGAGAGATTTCCACCGAATCTCTCTTGGGCATAGAAACTTCCTGAAGACAAGCTCTATACAGGCCCAGAACTTATATGCGTGAAGCGCAAAGACAATGAGGAATTAATATTTTCTAAGTTTGGAGCTTTCCCATCAATTTATTTATTTATTTATCTATTTATATCCTGCCTTTTTCCAACAAAGGGCTCAAGGCAGCTTGCATCTCCTCCTTCATCTTATCCCCACAACAACAACCCTGTGAGGCAGGTTGGGCTGAGAGTCTGTGACTGGCCCAAAGTCACCCAGTTGGCTCCATGGCTGAGCGGGGACTAGAACCCAGATTGTCTGAGTCCCAGTCCCATGCTCTTAACCACTACACCACACTGGCTCTCAATGGTTGGAGAGTGGGGGAGTTGAGGGGGTTGATAACTCTCATCTCTCTGAAATCAACCTTGCTGCCCCAGCTTCTGTCAGGTGTTCATCTCCAGATGGATTAAATGAGTACCTGCCCATGATGACCATCTTGTTGCACTAGGTCTCATCATCATATGGACAAATCCTCTGGGAACTGAACACATCAGTAAGTAGATAGCTGCACCCCTACAGATGGGCTTTTATTTCCTGGGCTGCTGGGGAACACACCCCAGTGAGCACTGCAACCAAAATGTTCATGCTTCGTTCTAAAACTCCTTGGCTCCACCAGTGCCCTTTCTCTTATTGCTAGGCATGACTGCAATTTCAGCCTGTTTGAACTGATTTCCAGACCTCATCCTGCATTACTGCTGAAGGACCCCACTCACTATCTTTAAACTGTTAGAATGTTGTTGGGCTGAACACCTGTTGGAGGAGCTTGTACAGTGTCTGATACCATGGCCATGGTGCATATGGCCACCAACAGGTTTCCCACATGCGGGCTTCCTCTGTCAATATCACTGATGGACATAAGTACCAACCATCACAGGAGCATTAGCTCTGCCCATGAATGGGAATGAAGAGCTGCATCTGCACACTGCTACTTCTCTTTCCAGATGTGTCAAACAAGTTGAAGTAAGGAAAGGCATGTGATTCCTGGGTGGGACATAACTGGCAACTATTAGGCCAGTTAAAAACAAACAAATACAGAGCACTGCACCTGGATACTGCTACTTTCCTTTCCAGATCTGTGAAACAAGCTGGACTAAGGAAGGGCATGAGATCCCTCCATGAGACATAATTGACAGCCATCATCAGAGCACTAATCCCACCCAATTCTGAAAGAATCAGGTAAGCAGTGCTGCACCAAAACACTGTCACCTCCTTTTCTGGGCCGGTGAAATGAGCTGAAGTAAGGAAGGGCGCATGACTGCTAAATCATGTGCATGACATAGTTCTCAGACCAGATGACACTGTAGTAACTGGAGTGCTTTGGAAACCAAATACACTCATTGAGGAACAATAAGGATGGGCTTAAGTATTTCTTATTCTGCCTTTTGAACAAATACAAATATTGGGTTTTTTGAAGTAATACTGTAACCAAATAGGTATTACAGAAACTAAGAGATGGAAAGAAAGGAGAGACTCCTTCCTAGCACCATGTCACAAGTCTGAACAGAAGTAAAAATCTAGAAGGAAGGAAGGAAGGAAGGAAGGAAGGAAGGAAGGAAGGAGGGAGGGAGAGAGAGAGAGAGAGAGAGAGAGAGAGAGAGAGAGAGAGAGAGAAGTTACTCCTCTCAAGCCTAGACTTGGGAACCACTGATTAACCCTGCTCTCTTGTGGAAGGTAGAACCAAGACTGAGCTGATCTTATTGGCTGTGTCTTTCCTGTCTGTTCTTTCTCTCTGATCAAGAAGATATTTTTTTTTAGCTGCAGTGATAGCAAATGTTGTACTTATTTCAAGAATTTCTTGAATATGACTACACTCATTGCTATCAATACACAATAATGAAAGGGCATTGCATTTTCTCAAAGAAGTGTAGAAGCATTCTAAGGGTAACAGTGCCTACTTTTATCTGCTTCAGGATCTGCTTCTAATATGAGCAAAATTACAGAATGTAACTCTATGGGCAGGCGTTATATTATGTTATATATTGTATGGCATCTTGTTCCTAAAATTTCTTTATGATATTTATACCATATCTTTCTTCCATGATGGAACTCAAAGTAACACACATGTGGTACCCAATGGGGTTTCCCATTGAGGCACTCACCAGAATTAGATTTGTTTAGCTTCAGAAATCTAAGGGTGGAATCATATGTATGACAAAAACAAAACAAAAACAACCTCCCCCCCCCCCAAAAACCCCTCCTATGGTTCTTAGCATGCACCAGCCAATATGTCTGGCTGGAGAAATGCTGAGAGTTGTAAGATGTTTTTCTTTCTAAATATGAAGAAGGCTGCATCTTTATTGCATCATGAGTCTACATAACATGTCCTAGTGCTTAAGTAATAAATGCACAGACATTCATGAACTTTCATAGAATATTAGGCAGAGGATTGCATTCAAGGTTAATCATCTTAACCTATCCAGTAGTGAGCCTGTCCTCACCAATGAAAAATGTATATTTCTAGCCCCTGTTACGGATGAGTTTGGGCAGGTGGAGGGCTTGCACCCATCCTGCTTGAGGGATCCTGCGGGTGTGGCTGGTTTGCTGCAATGTCTATGAAGTGCTGGACTGGATGAACTTTTGGTCTGATCCAGTATGGCTTTGTTTATGTTCTTAACAGCTTGCTGATGCCTGTCACTGCTCTCTGCTTCCTGGAATATGTTGTCATTGCTCATGTGCTACCCTTGGCTGCTAACACTCTGGATGTTTATGGGATGTATGGGGCCATTCTGACCACCCTTTATTTTTCTGGAAGGATAGGCTGAAACTGCTTCCTTTCCTGCTTTGCATTCACTGCTACCCAATTTAGCCCCTAAGTTGTCTGAACACCACAATTCCACCTCAGCAATATAGGGAGCGACAATTACTAGTAGTAAATTGCTTTTGTTGTTGCCAGTGAGAATGGCAAGGGACATGCATAGACTAGAAAGCCCCAGAGCCAGGCAAGAGTGAAATGGGACAGAGCCAAACTCATTTGGACATAGCAAGAGCCAAACGGAATCTGCCCACTTGGTCAGCATGGATCCAAGCACTGATGAACCAATCCCAGCCACTTAGCTGGTACAAGCACAAGCAAATATTTAACCAATCCTTCTCAACCTCTTGAGCGGTACAAGCAGATAGGAACCAGCTTGAGCAAAGAATGTCTGTTAGGGGAAGAAGGCGGGTGGACGTGTTACCTAGCAGTCCCCCAAAGGTGATGGCAGGAGAGAGAGCAGCGAAGTAGATGAATAGTACGGCTGCGAGGCACTGGCTGTGCAGGGCATCTCTGAGGTCACTCAGATACTTGGGGTACCTGCGCTTTATGTCCCGCACCAAACCGCCAAAGAAAATGCCAGTACGCTTCAGAGGGTCATCCTCTTCCTCGCCCTCCTCTTCCTCTTCTGCTTTCACTTCACACAGCTCTGGAAAAACATGAACAGCATGGCAGGGAAGTGGTGAGGGGATGGGAGAGGGAAGTAGAAAAGAGACATCTTTGCACTCAGTGCCAGCTTCCAGCAAGACTCATTTCCTCTTATTTGCCTTCACTAATTTTCAGAAGGTCTCTCCTTAGGATTAGTTAACTTGTCCTTTTTCTCTTTTGAGATAACACAGAGGCGCACACAGATTGTGTAAACCCACACCCACCCTGCTCAGGGCATAAAGCACAATCACTAGGGGCAAAGGAAAGGTAGGTACAAGACCTTTGGCTTCCTGAACATTCCCTTCTTTGTTGGACTTCTTCTGATCCCGTTCTTTTCTCTTCCTCAGCAGCACTTTCTGAAAGGTAGCAATTGATTTGAGCAAATCCTTCCCCTCTACTTCTGAAGGGGGGATGACGATGCTACAATCGAGGAACTCGTTGATCGCGTTGAGCAAGTCCTGGCGATCATCTGCCATGTAAGCAGCTTCATGGAAATGCTGTCAGCCAATGAAGGAATATGGTCAGGAAGGCAGAGAACATCTCTTCACTAGCCTCTGTCTTCCTGGATACCACTAGTCAGAGACACTACTGAAGACTCAAGTTGGCCCACCAATCCATTTCAAGGCCTGTATTAATTCAACACCAAAAGCCCCTGTAGCTTGGCTCTCAGTTCAGACTGAGTGTCATGCCAACAATCTATATTCCAGCTGTCCCTATTTATCTGATCACCATCATTATGTTACTCCTATTGTGCCTGGGTGTGGGTGTGGGGGTGCCTTTTGCAAATATTGTTACTGTAACCAAACTGTAAGCGTATGATCCCTGAAGTTTCCATTCTTGAAATGTCACTCAGTGTCCAAGAAGTTAAACCTGATGGAGCTTGACTCCAGTGCACATGTATGCAATTGGACACTATCAATACTGTAGCACTATCTAGAACACAGCCTCCCCCTTCTTGCACAGCTGCTGCTGCTGCCGAGGCTTTCATATTGTACGATCATTATGAGTTCCTTCAACATGATTGAATCAAAAGGACACCCTCTTTGTTTGCAATTGTGTGACCAAATAAAGAAATAGTTAAGAGTACAATCTATGGACATTTAGACAGGGAATTCTGGCTGGGGAATCCTCGGCATTACAGAATTATTTTTTTGTCTAAACATGCATAGGATTGTACCCTAAGTGATTGTTTTCATGATTGCCTTAACACAAATGCACATGATTTCCTTCCATCTCCTCATAACTACTTACCCTTATGCTAAGTTTTTGAATGTGTTCTATCATAAATACAATGGGATCCTCCACATGATTAAATATTTTAATTTTTTAAGGACATGGGTATGGTCAATATACTTGCATACATTCTTCAGAAACTCAGGTTAAGATACAAATGGAAGATTCTGGGGATCTATCACTAAGGTCTTGAAAAAGTACTAGTGTTTCTGCTACTGAGTGGTCTGCGTGATCAGATTAATAACAGCCCCATCTCTGAAATCTTTTCTCAAAACAAGCATATTACATACCATAATGGGGAACTATGGAAAGTTGATAAACTTCATTATTTCTATCACCATTGTGTGTTTTTATGGAAAATCGGCTAATTTCTAGAGTTACACTTCATGTTTCTGTCCAAAGTACTTGTAAAAAGGCCATAGGTAAAAGGTAAAGGTTTCCCCTTGACATTAAGTCCAGTCATGCCTGACTCTAGGGGACAGTGCTCATCTCCTTTTCCTAGCCAAGGGAGCCAGCATTTGTCTGCAGACAGTCTCCGTGGTCATGTGGCCGGCATGACTAAACACCGAAGTGCACGGAACGCTGTTACCTGCCCACCGAAGTGGTACCTTTTTATCTACTTGCATTTGCATGCTTTTGAACTGCAAGGTTGGCAGGAGCTGGGACGGAGTAACAGGAACTCACCCCGTTGTGCAGATTCAAACCGGTGACCTTTCGATCAACCAGCCCAGCAGCACAGTGGTTTAAACCACTGCGCCCCCTGCAGTCCCCAAAAAAAGGCCATAGGCATGCATAAAAAAACCAGAAATTACAACTTAGATTTCCCCACCCAAATACCACAGAGGATCAGCCATAATAAATGCTCCCAAAACCTCAAGCAAGGCTGGTGAACCAAACCAGGAAGACTCTCACAAAAGGCTTGAAGAATGTTGTGTCAGCAACTGTGCACCATCTAAACACTGTCTGACAGCTAGGCATGAAACATGCCACATTTTCCTATAGGTGCTATTTGAAATGAGTTAGCTACTGCACTAAGCAGTAAATTGCTCCAGGGAATCTAGGTAGTGGGATAATTTGATCACTGTGAAGGAATAATTAACATTATTTCATCTAAAAATGCCAGTTTGTATCCACAACCAATAACCTCCAGGAGGATGGACTTTTTAACATTTTGATTTATCCTAAATATTTTTCTCCTCAGTTAGAAGCCCTGCTATTCCTTCTTGAGACTAGGAATTTCTGGTCCCACTTGATATTCCACTTGGTCCCTTTTCATGCAACAGTCTTCCTGCCTTGTGCTCCCTTGGTTTTGCACTGCTTTTCCTTTATCCTTCTCTCTAATGCCTGCCTCAGAACTTATGCTGCTACCATCCTCATCTATTTTCCAGCTCCAAGCTGAACCAGCAAACAGCTCCTCACCTTATCTGACATGAGTGTGGAGATGGAACGCCCAATCTCATGGTAATCCATGTTGGATTGGCTGGGTCCCAGCAAAACAAAGATGAAACGGACTGGAATTGGAACCTCCAGGACTGATTCCAAGAACACAGCTTCATTTAGACGGACAAAAGCCATTGTTGGCTGTTTGAGGAACTGAACACAACCTGCCAGGGGAGGAAAAATACAGCAATGTGAATCAGCATGAAAACTACATGGCTCTAACAGCAGGAAGCACGTCCTAGAATCTGGGTCCGGGCAAAAGGACACAAAAGGTGGCATTGTCCTCATTGTAGGACCTGCTTGTAATGCAAGTATCTCAGGCCACAATGCCTGGGCATGCAGAATTTGTAGTTTGCCTACTACTATCCTAGTAGGGTAGGAAAAAAAGAAATTGAAAAAGGACTTTTCTGTTAAAGATTCAATGTAGCAACTGATCCTGATACCTTGTCAAAGAGAAGAAGCTTCTCTAGAATTCTATCAATACCGCAACTGCAAATGAGAAAGAATAGAACTTATTTGAACCAGGATGGAGGACTGACTTTTCTCTCAGCTAGAAATACTGAGGAAATTTCAGAGCAATCCTGTACTTCATTTTGCAAGTTGTCTTGTGATGCAGATGTGTATGCTGGTAGTATATCCCATCAACCTGAATTCATTGGCTCCCTCTTTGTGGACAACATATGCCTGGTGTTGCTAGCATAGTGGGTGGCTTTGATGGTGCTTCTATGGATCCTGAGGGTGTCGTGCTATTTTCCTGCTATGTGGGAATTTTCTGGTTGTGTTTTGCCTCCTCCCTCTTTAGCTGAGTGGGTATGAAACAGCATTCCCTGACTTCGTGTCCTCTAGATGTGTTATAGGATAACATCCAGTTGTTGTTATCCAACATATTTGGAGGCACCAGGTAGAAGAAGATTGGTACAGGATATGGCAGTGATTCTGCCTGTGTAGCAGCTATGTATTCCACACACATAGCTGTGTAATGGGTATACAAGATTTTTTCTATTAAGTCCTAACAAAGAATTTAACCATACTTCTCTCCAGCTACCAGATCAAAGAATTTCAAAAGCAAAACTAAAAACTAACTCATCCCCCAAAGAAGGTTCCTTTCCTCTTCTAGAACCTTCAACTTTCTATAACAGCACATTTCTTAAACATCTATAGGAAATTCTTAATCATCCACAGTTCCTAGGGCAAACTAGGAATACACACATACATAATATTAATGAGGGACAAGTTTTCCCTCAAGTTTGCATTATGAAATATACACATAGCAGGTTATGCAATCAAAAAGACTAACCAGGCAAAGAAACAGGCCTGACAGACATGCCTAATCTCAAGAGAATATAAGAAGAGCAAAAGGAAGAATGATCCTTTGAGACATGCTCAAAACCTCTGTCTTAGATTTTTATTCCTTACCAACAAGCACCACGGTGGCCTCAGCATCATCAGGAATCTTCTCCATCAACTTGAGATATTTGCCGCGATGTCCCTCAGAGCTGTGAAGGTGCATGTTTTTCTGTTTCAACACAAAGATTCTCATTAGCCAAGACTCCTTCTCCATGATGATATTTGCACCCCATGCTGCTGAAGCAACACTCCACTCAGCTTTGCTGAATGAATGCATAATAAAAAGACAGAGACTGCTCCCTGGTCATTGAGGTCCCACAGGGCACAGTCTTTGATCCCCTGCTGTTTTGATCTAAGGCAAGTTTAGAAATTGATCATTTTAGCATATGCTGTAACAACAATATCACCCCACCACACACAGATTTATTCATTTTTAAGCCACTAAGCCTTTATGCTGATAATTCCTGTATATATTCCTCCCATCCCACCACACAAGCTGCCAAATGTCACTTCTTGACTTTTTTTCTTCTTTGTGACTAGCAGAAGTAGAATAAAATGTGGAATTATGGAAGATAGTGAACTGTGCGTAGCTTTGCATAATTTGTACCCATTGTAAAATTTAACTTTTTGGCACTTTTGTTTTTTTGCACAGGTTTTTCTTTAGCTCACACCCAGCTTCAAATCTGCACGCTTTAAAAAACAATTCAGTCCTAATGCCTGTTTCTCACTCACCTCCCTGTAGTCAGGGTCAAGGATTCTGGGTTCTGTCATTTCAATGCGCTCTTCTCCCATCAACGGCATGCAAGTGTCAACAGTGTGGTTGTGGTTGTGGTGGTGGTTTCCTACCACAGAGTTCATGCTGGAATTGGAATGATTCCGGGGAAAGAATGCCTCCTTTTCATCATTAGGATGGCTGAAGAAGGAATATGGCTAGTAAAAAGATCTATAGGTCCTTGACAGCTTTCCCTGGCTAAATCTCACTGAAGCTTTGTTGAGGTCCCCTTTTAAGTAACTGCCAAAAGCCTTGATCAAGGTGAAGGGGTTATAGTTTCTCACAGACTCTTGCTTTGTTCACAGCAAGAAATCCCTGGTTCCTCTATCTCCAAGTGCCAGTTCCTACTTCATTACACCTATATAGCTAAAAAGCCTGGTTTCCATGCAAGTATTCCAGGCTATGAGCTCTTCTGCAACCTCACATACACATCAACTTTTTATTGATTTGGAAAATCCAACACCTGTGGACATCCTAAGTTACTAAGACAACCTCAGGTACCTCTTCAGTTCTACAGTGAAAATTCTCTTGTTCTTACTCAATCCCTTCTTGCCGTCCCTGCTTATTTGTGCAATTGTTAAGCCCAACTTTTTCTATTATGCTACACTTCACATTCCATTTATTTATCATTCAACAGTTCTTCTCCATCCACATGTGTTCCTATCACCACACCCCAGCCCACTGTCTTCTAGCCCTAGGACAATACACACCTGTGCTTGAGCAGCAGGGCCCTCAACACATTGGCTCGGTCTTCAGCCTTGATCTGGTCTGAGATTATCATGGTCTCTACCACCAGATGAGCAATGCCAGGTAATGTTGTTTGCTCCAGGTCCAGCAGAACAGCTCCTGACAGCAGGGAGATCGATAGGATTAGCCCACTTAAGGTCACATGGAAGACTTCTCAGTCAAAAGTCTCTCAGGCAGACTGTTGTTTGCTACTCTTTCCTCTGTGGAAGTGATACTTGAGCTCAGACTTGTCTTCAGCAGCACTAAAATTATCTGTGTGCTCGGGAGCTACCACACCATTCAGGGCTTGTAGGAATATTGCTTAGGCAAAGTCATATACCTCTAGCACACTGTATAGACTACCTTGTGCATGGGCTTTCACACACTACTACTTAGATTTCCCCCAGAATCTCCCACAGAGCTATGGATTTTAACTTGAGCTTGATTTCTTAAAAAAAGAAAGCAAAAGCAGACAAGCAAACTTCCAGACAAGGCTTTTATTGTGCAATCATCCTGTCTGAAACATGGAATTGTTGAGGGTTTCCATACTGCATCTTCTACTCAACAGCTCTTCTGGCTTCTTCCGTCCTTTTTTTTTTACTGTAGAAAATTTGTTTACAAAAAACAATATATGCACAAAACCTTCCTTTTGGTCATGCTAGGAGTCCTTTCTTTGGAAGCACCCTAAACCTATGCTTAAAATGTGGCAGTGTCCTTCTCGGCCCAAGATCTTACTTTCGAGTCCCTGGACCAGGCCCCTGGACTGATACATTCTATCATGGTAATGTATGATAGAAAGGGAAATCTTGGCAATCAGAGGATAGTTTATTGTATTGGCCATATCTGCCATTTTTCCTTCTCCCCTTTGAGCCTGAATCTTGAGAGATCGTCCTGATTTGTGTCTCTGTTTAAAGGACAATATAAAATGATAACAAGGTTCTTTCAACCTACTCTCAAGTATAAGGTCCAGTCCCAGTTTAGCTACTTACCATGTGCGATGGTCTTCCTGAGCTCCAGAAGGCTGCGAAAGGAGAGTGAGGCCACATGAGGTTTCCCCCACCGTGCTGTGTCCTCTTCAACATCCTCTTCAAACTTGATCCAGCGTGCTGTCTCCTTCCAGTGCATGTCTTGGTTCTTATCCACTACTAGTTCATTCAGCTCCACAAATACCTACCACAGGAGGAAATGGGGCGAACAAGGCAACTGAACTCCAAGCACATCACCCAACATTCTGCCATGTCCTCTGTGCAAATTCATTCCTAAGAATGGCATGTGATTTCCTTTACTGTCACAGTAAATTTCCTATTACTATCACAGTAAATTTCCTTTACTGTGATAGGGTTCCCATGGGGAAGAGGCAGTACCCTTTAGTTTTGCCCTACTAGTGCAAGAAATTCTTTCAGTGACAAGATGCTTAATGGCTACTGTGCGGCAATTCCAGAGGAAATGCTTGTCTGCTCTTTTCCTGTGGGTGTAATTTATTGGGAGTACATGGAAAATGTAAGAAAAGGAGGATGGGATCCATACCAGCCCAGAAAGTCTGTAAGACATGATATCCTTCCAAGGATATACATTTCCACCAGGAAAACAGTCTCTATGTACCAGGGGAGTCCCAAAAAACACATACCAGGCTGTTATCACTTGCCTATGTCTTAGCATCTTTAACTCTGTATGCTCACTTTTGGGTCATGCAGTCTCGGAATAACTATTGCCACTACGTCTAAGGGAAGCTATTCATTAACATGCAATATGAACAGCACGTGCTTGAAGCTGCCAACCTTGCCCTTTACATTGTGGGATCTCAGCAGAGCTGGGCCATTATGGTACCTCATGGGGTTTCCTGTCAAGCTTCTTCTTTTTCTTTTTTTTCTTGACAGATTGTGAGGACAAAGACTTTTTGCTGGATCTTGTAGTCTGGCTCCGAGAGGGTTTCTTAACTAGATGTCTCCTGACTCCTGGATTATCTTCAAAACGATGGCCTAGTATGAAGACAGGGCAAAAACAAGAGCAAGAGGAATGATGAATGAAATGCATTGTCAAGAGAGTTCATGTGCCTTTCTGTAGCTGCGGCTGTACATATGCCCCAATTGCACCATGGAAGCACAGTCCGTTGGCAATAGCTGCAGAATTCAGCAAGTTCATTTAAAGTCCTCACATTCTTAGTCCTTAGAATGCAATGACAGGTTTGCAAAACTTGGCAAGTAGACTGTTGGTTCATCTAGCCAGTGCTGTTAACACCAAATGGCAGCAGATCTTCAAATTCTCAGGTACAGTTTTCTATCTGAATTCCTTTTAACTAGATAGGGCCTAGAGATGATGAACCTAGGGCCTTCAGCATGTAAATCATGCTTTCTTTGCCTGAGATATTACTCTCACTCTGCCCTTGTCTTCAACTACATTGTTTATGGAACGATTTGCAAGAGAGGTAGCAAATTCCCACACAATCATCCACCAGCACTCTTCTTGAATAGATGCGGGTGCATAGGGAAAAGACCCCTATCTCAAGAGAGGTATATATAAGTACTGCAATATGCTCTATTAACCATGGTGGAGCTACTGCTTTTGTTTTGGTTTGGTTTTTGAATGCTCCAGAAACAAGTACCTGTTACATGATAATCAAATGCATATTTGAGGCTCCTGAGAAAGTGAGAAAAGGGACTTTCCAAGCTCTTTTTAAATGTATTTTTACAATATATACTGTACTTCATCCTATTAGGATCAAGGGCATTGCACAACCAATTGTTTCATAATACAATGAATAACAATAAAACATAGATAAAATATTTAAAAGCTCAAATTCTCAAGAACTGAAACTGGGTAAGTAAAAATGATTTTGCCAAAAACATTGTAACATAGGATCCAGCTACATTACTCTTGGGGGAGCATTCCACAATAAGGGCGCCACTTCTGAGAAGGTCCTCTTCTTTGTTTTTAAGAAATGTACCTCTGATAAAGTAAGTACCTGGAATGGGGCTTCTAAACCTGCTAAGAATTCAAAAGTTAGAGCTCACTGCATCATGAGGACACATATACCACCTTCCTTATTTTATTTTTTATATTTGTATCCTGGCCTTCCTCCAAGGAGCTCAGGCAACATGAGTGGATTTCTCCCACCTATATTACCCTCACAGCATCCCACTGAAATATGTGCAACTAATAGTGCAGCAGTTTGCAAAATTGTCAGGTGGTTAACAAGCCATGAAGGCTTGCTGAGCATGCTGTGCACGCCAATCATATACCAACCTGATTTGTGTGGTTTACTGTATTGCCCAAACTCAGTGAGGGTGGGTTACTGCCACAGGAAACAAACCTGTGTGGCTTGTTAGGTATACCAATGCCCATGCAAACTTGGTCAGTGGCTGACCCAATGATACCTAGTGATACCTAGCTTTGTGGCTTCCTAGGGACATGGATCTGGGTATTCTTGGTCCTCGTCAGTCTCATCACTGCGTTATACCACAGCGGCTCTCCACAAAACAAATATTTGATTGTCATGTCACCATTTACTATAATGAAGCCCCTCAGATCAATATGGGCTGCAGAGCTAGGTATTCCAGATCTTTGGAGAAACAATAAATGGCTGTGCAGTTTCCATATTGTCACATATACATACATGCATGCATACATACATGAATGACCCAATGGGTGATAAGAAAATCCACATAACTAAACACTTTTAGATATATCAAGGCTGAAAGAAGGGCAGAACTTACAGGATAACCTTTATTCTGTTTTGCTTTGTAGTTCCTTCCTCCACTTAAGGAACCAAATCATCAAAGGCATAAACTAGCAAGACTTAATTTTCTGTTTTTTTCCTACCCTCCAAAAGAATGCAGTGTTATCTTTTACCAATTCTAGAAACAAGTCATCTAGTATTAAAGAGATGGCCATGCAATAGGCTCAAATGCTGTATGGCCAAAGTGGAAAGTTGAGACCTTCTCTGACCTATGAGGGAAGCAGTGATACTATGTCCTCAGGTAACAGCTGAGAAGAGTTGCTTAAACTGATAATTCAAGTCAAGGGTAGTTCCTTAAGAGCTCTGTTTTTGTTTTTATTTTTTTCCAGCCATCAGTGGAATTACTGGAAGATAGCATACAATGTGAAATAGACAGTGCCTCTGAAAATTGTATCTAGGTGTTCTCAGAACAGTCCAGTTAAGTCACGCCTTCCATTTATTCTTCATCTATGTTCAATACATCTTGAAAATATGGACTGCAGTAATATATACCCAGCTACCATGGTTGGGTATTCCATAACCTTATCCCCTGGAAGAAACTTTCAGATCCAAAGCTGCTACATTAGAGCCTTGATCTTTAGAAAACTGGGTCACTAAATTATATATAAATTAAATCTATATTGAGCTAGAGGGTTTTTTCCCCCACTGACTGTGTCCCTGATTTGAGGCCTGCTGGCAGCTGGATCTCCTCTCTCCCATTTTCTGCTGTACATGAGTGACAAAAACCAATAACTGCTCATCAATACTAATGCATTCATGCTGCTGTTCTAGGGTGCTCTGTGTGCATTTGTATGTGATGCCCATCTTTTCTACAGGCAAGTTGTTCAGTCAAATTGTAGACAGAAACAATAACCATCTGAGTGCAGTAATCTGTGTGATGCACATGTCTGACTCATGTGCATGTATAAAGTAGGTGATACATAATGCATGCAAGTGTTAGACTGTGCATTATGAGCATCTAAAACAAGACTAGTTGGACCCAACTGGTATGTGCTATTCATATACTTCTGTAAGCCCTTCCCAAATCTTACTCTTTTGTAAGAGTAAGATTTAGACTTAATCTAAAGAGTAAGATTTACTCAAGTCTAAATCTCCTGGAGGAGAGAAAGAATAGTGCCATCTCTAGTCTGCAGAAAGAGACCTGAGTTTAGTGCCTGAGAGTGTTCCCTGATCCCAAATACTAGTAGTCTCTATTTGGAAGAAAAATGCATGTACCTGAATGGTGCCTATATTCTTCCCTCAGTGGAACTAATAGAAGCTCTGAGGTGTAGAACTGAATGTACTCAAGATCAGCCAGGAATCCAACAGGTAACATAGATAAGGTTCCTGATGTACTTCTGTCACTATATATTCATGATGTAGGTCAAAATGGAAGACTGAGGACTTCAAAGGAGTGTCCCTTTGGGCAAATAAGCACTGCCAGCCCGCCCCCCTTCCATTTCAGCCTGAGATGATTCAGCTTATTCAAGTCTTCTAAGTGCCTCATGCAGCCCTGCCGACAGTAGAAACAGCAACTCCTGGATTACATATAAGAGTCAGAGTTACTGGTGTCACAGTATGCCTTAAGTATATATGGATGAATTTCCAGTATACTGTGTGTGTACATGCTTGTATGCATATACATAACGTGTATCTGTAAACTGTAACTGAAAGCTACATTTTTGAACAACACAGATTACAGCCAATTACCAAATGAAGACATTAGAAAATCAGTTGTGTGTGAATGTGCATGTTTGTGTGTGAATTAGAAAGTAGAGGCATTAGTTGAATGTCTTCAGTATTACTTCCCCAATAGATGTTTACAGACTGTGCCAGAATAATACAAATGCCTCACAGTATGTTTATGGGACAAAGCAAGTTATACATTTAAGTAAATAAAAGATCAGTTGTGTGTGCATGTGCATGGAGAGTTAGTATAACCAGTTGCAAATTTCCATACTTTAAATAGATTTATAGAAGGAAGAATTTTGAAAAGTGCAAATTGAAACACACATGTAAGATCTTTGGCACCATTACAGAAGGTTAAAAGAACCTTATGCAACTTTAAATCTAGTCATTCAGTGGAAATGTTTCTATGTGAACCAAGTTGATAGTATGTGAGAGAATCTCTCTCTCTGTACACACACACACACACACACACACACACACACACCCCTATACACCAGCAGGTACTTGTACTTACAGGTTGGCTCCAAGTTCGTATAGCCCAGGTGGTTCTGGATAGCCTCCCATAGATCATAATCTTCAAAGTTGAGAGCAAACTCTTCAAAGTCATCATATCCAAATGAATTATGGACACAGATAGCTATCCCTACTTCTGAGCTGTCTCCTATGCCCATCTCCTTCATTGTCTCCTCTCTGTCTAGAACAGCCATCACAATTGTCCTTAAGAAGGTGAGAGGACCAGTGGCACTTGTGACTATTACAACATTGACAAGGAGTAGGGCTTAGGAGAGTGGATGGGTCCCTTTCTATTTGAAGCTCTTCAGGTAGCACAAAATCGGAGAAGTTGATAGGTCCAATATCACAAATTCTTGATAGGATCTGAGAGAAAATGCTAGCATGCCTCACCCAAAGAAGAGACTAGCACAGAGACTACATCCACTTGCTTGGAGCCTGAGGAAGTAACTATCTATCTTTGCACATTGTCACAGGTCAAAAGGGATTTTTCTGTAGGAGATCCAATACATGTGCTGCTGGAAAAGCTTCTTTGGCTTGTAGCACAGTCTACTGTGTCCCTTCATATGCCTTTGCTGTCTCCACCCACTGAAGCCTGGAAAGCAGCCTATTGCCTTCTCTATGTCCTGGGGCTCAAAGCTGGCATTTCCATGACGTTTCTTCTGCACTCTTACACAGAAGGAACCAGCACACCACACAGGCAGGTGGAGGCAGAGCACAGCCCATACATGTGCACATATATAAACTGAGTCCTGAATACCTTGTAACTTTTCAACAATTTTAGTCACTATAGAGCCTCCAAGTAGAAACCTGGATCTAATGTGGCTGACTCCCAGAAGATAAAATGCCTATTTCTCTCAGAGAACAAAGGTTGGAGATAAAACTCTCAGCCAAGAAAGTCAGTAGGGCAAGGACAAGTTATAGAGTGATAGAAGATGTGATGGAAGATAGAGGGCCTGCCTGATACTCTCAGGCAGAGTCCCATCTGGTCCATTAGGGACAGATGGTCCCAGAAGCAATAAAGGGAGTAAAGGAAAACTGAGCGCCAGGCAATAGAAGACCATGTCTGAACTGAGGGTTACTGGCCACAGCCAGAATACAAGGTACTTATTTGAGGATTTCCTCTCCAGCAATGTAAGGAGAACCTGAGAATCCCCTCACTTTAGAGGACTCCCAGTTCAATACCATATTATGAAAGCTGGGGCAGGGGGAGGAATGTGGGGGACAGATGTGAAATAAATTGAAAAATGAATGTCAAGATCCCATGAGCTTACTGAACATACATTACCTGCTCCCTAACGCAGTGCCTCCTTACAGCACTGCTAAAGAAGTAACACAGGAATTATGTGCCATGGTTCAAAGAAAAAGATGCAGCAGATATTACTGAATTATTTACTATTGCAGCTTCACCCATCTCCCCGATATGGAAAACATATTGTACAGAGATCAGAACTTGAAAGGGAAGTGGATTTGCAAGTCAGTGCACATGTACCTGTAATGCAAAATCAGGATTAATATTGGAAAGGGAATAACCTCAGAGGTTTGAAGGAGGGGAGAGGATCTAAAAAATCATGACTTTGGGGTAGGAATGTTAGGAATCTAACATAATGTGTCATCTGTAAGAGCCAAACCAGATAAAAACATAAATTACATTGGCTAAAGGAAACTGATAATTATTGGGCTCCTAGTAGGCCAAGAAAGGAAATAATTTTTTTCTCCCCTGCTAAATCCCTCCTCAGAAGCTGCTATTTGCTCCAGAGAAAGCTACCCACTGGAGCCAATGAAGGATTTTACCTGATACTGGTTGGATCCTGATCATTACCTGGACCTGGAGGCAGGACTTATGAAAGCTCAAAAGGAAATGCAGATTGTGGCTGGAGTGAATATTCTAATACTAGAATAGCTGCAAGTAGGACTTGTAGTGCTAATTTCAGAGAGCAAAGGGACCACTTCAGCTCCAGCATACCAGTATTTTTATCTTAATATGCTATGCTATGCTATGCTAGTCACAAAGTCCTGTCCAACCCATCGTGACCCCATGGACAACATTCCTCCAGGCTCTCCTATCTTCCACCATCACTCGGAGTTCACCTAAGCTCACACGGACTGCTTCAGTGACTCCATCTAGCCACCTCATTCTCTGCCGTCCCCTTCTTCTTTTGCCATCTATTGTTCCCAGCATTTTTGTCTTAATAAAAAAAATAATTAAAGAAGATGCAAATAGAGGTTTACAGAATCATGACTGGCCTGGTCTGTTCAGAGAAAATAGGGAATGAGTCTTCTCTTTCTACAGCCCAATGCAAATATGCTTAGGAGTTAAGCCCCACAGAATTTAGAGCAACATGATTCTGAACAAGCATGAGTAAGATTGGACCATAAATTCCCCTAAAAACAAAACTTCAAGATTATTGAACAACCCAGGTAAGCAGTAGGCTTAAGACAAACAAAAAGAACCAGTTCTTCACACAGTGCAGAATTAACTTGTGTGAGTCATTGCCAGAGGGCATTATAATGGCCATTATTATAAAAGGTGGTGCATTGATAGCCAAAAGCACAATCTCTTTCATAGGCAATATTCCTCTAACTATCCAATACACTGGAGATTAATAAGGTATTATTGTATTACAATAAGGTTTTTGTAAAAACTGCTGAGCCATTGAGCTGTCTACTTTTAGTACAAAGGACTATTGTTTTGACGCTGAATAGAAATGTTTATATACTTTTTTAGTCCTTTAATACACACTCAGGTTCTGTGCTGAGAGAGAATCCTGGCAGACAGACAGTGCTGTTGTCATGTCACTGTCACCATCACATCACCATCACCATCACCAATGGTAGATTCCAGTGTGAATCTTACTTTTCATATCATCAAGATCAGCAGAAGCCAGCATCTGAGCCTCAGCCTCATCTGTGGGGATTCGCTGGTATGTGGCACTCTCCACAGCAGTCATGCTACCAATACACACTCTCTCCTTCAAGTCGTAGTTTGACCGCTGCCCACTTGGTACCTGACTCCAAGGTTTGCGCTTGTCCCATCCCCGAGATATATTATCTCTGTACCCAGAGAAGCTGTGGAGACATGCAAGGAGTAGCAAGAAGAGAATTTATTTCTAGTAGAGACACATGGAATTCCTTTTCTAAGGAAAGGGAATAAGAATGGCTACAGATTTCTTTCTAACTCGATCAATGCTGAAGCAAGACACAAACAGGGGATTTCCAAAAGATAGATCCTGAAACCACCCCCTCCTCCATCTGATAAAACATCTTGCTGGTTGGAGACTGGTAGTTGTGAAGTCAGTGTTCAGTTTCTAAAGACCATAGGTCTCATTGCTTAAGCTTGCTTAAAAAACAACTCTTCTGTCCTGGAAATCTCTAAACCCCAGGTGTATAGAATTCTATTTTCTTATTATTTGCATCTTGTTTTGGGTTATGCAGATTTTGGGGTATGCACACAAGAGTTATTTGATTTTATCCTCATAATAAACTTGTGAAATAAATTGAGCTGAGATCATCACTGGCTCGAAGTCAAGGCTAGTGGGGATTTGCCCTATGTCTCTGCAGTTCAAGTCCAACAGTATATATGCTATGCCACATTACACCAAGTCCTCTTAATTACTCATACATCCCAGAAGTTAGCTCAGGCATTGAAAATAGCTTCTAAAACTAAGCTCAGGTGAGATGTGACTCAAATGTGACTCAAATCTCATCCTCACATGTACTTGTGTCCCCACAATGCTCTTTGATGCTTGAATAAAGTATAAACAGGTACCATGCATTCTCTGTCTACAGCATCTGCATCCTGTCTGAAGCCCAAACCATGAAAAAGAACAACACATCTTACCTCTTGGGAGTGGTAGGTCCCTTCTCTGGTAGCAGATTGGAGAGACATGGGAGTGGGGACAACTGACTGTATTCCTCTGCCACATGAAATGACAAAGTGCATGGATTACCATGGGCTTCCTCTTCCTCCTCCTCTTCCTCCTCCTCACTCCCAATGGTGAACTGTAAAGAAGCAATGGAAACAGTCAAACTAGAACAGCATTGAAGAAATTTAAGGAATGCCATTCCTACTACCCTGATTAAGGCTGACAAAACAAGGATCAATAAGAATCACACTGTGAGAGCCAGTGTGGCGCAGTGGTTAAGAGCATGGGACTGGGACTCAGATGATCTGGGTTCTAGTCCCCACTCGGCCATGGAGCCAACTGGGTGACTTTGGGCCAGTCAGAGACTCTCAGCCCAACCTACCTCACAGGGTTGTTGTTGTGGGGATAAGATGGAGGAGGAGAATGATGCAAGCTACCTTGAGTCCTTTGAGGGAAAAAAGGCAGGATATAAATCAAAATAAATAAAATAAATAATGTAGGATGCTTGGAAAGCATCCATCCATTTTTTTTCTATCTGTTTTATACTATCCAACTACTTCATACTTATGTAGGAATATATAGCACCCTGACTTTTCCACTGCTCTGTGACCAACAGGTCGCACACATGAACAGTCTGTACTGCCTCCTGACATGTGGAAATTGTTCAATCTTTTTCTCACCATGCCCAATTTTTATGCATGTACCTCCAAGCACATGGCCCTCCTTGCAGTGCAGGTGGAAACTCCCTCACCTCAATGCTTTCTTCTGTCAGCTCTACTTGTAGTTTGCCATGAGATTCCCCTTTTGGAGAGTCCTCAAGGTCAGACTCTGCTGAGGTTTCCTTCTCCAGAGCCTCTTCCCCTTCAGATTCTGCTTCCTCCTCCTCTTCTTCCTCTTCCTCCTGGATGGTTGGAGTAACATTCGAGGGAGGCATAGAGGTCTTCCTTAGCTTTCTCTTTTTCTTCTTCTTCCTGTCAGAGTGGGGAAGCTTCTTCTGGGACTTGTGGGGTGGAGGCAGGTGAGTGGAGAGGGGGTGATGGATATGGTGGGACGTCTGGCGATGAACTGCGGAAGAGAAATGGGAAGAACTTGCATCATGAAGAGAGGGCAGGAATACAGCTTGCAGGGCATGGCAAACAGGGACAGTGGTACAAGACAGGGAATGCTCACATTCCCATTTTAGAAAGAAATGGAGCTATTCCTGTCCCTGCCAGGTTTCCCACAGCAACACTCCAGAAGAAGCCCCTCCCCCAGAATGCACAGGCATCTCTTTCTCAGTCCAGTAGGAAAAAGATTACACCATTCACTTCTTCAGCTTTTACACTTTCTGGAATGAATTTAGCAATCCTCAAATACGTTAAGTTTCCACATTCGAACAGGTGCATATAATATTTCTCTGAGAAAAGTGATTTACTTCTCCTCAGTAAAAAGTTTGTGGGAGTGGGGACTTCCAGTTAATTTATGTCTTCACTAATCAGTGAACTTCACAAATAGACCAACAATCCCTAATCATTATTAGGCAAAGTGATTTGAAAATTAAATCAGTCATACTAGGAAGCTGTTCCAGCCTGTTTGGATTCATTATTTTCCTCCAAACGAAGCTTGGTAAACTGCATAACTCTATCTCAGCTATTAAGCACCCTCCAGACACATTTTGCATTTTACAAATGAAGCTGCTTCACTTAAATTACAGAAGTCTGGAGCAAGAATTATAAAAACAGGAGAATCAAGGTCAGTCTTACCACTACATGACTGTAGGTGTCAGCCTACACTTCTGTTAAAGCAACAGATGAATGCTGGCTATATAAAGGCTTGCAGACGGGTAGCTGGAGCAACTACAAGGAGCGGCAATAGAATAGCACATTTATTATGACTTAATTATGAAGCCATTTGTGTCCATAAACACTTATACCATAATAAATTTGTTAATTTTGGTGCCACAAGACTCTTTGTTGTTATTGCTATAGAAAGATGCAAAGGAGGTATCAGGCAAAAACAAAAACAGAAAAAAACTTCAGGGTGTGTACAGTTAAATGTGATATTTTATTGAGGAGCAGCAGCAGCCTATTGAGGCTCAGAATAATATCTTATTATTATTACTTACTCAGAATAATATCTTATTACTACAGAGAGCAGGCACGAACTTGAACACATCTGAATATGAGAATCTCACAGCAGTACAAAGCATGCTATATGGGGAATGGCTGCTAGGCTTAGAAGAGTTCTTAGAGAAGTGAGGAAAGTAAACATATTTTGTTTAAAATATACTATTAACATTTATATACTACCTTATCTGCTAAAAAGTCACCAAGATAATGCACAACAATTTAAAGTAAAACCTTGAACCAATAAAAGGCAAAGTCAAAGACAAAATAATTTTGTTCAGGATGCTAAAATTACAGATCACATACAAATGCATGTAGCAAAGTCATAATGAATGTGTTATTAATGTAAAACAGCCTTGGGGAGCTGCAGTTTTGACAGGAATAGTGGTGGGAAAACAGCATATCCTTTCTACCCTGGATAATTTTCCATTTAAAACAGCCCTTCCCAAACTGTTTTTCTACCATGAAAGGAAAAGGTAATTTTTCCACCATTCCTCTTCTATCAAATCCACATCTTAATAAGGTCATTTTTCATTAAAAATATCTTTATTTACATGCATTTGTGTGCAAAACATTATTTGCCACTTAGGTTCACAGTCTAGACAACTAGGCGCTTCATAATCTTGATATTCAAGGGAATGGAAAAACACTGCAAAGATTACTGTGCAAAAATGCCTACTTGTAGCTTTCTCAGTATAAAATACCCGTAGATACTAAAATTGTTCAATAAATAGCATATATCTCCATAGGGGATATATGGCTATATATATATATATATATCCCCATTTGGAGATATATGGCTAACTGATATTGCCCATCTAAAAGTGACAATGTAACATGTGAAAAATCCAGCATGTTTGTAATTCCTGAACTACTACTATCTAAATACATTATAATGACAAGAGAGGTGCCATAGTATGTATGATCCTCAAATTTTTTCTGAATAGATGCTAGGACTAGTAAATGAGATGGAATCAGAACAGTGAATTCTCCATATACAAACTCACAAAAACATTTTAAACAGGAGAACCATGTTGCTTCCACCACTGTGGATAAAAGAGATATTCCTATATCTGTACCAAATTCCTACAAATAAATTATGCCACAGGCTACAACTGAGTGGACAACATTCAGAAATTCTCTCTTTTCTACTCCAAGCCCAACTTGGAGTGAAAAGGATTGATTCTTAGCTTCTAATATGGTGCTCAATCAAACCCTGAGCATAGGTAGAATCTAGCTATTAAAGTTTTTTTAAAGGAGCAAGGAATAAGTTAATCTTGCTCTAGCCACATCATAGCTTCATCAAGATCTGAAAGTAATAAAAACAATTTTAAGCAACCTTCTGCCACAAAAGGAACACGTGAAACAGAAACAATTAACCATCTTGAGGTAAATAATATGGCACATAATGCTGTCAGATACATGTTTGTATATCAGTGATTTCAATAGGAGAGATTTTATTTATTAATTACATTTGTATGCTGCCCTGAATGGAAGTTATATAGAAAACATATGAAGGAAGCAGAATGTGGTTGCTAGTTGTGGGGGAAGAAAAGCTTAGTCGGAAGGAAATGAGGAAGGCACAAATAGTTCAACAATATATGTATATAGAAACATAACACTGTATTATCAGCTGTGTCACAAAGAAACACTGCTTAACAGATATAGTGAACATGACTTAAGCAAGAGCATCACATATGCATACCAAAATGGGAGTTTGTTTTGCACAGGCACCTCACCCTCCATAAGAGCTTATTTTCAAAACCAATGGTTGGTGTTAAATTTGTGTTAAATGTAGTGTGTTAAATTTCAAACACTAATTTGGCACACAGTGACAAATTCTGTATGCATCAAATTAGAATATCACTGTCAGTGAGACTTTCTAGATGTTTGCAGGGGCATGTTATGCCGCAATAAACACAGAGTTCTGCATGTACTCCATCTGCTTGTGGTATTAAAGACTACCATGTTGAAGCTGAAAATTGTCCCTACATCACTGACATGCTAGAATCCAATCCTACTGGTGATTGTTCCTGTTCCAAATTATTTTCAAAGTGGCATTGGGGTTATGGTGAAGATAGATATAATATAGCAACAGAGATTGCTGTGACTTTTGCAGCTGTTGTGTGAACTTAGTTTACTCCTGTTTTCATAAGATTGAGGCACATCCCACTTATGTAAGGCTTGAGAACATGATCCAGGTCCAGGCCTCAGAAACCAAAACATGGATGCCTCCTCAAGTGACACCCCCTTCTCCAGGATATGCCCCACCTAATAATGCCACATGTTATGATCAGTTTTCAAGCTTCCACATTTAACAGATGACCTTTCTACTATTAATCTCTGTGCCTTTCTAGTTTTCTTCAATTAAAGATGCTGTAGCTACTATACTCTATGATCACAAATGTGCCTGTCTGCATCCCCGTCACTGTCTCTGTTTTTCTTAGTGGGGACAGGAGTGGAGGCAAGGGAGAAATGGAAGATTGTTAAATGGGAGGCATTTAGAAATACTGAATGACAGACACATATGACCATGGAGACTGCCTGCTTTCTTGTCAGCATCCATTTCTCTGGGAGGTATAAGAGAAAGTAATGTAGAAATCGGCCTAAATAGACCAATACAATATCTTACCTAATTTTAAATTATCACAATATTTGAAATGTCATCCTTCCTGGAAATTAAATTTCAGTAACAAAATCTGAGTCACGACACTGAAATTTCAGTATGGATACACATGCATGCACAAAACTCCTTCACCAAAGCTCCAAAGTCTCAACACAAACCTAGAATATCAGGGTTGTTTTTTAATTCAAATATTGATATTGATTTTACACTATGTATTTCTGTCCAAATTTGATTGTATGCACAACATGGGAGGAAAGGCTCAAAAGCACACTATGGTAACATAAGGGTTAATATGCTCTGCAGGAAATTCAATAGGCTACTGAATAGAAGCTTTTCATATCATTAAAATAGTTTCTACCTGAAGGCTGTGCTTAATCTGTCCTCTGATTGTAGGCTAGGCCAGCTGATAAGACATACATACATTCAAAGTCGCTCTCACAGTAGCTGCGGCCTTGCTTCTCCTGGTCTCTTAGCACAGATTTGCTGATCAGGTCTCCAAACCGTTCGATAGCCAAGGTCTTGTCCAAATCCTCCTCATCTTCTGTGCCATGAAAGGCCATCTCAGCATCCTCACCATCCTGCACACCAACCAAGAGATAATCAAACAGTGCCTCTCTTTGTATAGAAAAGAGAGACACTGCATGAAAGAGTACCTGGTCTCTTTGTATAGAAAACTGTAAAAGATACTTTCCTTCTTCATCCTTCTCCTCCATAACACCCTTTCTCACACTTCACAACAGCTACCGAAGCTGTAGGACAATCGCTTTCTCACCAGATCCCTCAAAACAACAGAACTAAAACTGGATGACAGGGTTGCCCATCCAGAAATGGGTTTTAAGCTTGGATCCCTAATTTGCCTGTCTTACCTGGTCTGCCTTCATTCCCATAGTGGGACTGTAGTGAAATGTAGTGATCTATCAACTTAAAACCCTTCTTCAGTATTCTCACTCCACCTAGAAAGAGTGTCTTGCAATTTTATATTTAAACTGTCAAGTTCCTTCCCATCGTCCTCTCAATTCCAGAAAGAAGAAAGTCGAAAGATCTTTAATGTTTTGAGGACAGGGCCCAAATTCAAAAAAGAATTTGGTGTTTTAGCTCAGGAAACAGGTAGAACAGGAAATACTGGCCACAGATCCCAGGCAATGTAGGCTACCCCATATCACATTTTGAATAAATAGTAGAGTTGAAAGGGGCCTATAAAGCCACTGAGTTCAGCCTCATGTTCTGCTTTGCATGTGGTAACCCATCTGGCTACAGGCTGAACCTTCCCAGCTTAGCAAAGGTGACTTGACATGCTAGCTCATGCTGTGCAGGCAGGCATATGATATATGATGCATCCTGCTGGTTGCCTGCTCCCCTTTGCAAGTCTCCTACCCTTTTTCTCCTATCCTGTCTTATTATATTCTGAATCTTTACCACAGGATCTGACCCTGAACAGCAATTGTCATCCCGTGCGCTACCACAGAGTCTTTTACTCTAGGATTTCTATCACAGCATCTTTAGTTTCGAGCTGTGTGATAGAGCCCCTCTTTTTCAGGGTCATATTAGTTATATCCTGTGCCTTTCCCATGTATCAAGTTTCAGCCCTGTATCTGCAAGCATGTCTGTGAGTTTGGTCCTTTCAAATCTCCAGCTGCAGTCACTGGTTTAAAAACAAAAAATCCTGTCAGTTTAGCCTGAAACGCTGGTGCCAAGCTATTGTGGACTCTTCAGTTACCATGGAAACACAGTAGGCCCAGTGGTGACAGGTCTTTGCTGAACCAGAATAAGAAGTGAAACAGGCCTCAGCGAAACAGTCCCCCAACACCCACCTTTAAACAAACAGCTAGGAGCAGCTGGGCTCTCTGTGCGATTACCTGTACGGGTGAGTTTCTACACCCCTACCATTGCTCCTGGGAAGGTAGGGATGCTCACATCAGGTCTTACTTAGAGACTTGGCTCAACCCTGGAATTTGTTTTCAGTCAAAGGACTGATCTCTGCAACATGTAAAGAGTGCTATAAGATTGGGAAGAGCATGTCGCTCACCACTGAGTAATTACAGCCTGCGCTTACACATCTGAGATTATTGGACAGGGTTTGCATTGTCAGACAATGTGGCTTGCAGGCAGAGTTGAATGCCTGTGCCTATCATTTAGAAATTAAGGCTATATTGACTCCAGTTTCTGAGCAAACCTGTTGGAGAAAGGTTAATTTGGTCTAAGGTACACAGCTGCTGACGCCACAGCAGATTTCTTCCTTATGGGAAACCAAACAGGTAGGCATGATGTCAGAAGCTGCAAATGTCATAAATAAAGCTATTCTTTTGCTTTATTTCCCATTTGGAGAATAGGAATCAAAGAAAGATTAGCCTTTTCTTACAGATATGCTTTCCTATAGTATCACAAAATCATGAGTCAGTTTTTCAAGAACATAGTGGTTTGGTTCATGCGTCAAAAATGTACAGCAGCTATTTTTTGATTCATAGATAGTAAAGCAAATGCCAATACCTGTTCAGCTGGGACAGCTTTGCAACAATAGTTGCAGACTATGTGACTCAATTGCCAGATTCTTACATGCAGGATTTCAAAATTCCTATCAAGAAGCTGGTATTTGCTGAGCTGCCTGCGTTAGGCTTTAAGTTAAGTTACACTGGCAACAGATCCCTGTTGTATTACTAAGAACTTGTTCTTTCATCCTTTGTAAAGTACCCTATATACTGGTGCTAATATAAAATAATGTGTGAGCCTCGGCTATTGGATGGCATATAAATTAATATAGCATAATATAATATGAAAGTGTATTAAACACAGACCTACCTATAGCCATCTGTAGCCAGAAAAGCAGTGGCCTTCTGGTCTCTGGAGAATCAATAGGAAATACATCCCATGATTTGTATTGAAAGTAGAGGGGCTTGGATCCTGAGACAAGTAAAGGAAGCTCATGGTAGACCTGTTTCCTGTATCATTCTCTGCTCTGCAGCCCTCTGTGCTCTCCACGAAACCTCTCCTGAAGGCCATTTGGCCTCCAGCACTATATAGGATAAGATGAAGGAAGGCTGCTAGGGATTGGAGGAATCACCCCAAAGTGGGCAGAAGTCCAATTTTGAGTGATCTTCGCCCTTCCCCACTAGCTCATAGCGCAGCACATCCCACATTGCTGAGGAGGGCCCCTGCACTCTAAAGAGGTTTGCTTGCTTGCTTGATTTTTTTTTTTTTTTTTTTGGGAAGAAATGCTGTCCAGTATAGCTGTTCAACAAGCTGTGGGTTCTGGGGTGCTTTTAAAGACACCCCCCCACATGTCAATCTGTGCACTGTGAGGGTAGTTAGGCATATCATGCAGCACATCTAGTATGCACAGGGATGGAGGAAAAAAGCCATAATGACTTCTTTTCCATAATCATGTAAATGCAGCCAATATCTGAGCTCAGAAAAGTCTGAGTAGGACTTCCAGTCAAAAGGCTTGTGGCTTCAGTAATTTCTACTCAGTCCCAGCTTCCCATTTTCTATTGTCCTTGTGTCTGAAAATATAATATAATATAATATAAATAATAATCACCTGCTGCACAGTAGTGAAGATGCCTCCTAAAGGAGCAGTATTTCCAGCTGCCATCTTGGTTTATGATCTATGGGCCGTCATGCAAAATTTGGGTTATTATCAACCCTTCTCTTTCATTAGCAGGCACCCAGTAAGTCTGAGGCATGGCATAACCTGTGAAGAAAGAATAGAAGACATTGGCAAGTGCACCAGGGAGATGGCAGGGGTTTGTAGCTACAGTAGTAATGATTAAGAGCTAATGGAAAGCAAAAGCCACTGCTCAGAATCATATGACACCCTTATACAAGACACGGAGTTCTAAATTAATTATAAGCACTCAGAAAAGTGACCTGGATATTGCTATGGACAGCTCAACAACTTGCTTGGCTCAGATTGCATGCAGCTAAGTGTCAGGATGTAAAAGGAATGGCGTGTAGCATAATAGTAATGGTGGTCTAATAATGTCCTCCACTGGCAAGTCATGTGCCATCACAGTCACAAATCTCATAGAGAAATGTGGGCGGAGTGCCCACTGGATAAGGCTGTGATGCTAAGGAGAAGCCTCTTTGTTAGGTGACTGGAGAGACTAAGACTTTTGGGATCAAAGTAAAATGAGATGACACAACATATGTTTGCAAATAGCAAATGGCAAAGGGAAGGCAAAATAATGCAAGGGTTAAAAAGGCAGCCATTTATAGTTAATCAGAGGAGGATAGCTGAGTAATCCCTCCCTTTGCGTAATCCCTCTGAAGCCACTGGGTCTCACTGAGCACCAGCTTGTCTCTTTATAGCCCTCTTGGGATTTTCTGGCTTCTCTTCAAAATAGTTGGACAAAGCAGATAGCATTGCTTCCTTGTTGCTGGATTTAAATAGAATTCATGAGAGTGTTTTGCTTCCCACCTGGTTAAGGGTATGTGTATGCTTTATCTCAGTTTCAGGTCAGTTTTTCACTTGCATCATTGTCCATAGATTAGAGGATGCAAATCAACGGTAGCAGATTGCTTTCTCTGGGAGAGGGAGCAAATATAGCATTACAAAAGTCCCCCACAGCAGCGAGATTGTGGGAAGCAAAAAAGCAAGTGAAACTGATTGTGCTGACTGTGGATTAAAATGCAAAGTGACATTGACTAACATTCAATAAATAGCTAATTATGCACATAGTGTTCTGGGTTTTAGATTGCAGACACACATCAGAAAAGAGTTTTGAGTACCTCAAAGAGCTTTGCAAACAGCTCCTCTGAAATCATTGCTTCAGTGCTCAATAGCAACTGCTACAAACATAGCAGGCCTACAGAAGACTTGGCAATCAGCTAAGCTAAGAATGTTATGAAAGCCAACCCAAGTGAAGGGAATAATAAGACTTTTGAGAGAAGAAAGTCTCTTGTACCAGCTTAGCTTGAGCAGGTGCTGCTTTTGTATCTAATCATCCCTATCTGTCAAAACATTGCCCCTTGAGCAAAATTAGGCATTGTCAAGAAGTCTACCTTCACCCTATTATAATACATCTTCTGTTTTCCTAAAAGACAACTGTATTGGTTGATAACAACAAAATGCACACTTTATTCCTAGCTTTAATTTGCCTATACAGCTCCCAATTTAATCAATTTGTTGAGGGCTTTGGCTGCTCTTGAAAAACAATTTCCTCCTCAACAATCACAAAAGAGGTTTCATAAATGAAGCCACTCCAGCACAAGCATCTAATGGACTGCTGGAATTGCCTACTGGCCTTTTTGGTGATGGCACCCTAACTCTAGAATGCCTTCCTAAAGAGGTACTGCAAGCACCAGCATTACAACATTTGCAGCCCTGGCTACCTAAGTCCCCTTGTAGTTTGTACAGCTTTTGCTGCATTGTAGTCTGTCATTCCTATGAAGGGTAATATTTTATTTTATTTGTATTTTGTTTAAATAATGTATATGCCTAAAATGCATTGCCCTAGCATCCATTGAATGAAAGTTTAGAAATAGGTTGAATTAATTAATTAACTAAAATTATGGATTAAACCCATTAGATTATTCTGGATAGTCACATTCAAAAAACTACTCCTAGCCTCCTTTCATACTCCTAGCCCCATCACATACACATCAGCCATAGGTATATCTGCCTGAAACACCTGCATCTTATACTATTTACTGACACTATGCTGCTGGAATGGCTCATCTCAAGTTGAGAAAGCACATTTTAAGATTTGTCCTGTAACACTCAAGCAGGCTAGTCAGATTCTTGAGATCCTCATCTGCCCTTGTGAAATTCAGGTTAACACCATAATCCTAACAGAGCTACAGCAAGTCAGGCATTTTACAATCAATGGGAAGCTTATGATATATGAATGTATGAAAAGATGCTATGCTGAGTCAGCATTGGTCTGCCTAATCCAGTCCTGTCAACTCTGACTGGCAGCTGCAATCCAGAATCTGAGGTACACATCTTTCCCAGTTCTGCTCCCTGAAATTCAGATGAGCTGAGGCACTGGGCCTTGGATTCTTCTCCTTCTTTCTGAAATCTATCAGTTTTGAAGTGAAGCAGAGCCACTCAAAAACAAACCAATGGCTTCTGCACATATTGGGGAGACAGCTCTTGTATGCAGAAGTACATTTCCTTGTAAATTAGAAGAAGGGACAGATAAAATAATGGCCTATATGCAGAGGCTTTCCAGACCTATGAAATGTTCATGGTATCTTCTGGAAAAAGAAAAAGGGAAATGTGTGGGAAGAAATGTGCTTGCTTGATTCCATAATAGTTTGCTGTATCCTGGAGGTGGAGATACATGGCATGAGGCTAAAACAGCTCTCCTTCGCACATATATGCCGAAGCTTCAGGAGGAGAAAAGGGAACAATGCCAATTTTTCCTCTGATATTCTAATATGCCTTCCCTCTTCAGCAAAATAAAGTCCTCAAGTTCTGAGCTTCCAGCCAGTCCTAAACCTAAGACTGTTAATACCACAAAGTATTTAGGAGAAAAGTTTTAGCAGAGAGGAAGAACAGAAAAAACTGTGGCTTTCTTTCCTTCCCAAAACATTCCTGCATCCCCATAAGCACCAAGCATGAATATGATTTCCTTTTTAAATAGACGTGAGCCATAAGCAGGAGCACTTGTTGCAAATTTGTAATGACTCCTCATTGGTATGCTTTATCTCTGAATTATGGGCCTTCCTATATGTGTATTGGACTTAATTCACCAGGGGCTTGAGCCCTGAAACTTGTTTTCAGTGCTACAATTCAAAATGCCTCTGAATATCTACAAGGTATTATTCTGTCAATATTGAAAACTTCATTTCAAGTAAGTCCTACCTGCATTGCTTCCAAACATTCATATTGCTATATCTAAGTATGACCCATCACTTGGTGGGGTGGGGGGAACTTTTGGTCAAAGAGTGTTACTTTCCATGTAGAAATACATACCTGAGACATAGAGCTTTTCATATAGACTTGAGTCGTAGTACCCATCTTTTTAGAAATTAAATTACTCTAACCCTAACCCTCATGCAGCCATTAAAGAGTTAGTAACTCTTGCTGTGAGTGATTGAAAAAAAGATTAATTTATTACAGTCATATGTTGTGGTCACTTCCTTTAATGGTTGCAGTTAATAGTCCAGATGGCCTGCTGACCTAAGAAATAAACATTCACATGGCTTTTTATAACCTTTCCAAAAACGAATCTTCATCTCATAGTAGGAAATTCCATCTTTCTGATCACTTGAACTGCTTTCTCTACTTGCCTTTCCCATTTTACATTTAGACCATGGCTGCTCTGGAACCCTGCACTGTCTTTTTATATTGTATTAATTCACTGCTGAGTGTAGTGAGGATATGGCTAATAACTGTGGTTTAGTGGACCTATTGCAATAAACAAGGAAAAGCAGGAGGAGGAAGAAGAGGACAGATTTGATTAGAGGCACACATCACTCCCAAATGATAGGCTGTTGGCGTCAAAGGGAGGCCAGGACTGAGAACTAAAAACTGTGTCCTGTGCAACAAAAAGGAAGATAAGGGCTCAGAATATCACACAGTACATGCCCAAAGTTCAGGCCTTCAACTGAGAAGGTAGGCAACCAAAGGCACAATGGGGAACTGTAGTCATGTAGCACCACTGAGATAATGTACTGATGGAACAAAACTGGGAACACAACATGTACCAAAGCACATGAAAAACCACAAGCTTCAGTGCCAAGTTTACTGTGCCACAACCATCATTACTGGCATGGCACTAATTTCTGTGAGCAGAACTGGAGCTCACACCCACCTGACAGCCTCACCTTCTGACCTGAAAATACCGATCTGAAGTGCATGGAGTTTGGTTAGGGGGAAACAGACTCTAAACACATTACGAGGCACTCTTTTCTGGATTACTTCACATTTTCCAGAACTGAGCCCTGACACTAAAAATGGTCTAGGCTGAGTCTTAGCTCAGATAACCCCATTAAGAGCACCATGGGGATGTTGAATCCTTGCATAGGACCTTGCACTAATACTTACCATGCTTGGGAGGTTGAAGATATCAAGAGCAGGGCAATACAGGCATATTTGGGCATGTTAAATATACTGGAATATATGTGGTTGAAGTGTGGGAACACACAGCCTGTTCTGAATTATTATTAATTTGTTCTGTTCACACAAAAAATATATATCCTGCAGTCTCCTCTACTGCTCTAGCAAAAACTTGGATGCCCTTTCTCACAGAAAGGATCTGACACTCTAGTGACAGAAAGCTCCAAACTCCTGTGCCATACACAAGAAAAGAAAGGGGAAGCCCATCTATAGGGGCACTGCTGTGACAGTCACACAGTGCTGCTCCCCAGGGCATATCTCTGCCTTTCACCTGGCAGTGTCAGGGACATGAAGATGCTGGACCAGGATGGGATGGAGGTAGGAAAAGGGGTGGAGAGAAAAGCTATACTGTACCTCGCAGCTGCTGTGAAGGAGAGCTGCTTGCCTCCAGCCAGGGGTCCACAGGATGCTTGCTGCTGCAACTGGCCGCTTCTTTCCCTCCCTCCTGCTGCTGGAGATCACTCAACATGTGTCCATTTCCCTGCTAGTGGTTCAGGTAGTGCAGCTGTGTCAGACGTCTCCTCCTCCTCCTTCTCTTCAGTGCAGCAGCTTCCTGCTCCTCCTGCAGGCAGCCATCCGCTGCTACTGGCTCTGCTTAGAGACGAGCTGCACATTGGCTGCTCTTGCTCCCTTATTTAAAATTCTGTGTGGCGAGCTGCGAGGCTATGAGTCACCCACTGCTTTTTGCCAGAGCAGGCAGCAGCTGAGCAAGTGGCTATTCTGGAGAGTTAGGCTGGCGAGAGGGAAGGATGCAAGTAGCCGCCCTCCGTATAGCATCTCTGGCACCTCCACACCCAGTTAACATGGCACTAGCACTAACCCTTCCTGCACCTCATGGCTAGGCAACATACTGGTGCAGGCAAACATTTATCTATGCTTCTTGCTTGCACAAAACCTCACAGTTCTGCATACTAGCCGGCGCACTGTATTCCAATGTGTTGCACACACCTTGAGAAACTAGTTTTAGGTTGTAGTGAAGAGACTGAGCTATGAATCAGGAAGTCCCTGGCGTGAGAATAGCTTCTGCTAAGAATTCACTAGCTGGTTTGAGGTAAACCTCTGTCTCTCAGACTCAAGCCCCCTATCTGTAATATGGGGAAATAATAATACTGACTTATTTTACAAGAAAGTTGTCAAATTACAGCTAGATAATATCCCTGGGGCTTTTGAAAATGTTCAAAGGTTAAGTGTTACTCCCTGTGCAAATTTTGCAATGGTTTGAGTGTATATCATCTCAGATGCTTTGACAGAGGGGATATCCATAAATAAATATATTCACTGTCAACCAAACATTCAGTCATGTGGTACAAACAAACCAACATTTTAACTTCAATTTACACATACACATGTAATTTTAAAGTAGTTGCTTACCTGACACTGAAGCCTAGGTGGAAGTATGAGTGGCTACTCCAATATTTGTTTGTTTGTTTATTTAATTGCATTTTTATACTGCCCTATAGGCCAAAAGGCTCTCTGGGCAATGTACAATTGTTCAGGACAAAACAGTAAGATATAACAATAAAATTAAAACAAACAAAAACAAACATGACAGCTCTCAACAATTATAGAATTGATACAATGTATACATGGTATAGCAGAAAAAAATCTTATTTAATTTAAAATGTCTGGAAAATAATTTCACCTGGCACCATAAAGAAAACAGGAATGGCACCGGGTGCACGTCCTTGAGGAGCATCTCCCAGAGACAGGGAGCAACCACTGAAAGGACCCTTCTCCTAGCCACCACCACCTTACTTCTTTTGGGGGTGACTCCCAGAGAAGGACCTCTGTTAATTATCTTAGTATGATTTCTAAAGAAATACTACATGGGCAGAGAGGATGATGATGATGATGATGATGATCATCTGTTGCAGATTTAGAAGTCTTCAGATTTGTGTTTTATCATTTTATATGTTTAATTGTTTAAAATCTCTGTACAGTGTGCTGGCAGCTAATCTTGTGAGCCAAACAGACCACCATCAGAAGGAATCCTTGGGCTTTACAAGGCACAAACAGCAGTTCTGCCTTCTCCCAAATTAGACTGGATCATTTGACCTTCAGCTATTTTCTCAAAAGTGTGTTAATGTGAAGGACAGGAACAACTGTGGGCATTCTTTAAGAGCTCATCCATAAAGCAGGGCTTTGATGTGAAGAATGAAATTTGGATGAGGGCAAAGCTGACATATTCTGGGATGGGCAATATATTGCCCATGGAGACCACAAGACTCTCAGACATTCCCTTCTGCCCCCTAGATTAACTTTTTCAAAAAAAATTATTAAAATTGAAATCAGCTGAACTCTGTCCTCCAGTTACCTCATGCTTCTCTTTTGGCTTGCTCAGGATACTTTTGGGCTCATGTAAGCCTAGAGCGCCCTTCAACAAAAGGAGAAGGCAACCCAGCTGCAGGCTGGCGTCTGCAGGTTTACAGCCAGACAGTCAAACAGAAAGGGGAAAAACGTGGGAGGAAGCTGCTTGGGAAAGTGGGGAACAACTTACATGGGGAAAAAGAAAAAAGGTGGCAGGCAAGTGAGAAAAGTAATTGGGTGTGGGAAGAAGAGAGGGTTCACCAGTTTGCTTTTCTGTGAAATGGGTATTCTGTGATTGTCCACACATGGCATCCCACGACAGTGATGTGGGCACTCATTTTTCACACACACACACACACACACACACACGTACATCCTACCATTACCACAGCTAATTTGTTACAGTGCCCAGAAAACTACAAAGTTACTGCAAAAAGGTGGGGTTCTGGCTAGACACCTTAATTTCAGAAACCTTGCATTTAGCAATGCCCCATCTTGAAAAGATAATATCCTGCATTTCTAGGCTTTTGTGCCCTGTGAAGCAGAAGCTACCCAATGGAACTAAAAGAGACTGCTAGTGCTATGCTGCATCATTCTGTATATATGGAGAAAAGTTTAGAGAGATGAATCTCTAAAATCTGAGAAGGAGGCAGGGCTGAAGTCTGCTAGAGAGACTTTAGAAAACATTTCATCATTATCTAGTTGCAATCTGACAACATTCCTACAAGATAAATTAGACTTCAGAGACTCTAGAGAACATCTCATACCTAACTGAGATGGTGAGTGAAGGGCTGTCTGCACATACTCAGAAGTATGTTCTCACTGTTTCACATATTCCCCAATGAAAGCAACTCAAAATAAATTTACCTTAGTTAGGGGCAACCCTGCCTTCTGGGCCTCCTTTACCCAGGGAGAAAGCATTCCAGAACTAGTTTTATGAAGATTTGAAGTTGCATGTTCAATATTTGAGTGCTGCATGGCGATTTCTACATAAAATGTTGTGGTACCGGGTGTGTTTCATTTTGGATTGTTTCAAGCCACAACCTTGAATTTAGGAGAGCTGAGTGAGGCTGTTGCGGACACGACATTTTGGGAGGCTTTCATTCATGCAGTCCCAAGTGGGAATCAACTTGGCAGCACATAACAATGGAGGGGCGAGTAAGAGAATGTTGGCCAGGAATGTATGTGTTTGGATCGGGCAACGAGTCAGTTTTTTGTAGTGGTGAGATTGGCTGGGGACAGTTTTGCAATGCACACTGAGGCTGATTTTAGACTGGCCTTCCCCAACCTGGTGCCCACCAGTCGTTTTAAATTATGCATCCTATCGGTCCCAGCCAGCATGACCGGTATTCAGGAATGCGGGAATCTTAGTGCCAAACATTTAGACTTAATCAGGTTAAGGAAAATTGAGGCAAAGGGCACCACAATTGTACAGCTTGATGAACGCGACTGTGCAGCTGTGCAGCAGGAAAGAGAAGCGAGATAGAGCTACGAAGGCCGAACGCTAGGCTGTGGGTGGCACGCGATCCCTTGAATCCACCGGAGACGCTCTTTCCTGTTTTTAAGCCGCTCTATGGTAATGCGGAAGTGAATTAAAGATTTGGGCGCTTGTCTTGTCTGTGTGGTTCGAGCACTGCTCAAGGGGCCTTCCAGGTAAGTAGGGTGCGTGCGCGGGGGAATGTTTGGGCTGAAAGACTGCGCAAGCGTTGCCATGGTTACTTCTTTCCTTTTTTCCGGCTGGCACTCCTTGTATCATGTGTTTCCTGTTTTCCCTTTCCTGCTTCAGTTTGCTTCTTCCTGCCCCAAAAGGGGTCTTGTGGTAATCTCTGGGTTTTGGTGATTTGCTGGGGATAGGTGAACCTTCTTTCCTGGTTGGTGGAAGGAAGGATGGTCTGAAAGCTTCCTAGAAGGATCCCAGATCCTCCGAAGCTCCAGGTGGGACTGCCCCTTCCTTAAATGAGAGGCGTTGTACAGTTCTTGTCACTGTCACGCGACTGTGTGCAAGCAAGATAGCAGTTGATTTGAGAAGCGTCCGGTTTGGCCTTGGAGTCTGCATCAGTCTAGCTCGAGATAGTGGCTCTAAGGTTTTGGCTCTGGTAGGTTGGCATACAACATCCAACAGGAATTGTGGTTGACTGGTCTCTGTTTTAATGTTTGAGTTTCGAATTGGTGAGTGAGCTATGCTCTTCCCAGGTAGCTTGTTTTGAGATCCTTCAATATGTCTTGGAACTGGTTCCTGAGTGCTTATTATTTTCCCTTTTTGATTTCTTATCTTTGCAGATGGCTCCAGCTACTACAAAGGAAATAATGCTTCAGAGCTTAGCACAATTATTACGGAATTCTGGTGAGATTTTAAAGCATACTAGGGTGTGAAAGACACTCTTAATTCTGCTCTAACTGGCAACAAATATGACCATCACTTGGGTTGTGGGTCATAGTCAGTGCTAATGGTTGAACTCTGAAACTATGTAGGATGAACTGCAGCAGACATCATGGTGCTTTTTAAGTGGGAAGAAGTAATCCAGCACATTTGTATTGCTGGTATTATTCAGCAAAACCACATTGCGTTTTACTTGTCTGCAAGTATTTTATCACTATGTATGGGGAGCTTGAAGGTACAAGCTTCCTGGAACATGTATCAGGTTGAATGGTGGAGTTCCATAACTGTCAATGCATTTTGATAAATAACTTTCTACACAGAACAAACTTGGGAGTGGGAGAATTTTAGCTACTGTTTGCTGAAAAGTTTGTCAAAGTAACAATGCTTATATTCTTGTACTTGCTTGATTATATAGAGCAACTCTTCCTAGGTGCCATGTCCGAGAGAAGAAAGATACTTATTTCATCTCCAGGAAGCAACTTTATGTTGATGCTTTTTCTTGTGTGTGGTGAATGTGTATTTCAGGGTTTTCAGGTTAATTTAGAGAGGATAATCTTGGAAGCCCTCTATATCATTAATGAAAACCCTGTACATCACTCTATTGGATTTAATCCTGGGGGTGGGTAGGAAAGTAGAGGATGTCCTCAACGTAAGTATGTGAAGACCATAGGACCAAGGAACTCCTGGGTAACCTCAGGAGAACTTACTTTAGTTTATACTCCTTTGCCTTTAAGTAATGTTCAGCGATGCTCCTGGACCCTAGTCTGTCCCTTAGTATCAGGTGGATTTGGTGTCCAGGAGTGCCTTTTTCCAGTACAGCGGATTTTCCAGCTCTGCCTTTACCTAGACAGGGGGGACCTGAAGATAATTACCCATGCTCTGGTAACTTCCAAAATAGATTGTTGTAATGTGCTCTGTGTGGGGCTGCCCTTGAAGACTGTTCAGCAATTGCAACTGATACAAATTTGGGCTGCTCGGTTGATGACAGGCATTCCTAGAATGGCCCGTATAACACCAGTTCTGGAAGAACTACATTGGTTACCAGTAGTGACCCAGGCCCAGTTCAGGGTGCTTGTATTGACTTATAAAGTCCTGAACAGCTTGGGACCTGACTATCTGAAGGACTGTCTACACCCTTATATACCTACCTGCCCACTAAGGTCAGGGGAAGTGAAAGGGGTGACACATAGACAAAGGGCCTTTTCTACTGCTGCTCCCCATCTTTGGAACTCCATCCCTAGGGAAATTTGCCTGGTGCCATCTTTATTTTCTTTTCAGCATCATGGAAAGACATACCTTTTTAAAAAATAATAATAATTCTTAGCCCTGTGAATGCTTCTGGCTTTTTATATTATTGTTATATTGATGTTTTAATCTTTTAATTGTTTTAATAGGTTTTAACATACTGATATAATATGGTTTTTATTTATTGTGATATTTATATGCTGTCCTACTGCAAAGTCTCAGGACGGCTTACATAAATAAAATACAAATATCAGTATAAATAAATTATGACAAAATATCAACATAAAAATCCAGATAAACAAATCGGCAAATCAACATACAACAAATATGTGGTTGTAAGCCACCTAGGAAGGCCTTTTGGCAGTTATAGGAGGCATATAAATATGTGCATAAATAAATAAGTAGGGATGTGGAGGAATCTGTCTTGGAGCTGGGAATCCAATGGATTCTATGTGCTTGGCTTCCTAGACTCTGGTCCACTTTGTTGAGGCCCTGAGTTTGAGTTTTGCTGCAGCCCTGAGCCAGGAATTGAGCCTCATGCACTGCGCAAGCAGCATTCCTCTTCTGTGTCTGTTGCAGCAGCCTGCACTTGACATGGAAGATGGTTGCCTATTGCTCAACCTTCATTCCTCAAGGGTTCATTAACTTCTTCTCAGTTCTCTTTGCAAGACCATGAATGCTAGATGGATGGATTCCAGTAAGTTTCATTTCAACCTGACCTTCAGGGTTGGGAAAATTATGACTTTAGGCTGCCAGGTTTACACTACTGTTCAGCCTGTATTTACAGGATTTGCATGAGCAGTGAGTGTTTATGGATCTATTAATGCTTATGTTCTTTTTCTTTAGGAGACTTGATTCTGGATGGTACTAGCACCTTGACCTTGTTCACTTCCACACTAGAGATTCTCACCCAGATTTTTGAACAGAACCTTTTACCACGAAATCAGAACCATGGCTTCATTGCACTCTCATCTCACCCTGCTGAAACTTCTGCCATTCTTCAAGCCCAATTCCTCTTTGACGTCTTGCAAAAAACTCTCTCATTGAAGGTGTGTAGCGAAGTGAGAAATAACGAGCAGTTGGTCTGTGGTGTCCTTTGGAAATAAGTTTATGCCTTGTAGTGGCGATCTTAGGGTTTTCCTGGTTATAACTCTGTTTCATACATTGTTTGTATATTGATGATGGCTGAGATGCTGGGTTGTAATCACATCATAAGAAAAGCCATGATGAATCAGACCAAAGTCCTATCTACTCCAGAATTCTGTTCACACAGTGGACAATAAGATACCCTTGAGAAACCCATGCTTGTAATAGATACTCAGTGGGAGACAAAGGGATACTGCTTTTGATACTGTGAATAATACATTCTAATTGATCTTCTTATCCTCAATGAATTTATCCTCTCCACTTTGGAGAGAGCCTTCTGGAGCTCTTTGCTCTCACTTCTTGTTTTAAACTACAATTATTTAAGTAATATGTTGGCATCAGGAATTTGCCAAATTGCTTCTTATCCATGACTCTATACCATGTATGATTAAAACACCATCCATTCCCAGGACAGATTCTAAGTGGGGCAGTGGGGGCACTGCTTACATTTCTCCACCATAAGAAATCTCTGTTTCTACTTAGTCTCTGTTTCCTGGTTTTCAATCAGTTTCTTATCCTTAAGAGGATAAGAATCTGTGATTTTTATGTTTGCTCAGGAGCTTTTGGTAAAGAACTTTATCAAAGGCCTGTTGAAATTCCAAGTAAATAGTATCACCCCTATCCACCTCTTTGTTGGTGCCCAGGAAGAATTCTAAAAAGTTAGTAAGCAGGACTTGCCTCTGTAGAAACTGTTGATGCTTCTTTAGGAAGAGTTGTCCTACCTTGTGCTTAATACTTTAAATTTAATTATACTTTTCACCAGTTTACCTGGAACAGGCATTAAACTAACCAGCCTATAATGTGCTGGATACCTTTAAAAATGGTGTTAAATTGGCCACTTTCCAGTTCTCTGTTACAGAGGTTGATTTTAACAGCTTGTTAGATATCTTTGACATTTCAATTTCATTTTAATACAGTACCCTTTTATATGAGAAACATAGAAACAGAGCGAGCCAGAAGGGCCTCTTGGGCCATCTAGTCTGACCCCTGGCTCCAGCTGGCTCCACTTGTGACATACCTACCATGCGCATGTCCAGCCTATCCTTGAACACTCTCACTGATGGGGCTTCAACCACCTCCCATGCAAGCCCAATAGCAGAAGCTCCTTGGGTTATCTGCAAAGATTAAAACCTTAAAAACTATTTGTATACAAGCATATAGGCATACAATATACACATATCTAAAAACAATTTTAAAAATCAACCACAAGAAAATTCAAGACCTGATTAAATCCTAATCCTATGTTGTTAAATTCCTGAACGAAGATGGTCTTTACCATTGAATATTGTGAAGCTGTGTCCTATTTATTTTTTCACCGCCCTGAGACACTGTAAAGGCAGGATACAGAATTTTTAAATGAAGAATAAAATAAACCTGACACTGAAAAGATAAGTGTTGGTGCCAGGTGGGCCTCACTGGGGAGATCATGTCAAAATTAGGGAGCAACCACCAAGAAGACCCTCTTCCTTGTTACTGCCTGCCAAGACTTCTTCAAGGTGGGGGGGGGGGGGCCTTAAACGATGAAAGTTATATACAGGTGGTTTCATACCAAGAGAGGTGTTCCATCACTTACTGTAGTCCTGAGCCATATATAAAGCCTTACAAATAAAAAATAGCATTTTGAATTAGTCTTGGAAACAAACAGGCAGCCAGTGCAAGTGGACTATAATTGGTAGTGAATGTTCAGCCCTTCTGGTCCCTCTTGATTCCTTGAATATTGTGGTTCCTGTCCTGACCTGTGGTATGCATTCTAGCTGAGCTTCTGTTGTGGTTTTCAATAACTTCAAAATTTGATTCTTAACTTTCCCTTTCAACTTCCTTTTTATCAATCTTTGCTTTTAGAAAGGTCAGTGTACTTTGGCATTATGAACAGTTCTTAAAATATATGCACACATATCATGGTAATCCCCGTACAGGTTCAGATATTGAGAACTATCACTGATTGAAAAGTCTCAATAAAAAGAATAGAGGAGGAAAATCTAATATAAAGGTATGCAAAACTATATACTAAAAAGCACTTCACAGTTGGCTTCAGTTTTTGTAAGGATTAGAAAAAATGCACTATTAACATATGAAGTTGCCATTAAACTGAGTCAGGTTACAAGTTCATTTAATTTAATACTGACTGGCACTAGCTGTACAAGATCCCCAGGAAGTCTTGCTGCCTGAGGTACTTTTAAGTAGCTTTAGATTGAATCCACAGCATAATGCATGCAAAATACATGTTCACCTACTTATCTGTGTCCTCTCTACAGTACTCCTCGGAAATCAATGAGGGTTCATGTTTTGCATGACTGCTGAGTCGAAGTTCAGTGCAAAAGCCTGGGGAATACCCTGAGTTAGAAGCATTTTGTCAATTGATGTGAAATAATAATTGAGGTTTCACTTAACTAGCATTTCTTTACTGTTTAGATTCAGGATGCCCTGCAAATTGGTACAATATGAATGTACAATACAATTTTCATGAATGTGAAAATCCAGGATTGTGTGCAATTTTCTACTTAATGAACTTTGCAGCATTCATATGAAAAATATTGGATTTCCTCTGATAAATTTTAAAAAATATGGAAGATAACTGATGTTTCTGATTAAATCACAAAATGTCTGAGTGTTCTCTATTCTGTCTGGAGACTAGGGTGTGGGCAAGAGCAGATTCAGCCAGGACTGACTGGCAGAAGGGTGAGGGGGTGGTGGAAGATTGGCAAAAGAACTAGCTTCCTCTTGGCTGTAAATGTATATTCATGCCGTCTGTTCAAATAGACAAAAAACAGACTGGGAGGCTTGGGATGTGCTGGAATTGCTGTTCATGAATGCTCAGTAATTTGGTCTTAAAATAGCTGTAGATAAATGTGGTAGAGATGAAGAACAATTTAGCTGGTATCTGAAGTTAAAGCAAAAACATGAAAGGCTTGAGCTTGGGTTCTATAATCCATCACTACAAATTTCAGTTCTGTTTACATCAATTCTGTAAATTAAACATTTCGCATATACTTTCTGAGGATTTATTCTCACACTAGGGTCTAGTATGTTCTCTAACCCCCAACCCTCCTGCCATCTCTATTTTGAGCAGAAATGGACAGAAATTCTTTAGGAAACTATCTGAAACAATTATCTATTAACTCCTGGAACTGGTTAAAACTCTCCTTATTTCTAAATGTTATCTTTGTTGAAACTGCTGATTTGTGTTTAAGGGGTTTGTTTATTATTACAAAGGCAGAAAGATTCAGCTTTTGGGGTAGGTGTAACATCTTAAATGTTTCCATGCAAGCAGCAACTAATATCTCCTAGTTTGGGGTTGTTGTTAGGCCAGAGGACAAGAGAATAAAGTATCCAATGTGGGTTTGTATGGAACTTGACAGTGCTATTCCGAAATTGCCAGAAAGCTGTTTCAGCAGGGGGAAATCTAGAATGGTATCAGGCAGGGACCAACCAAGCTGTAAACTTTGTTCTCTAGTGGGAATGTATGGCATTCAGAAGGGCCAAGGGATGGACAGAGGCTGTAAGTCCAAAGCAGAACAGCCAAAGTTAAGCTGGTATTAGCTTTTATCCATAAACATGTACCTGGGAGTTGTAGTGCTAGGGTGGGTCTTTGGGGGTGGGGGGTTGCTTTGCATAATTGCCAGTTGGATTATCAATTAGCAAAGAATGGATAGGTGTTCACTAGTGCCATCTAGTGTCACTAGTGCCATCCACTAGGATAAATGTTCACTAGTGACATCTGAGATAGGAAACAAGGGAAAGGGATGTGACAGCCAAGTATGTTTGTCAGTGATAGAAGCAGGTTTGTTTGATTAGACAGAATCTTGCTGTATGAAATAAGATTTATGCAACCCAGTAACCTGCTCCAGTAGGTTTAGGTTTTTGCCTTCTCAGTGAGTTTTGTGTATTGCATTTTATTGTCAGAAGCACTGTTCATGTTGTTTCCATTCAGTATGTTTTCTCCACCAGTCATGAGACATTTAGCCACAGCAGGGATAATACATAGATATAGTCTGGAATGTGTTTGTCATTTAATTATCCATGCCTTGGGCCTCTCTGGTGCTTGCATGAACCCTTCACTTGAGAAAGATATTTGCATTAAATTTGAGATTTAAGTGTAGTCTTATCCTCAACAGATGCTCTGTGAGGAGACATGAAGCCTACATATTGAACACTGCCCCAGATTTCTGCCTAGGTAATGTCAGCCAGAAAGCCTATCTAGCTAGATAAATTGTGCTAGGGGTGATTAGAGTGTATTCAAATATGCTTATTGGCTTGATTGGCTGTCCTCCCAAAACAGAAGGGAGAATGATGGTATCTGTCAAGCATAGAGTTCACATCAGGGGTGAGAGCTTGGGATTAGCATCGGAAGCCCTTAAATCAGTTTACCACCATGTACCACCTGATGTGATGGTAAGAGCTTTTGTTATATTGCTTCTTTCCCCCTTTCCAGTCAGCAATAATCTTTCAGATATTTGGAGCCAGAGAATGATCTTCTGTTGGATAACATAACATTCCTTTTGTATAGCTCAATCAGCATACGCAACATAAGGCACTTTGTCCTGAGAAGCTTATAGTCTAAAATTGCTTTGTATTTGAAAAAGCATTTCTGTTTCACTTTGTTCCTCACATAGTCTGCTCTGTCATATTCTGACTTCAGAATGGTATTTGCCCTTCTAGTTTCTGCCTTGGGGCTGCTGTCTGTAGCTGGTGAGGATCTATCTTTACGCATGCCACTATGATCTGATCTGCTAATGCAATAGGTCACCTTGCTCTGTTCTGGTATTAACATGAGCTTTGACTAATCAACTGGGCAAAAAACTCCAGACTGCTGGTTTCTTGCATTTCACAGTTAATGTAGAAGTAGATTGCAATTTCAATTGGTTTAATTTTAATGTTTCCACAATGGAAGGGGCAATGCTGGGGTAGTCTTGGAAGAATACTTGATGCTGCAGTTTTATGGTCCCAAGAGATGTTAATGATACCTCCTTCTCTCCATTTTGCCCTTGTGGTCACCCCGAATAACAGTGGAAGGAAGAAGAGAGATCACCTGGGACCAACTTGGACAAGTCATTCTTTTTGTTAGGAAGCAGCTCCAGAAGAGCCCTCCATAAGCTGTTCTGTGACTTATGGGGAAGACTTATACTTAAGTCCAGTGTTGCAGAGTGGAAAAGTTTCCAGTGCTTCATTTTTGCATAGAAAATTTTCCATTACATGATTCCATGCATACCAGCAAATTGATGCCAATTGCAAATATAGTATTAGACAGGCAAGCTTGGAGGTTTCATAGTTGTAAATTAACATCTTTTCAAATGATTATACCTAAGACATATGTGAGAGAATTGCATACATGCCATTGAAATAAATGTTTCTGTGTAAAATGGAGCTAATGACAGTGAAACTGAAGGTGTCCTAACACCCTTAGTGGAAGAACATTGAACTTTGCTGAAATAAATGAGTGGCTATCATAATTCTTTGGAGTGCTAAAATGTATTAGTGTATCAACAGTACGTTTTCAACACTTATTTTCTCTTACATTTAAATATTATAAGGAAAATACACACTGTTGTCTTCACATTTTTACAAGTACTCCAATAAAAGTCCTAGATAATATATTTAAGTTTGTTTAAATATTTAACTATAATACTTAAATATGTGTTTTAATGTTGTTCCTCAAATATTTCAGGGCAAAAATTTAACATGTAAAAGTGGCTTACTAAATGCAAGTAAAATAAGCATGCTACATTTCATAACTTCCTTGGGCATCAGAAATTTTCCAATGCAAATTACCATAATTACTGGCTCATAGTCTCCATAGAAAGTATCATCTCCATGTGAAAAGACATGTCGTAATGAAAATTACTTTTGGATACTCTCGGGTTCTATTACTTGGCATGCACCATGTCATCAGATTGGGTCATTCAGTTCTGGAACTCCATTAGCTATTTCTTCTGGGAGTCACAGTATGTATGAGTAATGCTTCTGGTACCAATTCATTGCTTCACTCCCCACTTTACCAAGTAGGTGGCTTATCTTAAGGGATGCAGCATGTTGATGTTTTAGACTGGGCTTCATGGATCTTTGCAGGATGGGGACTGCATATTGGGGGTGATCAACTTTAAGAGCGAGCTGTTTTGCTTACATTGGCCTTTCTTCTCCGTTCTACTTTTAGCTTATTCATGTTCCTGATAACTGTTTGCCAGCCACTGTGAAAATTTCCCCTTTCAAATCTTTGCGACGTTTAGAGGTGAGTCCCAGAGGTTTGTGTCTGAGTCCTTTAGAGTAGAGGGCAGACACTGGCTTGGACTATCTCAGGAGGTGGCCGTGGGGTAAGAAACTGTCCATAGCACACACAAACTGGAGTGGGAATTCCAGAACTAAGGATTTCTCATAATAGTTAACCAATTTTAATTCCTATACTCTGATCTAGATTGAGACTTCATAAATCTAAAAATCAAGTTTCTGATGTGGAGAATTGGTTTTTATAGCTCTAAAGAAATCTGCACAATTGTATTCTGAAGTCCTGATCAGGTTGTTGCAAGGTGGTGGGGAAAGTATCTTCTAAATGAAAGAATATATGGGGTAGCATCTCTAGGGGATCCTGGAGTATGTGTGCCCTCAGCTATGAAAAACCCTTGGAATACTGTATGTTCCTATTTTTGCTTCCTTAGCTGAAGTGTGTTCCTTTACATTGTCTGCGGGGCCTGCGGTGTGTCTATTCACAGCTGGAAGCTTTGACGTGTTCCAAATGTGTGACCTCTCTGAAAGTGAGTGGGCATTCCTTATAATCTGCCTTTTGCCTTGGAAGAGAAGGAACAGTTGGTTTTAGACATATTTCTTGGAGAGATTGTTCCACATGAGGTTCAGTTCTATTAATATTTTGCTCAAGGTTTTTGTTTTTTATCCAAAGCACCTGTGAGAATCTGTGGAACTTAATACAGAGGCAAGTGGATGCACTTGCTTTTTTCTCTGCTGGCTGTTTTGCCTTACTAAAATTACTTCCTCCTGCCAGTTTCTTGCCCCATGAGGAACAGGTTTTGATAAGAATATATGATACTTGAGGAAAGAGTTAAGTGCTCCTCACTCCCTCAAACCATCATTGTCCTCTCCAAATTATTGGTTCTCACCATTGATTTGGCTGTTTTCTTGATTTAAACACTTTTCAGGAAAAGTAATGCAAGGCATGTTATATGCAGCACAAGACATAAACTTAGTCCTGCTGAACTGACACACAAACTCAATCCTGTCAGTTTTTGTACTGCACAACATGCTCTTTGATGGTATTGTGCTCCAAGTCACCATAGGCTCATTTGGCTTGCTCTATAGACTCAGTTGCATTCTGCCTTTCCCCTTCCTTGTTTTGAGTGAATGATACACACGCCCTTACTTGTTACTGCAGTAGACATTTGTTTGTAACTCTGCTTGCCTTCACCCAAGAAAAACTATTTGGGGATTCCATAATTCTGGGGAATAAAATGGTATAATAGGGCTTTCCATGATCAGAACAGTAGTCATCGTAACTCCAGAGGTGTCAGTAAGTAAACTGCATGGTTATACTACCACATATGAATACCTTATGATTCCTTGAGTGAGTACCAAATAAGAAACCTGGTGTTGAATGAAGAATGTATGAATATCTGATTCAGCATGTAAGATTTGTATGTATATGTGGGTTCTCTTTTGTAGACACATAGGATGTACAAGCTGTAGCTCAGGGACCACATGGGCATCCAAGACTTTAACTGCAGCTTCTCATGGGTGTCTTAGACCCCATTTGCCACGGCCAATTGCTAACCATCTCTCCCATCCTCTCCCAGATTGGTGTAGATTGTTCTGTTGCTTGCAACAAGAAAAGAGTTATCCGTATCGGGTCCAGGTGTATATACATGTATGTACACATGCATATGTCTTCAAGTCCTAAGCCAGCATACTAAATGATTCTTAAGGCCAAAACCCCTATACATCTCCACTCTAAACAATGGTCCATTACCTGGAAATATATTTTGCATCACCAGACCTCTTCATGAGTAACTAAGCTTCCAGGCTATAGTGAATTCATGGTTATGCAGCATGTATGCTCAGCTATGACAAGGGAAAGATCCTTCAAGGAAACAGATGCTTGAGAGATTGCATAATATAAAACAGGTACTCATCGTGAGCCCAAATACTGATCATTTGCCCAGCTCACTTCCACCCCACACCAAATCCTCAAAATTAATGAAACAAGTTATATTGTGTATTATCTCAGATGGGAAGTAGTTTAATTAAAACTGGTACCTCCAAACTTCCTGTGCAAAATATCAGTACAAGTAGTCTGTTGTTTTGCTTGTATGCCTTTGCTTTTTAGGGAGGAATAAGCTTGTGAAACATTTCACAGTATGGGGCTGGACACAGGTATTAATGAGTGGCAGGTAGCAGTTTACGCTGATATTAAAGGCTTAGTTTCAAAGACTAGTTTAAAAGTTGGTGATTTAAATTACATTTGCTTTTATTGCTGTAGGAGATTCTTTCTGCATGTGGAGGGGACTTCAGTACTGCACTTCCTTGGCTGGAGTTACAGACAGTCAACTTCAGCTATAACTCCATTGCAACCTTAGATGATTCACTGGTATGTTGGAGGGTGGAGGAGACATAGTATGTAGTGAGTACTGTTTTTTTTCTCAATGGAATACCATGACAGAAGTGACTGTTGGAAGCCAATGCCCAATTCAGGTTTACTTTACTAGCCCTCCTAGTTTGTATCTTTCTAAGAAGGTAGAATACAACTTGAGCTTCTGGATAGCATGGCCATAACTCACCATTCAGTCTTGGGACTATTTGTTGATGGATTTTACCCAATTGTCATTACTAACTACTTATTTTTTCTTTTTCTGTTAAGCAATTGTTGAATGCCCTGAAGGCTCTGGATCTTAGTCATAACCTCATTCAAGACTGTGAGAATTACCTGACAGTAAGTATCTGGTATCGAAGTCAATTCTGGCCAGTTAGTAAACTGTCGTCTTTCTTTTGATCCAGCTCTTCATACTCAGATTATTTATTTAGGTTATTGCTTGTATGAGAAATAATTTATTTCATTGGATAACACTCTTCATCTCATTCTATGTTCAATCCAGGGAAGTCATGGAAGGGCTGAGTTGGGTCTCAGTGGATGCCTTTTCTGATTTGACTGGTGTCCCTTGTGTAGGGACATCTGCAGTTGACATCCTAGGAGAAGAACTGCATTTTTCTGCCTAGCCCTGCATCCCTGGTTGCTACTGTCAAAAGTAAAAACTGCATTCATTTGGTTTATTAGGAAACATTTCATAGCCTCTTAGAGTACCATTCACCATGTTTCCTGCTCCATATTTTCTTCTCTGGAGATGCTTATCCCTCTTCCTTTTGTTTCTTTCTCACCCAGTTTCAATTTCATGGGTTTATTGGTATCAAAGAGTTTTGTTCCAAAAGTGGATATGTGTTGGCAAACTGGAAACTAGGGTAGTTCATTACAGAGATACTGAGTTCAAATCTACCTCTCATCTTTTAAAGTAAAAACAAATATTTAAGCATTTCCTGGAATATCTTATTTACGTGGAAGCAATTTTGTACACTCCAAATGCCTTTATTGCTTGTTCACATAATTATAGGTAGAAGGTAGTCATGTCTATAGGGTGAATTAATAATGCTCAGCACAGAATTTCAGTGTAGTGCATATAATTTTATTTACTTAAATTGAATGATACATCCTTTCTGTCTTCCGGTTTATTGAAGTTTGGGGTTTATAACGTTCAATAAATAATTGTGCAAAAAGCTTGAATGTTTGTAGATTTGTGAATGTTATGCCATATTAATCCTTTATTTTTGCCACAAAATTTCAATCACTACCCACAAAGTTGGTCTCCTAACAAATAATATCATTTATTAAATCCATATCCCCCTATTTTATGTAAAGGATAGTTCATTTATAATAGACATAATCAATTTTAATGTTTAACATTTGCAATCTTCTAATGAATGGTATGTTCAACTGTCATCTTACATTTTACAACACTTCATAAATATCAGTAGCAGGAGGCAAGTTTTGAGGGACAGAAGGTTCTATAAGGATGGAACTGCAGACGAAAAAGACTGAAATACAACTGGGCTGGGCACCTTCAGCAAAAGCTTTGCATGTTCTGTCCCAGTGCTTTCATATTGATATTAAATGGAAATACTGGGATAAGAGAATGGGCTGTTCTTTTACAGGGGATGGAATAGAGGTTTCCTAATTCAAGTGCTTCTGCCCTCTAATGTGTATGCTTGTCTTTAAAACCTGTATCCTGCTTATCTACCAGGAACTGAAATTAGGATCAGTGTAAAAATGCAAATTGTATGCAGCCAAATGAGCAATTACAGGTAGGAAGCTGTGCCTTTTTTGGGAGAACTGTTAGTCCTCCTTGGGTGCTGGCTTCCTCTTGCTGTGATGTTGCTGCTACTCTTAATTCCAAAGACTTCATGTGGCTGTCATGTGCTTATTTGGGCAAGGACAGAATTTAGGTCACATGCAACGCTGGCAGATTTTCTGAACATTTTAAGATAAAGAAGCTCTCTGCCAAGAACTCTAATCTTTAGACTATCATGAGCCTCTTTGGGATTCAACTGTTTGCATCAGCCACAATTAGCATGTGTTGTAACACATGAGTAGGGTGCTTTTAAGGGTATCTGTTTAGTATGGTACAGAGAGTAAGAGTGGGAATAACAGAGAGAGAAGTATGGATGAGCAGTGTTTTACCCTCTTTTCTGTCCAGGTGCTGACTGAGCTGGAATACTTAAATGTGGCCTATAACTTTCTGCCTAAGGTGCCTGATCTTGGGCTACACAGCCAGGCTAAACTGGTGACTCTGATCCTCCGGTACAATCAGCTTGATAGCATTCATGGTAAGACTGTACTGGTAAAATGGCATGATCCCGTGTTAGACTGGATTGAAGATGGGAGCACACTTTCAGTCTTTGCTTCTGACCTTACTCTGCTTCCTTCCATACAGATGTGGAGCAGCTGACCAGCCTTCAGCATTTGGATGTTGCTTATAACTTGCTCCTGGAGCACACTGTATTAGCACCACTCTCTTTGCTGCACAACCTGAGAAGAGTAAGCAGGCAATCTGGATAGGGATTTGAGGGAAGCCACTTGTGTAAGACGAGATCTGTGTAATATTGTAGGTGGCCTTCCCCAGCTGGGTGCCCTCCATATTTTGGACTTTAATGCCCATCAACATTGGGATTCTGTAGCCCCCAAACAGCTGGAAGGTACCAGGTTTGGGAAGCTTGTTCTAAGGAGTCTGGTGAAAGGGGTTTTGCTAGCAGTAATTTCTGAGCACTACCAGTATGTGGTTATTGCTATCATAATCACAATGCATAGGGCCCTTCAAACTGCAGTGGATTTACTATTAGGTATGAGGGAGGGAATCATGCTGAAAGCACAGCATAGTGTAGCAGCTGGAGTGCTGGATTAGGCCTAGGGATACCTGTCTACAAATTCCCGTTCAGCCACAGAGCTTGCTAGTCACCATTTTTCATCCCACCTGGCCTTGCAGGATTGTTGCGAGGGTGAATTATGGTTGTCACTCTGAGCTCTTTGGAGGAAGGTGGGAAACAAAACTAAAACATTTTCCTAACATTACAATATAGTTGGCATGCTGGAAAAAAATGATTGAGATGGACAAGCATTTGGCACTTGTAGTGCTGTTTAGTTACTGAAATATGGGTATTCTTTTTCCCCCTTAGCTAAACCTGGAGGGGAATCCCTTATGGTTCCATCAGAACCACCGGCCTGCTGCCATAATGCATTTGTCTCCTAGGGCCATTGCCTCCAATGTGAGTATATGCAGTGTGTGCTGTGGTTTATTATAGCTCTGACACAAAGAAATATAATCGCAACAGCTAATACTGTCCAGCTACGGTCAATTTAAATATTTTCAAATTGGAAGCAAACCCTGTGTTTATACTACAGTAGATTATTACATGCCAAAAGATTATTACATGCCTCATATTTTTTCAAACATGTTCTTGTTCTGTCACATGGATTGGGGGCATGTCAATCTGCTGCCAACCTCTATAGATTCTTATTTGCTATGCATTCTAATAAAAGAATGCAGGAATTGCTTTGCTTCTGTACCAAAGCAGCATAATTGCAGTTGTGTGAAGCATCTGGCTGTTCCTCATACTATCGCCTCCTCTCCTGTGCCAAGACAAGGAAGAAAGCACAACTGCAGATTTGGTTAATCAGTGTATGATGGCTAGAGTTCAGGATTTTAATGTCTGTATTTGTTTATTTGTCACATTCAGATTCCACCTTATCCTGTTTTACCAGGGATATATAGATTTGACCCCAACAGCCCAAAATAAAGATTTAAAAACATAGGAAATGGCTTCAAGTCATATTAGACAATTTGTTCAGCTGATCTGATAGTGCAGTCTGTCACTGTTAGCAGCTGTCTAGGGCCCCCAGTGGATGGAGTTGTTTCCCCTTCCTGTTACCCCATCTTTTTAACTGGTTATGCCATGTATTGAACCTGCAACTTTCTGTGGGCAGAACATGTATTCTGTCACTAAATAAATTGCCAACTGCCTGTCTTGGGTTTTCTAAGGCTGCAACTGTCTTTCTCTGAATATGTACTTTGTTGCCCATTGTGGTGGATATTGCCTGGTCCCAGGACCAGGATTGGGAGGAAAAAACATCCCCATGCCAACTTAATTCCATTTGCCAAAGGAGATTTAGAGACATGTTATGTCCAGTGAATTGTTCTCCTCTGCTCACCTGAGACATATGGGCATGTTTTCATTGTGTCCTAGAGTATGCAGTTCCCAAGGCCTGTTTTTTTGTTTTGTTTTTTTCAGTAGGGATGTGTGCTTTCTGTAGCTGAGGACCATGGACCTTCTGCCCTGAATATAGGGTTACCTGACTGACACAGCTCCTATTTTGTGTTTACAGAAGATGCTCATCAAACTATCAAACTAGAATTTACATTCTTTTTCTCAGCATGGTAGTGTGTAAGCATTTAGCAGTCCCCTGCTCTCACGTTGCCTGTTTTTATGTCTGTAGCAGAGCGTCTTACCAGATTGTATTTATTTGCCGAAAACAAGAGCTTGGTTTCTTTCCTCTAACTTCACCCACTCTTTAGGTGAAGATACCCAGAATAAGGCTGAGAATTTTGTATCCGTCTGCAAAAAACAGCCTTTCTGATGGGTTTACTTGAGTGACAAGGAGGAGGGGGTGCTGGTGTCCTACTGATTATGCTTTGTTCTAATTCTAGTTCCTTCTTGATGAAGAGCCACTATCTGCCTCTGACCTTCGGGTGAGTGGAGTATTTAGTACTATTTTTCAGGGATTGTGGTGGCAAGAAGGGATGAGTGCAGAACCTCTTCCTGCTGGAAACATTCTCAGCCTGGGCATCCTTTGGTGTATTGTAGACTTTTGAGACTAATGGGAAGCCAATAGTACTATTGTTCATTCAGGAAAACCTCTGTCTAGTCTGATGTCTCCATCTGAGAAATAGATTGGTATTGGCAAAGAGAACTGCCCAAACAGTACTAGCTAGCCTCATCTCCAGAGGAAGAGTTGTGGGGGGTGGAAAGGAAGAAGCTCTCAAATGGGCTACCTTACCATTTCAGGGCCAATTCTGTCTTTCAGCATCACGCAAAACTGGACCAAGCTGTTGTTCAGCCACTGTATGCAGCAGCCTTGGAGAGGGCCACAATAGACCGCAGTGCCCTGGAAAGTTCTTGTGCTGCAGATCAAAGTGAAAGCCAGTCTCCTGGAGAGAGCAAATTGGCCAGACACCTGCATCGAAGGAGAACTAAGGTGGTGGGAATGGGGGAAGGTTGCAGAGAAAACCCATAAACATGCTGTTTTCTGCTGAAAACCTAAAATTAGACTAGAATCTCTAACACTTATAGACAGTCCCTCTTTACAGAAGTGTGAAGCAATTATGATGGTGTTAAGCTGTCATTGAAGAACCTGGGAGAGCCATCCCTGAAATTTACTTGCAAATTGTCTCTGTTTCAGGGGAAAGTTAAAGTGCGCCGGGCCAGCATTTCAGAGCCCAGTGATACAGAACATGAGTCCAGAACGCTACCCCTGTCAGCAGGTGAGAATTCACATTATAATAGGGCTGTCATCTGGATGTACTTTAAGAGTGCTTCTTATTTGGTGTGCATGTGTGTGTCTGTCTCCCAAAAGGTATAGTTCGGCAACACCAGGCGGAGATGGAGCGCATGGATAGTTTCCGGGATCGTTTTGGTGAACACTGGCTCCAGTATAGGCGACACCTGGAAGCCAGTGGACAAGCAGGGCCTATCACTCCCTCTGGCAGCCCCACAGTAGAATATCTAAGCAGCTCGGGTGGGACTTCTGAACATAGCAAGAGCCCAGTACTGGAGCAGAAGACTCTTGAAGATGCAGAAGGAAAAGAACCAGAACTGCTGCTGACTGAAGTTGGACCGGAAGGTCTCAAGGAAACAGTGGAAACAGAAGAGCTGGTGGCAACTAATGAAGATAAAGATCAGGAGGAAAAACTGGAAGGTAAATCATGCTGGGCCACGATCCATTTCTATGGGTAAGTGAGATGCTGTGGGCATTTAGATTCTGCATAGAGTTTCTCAAAGATGGTTCTACCTGAAGGCCATTGTGCAGTATGTTTGTCTGCTGTATTTTTAACTCTGTCTTGCTTTTAGTTTATTTCTGTCATGTCTTGTATCCTTTGACTGTGTCCTGTCCCTGGGTAAACCATTTGAGCCTTGAGTCTGTTATTAGGGTCATTCTCCTGAAGGAATCTTTGAACTTCCAGAAGCAATACTTTCCAGTATAGACAGCTCACTCATTGGCCTTGGAACCTGCATGGAATGCTGTGCATATGATGCCTTTATGCACATTCTGGGAACCACCTCATGAAATCATGGCCATCTGATTCCACGTAAAAATCAGTGTCAGGTCTTCACTGGAAGACAAATCTAAATAAATAAATGGTTCCCATTACAGTCCCAGATAGAGCAGAGCTGACTGTCTTTTAATTTCAGTTAAGCACCCCTGATGATGTTACACCATGGCCTAGGCTGGGGATTCCAGTCCTGTGCTTCTTCACAAAGAACATGTATGCCCTGGTCAGTGCCCAGAGTCCTTGCTGTGTATGTCTATTAAGTTCGGCATGTTCTTACTCCCAACTTCCTTTATTTCCTTGACACCTAGTAGCAGAATCCCAAGTGATATCAAACAATCTAAAATTAAACACGCACAAATTGCTCAGAGAGAAAATATGGGAGCTTAATGTCAAATCAAGAAAGTTTGCATTTAAAAACCTCATTACTGTGGTGCAGAACTTATTTGTGGCATTGGATGCATTTTAAAGGGCCATTTAAAACAGAATGAGTCTTCCTGAGAAGTGCAAAAATTAATGCCATTCTAAGCTGGCTAGTTCTTCACAAACTTACAACTTCCCTGCATGTCACTAGCAGAAAAGGACATCCTAAATGGCTTGTCTGATTTTACCTGTCTACTGATAATTCCTGCAAAATAGACCCTTTGTTTCCATTATGCTCTAATCCTGCTCCACACTTTACTCCAATGAAAAAGCTGCCTTGGTTCTTAGTAAATCAGAATACTGAAAGATACTTGCTTTTCAGAAACCAGTTTGACAACCTCAACTCTGTTTTCCTTTCTTTTACTAAACACCAACTGAACGTTTTCTGTTTAATTCTCTTAACTGTACAAGATCTGGTCCACTGTGTTCTTCCATAAGTGTTGATGAAAGCGTCACAGAATGTTTATTAAAAGGAATGTATTAATTGAAAAGAAAGGGACTAATTCCTGGAAATGGGTCTGGCTTCCTGTTTTGTGAAGCCCAAAATGTGTTTGCCATTATGGCAGATGCTCTCTTGCTATTTTAAAAAAGCAGACACTGGAGTGACAAGTCTGCGTTCCTGAAAACTTCACACCTACAGTGAACAATTTCCATTATTTATCTGTTTTCTACATCCACTATGGCTTTGCAGGCTTTTGACTTTTGGCTTATGATGATGATGATGATTTATATAATCTCTAAAGATGTGGGACTTCGCAGTCTTTCATAGTTGCTGGAATTCTGGATAATGAACCAGATCGACTAATACTTGTGTTTCTGTTTCTGTTAGCAGTGGACCTCTGCCAGCCAGTGCTGGTAAGCCAGATAGAAGATGATTGCGACCCAGATCCAGACTGGATCTTCCTGAGAATCACTGCCCAGCATGTGATGGAGGTGGAACTGAAAGCAGCTAGGGTCCTGCACAAGCTGGAACTGCAAAGTCTTCAGAAAGTAGAGACTTCAGATATGCACTGGAGGAGGATGGTTAGTTGCAATTGCTCCCACAGTTGAGAGTTATTTCTAATAGTCTGGCCACTATGCAGTTCCAAGTGTCTCTCTGAGCCAATGTGAAAAGGTATTAGGCTAGCTCCATGCAAAGAGATTGGAGCATGCGGTGCATATACATACTTAGTTCAGTGGGATGAGATAACAGTGCAGAGCAGTCAATGGTACTGGGCAAAGTGCACTCAGCAAGAAGACTGTGTGTCAGTGGCTTGTCTGCTTTGTTCATGTCTTTTGTTCCCAATTTGCAATACATGCCACAGACTTGCCCTAGTATAACTGTTTTCATCCCTGAGGCAGAGCTGGTTCATTCTCATTCTTGTCCTCTCCCTCTCCCATACACATACACAAGTACATATTCTCCCTGCTTCCTAGTAATGTATGGCAGCTTTATTTTATGGTTTCTGGAATGATACTGTAGAAGTTTAAGCCAGCTTGCTTGCTTTCACATTATTCAGGAGTCCAATGCTAGTACTGTCAGCACGTGTGGAGAATCCAGTTCTCTGGCACTTGGTGGACAGTACAGTTCTTTGGTCTGTTCAGTCCAGCTGAGGAAGGAACTAGCTTGAGCACTGCATCGGTATATAAATGAGGCCTCCATGGACAAAAGTCTCCTGTATGCTTGTTTGGTTGATGTTCTTGTGTGTTGGGGTCTGTTCCATCATATCCCCAATACACTGCCTCTTGAGAGTGGGCATATTTTAGGGTATGATGGACTGTCTGTTCTCACCTCACTGCACAATCTCCCTGAATGGATCCTGCCATGCAAATACAGTGGTACCTTGGCTCACGAACGCCTCAGTTCATGACCAAATTGGGTCGCGAACAGAAATTTCAGAAAAAAATTGCCTCAGTTCGTGAACTCCACATTGGGTGATGATCACGATCATGGTTGCAACCAGGATCCTGGTATGGATTAAGTTCGTGAGCCGAGGTTCCACTGTATAGTTGAATGTTGGGGACAGAATTCAGCATCTTGAAGAACATTTCTCCCTTCCTGGTAGAAACAAATGGATAGCTACTACTCATGAATTAAATTTAATAGGGACAAATGCCAAATTCTGCACCTAAGAAGAAACCACATGCACAAGCTGGGAAATACTTGGCTCGACAATGCTGCAAGTGAGAAGGATCTTGGAATTGTTGTAGATCACAAGCTGAATATAAGTCAATTATGTGATGTGCCTGTAAAAAGGGCAAATGCTATTTTAGGCTGCATTAATATAAGTATCACTTCCAAATCCCATGAAGTACTAGGTCCCCTTTACCCAACACTGGTTAGGCTTCATCTGGAGTACTGTGTCCAGTTCTGGACACCACAGTTGAAGAAAGATGCAGATAAGCTGGAATGGGTTCAGAAGAGGGCAACAAGGATGATCCGGAAACTGGAAACAAAGCCCTGTGAGGAGAGATTGAAAGAACTGGGCATGTTTAGTCTCAAGAGAAGACTGAGGGGAGCTATGATATTCTTTCAAGTGCTTGTAGAGTGCTGTCACAAAGAGGAAGAACAGAATCTCTTCAATCACCCCAGAGTGCAGGACACACAATAATAGGCTCAAGCTGCGAGAAGCCAGTACTGTTGGAGCAGTATGACAATGGATCTAATTACCTAAGGAGGTTGTGGGCATTCCCACACCAGAGACACTCAAGATGCAACTGGACAGCCATCTAAGAGCAATGGTTTAACTTGGAGTCCTGTACTGAGCAGGGGGCTGGACCCGAGGGCCTTCTTGTTCCTTCCAATTCTACTATTCTGTGATGCTGTAATGTGAAGATGAGTAGTGAAATTGCTGAATGTGCATAATTCTTGATAGTCACAGAATTCAGGTAAGCTTGGCAATGAGGCTTTTGCTTGGCTCTTCATGCAGAATTAGAGCCTTGCTGGATCAGACTGAAGGCCTGTTTAGTGCAATCTTTTGTTCCCGCTGTGGCCAACCACTGCCCATGGAAAACCCGCCATCATGACACAAGTGCAACAGCATCTTCCCACTCGTGTTCCCTGCTAGCTCTGCCTCTGGGACTGTATATACTCTGCACTGCAACAGTGAATGGCTGCCACTGCTGACCTAGTTGGTGCTCCTTTAACTTTGAGCTGCTATGTTCACAGTGGTGCCTAATGATGATGTTGAAGGGAGATGAGGCTTCTTTTACTGGGTTCTGTACTTTTTTTGCCTCTTCCTTGAAGGACCTGGAACGTGTGTTTCCTGTTCTTACGCTACATTTCAGCTACATCTGCAAGGACCGTCAGAAGCGTCGCTATGTGATACTGGATGACCAGCCTGAACTGCGCGTACAGGTGAGTTCATGATGACATTGGAATGGAAGGGGCAGGTGTTACCCTCGCAGGTCTTAGTTATTGAAGTTTTTAGAGAAGACGAAAGTGATATGCAGTAACCCACTGGATAAATTTGGCCCATCTAGTCCAGCATCATGTTCCCCATAGTGGCCTCTGGAGTGTCTCTGTGAAGCCCTCAAAGTAGTCCTCCGGAGTTGTCTTCTCCCCATTACCCCATTACTCCACAGCTATTTGCACTCTCCCTCTAAAACCTGGATGTTCCAGGTAGCCAGGATGACTAATAGCCATTTGGGTAATAGCTATTACCATGATGTCTCTTGGCTATTATACATTATTACTAAAAGTCACTTTTCCTTCATGAATTTGTTTTACCCACCTTTAAGGGCATCTCAACTAGTGGTTACTGCTTCTTGAGACAACAAATTTCTGCAGGTATGCACTGGGTAAAGAGATGTTTCCTTCTGTTTTCCTGAATTTCCTCTTGCTAATTGGCCTGGAGTGAAGGGCCATGCTTGCTCCTGGGCCCCCTGTCTCCCAGTAATCTCTACCTGTGACTAAAGTGCAGTCTGTAATATTTGGCTTAGCCTGAAGAGCGGGAGGGGAGGCAGCTGTTGCCTGATGTCCATTGGCAGCCCTTCTGCCCCTATCTTGCTGCTCTTTTTAGGACTTGCTCAGTGTGCTGGTACCCACTCTAGAGAAAAACAAAGAGAAGACCAGAGGTCAGGCAGAGGGAGGCCCGAAGCTCCAGTGCCTGAAATGCAAACAGGAGTTTGCCGGGTGCCCGATGCTTGGCTGGCAGAGTCCAGGCCCTGCTAAAGAGGCTGCAACTTTCTCTGAGCAAGGTATGGGGTACTTGCTGAAACCTTGCAGTTGATTATATGGCCCAGCTCTGAGCTGCTCTGAGTGACATGGGGGAGGGGTAGCCCGTGTAGTTTTGTAGTGAGGGTTTGGCTCCAGGGCTGCTTTTTCAGCCTTGGCTTGCTGCCTAATCTTGGAGGGATGCCTCTCTTAAAATCTGCTCCTACTGTAACATGGAATCATAACTTTTAAAGTCTCCAAACATTGTTAGAACTGGTAGGTATGCAAAAAAAATCTGTCAGTGGTTCAGTAGTCGGCCATTTGTAATGTAGTTGCTTTTGCTTGAATAAGGAAAGACTCAAGTGGATTATTAGACCAGGCTCCCACTTTTTTGAATTGCAGCATTTTCTGACTCTAGGGAATTTGGGGACTTTAATTTTCTTAGAACTTTAAGGACCTATGTCTTCCTAGATTGGATTAGTCTTCCACTACATCTGTGTTATACTAGATCTTTTAATGCATTATTGTTATGTTTGTGTAACATTATGATTATATTATTTTTGTCTGGCTTCACATTTACTTTCTGTTGTGAGCTAATCTGGCATTAGTCATTATTTTGGCTATTTAGGTGAATTCCTTTTGTGGGGTGATACTCTAACTTTGTAACAGAAACTTTCTCCTTTCTATACTCAGGCTTGTCTGTAAAAGACTGAGACATATATTTTAAAGCACTTTGTGGCATAATTAGCCAACTGTTTACACGAATGCTTGACAATAGAGAAAATCCAGTGGATGGCCTTGGAAACTCTGAAAGGAAAAGGCAGGGTGGCTGGAGTAACTCATGGAGCTGGAGGTTACTGCAGACCTTGGGCTCTGGGAGGAGAGCCTGTTGCTTGACCGCTGCCTTGAGAGAAGGACTGCGGCATACAGAAATGGTTTGCGTTGTTCCTTTCCTCCTCCAGACACTGCTGCTTCCAGCGAGCCCATCATCTGCCCCAGTTGCTCCAGTGACCATGTGGTGATCTTGCCGTGTGAGAGATGTTCCAGCTCACCACTTTTCCCACAGGACTGCCTTGGTGAAATTCAACAGGAGGCAGAGTCAGGAAAGTTCTATATCGGGGAAGACAACAATTCCGAAATGGGAACTGGTTCCAGTACCCAAATTCAAGAGCTCAGCAGCGAACACAGCAGCATGGCCCATTCTAGCTCTCAGAGTTCTGAAGGGGCTGATGCTAGCCGGAAGACTTTGAATTCCAAGGGTCACTATTCTTCCCTCAGCCACACAGACACCAATGCAGGGAGCCTGATGGGGAGCTATCATTACAGCACTTCCCGTGGTCCTACTCCTTCCCAGCTCTCCCTGAGTTCAGAGCATGAAGAGCACTGGAACCTTAGCCCCCGTGAGTGGCCAGTGGTGTGGGACTTGGCATGAGTGGGTCTGTCAGGAAACTGGGAGGAGTAAGGTGCAATTGGAATTGACAGAGGAGTCATTCCCAGCTGAGAGTTAGATTTTAACTGTAGAGCATGTCCGTAAGGCAGTCTGCCATTACAGTAGATGATTGCTGTGCAGCAGTCAATAAAGCATGAACTCCATCTGCTGGTAGCGAAGGGCATTCTTTTAAGTGCCTTTTAATAATTTTCAATGCCTGCTTTAAATGCAGCCAAGGGGCTTGCTGAGTGATGTGTAAATGCTGCTAAAGTTTTAATGATGGTTAGTAGTGCCAAAGGGAAGCGACAGCAGCCAGTTAGGATTGGCTTAACCTGGGTTTGCCTTAGAGAAGGCCTGTGGCTCCTTGCAGCAATTCCAAAACATCAACTGTATCCAGCCCATTTCCATTTCGTTGTAGGAGTATCTGGCCCTAAACAGTCAGCAGTGGCTGTGGCAGGAGAATTTCTGTATTGCTTCTCCTGCCTGAATTGAGGTGCATCATGGACTTGATTTCAGTGTTTTAGCCATTGGAACCAACTAGCCAGACTGGATGGCCTGCCCTTGCCAATTTCCACACTTCGTGCACAGTAATACTTTGTGCACAGTAATAAACGTAATGTGAGACTGGGACATATGAATCCTGGTATGATAATCGGTGAGCAAGAGGTAGCAACAGTCCCCTCCTATTAGGTTCATTCAGTTACAAGTCCAGGCTTGCTGTTTCATAAGTGGAAGAGAAGGGTTTTAGTTTGTGTGAACTGCTGGCTGAGCGAACTGTTTGTGTGCTGTTGCTGAGTTCAGCAGGAAGACTAGCAGGTGCTTTTGGAGGAATGAAGCAGAGTAATAGTTGAGTTCCATGGAGTGGCCAAGGCAAGAGACTGGGATAACTGAGAGAATTTTGCAGAGAGACATGTAAGATGGAGAAACAACGGAGAGGGAACAGAGATTATATTTCAAAGAAAGGAAAGTACATTAGGGTGTTCTAAGAGCATAGTTCTATAGATAGAAGACTTTTTCTGTCTAAACATGCATAGGTTTGCACTCTAAAAAGGGGAAGTTAGACACATGGGCTAAAACAGAATAGATAAGTAAAATGAGACACAAGGCTTCCTAGTTAGTGCTACATTGCAGCCCTCTTGAATGAAAGCTAGAAAAGCCGTCCTTGGAATCATTTGAGTTCTCTACCCTGTTCTACCGGTCTAGCTGCAGTGAAGATTCCACGATAAAAGGAGAGGGTGTGAGAATGCTGTTATCTCTGGGAGATGGGTCACATGGGGCTACCACCACCACCTAATCTGTCCCTTTTCCTGACTTGCAACTCTAGAGGGTGTAAGTCTTCATGGAAAATGTGATATTAGATAGCGGTGTCCAATGTGAGCAAAGGCGGAATATGAGCACGTTCCAGCAGAGGGAGTTCTCTCTTTAGAAAATAAAAGTCTTCTTAGCTGCAGCTCACTGAGTCTTCGTCCTATTTGGCTGAGCCAGTGAATCTAAGCATAATGGCCTGCATTAGAAGTATTCTAAACTTTGCTCTCGATTTGAGGTGTCCTTGTAGTAGACCCTGGCCAGCAGGTTGATAGCTGTGGTTGATATGGAAACCAGTGACTACCCAATCAAATACTGGTTTTTTGCCCCACCCCACTGTGATTAATGCTATTGCTTTCCCCTCCTAGCTGACAACAGTATATTGGATATGCGGGACTTCTTTTCTGTGGACCATCGATTAAAGCTTTATTTGGATATGGAGATCTTTGGGAAGGCAGAAGAGTTCAAATGCTTTGTCAAGGTATGATAACTGGCGCTTGCCAGGGTTGACAATTTAAGATACTGCTGGGAGTGTAATTGGATTTATAATGGCCCAGTGGAATGAATCGTGTGCTTTTTGGAGGCTTGGCATTCTCTGATCGAGAGCATATATTCTGCCCTGCTTTTTCTAGGTATCTATAGTGAAAACTGGCCGGCTTGGGGAGTTCTTGGCACTCATGGTGGTTTCAGATGTCCATCTTCATGTGTTGGAGATAAAAGGGGAGATAAGGTAAGCAGTGATTGTGGGGGACACATCTCACTCAAGTTCAGTTTTTTTGTCTCTACATGCTCTTGCTACAGTTAAGAGAGCTGTGAAGATGGCATGCACACACACACAAAATGCTACCTTTGGTCAAGTAAAGCACTGGTCTATTTTATCCAGCATTGTCTACTCTGGGGATCTTGGGCAGAAGTCCTTCCTGTCATCTTTTACTCAAGGTCCTTTATCTGGTGATGCCAAGGAACATCCTGGGTTCATGATCTTTATACAAAGCCTGTGATGTACCCCTGAGCTGTGGTGCCTCCCTTTTATGTCTTTTAATTTTTTTACCACTCTTCAGCTGAGTTTCTGGGGCACTTTAAAAAAGATAAGAAATACAGGGATATTAAAGGTTTTTTTAATTATATCAAACAAATACAATTTTGCTTGGCACCAAAATGGTAACAATGTTTGTGCCAGGCCAACCTCTTTCTTAGGAGGGAATTCACAGATGGGATGAAACCACTGAGAAGGTTCTCTCTGGTCATCATCGGTCTCATGTCAGATAGCTCCAAGACCTGGAGGAGAACCTCCAAACAGGATGTTGGTACATGGACAGGTTGGCATGGGAGCTGGCCTTCTAACCTGAAACATGCTTTTCCCTTCTCAGTGCTACTCTCTGCCAAACAAGGCACCCTGTGTACTTGATCCCTCCCCCTACCCTACTAGGTGGCATGGGCCCTACCTTTATATGTGATGGCTTCTGCATTCATCTTTGCTAGGGGACAGCCATCAGATTGGCTGAAGAAGTGTGACCATCACTGCCTGTCTGACCTTTCCTGCTTGGAAGTAGGGCTGTGCCATCAGAGCTTGCATATGGCATTTGTGAATCCCTGTGCTTCCTATACCCTGCTGTTTCGCAACCAGAGCCGTTGCAGAAGATTTCTCCAGTGCCTGACATGTAAGAGCGGGTATTGGGTTCTGTGCATGTGGACAAGCTTCACTTTCTTAGAGGTTGAAGGACTTGGATGTCAAGAGCTCAGAAGACATACAGAGGATCTGAGCTTTCCATCTTGGGACGGGGGGGGGGGGGCTGTATGAGAGAGAGAGAGAATCAGAACAAAGTGATGCACCTTAAGTCATCTTGTTATGGTATTCCTTGTATTTGGTGTGGCTTGTTGGCTTTCAGCTCTTGCTTGGTCTTCAAGTGCCAACTGTGCTAATTTGACTCTTCTGAGGCCTTTATGAAGGAAAGCTCTCTTCACTGGCACAGTACAATCTGGTCTCAATAGTTGCCTTTTACTGACTGTGCCCTTAGTCCAGGAAAATTTAGCTTAAAACAGAAGTTCTTGGTTATGTAATAATGGCCTTCAATGTGCTGTCCAGATCTCTCACAGGAATTGCCAGCCAAAAGCAGAGAAAAGATCCCAGATGTTACTGTGGTGGAAATGAACCCTCAGCATCCATTGTGGTAAGAAGCTTGGCTTTTGTGCAATGTGAATTGGGTTTTAGTCCTCATTCAGTGGTGGTGTGACAGACATGTAGAGGAAACTTCAAGTTGTGCAAGAGAGGTGAACTGGCTGGCTGGCTGGGAGGGCATCAGCTGAAGGTGAATATACCAGCAGGCTCACTACAGTCCTTTGCTCCTGTGTCTTAGGCCCTTGATTGACAAGGACCTAGCAAGAGAAGCTGCATGTGGCTCAACCAGACCCTTCTTCTACTTGTTGGCATATCTCATCCAAGGTATTGTCTTGGGGGTGATCTTCCTGTAGTTATCTAGTCCAACGGCAATAAGAGAATGGTAATGTGTATAATTTGTGTTTCATAATCAGCCCATGCAACTCTTTTTCAGGGACTTCTGCCTTGCCTGTGACCTTGCTCAGCACCCGTAGTAACATATTGCTGGTGGAGGAAGATTACCACTGCCAAAAAGGGGCATCCTGCTCTAACTCAGACAGTGGTGTTGAGAAGGAGTCTAGCAACTACTTCCAGCTGAAAGAGAATGAGCCAATCAGTAGCATCATTGGTGTTATACTTTACCGTTTTTCCCCTTCTGATGTGAAGCTGCAGCTGTATGATGAGGCAAGTAATGGTGCAAAAAGGCTTCCTTCTGGGATACTAAAATGGGTGAGAGGATTGGAATGGTACCAGGCAAGTGTTCCTTAGAGAAACATGAGCACTATTATGTCTCTTCATTCCTTTAGCTAAATCTACACATCCTTGGCCATGACCCAAACAGTAAAGCACTACTTGGGCAGGCATAAAAGCCCAGATCTACAAATACTGCTGCCGATGCCAATCTGAATGGCAACCTGCATTCAGTCCAGGGGCTTATCACAGAATTTGTCTAGTCCCTGATGAAGTTGAATTCTGCCTCCTCCCGCTGCAGGTTCTAAAGGTAGAGAGCACTTGGCATCTGCGAACAGAGTGTCCAGACCTGCTGGTTGAGCTGGTGGAGTGGCTGCGTGTTCCTTGGGAAGAGATGTTCTCAATTGCTCTCCGTAAGACGGTGCTTGAGGTGTTGGAGTGAGTGAAGGAAAAACTGACTGAAGTGCTTCTGTCCCTGTTGGAATGGGAAGAAAGGGTTCGAGCCACATCCTTGTCTCTGATGCACGTCACCGATTTTGAATGTTGCTGCTGTTGGAAGTTCCAGCAACATCTAATACCTGCAACTGGATAGTTCGCATCTATCCTTGGTTTTTGACAGCATGAACTCAAGGCCTCCCAAGCGGCTTTGTAGGTCACTTCTTGGAGGGAAGGAGAGGCAAGCCTGCCACCCATTCCTTCCTGTTGGACTGGAGGAGGTCTGGAGTGGCCCCAAGGCTAATCCTAGAATGTCTGCAACAGTTACAATGTGCACTCGTCACTTTCTTTTAGGTGTCCACTGCTGGAGACGCTAAAGCAGGCCGTGTGGGGGGGGGGGGGTCAGTCAGTTTGGATGGTGCACGTTGCTGGGCTGTGCTGATTCAGATATAGGGACCTGTTGCTCTCACTGCAGCCTAGAATGTTCTGGACTTCCTTGTTCAGTGACGTAGGCTCACATTCCAGATTGTTCCAGAATATATGCCGGAATTTGTGTCCCTGTGCTGGCAGAACTGTTTCTAGGGATAAGTTGACTACTTGGGCAGGGGTTTAAGAACTTTCATACACTTTCCCTGTGGATGTGGAGGTTCTTGAGCACTCAGGGTATGAGTCACTGGAAGCCATAGCCTTCCTTGGGCAAGATAAACAATGGTCATTTTTAATTGAGACTTTTCTGGTGTTTAATAAAAATGTTCTTTTAATTAACCTTTTGTTTTTCCTGAGATAATGTAACTCTCTGTATCACCCCCTGGATGCGTTTGGCTCCAGCTTCCAGCATGGCTGACTGGGGGATGCAAGGAGTTGTACTCCAGCACAACTGGAGGGCTCCAGGTTTGAGAAAGCTGTCCGACACAGTTTAGATCTTGCAAGCAACTGCAGCTGCCACTGTTACTTAAGCATCAGAAGAAAATACTACATTTTAGTATTAAGAATATGATGGGATCTCAAAGTACAGGTAGAAGTATGGGAGTCTGAGCTCAGGCAGTTGGCACTGAGCTTAGCACTCCAGTCACCCCATCGGGAGCTTGGGCGGGGAGGGGGGGAGAGTTTGGCCATAAGCCTGCTGGGGATCCTCACTTTTCTCAGGTTGACACTGAAGGGAGATGTGCAGAAACTTGTTCCTGTGCAAATATGCTGAACTATTGCGGCTTGTAGTGTCCTTGTTTGGTGGTCTCCTTCCATTTGGGTAGCTCTTTCGTAAACGTGGTAGGCATGCATTGGAGGCCCTGTGCTTGGAGAATTCATAGACCAGGGAACTATATAGAATAATGTACATTTCCTCTCCCCTTGTTTGTGCATTTTCAGGCCCTTTCTGGTCATACTAAGCTGAGGACTTGAGTTTCTTCCTGGATTAGCCTAGGAAGACTGCTGTCAAAAGTTGATCTGTTCCTCCAGAATGCCCTCAAGCACAGAAGTATCACAGTATGTTGCATGACCAGTTAGCTGACCTTCTGCATTCTAAAGAACAAAGCCTGTCTTGATCTGCAGCCCTGACTAACAAAGGGCTGAAGTAAAGACACAATTATTGCAAGAATTGAGGGGTTTTGTGGATTTGGTGAAGAAACTGCAAAGAGCCAGCTGCTAGGGAGGAGGCCTCTACAGCGTGCCACAGAACGCATTTGTTTTGGGGAAACAAGGGCCAGATCCTTTCTTAGTTTTTATGAGGCACAAATTCCCTGCCTTGCTTGAGTTTCTCTTGGACAAGTAAATTTGTTAACTGTTGGCTTAGACAGGAAACAGAAAAATTACTTTCCCTGTTGTTGCTCTGCAGTGACTCTGGTCTGCCTCTCTGTTCAGCTAGCTGATTACTCAAGAAGAGGCAGCAAGTGGAGCACAGCTTCAAAAGAACTACTTCCTGGTTGACTGGGGAACCACTCTGGTTTGTTTGCTGAATTGGCACCCTACCCTTCCAAGAACGTACAGTACTAATCAGTCTTAATACCCTGTAAACTTCAATTAAGTTATGCTTAGGATTAGTGGAGAAAGTCATCCTTAGGAGTGATGTGTTTTCTGCATTCATCCAAACTCCACTAATCCCACACTGAGGGCTCAGGTTACAGAGGTTATGGTGCCTTCCCTGGTCCATTCCCCTGACATATTTTTAAGAAATAAAGACAAGAGCCTTGCAACACCTTAAAGGCTAACAATTTTACCTGGACAAAAGCTTTTGTGGACCATAGACCACTTCATCAGATGCATCCAATACAGTGGTCTAGAGTCCATTCATGGATATGTCAAACAAATTACTTAGCCTATAAGGTGTCTCAAAGTTTTTTGTTACTTTTGCTGCAGTAGACTAAGGCAGCCACCCAACGGGAATTTTTAAAGTAAATGTGGTACTGTGTAAACTGACTTTCTAAATAATGCTGCTGCTTCAAATCTCACTTCTCCCTTTACCCTACATTTGTTTTTTAAACATTTTTATTAATACTTGAGGCTTGCAACCCGATGCCAACATCAGTCATGTGTCCTAGAGGTGGATGTTCTGCACAGTCCTTCCTTCTGTATACTCATTTTCATACAGCCTGCTGCATGTGAAGATCTGTGGAGGGGGCAGTGATCTCACATTAGTCGAGCAGTTAAGGAATTTTCTGCTAGGCTGAAACTGTAGTCATACCACAATATTGGGCAAAACAACAGTCTCTGCTAAGGGTCCGTCTTTCACTGATCTCAGATTCTCATAATGTATGAGAATCCTTTCTCACCTTCCTAACTACATCGAATCAGGAGGCAGAAGAATCTCTCCTTGACTATCATCTCTACAAACAATTCTTGTGCTAAGAAATCTAAGATTCTATGTGAGTAAGTAACACAAAAGAAGGTTTCTTTCTCTTTGTAAAAAGACCGTTTCTTTCTACCATGTGTCCAGTTTGTATCCTGAAAGGAAGCAAGTCACAATTGTTTGGCCAGCCGTAAAAATAGAGAGTAGAGAGGAATGTTTGGTATTCACTAGCAAAAGTGGCTGTGTTTCCATTGCCTTCCCTAGTGCAGGAATGGAGCTTACCTGGGTTCCTTTATCATGGAATTGTGTGTCATCTTGTAGATGAAGCTTATTTTCAAATAATGGACAAGAAGCCACTTCTTAAGCCGTTTTGGAAGGAGGTAAGACTGTAGTAATGAAGCCCTTTTTTTTAGTGCTCTGTACTAATGACTGTACTGGATATAGACATAGACTGGATATAGATACAGGCTAACTAAGGATAGAGACCACCCTCCATAATATGGAATGAACTCTAGAGAAACTTACCTGTTGCTAACATTACAAGCACCAGACAAAAAAGTTTTAACCTGTTCTAAGTATAATTTATTCTAAGTATATTATTCATTGTTGCATATTATGATTTATTTACTCACTGTCCTGAAATCCAAAAGATTTAGAAGGGCTTAAAATAAACTATAAATAAAATGCAGACCAAATGGCTTTGGTGAGGAAAAGAAGTATAGACGTTTATTAAATCACAATCAGTGATGACTCCCTCACCCTAACCTTTGCAATGCATTCAGTGGCACAACAGAAATAGTACTCTAGCTGTAAACCCTGGACTGTTTCCCACAGATTGGTTTGTTTGAAGATGACAAGTTGCCCTGGCAACCCATAGCTAGTTCTGGGAGTTGTTTCACCCATGCTGAGTTGATGCATCATCTGCAGTCAAGCAACCATCATGGGTGAAGGGAAGCAGCAACTCCTTGATTAGAGCAGTAAAACTGCCTTGCCACTCTTCCTATGCTTGCCCAGGCTACCATCAATGCAGTCACCTCAGAAGTGCCCAAGTAGCATTTTGGGGCAGCCAGCACTAGTTCTGTGTTCCCTGCCACAATCACATGTCCTTTGTGCTTGCTGAGGCTTTTTCAGGGATCACAAGACAGGATTTAACAGCTAGGGACAATGCTTTCAAAATGCCCAAGCAACACTTTAATGGCTATGTCCATCTAAAAAAAATGGAGCGCCCTGCCACCCTGTGCCAAAGATGAGCAAAAACTGAGATTCTGTTTGGGGGCTGTTACGCAGAGCCCCGTGATTCAAAGACAAATTTTCATCTGTTCTTTCCTACTCCCTTATTCAGCTTTTAGTGAAGGGGAGAACTTTGGTGACAGGGAATCTGGCTATATTTGCAAATTTCCACACATGCTCTTAGTTCTAAAAATGTGAGGGCGGAGTGCTGTAGCTGGTGGTGCTTATCTGCTGTGTTGATGGTTGCTACTGATTTAGTCCATCCTCCCTTAAACTGGTGTCCTCCATGTATTTGGACTCGAATACCAAGTTAGGGAAGTCTGGACTAACTCCCAAGTTTTCTGCTCATTGGTCACGCTAGCTGTGGCTTATGGGAATTGAAATCAAACAATATGACATCAGGTTGAGAATGGCTATTGGTCCCATCCTCCAGTGTGGCCAGGGCTGGGATTAGCTGCAGTCTTCTGCTCTTCATCTCCTGCTGCGATGATTGTGTACTAGCAGGGAAGGGATTTATATAGAACTTCGCATGGAAGGGAGGTAGGATCTGATCTGGCCATTTTGCTGCTGCTTCCCCACTGCTTCCCATGTTTCAATATCACAGGACATTGTGCGCAGACTACAAATGGACTAATGCCGATGTTAGGTGGCCTGGTAACAATCTTATCCTAGTCCATTGCGCGAAATGTTGTCCATTTATTTACCAATCCTTTCTTCAAGGTACTTGTGGTGATATGTGTGAATTCTTCTCCCCAGTTTTATCACAACTGCCATGCATGTAGCAAAGGAATGACTGGCCTAGGATCACCCACTGAGCTTCATAGCTGAGTTGGGATTTAAACCTGAGTCTTCATTCCTAATCAACTGTTCTAACCACTCTACTGTGCTGCCTCCAAAATACAGATGTACTACTCAGTAGCATTTCTTCATCTCCAAAAAATTCTGTTTGTGCATAGAATACAGATTGAAACATGGCAACGTATGTCAAGTTTTAGTTTACGTTTAGTTTCCAAATATATATTGTATTCTTTGATAAGTTTGTGTTCCAGGTTTGACATGTGTCTCAGTTTTATATCTTGTATTAGGGGAGAGAGAAATGATGCAACCAAAGAAGATGAAAAACAGATACTTAAAAGCTACAAAGTATAAAAAATGTCTTCTTTATTACTTGTTAAAAACTTTCCATAATGTGTTCATAAAAATGAAAATTAAGCATACCCTGTGTGTGTTAAAACATTGCTGTCCCTTTTATCCCATAGGGAAATGGAAAATGCATAGTTTGATGTACAAAAGTGACAGAACTGCTTGTGAGGGAAAGAAAAATGGCCTCTTTCAGCCCTTTTATGGTTTTGCCTCTGTTCTCCTGTGACTAAGGTTGCTTCCTGGTATTGTACTCCATGTACTGTTGGGAGAAGCTTCTGCAGCTGGTTATAAATAGGGGGCATTTACACATTGCCAAAAAAAGAGGAACTATATCATTTTTAAAAAGGTACAGATACAAATAAAATGTGCATGTGTTAAGACAGTTGGAAACAATTACATAAAATTTAAATAAAAATAAATATATTTCACCATAGTGGGGAAGACTGTAAGCCCCTGACCTGTTTGACTGCTCAGCCTGCTCTGCAGGTACATGCTGCTGAATGACCAGTTCAAGGCACTTCCTTTCGCTTCTTAGGAAACTCTCTCTAAACCAGAGTTGGAGTAGACAGCCCTTCACATACAGCAGGGGTGGGCAGGGGGTATATCTCCAGAAACCTCTACCTGCATAGCCCATTATGGGCCAGGAATGCTGGGAGCTGAAGCCCTAAACATCTGGAGATGGGTCCTCTTTCTACCCTTGACACAAAGGATCCCTTCAAATAGAGGGCTCTTCTCCATGCTCACAGTAGTTATAATGTCTTGAGTACTATCTTGATATTTTGACTGTGACTATTATAGTACAGGTATTTTATCATCTTTTCAGTGACTGGAGGTCTGTGCAGTAGGAAAGGGAAAATTTAATATAAGAATTGTCACAGGTGTGCTTATCTTTTCACCATAGGGGAGGATGGATACAAAAATAGATTTAGTGACTTAACTTTATTCAAAAGCAAATTAGTTGACATAGATCATAGCTCTGGGTTTAGGGCACTTAATCTGAAGAGTTAGAAATCCATTCATTTAAGAGCTAATAACCCAAGGCTTAAGTTAAGGAGCATTCCAGAAGCAAGTACGTAGTCACAGTCAGATTCTTAACTCTTGAAGTAGCATTAGGGGTTTAAAGCATGCAGAGATCCCGGTTCATGACAGAAGATTCAAAACTAGACTATGGTTCACAATTCCAGATGTGTCACAGTGAGAGCTGCAGGCAAGGTAGAGATGGTACCCCAAAGTAGAATCCCCATGCTTAGTGGCTCAAGCTGAATCAAGGCCAAGAACACTTGCAGCCAGACAGAGAACCTGATCTTGAGGTACTGTAGCCCTTTTGGCAGCAGGGGTCCCAGCTGAACTAAATGCCGGGGTTGAAGAATAACTAGCAAAGAGCTGTAGATCAAGCTGTAAGAAGTTGTGACAAGAAAAAATCCTGTTGTGAAACTCATTTCAGGATCTTGTATTGAAGGGGCCCATGGAATCAGGAACAAACTAAACAAGAAGTTCCCAAACAGTTACAAATTTCTCCTGTAAGAACTACTCCTGCAAAGGGCTCTGCAGATCTGGGTATCTGAGGCAAGCTTGACATTACGCAAGACTTAAAGAATAGTTAAGAATCCAACCCAGGAGGCATTCTGGGCCATCAGATCAAAGGAACATAGGTCATGACAATATGAATCCACTTCTCGGAGAAGATGAGCATTATATTTCTTAACAGGTTTTAACAATAAAATAATTCAACAGACTAAATCCTAGACAGATAAGTCCAGGAGAGAGAGCATGTCATTTGTCCAACTGAGGCAAAGTCTTGGTAGAAGTTATAATATACCATATAAAACAAGCTAGTGAGTTCACACATAATGTCACTCCTGCAAACAAGCTCCACTGTCTGGTTGGGTTGTTGAGCAACCCACCGTACATCTGCCAGACAATTGGTCTTGTTATGGGTTGTTCTCCCTCCCAGTCCTCTAGCTGGTTCTGCCACATACCCCAGGGAACCTTGTGACAGAACCCATCTCCCTCCCCACACCTTTCCCTCCCCCCAGAACCTCAATGTTATTGTTTGTTGGACTTTCACAATAGTGTTTTTACAGCTGTCCAATACACATAGGCCTGCCTGGTCCATTTCCTTGTATGTTTCATCCGTCCAAGAGATGTTCAAGTGGGGCAGCAATATAGAAAGAAATTCACAAGACAAGGCTGCCTATCCATGAATTTGCACACCACTGTGAAGGGATGGGGGTGGGGGTGGGGATTACACTAAAGGAGCGGGAAGCCAAAGGAGTAAGTACAGCAAAAGCAGGGAGACACAGTATCTCCCCCTTCACAATTCAATCCTTTTGACTTTTAAGTTTTCAGCTGAAGATTCTCAATGTCTTCCACCTTTTCAATGTTTCATTGACTTTCCAGCTGCTTCAAAATGGGGAGATACTTATTCTTTTTGCCTTTGGAGCAATTACCACTATGGTTATTGTAGTTCAACAGTTTAAAAAGAAAAAACTAAGAATGCTACTTCATGCAACTGAGTGAATGAAGGTCAAGGGGGATGGGGCACATCTAAGCAGTGCTGGCACCTTATTTTCTCTGTTCCATTCTCCCACTTCTAAGGCTCTTTAAAAAAACCAGTGGGAATATTTGCAGAATGTTTTGGACTAGAAAGGAAATGTATGTAAATGCAATTGCCGAGAGATGAATGGAGGTAAAATTTGTATATTTGCAGTAATGGAACCGGTAATGGAGGTGTGCAAATTTCCCCTCCATTTGTTTCCTATACATTATAAATATTCTATATTCCTGTCCAAAATATTGGCAAATATTTCTGAGATTTTTTTAAAAGCCTTCTGGGGGTAGAATGGGATGGAGCAAAATCAGCAGTATGTACATCTGACCATCCTAATGGAGCGCAGTCCTAGTCAGCTGCCACCTCAGTGAGTTTTCCAGAACTGTCAGGGAACCACAGTAACTGCAGGAGTAAATCCGCCAAAAGGGAACCATGTAAAGGGCTGCGGGAGGGTTAACATCTCCCTTTCCTGGACTAGCTGTAGACTGGGGCAGTGTTGAAAAGTTGGGGAACCCTGTGACTGGTCAGTCTCTTGATTTTAAGTGTTGGATTAAGGAGGGGGGATTTGTCCTTGCTCTTTTGGTTCACCTGAGTATCCCACTCTTCTTCTAATTTTGGGTTTCCATTGGACAATCAGGTTCCTTGTCATTTGAGAATTACCTTTTTTTATGTTCCTTGTCATTTTAGAATTACTTTTCCACAGGGCCTTTTCAACTCTGTGCAAATTAGCCGATATGCAGTCTCTCCTTGCTGTTCCCTCATATGTTCTTCTGTGCTCCCTTTGGTAACTGAAGCATAGAAAGAAAGACTACGTATATGGAACAGCCACAAGTGTGTTATATGCAAAAGATCAACAAAAATAACGCTTAATAAAATTGTGAGCACATTTACCAGCACCAGTTTCAGTGCTTGAAAAACAGTCTGTTAAAGAGTGGCAAACAAGTGATGGCTGCTTCAAAGTGTCCTTTGGGCACTGATAGAGGACCAGGCACTGGGGGCAGCATGGACAAGATTGCAAAGAGCAGCAGAGTTTTCTCAGCACTTGCTGATCAGCTGTGTAAGCAATCCCAGCAACCCACAAGGACATAGCTGTTCTGATTTCAGGCAGTGTAAGAACCCATTGGGACACAAACAATCCCTAAAACAGATTATGGGTGTTCAGGATGGCTTGTTTGTGAAAAATAAATGCCTCCTATGGCACATGTTTGCATGATACAACAGCCTATTGTGGCTAGTTGCCCACAATGGGTTGTCATGTCATATGAACCACATCAGTGACTATTCCCTTGGATAGAGCCGGACGGGACCCCAAAGTCTTGGTGCAGCATTAGCTGCCAATAGAGAGATCTGGTCACAAGATCCTTGGGAAACATCAATAGACCAGGTAGAAATGTTTGGCAAAGGAAACCGTTATAAATGTTAAAAAGCATTTTAGACAGTCAAAAACTTCACACCAGCAAAGTGCTCTCATGTGCTCAACAGCTTATAGTTCATTAATAATAAGTATAGTTCATTAATAATTACTCTGTCCCAACTATTGCCTTTGACATAGAAAATCAATGCATCAAATCAGGGCTGACACTGCAAGCAGTGATATACACTTAAAAACTCACCTTCCCTCACGCTCAGTTGCCATAAATCAATCCCTAGGTAATACTTCTGAAATGAGCTCAAGGTCAAAATGCATGTGTTAAATAAGGCATAACAGCACTATCAGATATTACTCCTCCTTTTGCTCATAATTAGTAAAAGAGTTAAAGAGCAATTCACTAATGACAGCCAGTATCTCATGGCTGTATTAAATTCTCTATTACGCTTTTTAATAGCTCATATAAACCTGGACTGAAGAGCAGCATGGCCTACTGGCCAGAGCTGGATCCTCACAAACAGCAGTGCTGGATCAAACCAAAAGCTTGCCTAGTCCAGCAGTTTGTTTCCACAGTGGCCAACAAGCTGCCTGTGGAGAACCTGTAAAAAGCACCCTCCTGCTTGTGATTCCCATGAGCATGAAATGTGTTCCCAGACACATGTGGCTTCTGATAATAATCTGCCTTTACCTTGTAAAACCTTAGCTGGAAATCTGAGTAAACATAATAGTTTCAGTGGACTTGATTATTGAAATGCTGCATGTGAAAGTTTCAGATAACTATGGAAGGTGCAAAATACAAAACAATCAAACTTGTTTGGCTCTTCTTCATAACTGGCATGACAAACATGGGAGTTGTTTATTCCCAGTACAGTGAGGAGGAACCCCTGGCCCTCTGGATGTTGCTGGACTACAATTTCTAACACCCTTAACATCAGCTATGCCAGCTTAGGCTGATGGAAGCTGGAGTTCATCAACATCCAGAGGGGCACAGGTTCTGCACCTCTGTTAAAATGTTACTACTGGCATGATTTTACAGGAGGTGTGGATGACTGAAACTGTGGGATAATCTTGGTTCCTTTGTAAAGCCTCCCTTAATCTGGTGTCATCCAGATGTGAGACCAGCCTGGCTGAGTGTTCCGGGAAGTTGTACTCCATTTTGGAGGTGGATGCTGCAATTAGTGGTGGGGAAAACAGCAAAATGGGGATCATAGGCTTATATGGGCCTAATATATATTGGAGACAAAATGCTTGTGGGCAAAAAGTGCTGTCAGCTGGTAGCAGTCATAGCATCCGGCTTACAGTGAGAGCGGAAGAGGAGGGGGCAGGGCCACATTTGCTCCCTTGAGAGAGAAATGTTTGGTTCCTCATCTCTTTGAATTGCTTTCAGTTCCCAGTGGCCATTCCAATAACTTTCTTACACTAAGAACTGGTGCCCTGGATTGCCCACAACCTCTCATCCCCAGGTATGCTCCCTTAAGGGCGCAAGCCTGTTGGTTGCACCTTCATGAAATAGAAATAGAAGCTGCCATCCAGTGCTCTGCTGAACTGAAGTCAGAAGGGTTAGAACAGCAGCAGAGATTACTTTTGTCTCCCCATCCTCAATTGTTGAATTTTGCTTCTCTCATTGGGGCCTTCAGAAGGCTAAAAGTGGCAGCCTACATCCCGGCCTCTCCCTCCTTCACCCTCCCCAGCCACCAGAATGCATCCTTTTCTTTCCTTCCAAGGTTGATGTTCCAGCCTCGGAGGCCTCCCAGTGTGGTTCTTCCCATGCACCTGTGCAGGGGTAGGAGTGAATCTTGGATTCCCCCCTGTCAAAGTTGGGGCACTGTCTCCAGCTTTAGAAGGGAAAATCCCCAGTATTCTTGGATGTTGTGAGCCACCCCGAGGCTTTGTTGCAATGGGGGCAGCATAGAAATGTAATTAATAAATAAATAAATAAATAAATAAATAAATAAATAAATAAATATTCTGTTGTCCCTCAGACAATGCCTAGAAGCCATAGCATTACTCCCCAACTAGCTCAATAGGTTTTATTCTACAGCTACGCTTGGAACAGTATCTGATCATAATTGTCCCCTTCACGAACAAGCATCACTGACTCTCAGCCTAATCTATTTCACAAGGTTGCTGTGAGAATGAGCCTTAGAATCCTTGCAGCAAAAAGGTGGAACAGAAATACAATAAATATTTAACCCCCTCTAGGATGCACACATAAATTTGTTGAAGGGGTTTGAGAGTGTCAAAAGAACAGATTTGTGTTACTGAATTCAATTTACTGTGCATCAGAAAAACTGGACTAAAACTAAAGATAGTATTAGAGGAAAATGCAAAAGACAATTCCTGTTCTGAAAGCAGCGGGGGACAGCGGGAGCTTAGACAGATGATGGAAGGCACATTCACAATTGCTAAGGACAGGTGAGAAGCAAAAGACGACAGAAATAGGGTCAGAATCCTGAATGCAGCTTTTGCAAACTTCTATCTCTATCATGTAGATAAAAAAGTGTTATATGATGGCCAGTTCAAAGAAGAATCATAAAACAGTAGAGCTGGAAGGAGCCAGAAGGCCATTGGGTTCAACCCCCTGCTACTTCAGGACACTAAGTTACACCATCCCATCTAGATGACTTCCCAAATGACAATGGAGAAAGCTGACAGGAAGAAATAGATGTGTATGAAATATGGTGTGGGAGGAGAGCTTTGTGAATCCCTGTACTTGACAAAAAGACAAACAAGTGGGACCTAGATCAAATCAAACCAGAACTTTCCCTAGAAGTAAAACATGGCAGAACAGGCTGTGGTACTTCAGGCACATCATGAGAAGGCAAGAGTCTCTGGAGAAGACAATCATGCTAAGGAAAGTCATCTATAAGATGGATTAATAAGGGCAACTACAGCCTTGAGTTACAAGAACTGAACAGGATTGTCAAGAATAGGGCATGTTGGAGGGCACTCATTCATAGGGTTACCATAAGTTGGCATATAACAACAAGTAATTTGCAGAGCTTCAGCTCTGAGTAGCATATATTCGTATTCTTACCCTGTATCTTTAAGGTAAACAAATACCTATTTAAAAACTTCAGAAAAACCATGCTGGATCAGACGACGGGTTTATCTAGTCCAGCATTCTGTATACATGGTGGCAAACCCTCTGCCCACAGGTTCATTCGAACAGCATGTGTGCCAGACCTCCGCCTGCCCAAGCTCCTCTGCAACTGCTGTATGCAGGCATGCCACCTCTGGTGAGGGGGTAGCAGGTGTTTGTTTGTGACATTTATATGCCGTCCCGTTGCAAAAGCCTCAGGACGGCTTACATAATAAAATACAAATATCAATATAAATAAATTATAACGAAATATCAACAACATAAACAAATTGACCCACTCTGGCTGCAGTTAAAAATATAATATTAAAAATACCATATTAAAACTTATTAAAATATTGATGAAATAAAAAGTTCTTAACCTGGCACCGAAAAACATATAATGACGGTGCCAGGTGGACCTCTCTGGGGAGCGCATTCCATAGATGCCACTGATAGCCATGAATCTGTTCAATTCCTTTTAAAAGCTATCCAGATTGGTGGTCATCACTATTTCCTGTGGCAGCAAGTTCTAAAGTTCAACTATACATTGTGTAAACATTGTGTAAAAAAGCACTTTACCTTGTACTGTCCTAAACCTTCCCACAATGAACTTCATGAGATGTCCCTGGGTTCAAGTGTTATGGGAGTAAGAGAAAAGTATCTCCCATTCCATTTTCTCCACTCCATGCATAATTTTAAACACATCTGTTATATTACTCACCTTTCCTCTAAGCTGAACAGTCCCAGTTGTTTCAGCCTCACAGAGGAGATGCTCCATCCCCTTGACCATTTTTGTTGCACTTCTCTGTACTTTTTCCAATTAAAAAATGTCATATTCAGGTGAGGCAACCAGAACTGGACACAATAATCTAAATATAGTCATACCAAGGATTTCTATAAGGAGAGTACGATCTTGACAGTTCTATTTACTATTTTGTTCCTAATTATGCCTAGCATGGAGTTTGCCTTTTTCATAGTGACTGTGCACTGGGACGACATTTTCAGTGAGCTGTCCGCTACTACCCCAAGATCCTTTTCCTATTCAGTCACTGCTAGCTCCGATCTTATCAGTGTATACTTGTAGTTGGTATTTCTCACCCGAACATAAACAACATTACATTTACCAATACTGAACTGCATTTTTCATTTTGAAAATTATCCCAGCTTGGTGAGATCCTTTTGTTGCTCCTCACAATCCCTTATGTTTTTGACCATCTAAATCGTTTGGTGCCATCAGCAAATTTGGCCACATCACTACTTACTCATAATTCCAGATACTTTATGGATCAGTTAAAAAGAATTGGTTTTAATACAAAATGCTATGGTACTCCAGTTGTTACATCTCTCAACTGGGATAAGTTGCCATTTATTCCCACTCTTGTCTTCTGTTCTCTAACCAGTTCGTGATCCATAAGAGGATCTTCCCTTTTATTCCATGACTCCTTAGTTTGCTCAGGAACCTTTGATGAGAGACTTAGTCAAAAGCCTTTTAAAGACCAAATAAACGTCTACTAGATCACCCCGTCTATGTTGGCCCTCTCAAAGGACTCTGATAGGTTAGTGAGATAAGCCTTCCCCTTGTGGAAGCCATGCTTTTTTCCATCATGGCTTGTCCCTCTCTGCACTCAACTTTATCTATCTTTAATTATGCTTTCAAGCAGTTTACTCAGAACAGATGTTATACTAACTGGCCTGTAATGTCCTGGATTTGCCTGGATACTTTTTCAAAAATAGGTGTTGCATTGACCATTCTCCAATCCTTTGATATGAAGACTGTTTTTAGGGACATATTAAATATTTTGGTAAGAAGGTCCACAATTACATGTTTGAGTCCTTTAAGGAGCCTAGGATGTCTAGACTGGGTGGTTTGCTGACTTTTGTTTGCCATTAGCTTATTGATCCAAGATATAATTTCCCTTTCAACCTAGAAGAACAGCTGGGATAAACAACAAACTGGGAATAAAAGCTGGCTGGAAATGGAATGCTGTACAAAACAGGGTTGGACTGGATGGCTCTATGTGCCCCTTTCAACTGTAGTTTAAGAATAACTTTCTTATTCTTTGAATATTTTACATTTGCTTTATGGCAGTGATGTGACTGGGGGTCCTGTCTGTTTCTGTTTCGTTCAGGAACAATTACAATAATTACACATATAATAAAAAAATTAGGAGAACAGTGTTTTAACTTATTTAAATATGAATTCAGCATATATTTAATGTTGATCAAGTTCATGGAAAGTCTAAATTGTTTAAGGATGCCTTTCTGTAGCAACCGGTGTGTGTCAGGAGGCTTCAAAGCATATCCTGCCAACACGTTCCTGATACATTGCTATATATAAAATTCAGGGGAAAGGTAGCATCTGTGAATGTTTCACATATTTTCACTAAGCTAAGTATATTTTTTCAAACATTGCACATAGCTTCCTGTTGCTTCACTTCTGTACCCCAATATCTTTTTCTTAACATGTTTGAGACTTTGTAATTTTCCAGCTGAGTTTTTCCACCAACACTTTTGAAATTTGCAACTCTTCTTTCTGGATTATTTTTTTTTTGAAACTTAGGCTTTGAAAATTTGTAAGTTGTCTCACTGCCAGTCTTTAACTCTAGGATTTGTACTGAAATGCATCTGTTGGTCTATTTGTAGTCAAGCTGCCTTCATATTACTTTCTTGTTATTTTTAATTGACCTCATGTTTTGAGTTTTACCCCTGCTATAGGCACCCTGGAGTGGCTTAGAACAGTCCATTCAGCCAGACTAAGGTAACTGCATCTTTCTTAGGACTAAGAGGAAGACACCTCTATTTTATAGTCAATTACTGCTCACTGCCAAACCCAGAAGTGATGCTAGATGCTGGCACTGGGATGCCAAAGCTCTGGCTGAGGTCGTCTCAAGGTCCAGGGCTTCCACTTAGCACACCTACTGACTGGTAAACTGTGCAGGTGCCCAACAATGAGGAATCTCTATGAGCCAATCCCTGCACTGAAGATGAGCAATGTGTAAACTCTCCATCCAGGTGAGGTTGGGAGACTGAAAGAAATTTCATGCGGGGTCTTTTCCTGCTCTTTTCTTCATTATAGGTGCTGTAGAGTGCAGGTCTCCCAGAGAAGTCACTCCAAGACCACCATGACATATGTTATATCTGACAAGGATCTTCCAGTGTGGTGTTGGAATAGAGTATAAACTATACACCTACCTTTCTTATTAAATGAGTTTTGCAAAAGAGAAGGAGGAAAGTTTTCAGTGAAGTATATCCAGCCCTATGGATGTTTTCCATACTGCCAGTGACCAAGGAAGCTGATGAAACAAGTTTTAGCAAGCAAGCAACCATCAAAAACTGCAGGCATTCTACTACACAGCAACCACAATTAGGACACAATTCTATGGACCTGGTGGTGGTATTCCAAGAAAAACATGACCCATGGAAGGTTTGTGTAACAGATAACAAATAAATAAGGAGTTACAGAAATCTAACAGATTTAAAATGTGGTTTTTGAAATCAGAGATACAGATTTCCTTAAGACAGAGCATGAGCTGGGTAGGTATTTTCACATTGTAAAGGAAGCTCAGCTGTCTTGCTTCAAGCCAGAGCTTGCTTTAACTGAAAAGCAGGTGGCACATTAGCATAGCTTGGGGCTTTTTTTCCTTTTCCCATTGAAGGAACTAGAAAGGAAAAAACCTGCAGATGGGGAGGGGGAGTGAGGGCACTGCTGCCAGATCTATATTAAAGGACATGCAAAAGCATATCTTTTTATTGGATGTTTTATTTGGACTTTCTCAACACATTCAAGGTGAAACTGGGCAAACATCTGAGTGGGATGGTGTAAACTGGTGCAACATCAGGTGGTGCAACATCAGGTGCAACATCAGGTGGCTGGACCTGATGGCCTTCTAGGCCCCTTCCAACTCTGCTATTCTATGATTCTAAGCAAGCAAGGAGTGGCTTCAAAGCAGTTTGTCTAGAAATCATGCAGAGACTGAGTGAAATGGATAACTGTATAACTGGAAAGCTTTTAGATTAAAGATTTTCCAAAAGCAGTGTGAGTTCCTATCCTATTAATATAACAACAGGATATCCTGGAAAAATCTTGGTAGTCAGTCATCCTTGTTTATTCACATGGCTGAATGCTGGGGACTTCAAGATGAGGGCTTTTTTTTTTTTTTTTTTTTTTGGCATGCTTCTATTTAAAACCTCGAATGTCTTGTTTGTGGTTTATTACCTTGGATATGGAATGCAATAAAAAGTAATTTAACCAAGATAAATGTAGAACAGTCAGTGCAGAGATTATAAAGAAGCCTTGCGTGTAGCATGCACTGTGCATAGGGGTGAATGGGTGGGCTAAGAACCATCTCAGGAGTTCAGGTAATTCCCATAATGGAGGGAGATCTCAGTTCTTAACACCTTTCTTGCTCAAAGAAGAACTTGCAGCTGCACTCCCTCCTTCCTATCAAGTCTGATGTCTTGTCATAAGAACTATTTGTGTCCAGACATGATTGCTCAAGGAAATATAGCAAGGGTCTTGGGTGATGCAAGCCGAATCAGCGCAATGTAAGACAAGGGTGACATCTTACGCAACACAACGAAATAATAACTGTATTAGTTCACTTGCAAAAGTCTTAATACTGGTTGAACCATTAATTGCTCCATTTACTTGTAAACCCACATAATTTGGGGAGGAAATGTCAGACATCAGATCGGCTAGAAATTAAAATGAAGAGAAATGGTCAAAGGACTTCAATGCACAAATGTAGGGCACACGCACCAGTGTGCAAGCCCGTGGGCCGAAGAAGTAGCACAGCCTGGGACCATCTGGGGCTCTGTCTCTGTGGTATCTACGACTGGTGTTAAAATCCTTTCCAAAACATTCTGTAAAGTCGGAACAGCCAGAGTTAGATCTCAGAACTTCTTAAAATGCACAGAATGTTAATCTCTACCTTCTTGCAAGAACAGGCACGGTGTGAATTCCATTAATGGATTGCTTTAAAGGAAACGATCAGTACTTGGCCTAATGTAGAGGGCATATGGCATGGGTCCTCAGACTATGGCCCATGGGCCGGATCCGGCCCACCATGCCCGTTTGGACCCATCACGCACACGCCCGCCACCCCCGTCCCTCGCCACGCATGCACACCTGTGCCTTGCCACACCCTCCACCCCAGCATGCGTGCCCACACATGCCGACGCGCCCACTCACCGGCCCACGCTCACTGCAGGCACCACCTTTCTGGCCCGTGCCCAGCACCGGGACCTTTCAACTGGCCCCCTGGTGAAAAAGTCTGAAGACCCCTGGCATATGGGGTTTCTAATCCAAACCAGGATCACAGTGTGGAGCTGGGAGAGGATTAACATTTCCTAGCTCCTTGCTAGGCTCAATCCTGATCTGAATTGAGACCCTTCTGCTTATTCTAATGTAAACAAAAAACAAGAACAGCAGGAGCATCAGCCGTCCTTGACTTGATTCTAACCAATAGGGAGGAGTTATTTAATGAGGTGAGTGGTAGGAACACTGAGGGAATGTGATCCCAAAATGCTGTAGTTCTTGATTTTGAAGGAAAACTAAACTTGCATGTAGTCAAACATGCGTCTTGGTCTTTGGAAACAGGTTTAGAGGATTTTGTGAAGGATGTGGATTCCTTCCAAAGCAGATACTAAAGATGCAATTGGAAACAATTCCAATAAGAGAGGCGGTGGAATGAAAGACAACAGAAGAAACCTGTGTGGCTACACAAAAACAGACATTATCTGAAAATTAAAAAGACAATGTGGAAAGAAGCATACAGACTGATAGTTCAGAATTTCAGAGGATGTTTTTAGACTACAGCTCAGGGATGCTAAGAATAACACAAAGGAATTCTTCAGAAGGTAAGAGGAACTGAAAAGCTCAAAGTAATAAGACAGTGGAAGTGGTAAGCGAGCTGATCAGCAAAGGGCAAAATACTGAAAGAGAAGAGGCAGAATTGCTCATATCCTATTTTGGCTCAGCCTCCTACCAAGATAGGATCTGCAAACCCATTCTGTGTATCTGACAATAGGCTGAATGGGTAGGAGTACAGCTTGAGGTTGACAGAGAAATGGTCAGGGAGTATCCGAGCACTGTAAGTAAGTTCAGGTCCTTCAGGCAAGACAATTTGCATCCAAGGTGTTGAAGGAGCAGATGGATTCTGGGAACTGCTATCTCTGAAGAAATTGGAGAAGAGCAAATTACTGGAGGAGGGCAAATGCTGTCCATATCTTCAAAAGGACAGACAGGAAGACATGGAGAATTATAGATCAGTCTGCCTGACATCAATACCTGGAAAGATACTAGAACAGTATAAAGCACTTGATCTATAGGGTTCTTGATAAGGATGTACTCATCATTGGAAGTCAGTATGGATTTATCAAGAGACTCAGATGTTGTACCACAGCAGTGATTAGGCTTCCCTCACTCTAAATTGCTAAAATGAAGAAAGTTGGAGTAGATCTCTGTGTGAGTGAATTATTGATTCCATTCTGGTACTGTAGCCCACAAAGGCTTATACCAGAATAAATTTAAGTTTTTAAGGTGTCACAAGACTTTCTTATAGACTAACAAGGTTATCCCCTGGAAACTGCAAACAAACTAGCTTCCTATTCCTCAACTTTAAGTCTGTTTGCACATCTTGGGCAATTATTGGATTTTTTAATCCAGGAATTTTAATCCAGAATTTCAGGATTTTTAAATCCAGGAATTAGCAGATATGTGGGTTCATGCTGCCTTGCAGCTGCCGCTTACACTTTCAGTTAACAAGGCAGAAATACCCCATGTGTTCTGTGATAAGTCAACTCAGACATTCTGGGTTGTTAACAAAACCCCCAACTGATTAACTCTGGGTTGTTTAACCAGGAACAGGACATGCTGAGTTGTTAACTGGAAGCAGGCAAATATCTGGGAGCCTGCAAGTACTCCTGTGCACTTATAAAAAACCCCTGGTTATTAACCAGGCATTGTTTGTATAAACCAGGTGATTGCATATAATCTCCCCTCTCCATGCTTCATTTTTCACCTAACTTTGGCCAGTGGATCTTGGGACCCAAAAGGAAAAACAAGGCTAAACCTGCAAGCTTGGAGTCTGCCCACTTGTGTCTTAGAGCATGAAGTGTGTCACACAACTCTAAAACAAGGATAGGGGTGAATTTATTTATTTTATTTTATTTTTGAAGTTGAGGAACAGCAGCCAGGAGAACAGGTGCCGAATCTTTTGCCTGCCACCAGCTTTTCTCCTGAAATGCACCTGAAGATCCATCCTATTTCTCCCTATAGGGTGTATTTCCAATTTTATCTCCAGTGAAAGCACTGTGGCTGATGGTGCAAAGTGTGTGCATGCACAAATGATACAGGTGGGGAAACTATTTGACACCTTTCCACTCACCTCAGCCTCATGTGGTAGACCTGCCTTCTCACGCAGGGCTCTGCCACCATTACTCTTAGACATGGTTTGAGTATGTGTGCTGTCTCCAATGTTAGCCTTCCTCAGAAGAAATCTATTCCAAAAGAATGGAATGAAGGTTAAACCAACAGAGGGTTGTAGCCAATGTACTCATAAAAGGAAGCCCATTTGGTACTGCAGTTGACCTACTACCGACACTATGAAAGCAAGAAAGACATTTCCTCTTTCTGCTTTCAGGGTGTTTCCAGTTCTTCCCCACCCTGTTCCTGCTCATAACTTCTCTGTAAGGATAGCCCTATCATTTTTTTGTATTCCTGTTTTTTCTTCTCCAGACCCCCAAGAGGAGAGCTTCTATAAGCCTGGCCTGGTTCCTCTCCTCCAACCCTACAGAACTTGTTGCATACAGAAGGTTTTTTCCGTAGTGCTTCACCCATATAATAGCTGTAGCAGAAATCTGAGTTATGTTGAGTCACCCGTATTACACTGCATTTGTAACTGACCACAACTGTTGCCAAATGTTAGCAGGAAACAATGGCTCAGGACTTGGATTTAGACAAAGACAGTCCCATGTTTTCCTAGGTAATGCCAAGAAAACCAGAGAGAGTAAGTATGCTGGGGGTGTACAATCAAAAGGGCATTTACAGTTTATCTGGACATACAAGAAATACATGCAGCACGTAGGTAGCCCCAAAGAGACTACCAAGATGGAGTCAGTACAAGACACTTTTATCAATTACATACACAGTTGGAGTGGGGGGACCACATAGGCAGTTTGCCAGAGGAACATGAGAAGAGAAGAGAAGAGAAGAGAAGAGAAGAGAAGAGAAGAGAAGAGAAGAGAAGAGAAGAGAGCTGCATGGAATAAAACAACACAAAAAGAAGAGCTTTCAAGGCAGGCGTATTAGCATGTCTAAGGTGTAAGTGCAGTGCAAAACTTGCAACGTGGATCCCTGATCGGATCAGGAACTGCACCTTTAAAGCTGCTCTTAGTGTCAGGCTTTAGCAGCCATATTATGGCAGAGCTTTTGCTCATTTTGTCCCAATGGTAACATCACCACTTCCTCTTCCCAGAGCAATGGAAAAACAAACATTCTTCCGTCAGAAAACTCATTTCATCACACCATGTTGGAAAAAGGCCTTCTTGTGGTCTTTCCTTGTACAGTGGCTGCTGCTGAAGTACTGGGGTGGGGGGCTCTCAGCTGTCTAATCATAAATATGAGAAGAGGCACCTGGTTGACCAGAGACCTTGTGAGAAGGCAATAGTCCTAGTAATTCTCCAAGTACTAATCTTGTTCTGTGCTACTAAGGGCTTCCAGGTGGAAGTCCTGAGTCAGGACAAATGCACTTAAACTGGGGATTTCAAGCCTTTTCTAAAGGGAGCAGGGAGGCAAGCTTGGCTACAGGTCAGTTCAAAGTCTTGGCTTCCAGTATTGAACAACTGGCAACAGCTGCTGAACAGCCAAAGGAAATGAATGTTTTGTTACAAACAGCAGCCAAGGGGTGCCAAAAGGCAACTACAGGAAATGAGGGACGGGCTCACAGCATCACTCATTCTCTCCTGAGGTTACATTTATTTTTAATAAAGTCGATGCCTGCCAAAGTGATTGGCCAACCAGTCTGTGACTAAAGCCTTGATAGGAGGCGGGAGGGGATTACACTTGTTTTTGGGAGTTCCAAACTATTTGAATCTCTACAGAGGTGATTGTTTTTGTTTGTGATTAGGAAATGAACTATTGTTCTAACACTGCAGAATGAAAATCTGTTCCAGTATCTCAATCAGAAAACTGTGGTTCTATATCATGAGTGCCAACACTGTGGCGTGGTATCCTGAAGACTTCACTATGCACAGTTCCTTCTAACTTTTAACTCAACAGTTTCCCCAGAGGTGCCAGACTAGAACTTACATCATCTCCCAGCCAATCTGCTGGATGGGACTGATGGGAAATATCATCCATTCTATGTGAAGAGCACCAGATTGGGGAATTTCAGAGGATTAGGCTTCAATCCTATTGTTGGGAAAATTTGGATAAATCCTGTCTGAAAAGCATTCTGTGTGCCTTTGCATTGTGGGATCAAATCCTGTACTTCTCAAACCAAGCTAAGTCACTGTTTCAAATGGCCTTCATCCCCCCTTCTCACCTTTAGCTGTAAGCTACAGTACACAGGCCATTTAGTCCAAATTTACATTGTATACCTTCACAATGATTAAATAGTCATTGTTGGAATTCAGTTTACAAGGAAGTATCTTCCTAGCCCAGAGGCCCCATGTGCCCTGGCCAATTCAGAATGTCTAGAGTCTAGATAAGAGTCTTTGAGTTCATGCATAGTTTCTCAGTAGCTTCAATTTACATGTCCAAGCAGACCGGGAGATGGGTTCAAGCTACTGAACTAAAGTGTCAACACAGGCAATTAGAAATATTATAATCTCATTGTTACTGTATGATTGACTGACATTCCTTTATCTGCTCTGTATGTGATAATCTCAGAATCTTAATGTAATCTCTGCATTCTGTTATCAATTGCCCTGTACCTGTGTACCTATAAAATACCCTGCAATGGTATTGAAGCTTTGCAGCAGAATTCACCTCTGCCTGCCCGGTAATGCATGCATTATCGTGAGTACCGCGGGAACCTTGGGGTAAATACAATAAAGCCTCAGATGGTCTGGAGGCTTGGTCTTTCCCACGAGTTTTATTCCCTCTTCTCAAATTGAGATTCCGGGATTCTGACACCAAGCACACACATTTGTTAGTAAATCCTATTGAATTCAATGGGACTTACTTCTGAGTAGACACAAACAGGTTTCCATTGTTGGTTAAACCTTTTTCTCTTTCAAAGAATAATAAACAAGTTTTTTTAATCTTTCCCTGCAACCAATATGTCTTTCTCAAGTACAAAACACAGTGAATGCTAAATTAGCTCACATTATAAAATAATGACCTTTTACATGGAGAACTTTTATTGTCCTATTAGTGTAAGCTTTGCCTCCCCTTTTCAGTCCTGAAGTAAGTATCAGGGATGTATATTTAATAAAAATGCCTAGAAGTGTGTCCCAGCCACACCTTTCAGAACTAACCCACCTTGAAGGAAAGCTATTCCTCTATGTCCACTGTGCTCTTGCTCCTTTCTCTTCACTTACAAAATGGAAAATAGCCACTTCCTTTGCTCATCAGGATGGAAGCTCTGAAGAGTACAATTTGCAGGCATGCTTAGAGAGGAAAAATCCTACAACTTCCAGCATTCCTCAGCAAGTATGCACAGGATTTTGGCCTAAAATCCTATATTTCTTTGATAATTTTTGTAAAAGCCTTCTATTTTATTACTCTTAAATCTAAGAAACCACACTGAATCCTAATGGGATAAATTATCTGTCCAGCTTAGTCTTCAGTTTCTTATAGTAAATCAGTTCCCTTATTTTTCTATTTCTGAAATATGTGTGAGGGGGAGAGTGGCTGTGAGAACTGTGCATAGCATTTGAGGTATTGCTCATTTTTATTTATCTCCCTTCTACCCTGTCCTTTCTCAAAGGACTACAGGACAGTATACAGCAAAATTCTTCTTGCCACTCACCTTTTATCTTGACAACAAGATAAACTAATTTAGGTGGAGAGTAAGCAACCAGCTCAAGGTCTACCAAGAAGAAAGTCCTCACAGCTCAGTCTGTGTGCAAAGGTTCCTAGGCTAAACCGCCATGATTTCCAAATAGGGCGCAAAACGTTAGTCTCAGACGCTGGAGAACTGCTGCCAGTCCAAGTGCAGCGCCTACTGACTCCAATGATCAGGCCTCTTATGCTTCCTCTACACCACCCACTGGATTTCTTATCCCTTCTCCAGGGCTTGCAGGGATCCCACTCAAGGCTGTAAGCCGGGGTGGGGGGAATTTCTGCAAAGTAAAGAATTTTGGCCTGGGTTGATCTTGAATGAGCAGTTGTTACCAAAGACTTGCTCTAGGCTGAGAGGTAGAACGGCTAGAACCTGTTTGTTGACAAGAATTGTCCAGTCAAAATGAGCAAGTTTTGCCATAATATGGCTGCTAAAAGCCTGGCACTGCAGGGACAGCTTGGACTTAAGATGGGATTCCTGATCAAATCAACCCTGATCTGACCTGATTATTTGATCAGGAATCTGTGTTAAGGCTTGCTTCCCACCTATCTTAACAATGCAAAGATTCCTGTCCTGAAAGGTCTTCCTTTATGTGTGTGTGGGAGCACCTTCGATATATCTGCCTGAAGGTTGTTCTTTTGTGTTGTCTTAATCCTATCAAGCCCTTTTGTTTAATTCTAAAGTACCTCTCCTCCAGACTGTGCATGTAACTGATAGCTTACAGTTTATAAAAGTATATTGTACAGACTCAATCTTGGTAGTCTCTTTGGAGACTGCCTACATGCATTTCCTGTATCTCTGAATAAACTGTAAATGTTCTTTTGATTGTATACCCCCAGCAGACTCTCTTTGGGTGTATTTCCCCCCCACTCTTGCAGAATCAACACAGCTGCCTGGATTTTTCCAAGGATGGCTGTGTAGACTGTCATGAAGAGTGCCTTGAACTTCCAAACTGACCACTGTGCCACTGCTTTAGCACTTCAACCACAGGACAATCAGGGGCATCCTATTGATAGGGGAGTATTTGGAATAATTTGTATTTCTTCCCAAACCATCTCATATCTTTTAATTACAACACCCTCATGATTCTCATTTGTTGCAAGGAACCATTTTGGAAGTGATTCTGAGATCTTGGACTCCCACTCTCATCAGCTCCAGCCAGTATGCCAATGACTGAGGATGATGGAGATTTCATCCTAACTTTCTGTTTCCGCAGGTTCCCTACTCCTGGCATACAGGTTACAAACAAACTTAGGACTCTTTATTCCAATGACCAGACTTTATCCATTAAATAGCACATTGAGATTATTTATTTTAAGTATTTCATGTTGTCAGAAAAGGAATTTCGTTTGAATGTAGTAAAAATGTTCTAAGAGACTGAAGGTCAGGGAAACTTAAAACTTTTGCTTTGTATGAAACCTAACAATCCATGAAACATTATTACAAAAACAGATTAGCGTCAGGATGCAGTCTAGAGTGTTCCCTGCTTGGTTCTGGTCCTTGTTCCTGCTAAACATAGTTTAGGGTGCATGTTTAGACAGAAATATGCACCCTACAATTCCTAGCATGTCTAGTTAGAGGAATGCTAGGAGATGGGAGACATTGTTCTGTCCAGATGTGTACTGGAATATATTCTAAATTAGCCCTGTAGAATTTAGGAGCACAGGTTTAAAGGAATGAGATTAAGGGCACAATCCTGTACAAGTAATAAAGAGAAAAGTGGCCAACAACTCCCACATGGCTCCCCCCTCCTCTAAATTTGCCTAAACTTGTACAGGAATGTGCCTTAAGAGAATAAAGCCACACTGGGCCCTGCAAAGCTTGTAACTGATTTGCTTGTACCTGTTGTATGTGCATGCATTACAAAAGGGAAGACAGACATTTTAAAACTGAGTGGATCTGGCCAATGTTGGCTGGGGGTGGTGCTATTCATTTGCATTATAACTGCAGGCAATGCAAAAAGCTCTTTTCAGCACATGTCTGAAAGCATCTTTACTCTAGTAGCTAAATGGTGGTGTGATGTATGCTCTAATGAGATTCTACAAACCTTTATAGACAAGAGGCTTGTTTGCTGCTCACTTCATAATACATGCTTTTGAATCTATGCATATTTACTCAGAAGTAGGTGGATGAGATTGCTGTCTTAAGTTTATCAGACTTTCTCAGAATAATCAGAGTTTAGAACTCCTGGTTGGGAAGGGCCATGCCAATTCTATTTAACTTTAGCAAACGTCAGGGTTCACAGTAAAAGTTTCCTGCAATAAACTATGCCTGAATCAGTGCAGGAACTCCTCCTTAAATGTTAAAGAAAATGCATTGTGACCATTTTATTGTCTTTTGCCGAGTATCTATGACTGCAAGAAACTTTAAACAATGATATAAAACTCAGGCCCTACCCGTGGAATTGCAAGTACACGAATATGTGGGCAAAGGAGAGGAATCTAGCCATCATCAAAACTGAAATCAAACTGTCTCAGAAGTGCTAGAAGTAGTTTTGAAGGAATTTGTTATGATTCTTGTTAAACACCAACAAGAATTTGAAGTGTATTTGAAATGTTTATGAAAGTTACAACTGCACATTCAAATATTATTTCTTTCTGTTCCTAACATGATTCTCCACCTTGGCAAACCAATGCTGCCTTGTGTTGCCTTTAAAAACAATCACTGTAATCCCACACATGGTTTCCATGGATGCCTTACTACAGACTAAATCCCATTGCACTCAGTGTATTTAGGATTGTGCAGCTGGAGTGCTGCCTCCAACTTCTCCACAAAGGCTTACCGATTTCCTTGAAAAGCAGGGGGCCATGGTATGCTTTCTAGCTCCCTTGAATGACCAAGAGTGCTTGCTGCTGCGATTCAAACAGCAGCGCTCCAAGTCAATACTGTCTTCAAGTCCGAATTAAAGAGATCTTCACATGCTGAGCTAAACTTCATTGAAAAAAGCAAAGGAAAACACGCAACTCTACATTTTTTTCTAGGCCAGCGTGACTCAGGTTTGACTGAACTGGCAGGAATTTGAATTTTAAATACATCTGCCTGCGAGGATTGGGGAAACGGTGAAGAAGGGTTCAAGGTAGTCCTTTGGCATGTGAGGGGCAACGCTTTGAAACATGTTTAGTTTTTAAACGTACCTTCAACTTTGCAAAATACCCTTTCTTAGGACGTGTCGAAAAGCCTCAATGTTAGCCGCAACTAAGAAAACCAGGTTCAGTCAGGAAAGGCCCCTTTCGCCTTGAACCTCGGTTGTATTGAAAGATCATCCAGGACCCCTGCGGTTACTTTCAACAGCATGCTACTGGGTAGTGGTCTGCACTGCCAACTACAAAATCACAGGCCGTGTACAGACACTTTTATAACCTGCTATTGTTCGTACAATAAGCATCTTGGTGTCTTTAGGCATGACATAATGTTCTAATCAGATCAGAAATACTGGTAACAATAGTACGGAAAACATTACTAACTGCTGTATTGATAGGTCAGTCTAGCAAATTGACAGTTCAGGTCAGCGAGTCTGTCTGTTTAAACATGCAAATATGTCAGAGGAATCCTTCAGGAAGTCTGGTTTGACAAACAAACCCAGCAGGGGTTGCCTCTGTGAGACTGGATGTTAGATGGGCCCATTCAGAAACAAATGAACACCATTATTTCAGTTTTTCTACAGCTGATAAGAACTCAGGTATTTCAGCCTAGCTAAGAACGCCATCTTCTTAAGGCAACAGCAACGCTAAACAGTGACCCTGCTTGGAAAGCTGGTGCTTTGTGAGAAAGGGGTGCAGGTTTGATCTTATAACACAAAGGCACATAAAAGCTACGTTTTTCTGCCAGGATTAGCTGAATTTTCCCAACAGATGTAATGAGGAAAGAGAGAAAGAAAGGCCAAGTTACTCCAAAGCTGAACCCCATGAAAATTTATTTGATAGCTGGCCACGTTCAACTCGCAGAGCTTACATCTGACTAAATATGCTGAGGATTGCATTTGCCAGGGCAAGCATGCCTTTTCAGCTCTCCCATGAGAGCTTGCATTAAAAAAAGGCATTGCTTTAAACTGTCTAGCAGCTTTTTCCTTTTCACTTTTAACTAGAATAAGATCTCAAAAGTCACCCTAAGGTCCAGGCGGGGTACATGCACTCTGAAGTGAAACGCACATCAGGCAGCTAGATGCAACTTCTAATAATTTCTGATTTGGCGCTCTCAGTGGCTCTGAACGTTTCTGCATTTTGTTATCTCTGCTTTGGGATAACAAAGTCACGGCCTGACTTTAGAAATGTGGCAGCCTTATACAACACAGCAAGAAGCTGAAAGTGCAGGGGTAGGCCTGCTGCAAGCGGCTGCGCGGTTTGATGCGGAAGGAGGGCCTTGGTATCTTTTGGCGTTCCTGAGCAATCTGCGCTGCCGCCTGAGGCCTCGCCGATACGGCAGTTTCGATCAGGTTTCCGGATGACCACTAGGGATGTCTCCTAGGGATGCCCAGCCTTTGTGCTCCTCTTTTGTGAATACTTCTGTGGCGTGTTGTGAATATCTTCCTGGAGCGTATTCGATTAATTTGAAGGAATGTGGGTAAAACACTTCCAGATTTACTTTGATAAAGTAATCCTTAAGGAAAGAATGGTAATTTAAAAAGGAGCAGTTTGGGAACTAAAGGCTGCATTTTTATGCATACTTAGAAGTAAACCAAATTAAATTAGACTTACTTCTGAGTACACTGCGGTGCGAATTAGCTTGGAATCCTTACTCCTTAATCCCACATATATTTGTTGAAGCTGCTGCAGTTACAGACCAGCGGAAAGAAGTGCACTTTGTCCATGCTCGGAGCTACCTTTATTGCTTTATATACTTCTGAGTCGAAACGCCATATTTGAAATACTGTTACTGAACTCTGCAGACCTTTTTGGAACCTTTTTTTTTTTCAGATGGTGGGGGAAGGAATTGGGTGGGAGGCGCAGACCATGTGACTATTGGTAGCCAAGCCTTAACTTAAACCTGGCCGTTGATCATGCCAGGCGCTTGCCCGCAACTAGTGAATCTGCAAGGGTGCCCGGAAGCAAACTGTCTTGAGTCACACACACTTTCTCTTGCGCCTATTTTGTGTAAGGAAGGAATTCACGAGAAATGCGGGGGACAAATGGAAAAAGCACCCAAGTATTACAAGGGCGAGACTCAGCTTTCTGATTAATGTAACCGACGAACTTCCATCAATTTTGCTTTGATCTTCCCGTAGTATGACCCGCTAGGATATTCATCATTTGTTCCACTCCATCAGACGGGTGCTCTGATTCACACCCAGGGCTGTCCCCAGTCAGAATGATGCCATCTGAGTCAGAACCGCTTGGAAGGGTTAAACTTCCAAGGGGCGCTCCCATCCAAGAAAGCACGTGCGTGGAATGAGACTGCAGATCTTCCTCTCCCCCAGTGGGACGCAAGGAATCCCGGCACACGCTGAGCGCCAATTTCTTTGGTGGGGGAGGAAAGTTTTGTTCTCTCAGTAACGCTGCAAGACAGGGAAAGCAAGGCAGCCAGTTCACGATTGCAGCAGCCGGGGTTGGACCCATGCGTCGATGTGTGAGGCATGCGGAGCTCTGCCGGCCAGCTCCGAGCGCTTCTTAGCCTCGGGTTTCTCTTCGGCTTGGAGGGGGGAGGGAAAGGGGCGGAGAATTTATCCCGAGGCGTGGCCGAAGGGGCGGGGGGCGGCAACGAACTGTCTTGGGGCCCCTTTGTTCGGGCGGGCGGGAGAAGAGGGAATTGCAGCGAGGCGGGAGTCTTTGTGAGGTTTGTCCGAGGAGTGATCACACTGTAAGTGGAATTTTGGGGTCGGGATGGTGGTTACAGTTTTGGGAGGGGGGAACCTCTGTTTTCGGGGACACTATCGATCCCACGCCGCGCGCAGGCTTCGGAGATCCTCTGCCGCGAATAGGGGGATTGGGGAGTTTGGCGGTTTCCTAGGGGGAGGCGATCAAACACATCCAGCAGTATCGGTTCATGGCGTCCCTCCCCTTCCTCTCTTTATGAGTGGCAACGCTTCAAAGAGCCCCCCTCGCGTCGGTGGGGGAAAAGAGGATTTAGAGTGGTTTCTTACGTTATGCATTTCGAGGAATTTGGTTCCTTTGTGCTAGAATGCTATCCCTTCAATCCACGAGCTGCTTATTGTTTCGGGCACCGAAAGCGTGTCATCTCCCTGCCCAAGACAACCCTCTTCTGACTCTGGAACAGTTAACCGCGCCGTGATTTTACGGGCGCACACAGCCTTAGTATTACTCCCGATCTTCACACATACGGCGACGGGAAGCTCGGAGGAGGAATATTTTTTAAACGAAGATTAGCCGATCTCTGTTGTCTTGGGTATTTGTTCATGAAAGTAAGGATAGTTTGGACTTCGGGAGCAAGATGTAGAGATAAAGATGTATCGTACTTAACCCCTGAGGGTTGATTACAACCCTGCGCTGGCCATGGATACATCGAGGTTCCTTATGTTATACCGGTATGCTTGTCAGGGAGCTGAAATTTGCCCTCGTTCCCTAAAATATATACATTAGATTCTAACTGGTGATTGTAATGGTGCGGAGTGGCCATAGAGATGGAAATCAAACTCCAATACGGGATTTGGTGTGGTTGGGAAGGTCATCCCTTTTATGATTTGGCAGAACTTGACCTGCAAATTGTTCTGTTGCCTTCTGGATTCCAAGCACGTGGCCACTCTTGAGCTGAATTATCCTGAGCTAGGACAGACCTGCTCCTTCTCTTCAAAGTTTTCTTAGCACTGGATCAGCCTTTTCCAACCTGGCACCTCCCAGGAGTGTTGGAGTACAGTCAATGAATCCAGCCAGCACTGCCACTGGGTATGATGGAAGTTGTAGTCCAGTATATCCAGAGGATTCAAGTTGAGGAAATTGCACTAGACCTTCAGCACTGGTGCTTGCCAACCATGTGTGTCCCTGAGCTTGGCAACATCTCTTTATCTTTACCATGACTGATCATATCTAAATGACTTTTGCCTAGAGAACAAATCGTGCTAGGTGAAGGCAGTTAGGGGATCTTTGTTGGTTGCATAGCTGCTTATAGTGGAATGGACGTCAACCAATTCTAGTGCTTTCTGAAAGGATGGGCCCAGCCTCACTGAGGTTTGGGGAGGGAAGAATCAAGGGGGACACTTTTCCTCATTTCACTCCCACTAAATATGTATTGGGCAAAGGGGAGGAGTTTGGGGTCACAGTGTGTCTAGGCTTCTCTTACCTGTATGCTGTGCCAAGAACTTGCTGGATGCTCCAAATGGGGGAGCTTCTGACCATTCCTATCAGTCAAGAAAAGCTGGATTGATTACAAAACTTTCTGAGCTCAGGTCTCCTCAGAGTACAAGCATTGGAGGGCATGCGTTTGCATGTTCAAGAATGAATAAGGTAGTGTTTGCACAAAGTGTCTTTGTTAAACTAAGGAAATCTTGACAGTTTTTAAACTGCTGTGCTGTTAGTACTGGAGTCTGCTTCTCACATTACATCCCTTTTTTCTTTTTTTGAATATAGCTAAATAAAACATACTCATTGGTCTGTGTGTGGAAATGGCAGTATTTCCTTGTATAAAAGGAGCAGGCAGACTTCAGGCTTGTGGGATCTACTTTTTTGTTTTGTTTTGTGCTAGAACCCTGAAGTCCAACTGGGATCTGGTGAACGAGGCATGCTCAGAATGCACAGACATTACAGAATTCTGTACAAGAACTCTCAGTCCTTCTTCCACACACAAATGCATTCCTGGTCACCCCCAAGCTTTATTTATTTCAGGAGTATATTATGGGGTGGGAGTTAATTTGTTGTTGCTTCTCCGAAAGTCAGAAATTCTTGTCAGTTCTATGGTAGCCAACTAGATCTAGTCCTGCATTTCCCCACCCTTGCTAAAGATATTTGTGAACAGCAAAAAGAGCAAGATTGGTTCCTTGCTTGTCTTTTTGAGGGACCTTGATTCTGCCTGCGTGTAGTCATGGAAACTGGTATGCTGTGGCTCTTTTAAAAATACTGCCTGTTTGTGAGCACCACATGTAAAGTAAAGGTGCTGAAGTGAAGAAGGAGCTCCTCTAAAGAGGCTTAATATATCGAATGCACTAAAAGTTATATTGACTGTTGCAGATCTTAGATTGATGACCGGACAGAAAGCACTCCTCTATTCTTGTCTCTTGTGAAGAGGGCACCCTAGATCCAAACCCTCAACCAGATTCACTTCATTTGAAATGGACAGCCTGACCTAGTTTAACCTCAGTGCACAAGCCTTTTAGTGAAACTTCATGTCCCAGAAGAATTCATGTTCTTGGTCTGCAAGTTATATTATTTCATGGTTAAGGAAGCCTGGGAGGGCAGAGAGCCAGAGAGGATGTATCCTTGGCCCGATACTTTGCTCACTGTCCCATGGGACTGGTCCTCTGTATTTATACTTGTTAATAAACATCTTTGTTGAATTGAATGTTAACTCCTAACTTACTTGCTCTGGTAAGCACGTTCTCTGATAGACATCTGGACTTCTGGTAACCGTGCTGGGGCTGCCTTGCTCGAGACTGGTAAACATGGTATAATAATCATGCATCTATATTTGGCTAACAAGCTTGATTTGGTGGCATATTCAAGATGTGAAATTAGCCAGTTTAGAATAGTCACTGCACTCAGCTGAAGGTGAATTTGGGTGCAAGAAAACCTGTGGTTCACCACATGTTTACTCCATCAGGCATTACTTCATTAATGAAAGAAAATTTCCATCAGTGGGGCAGGAGGAATTTAAACTTGTGGTAAATGTGCCTTTCAACTTTGATAATGTCCGGAAAACATCTCCCAGAAAACTGATAGGGATATTTACTCCTCGCAAGGTCATTCTGCATGTTTAGATTTGATCTTTTTGAAAGGACTGATAGTTCTGCATCAGGAACTGAATTAACAAACAGTACCTTACTGGTTCAAAAACTCAGTTTCATACATTAACAGTGCAGTCATATGCATGTCTAGATAGAAGGAACACCCATTGCTTTCTCTGAGGCTTTCTCCTAAGTGACCATATATAGTTGCAGCTGTCTTTGGGACTTTCTGTCATCTCCTACATCGCAGCACACTCTTACACTGTTTGTTTATATCAGGGGCGGACAACATCCAGAGAGGGCTGCACTGGAAGTCACGGTGGGCAGTACCCCGTCATTGCTAGCACAACAGCAGAATTCGCCACAGAGGCGAAATTTGCCATTATTTTTGCTGCTGCCATGCTGACAAATTCAGTAGCCCCCTAGCAAAACAGTCATGGGGGGCTGCATATAATCCATTAGCTGTATATGACTCCTGATTTTCAAGCATGTTATTGTGATGGATACTTTTCTCCTCCTGAGGCTGCCTCTCTGTAGGAATGTGGCAAAACAGAGGTAGAAAGCACAGCAAAGAAAATCATGGATGTATTACTTTGATCATATCTCTAAACATGCTCTTCTGGGGTCCTGGTAGAAATTATGTGACATACTTGATGAATATGAATAGTGCAGAAATCATGCTTCTGTTTGTATGAACTATGCTGTAGTGTCTTTGGTTGCATACAAGGCTCAAGTGTGCAGATGCAGGAGGGCCTATGCCTTTATACTGAATTTTGGGAAAAGGAAACAGGTGGCTGGGGAGCTCTCTGTGCACTGGACAGATTGAACATACATACAGTGCACACCTGTGCTGTTGCCTCTGTCACGTGACATCCACTTAATGGGTGCCCTTTTGACTGAAGGATTGTTATTGTATGTGAGCACTGGAGTGTCACACTGTCCCAATGCACCAGGACGTGGTTTCCATACAGAGAGTAAGACAAGCGTCTGAGTTGCCTTCCAGAAGCAACTGTGCTGCCAAGCTCCTAAACTGATCTCAAGAGTAAAGTTATTTGGGAAAGGAGCATTCTGATAAGGCAGAGAGAAGACATGTCAGTAGTATCACTTCCACCTCCCTTCAGCTCTTCCATTTTGTGTGCATAGGTGATGGCTGTGATAAGTGTATAAAGTTAATTAAGCTGTGTTGTGGTCCTTTGGGGACAGGCTGTTCACCACAGGCCCAAGAGATGCGAGCAGTGTGTTAAGTTGAGCCATGCAATTCATGAACTACAACTCCCATTGGGGTTATGGGAGTTCTAGGCCAAAATCTGGAGGGCCACAGTTTACCCACCTATGTGGAAGTACCTCTCCTGATATTGTGTAGAGAGGTAGCAGTAATGGGGGGCAATCTGGATTGGGTCCCATCTTCCCATTTTCCTGAGCTAACATACAGGCTCTGGTATCTTTCCTCTTAGCCACTAATAGTAGTTCCAGACTGGGAGTAGGGATTTGAAGCAGGGCATGTTGGATTAGTTTCCCTCTTCTCCCAGTGCCACAGTTCCAATCTAAATCAAAGCCACAAAAAAGTGCTAGAAGGTGCATACATGCTTCTTGACATTGGTCTAGTTTAACCTTGAGTTGACTTTCAAGCTGGGCTTATGAGGTGTGAGAAAAGAGGTGGAAGGGAAGGATCAACTATCCTCAGAAACTTGTGAGGATATGCGAGGACAGCTGTGGTACCAAAGTGGTAGAAGTTCATGGCCAGTTTTACGTCTTTTCCATCTACCTGAATAATCCACTGGATTCACAAACACATTCGTTGCTGATGCAGTGTTGTGCATCTGTCCATAAAATGGTTAACATATACTTTTTAAAAGAGATTTGTGAAGCAGCTTTGGTTGCCACGGGCAAGGCTATATGGCAGGGGTAGGCAACTTGTGGCCCTCTGTGTTTTGTCCTAAAATACCCATCAGCCTTAGCTAGTATAACCAATGGTGATAGCACTTGAAGTATCTGGTGCTTTTCTGGAAGACAGCACTGGGGATGCTGCATGTAAGCTTCGTGTTGTGAGAAATACACCATATATTTAAGGTATGATTCACTCCTGTGGATTTTGTGAAGTTTATTTTCATGGTTTGATGTGTGCTACTTCGGAAAAAAACTTTAAAAGTGGGGAAGCCCCAGCTTCCCTTCTTGAGAACTTTCCAGTGCCAGAAAAAACTGGAGTCAAAGAAGAATTCTCAACTGATATGAAATCATTTCTCTCATTATACGGCTTACAGGACAGGCTTTAACATTGTTTCAGCTGCCCTGCACTTTCTGAGCATGATTTCTAATTATATAAGGCAATGTACAGTATTAGGTACTAAAAGTTCTATATACTTCAGATATGGAAAACCTTCTAGTCTCAGCTTCTTCAGTATGTGAAAGAAACTGATTAAACATAAGTACCAAATCAAGAATTCAAGCTAGCAAGCAGAAGCTTATTTCAATCCATTCAAACCTTTTAATGTCCATGGGGATAAAAATGAATGGTCAGAACTGGAAGCTATTGATCGTTCTGAAACCGATTCTTACTAGAGAAAGGAAACTTGAGATGATAATATTTTCAAAGATACATTATTTCTTGTGTTGATGACAGGATGTGGGTTTCATGAGGATAAATGTCATAAGTATGAGGAAAATAACAGTTTAATGTACTAAATTATACATAGAGAGCAATCCCATGCTCCCCAGGCGGGCAGCTGTAGGGTTTCTGGATGTGGAGAAGTGCTGTCCGCTTAGCAGAAAAGAAGACCTGCTGGTGGGGACCGTATATTGCTACCAGTGGTGGTCCCTACCCTTCTAATACAACACCAGAAAACTCAGTTACTGCTCTGTCAATGGTTGGAACTGAAAGGGGAGTTCAGAAGATCCTAAGCTCCCTTTTTCTTTCTGTGCTCCAAGCTGTCCCCTCCTGTTAATTCCCTCTCGCTGACCATAACAAGAAGCTTTCCCATAGGAGTGGGGGAAAGCAGCCCCAGCTACGGAGAGCCAGCTGGACATTGAATGTTGTGGTTGTTCTTCTATAGAATCTCTTCACATCCCCCACTATAGGAGTCTTTGCTTGCATATTTCATATTCTAACCCCAACCTTAAATTATTGAGTGAGTGGCAATTTAATAAGAACAGAAGTATTTCAATTTGCTCCCCTAAATGTCCATGCTTTTGTATTGGGGGCAGAGACAGAAAAATAACAGCTGGGATTTTCCATGACTTCAAGGCTTGTGAAATGATATGGTGCATTTACTTGAGTTTAACCTTCTGCCTACTGTGTTTCTTGGCTACAGGCCTGTGCTGAGCCAAGATGAGTTGGAGTTTCTTAACACGCCTCCTGGAGGAGATCAATGAGCACTCGACCTTCGTGGGAAAGGTGTGGCTGACAATGCTGATTGTCTTCCGCATTGTGTTGACTGCTGTGGGTGGTGAGTCCATCTATTATGACGAACAGAGTAAGTTTGTGTGCAACACGCAGCAGCCTGGGTGTGAGAATGTCTGCTACGATGCCTTTGCACCCCTCTCGCACGTCCGGTTCTGGATCTTCCAGATCATTGTAATAGCCACACCGTCGGTGTTCTACCTGGGCTATGCCCTGCACCGGCTTTCGCGCCAGCCACCTCGGAAACGCCGGGCTCCTGTGGTCCACCGGGGTGCCGTCCGTGACTATGAGGAAGCAGAGGACAATGGTGAGGAGGATCCCATGATCTTTGAGGAGGTAGAACCCGAGAGAGAGGCAAAGGAGCCTGAGAGGCAAAAACACGACGGCCGCCGTCGTATCAAGAATGATGGGTTGATGACGGCGTATGTGATACAGCTGCTTCTCCGTTCATTGTTTGAGGTGGGCTTTCTGTTCGGGCAATATGTGCTGTACCGTTTCGAGGTCAACCCCTCGTATGTGTGTACTCGCAGCCCCTGCCCCCACATTGTGGATTGCTTTGTCTCCCGTCCCACTGAGAAAACCATCTTTCTGCTCATCATGTATGCTGTCAGCGGGCTTTGCTTGCTGCTCAATATCTGTGAGCTGTTCCACCTGGGATTTGGTGGGATCCGTGATGCGTTTCGTGGCCTTGACAAAGATGCTGGGGTCCACCCCAAGCCCCAGTATCCTCGGAAGGAACCCATCGCACCCATTGCACCTCCTACCTACCATTCTATCAAGAAGGAGCCCTCGAAAAGCCAGCTCACCAAGGACAAACTGGCCTACCAGGGAGAGAGCTTGGTTGGCATGGCCCCAGAAAGCTATAATGCCCCCTCAGGCCTCCCAAGCCATGAGCTGGAGCGCCTGCGCAAGCACCTCAGGATGGCACAGGAACATCTGGAGATGGCTTTCCACCTGCAGCCAGAGGTCACCGCGAGCCCATCACGTAGCAGTAGCCCCGGGTCTAATGGGCTAGCTGCGGAACAGAACCGGCTCAACTTGGCACATGAGAAGGAAGGTGCAACCTGTGAGCGAACTACTGGTAAGTAAAGGGGTTCCCTTGGGAGCTGAGGTGCGGAAGCCTCGTTCAGCCTGAGCACTGAATTCGGCTAAATTGAGTTACGGAGAAGCGCTCAGATGGGTGCAAAGGCAAATGGGATGGGCCAAAAATACCAGCATATTGCAGCTTAAAGCTTTTGCAAGTAGTGAGCCTGCAGGAGAGGTGGTAAGGAGGGAGCAAAATTGCTTAAAAGCGGAGATACCAGCAAAGAATCAGTAGTTGGGGGGAAATGAATTGAGGCAGGGGAAAGGGTTGTGTCCATCTGGAAAGCCCTGGAGAGCAGAGAACTGTAGCAAAGGTCACCCATTCCAGCTTGCATGGACAAAAGTTGCCACCTTGCAAAGACCCTATCTTGCTGATCCCAACCCTGCTAAGGCCCTTTGTCAGCAAAGGACTGTTGTTATTTTCTTTGGGCACTGAGTTTCTGGCTCTTATCAGTTAGCCCTGCAAAGAAGGGCTACATCCAAGTGGTGGGATTTAGTTGGGGATGCAGCTGGTTATATAGCCATTATATTCATATACTTCCTACTTTCCTGCAAAGAATCCAAGGCAGCTTATGTAATCTTCTCCATGGTATCTTCAAAATAGACCTGTGAGGTAGGTTAGGCTAAATGTAAGTGACTAGTCAGTCATTGAGCTTTTGCTTAAGATGAGGACTAGAGCCTTGCTCTTAGTTTGATGTTCTTAAGTACTGTGCCATGCTGGCTCCAGTATGGTTCGGCTGAAGCCGGCCAAAGGGTAATGCTAAGTTGGTGGCTGACAGCCAGGTATAGCAAGTGGGATTTGATTCAGGGAGTGATGGTATGTGTATGGGGATTTCCTGAAATGTGTAAGGATTACGCACACCTCATTATCTCCGCACATGGTGTGAAGTGCTAGAAATGCTTTACTCTTCACAGCTGCCCAGTATGAGGATGATCTCAAGGTTTGCCATGGAAGGTGCATGTATGGTCTGGCATGAATAAAGATACATGAGAAGCTTGCCATACAATGCACAAAGTGGCAGAATTGGAGAGAAAGGGTGATCTCTCCCTAGGGGTGGCTAGCAAAGGAAATAGCGCATGTGCAATGGGATGAGAGGTTGTTCTTGAGGGATTGGCGTGGAAAATCAGCATGCTTTTTTCTTTCTCTTCTAGGTCTCTGAAGTCCTGGGCAGTGACACAGATGACAACAGGGCGAGTCCCTGAAGAATTGGCAGCATGTGAATGTGTCTTCCTAGCCCGAAGTTTGGAAATGCCCTGACAGAGGGGGAGGGGTGGAATAGAGGGATATGGATGTCCTTGTTCATGTTGGGTTGAAGGTGAGAGAAGGGGGTGGATGCAAACCTCTCCATTCCTGCCTCCCGAGGGAGGGAGGCCATAATGGACCACCTTCAGAAGTGTAGGGGTGTGTGTGTATGTGTGCGTGTGTCTTTTTCAAGGGTCTAAAAGGGAAACTTATTTTTTTACTTTTATATATGTTGTAGAGGTACTATTTTGTCTCGTCTATGGGGTATTGTCTTGTTTTTCCTCTAGTGGAACTGGATAGGTATCTATATGGCAGCTGCTTCCCTCACCACTTTTTTTCTGTTGCAATTTACTGTATATTTGGGGGCGGAGGCAGGGGAGAAAAGAATAAGGACCATACCTTCCCTGTGTTTGTCTGGAGCCATACTCAACTTGGCCTACTCTCCCCGACACCAGATTATGGAGACAATTGGTGGTTGGGCCAAAGATAACTTGCTACATTCCAGGATGCCGGCTTTTAAACAGCATCTGCCTTCCTGCCCTCTGTGGGGTGCTGGGCTGGGTTCCCTCCTGAATTGTAGTGGGACCACAGTCACATTTGGATCATCTCAGAGATTGACATGAAATGTGTTCGTATTTTTTGTATTTTTTTAAAAATAATTTACTGAAATAGTTATGAAACTGTTTTGCTTTTTTATATAAATATATATATATATTTGGTAAAAATCAGGGTCATTTCATAGAAAATTTGGGATCATGACTCTTATTTTGTAGGAGCAGGCAGAGAAGGAAAGTTTTCACAGTTATGTGCCAATATGGTGTCTTGCTTAGTTGGTAAAGACCTCACTGCATAGTGGGGAGAGAAGACAGAGTATCTAGTTCCACCACACTAACAATGTAAGGAACTGCATCAGAAGATGAGTCGGTTAACGCAGAGTTCGTGATCTCACAGCCTTGTTGCTGGGCAACGGAGAAGTGTTTCCTAGTTGGCTGTCACAGCAAATGCCTTCCTTCCTGAAAAAGAAGCAGAAAGTGGGTGTTGGCTGAAAGGCAATGCTTACGGGCTAGGAATGGCCAACCCAAGGAGAATTCCTTGGAACTCTGCCTGGAACCTTCTTTGCTGGGAGAAGAAAAGCTGAACATCTTGAATCTGAATCTGCCTTGAATCTGGTGTCTTGAACCAGAGGCCAAAGCTGAGGACCCTGGACAATACACAGCCAAGTACCTATGCGAATCTCCACAGGCTGCAAGTCCTCAGTGCCTTGAGCAGTACTCTCCTGGTAGAAAGATACGGTGCTAACAATAAAAGGCTCCTCTCCTTCCACAATCACACCACATGACTATCATCTCTGATTTCAGACTGATGTCCTTCTGTATTAAAGAATTCCTCAACAGTAGGAGCCCAGATTGTTTGAGAAAATGGTGACTTAGAACTTCCTCCTTGATCTGCTTGGGGTGTACGTGCGAGCGAGCGAACGAGAGTGAGTGAATGTTAAAGCATATGCCTCCCAGACTAATTGCACATTGCATGGTGTTTATGGCTCCTCTGTTTTAGCTTTGAGGACCTCAAAGCTTTGTATTGGAGATATCAAGGACTGAACTAGTAACTTTTATACAACCAAGCACATCCACTCTGCCCTTATACCATCTAATTTTGCCACCAACCCGACTTCTGCAACACACCCTGTTGTATGTATGTAATGTGGAATCTCTGCCAGGTCCTGGGGGCGAGTGCTGGTCTCCCTCCCCCTCCCCAATTCTCTGCTGTTTGCTTCCTCTGGAAGGACTTATTTGAATAGCTCTCCCTCAGTGTCACAAAGATGTGATGAATTGTTGAGCTTGGATTGTGTCCAGACGACAAGGAAAAGGGTGGAGAACAGGACACTCATGCTTGCTCAGCTCACTCAGAGTTTGTAAAGCCACCTCACCAAAACTCTTGTGATAGCTGAGGCATCAATAACTTGATATGTTAGAACTGGAGTGGCCAATGTGCAGGGAATGGTACTTCCCTTCTGCTTTATCCAACTGGCTATTCAACAGAAAAGGGTTTCAGCTGTGGTTTTCGTATTAGTGGTAGGAAAGTTGCTCATTCTGCACACAAGCAGCAGGAGTCCTTGTCAGCACAGCTTAGCTGAGTGAGGATATTCACCTGCCCGCCCCCCTTGCACCTGAGCTTCTTAAATCTCCATCTCCTAGGAAATGGGCTCATACTGAATTAAGCCCCTTGGTCCATCTAGCTCAGTATTGTGAACGCTGACTGGCAGGACCTCATCCACACTTTCTGTCAGTTTTCCCTAGACTTGGAGAAGCTGGTGACAGAATTCCAGGCTTTCCATATACAAAGCACATGCTCTGTCACTGAGCCAGGGCTTAACTCTCCTGGGACTCTGAACCTGCTCAATGGAATAAGAAAGCTTTTTGCTTCCCTGAGGTGCCTCTGGAAGAAGGCAGAGGCCCTTGAGCAATGGCCACCTCACTGTAATGATTTTCTGCCTTGCCTGTGATCGTCTGAACCTGGAGAAAATAAGTACTTTTCTCCTGCCCAGCATTGTTTGCACTGAGCTGTGCAGAAATCAATCTTGCCTCTCTCCTCCTCAGTTGCTGCCCTTCAGGGAGGGATTAAACATGAAGGTATAGCTGGAAGTTAGCAAATCAGATCTTACTCTGTTCTGACCACAGTGTGGGAATTTTGGTGCCCTCAGCTGACCAGGAACTTGTATTACAGCCCAGGAACCATTCATTCATTTAAAATGATTCTAAATGAAGACAAACTATGACGAGGCTTCTCCAAAGTGGGGCAAGATGCCAGCTGCCGGCTTTCATCTTAGCTGTGACTGCTCCCCATTGCTATCCTCACATCCAAGGTACCATGCTGTTTCTTGCTGCCCACCAACTCCTGGTGCAACCTACATGTGCATAAATAAAACTGCAGACTCGCACACATGAAGCCACACTTTATTCTGAATTCAGTCTGTTTAAAGTAAATGAGTACAGGATGTCCCAGGATGGACATTTGTTTAAAGTTTGTTTTAACTTAGACTGTTTGGGAAACGCCTTCTAAATAGCCTTTTAACAGTTAAACTGCTGATTATGAAGCAAAGTTTAACGAAGCAAGGCTACTCCTCCGCTCAGGCTGTTACACCATGTTCTGATTATAGGCATTCAACAGCCGACAGGGCTGGGAGACTCGTGATGTGCCTCCGGCCTTCGTCCGTCCTGAATGCTCTGACCAGCACGAGGAGTTTGGCAATTGTACCCTGTGTCAGCCCTGCTAGTAGTGGAGCATGTCAGGATTGAGGAGCAGTAACAAAAATGGGTGATACTTGGATTGTCTAGACTAAATAACTTGCCCTCCACCAACCAAACAACAGAGCCAGTGCAAGTCTTCATGGAAGGACCCAGGGGGCCGGTGGACTAGTCAAGAAAGAAGTGGTGGCAGGGAAGGGTTTACTTAATTTCCCTTCCTGCTGCCTATTCTGTCTGTATTGCCCACCTCAAGCTGAAAATACATGGATATTTTACGTCTTTTCTGCTATGGATGAGAAAGCAGTTTGGTGTGCACTTTTGAATATATGCAAACCAAATAGTGAAAGGCTTTAGTAAAAACTTTTCATCCCAGCCCTGTTCATCTACGTTCAATGACAGTCTCAAAGGCTGTTCTTAAGTTTATAAAAACAACCCAAGAGAAAGGAATGCACATGACCTGTAGTTTGGTACGCTAAACAAGCTGGCAAGAACACTTGGCTCACATGTCTGTTGAGGCACTCTTGTCCCTGGGCAGATAAGTCACAGACACGATTAGGCAAAGCTTCAAACACAACTGTCCTGGGTTTACAGGCTTGTAGATTTGATCGGGCCCAGGGTGCACAGCTTGAACAGATGGGACAGTTGATGGGCCCAACCAGAGAGGATGCTTGCTCGCTGAGGTGCTCAGGGTGAACTGAATGGGGCTAAAGAGGCTAGCTTCTCTTTAGGAGAGGTGGTCTTCTCGTCGTTCTTCATATGCAGGCGCAATCCTGGGTCAGGATGTTGGGCACTGTCTCATACTTGAAGGAGTACCCACCATCGGAGGTGGTGCGGACCCTCAGAGAGTGCATGGTGCCTGGCAAAGATGCACAACACAGTTGGAAGTTGGGCATGTGTGTAGGCATGTGGGCTTCTGAACAACTCCCGTGGCAGTAGTAGAACACAAAGCTGCTGGGGTGCACAATCCACTTATCCCAGCCCAGCTCTTCAAAGGAGATATTGAGGGAAGCCCGGTGGCAGTTGGCATGAACATCGGCATTGTCTGAAGGGTGCTGGAGCAAGCTGAAAACAGCTGGTGACCAGGGCACCGAGGACCGCCGGGCCCTGTCACGGCCCTTGGGTTTGGTGGATGCCACAAGGAAGGGTATCTTTTCTGCATTCGCCACACAAGGGCAGTCTGGGCAACGGACTAACAGCACGAATATCTTCTGGCTGATGTAAGGCAAGAAGGAGGTCTCAAAGTGGAAGACAGTCCAGCCCTCGGGAGCAGGCACTGCCATGGTAGCCACGGGGACCCGGCCATGGTGGGAAAGCTTGAGTATTTCCGCCTCTGGCCCGGAGCTGTTGGATACTGCTTCTGAGGGACTGCTGCTGTGCAGTGCCACAGGGCCTGTGTAGAACCACAGCTGGGCTGAAGTCACCACCCGGCTGAGGGTGTGTGTGGATGGCTGGAAGATGTACGTGAAAACTCCTGCCTCTTCTGGAAGCTCATCGGGCTGAGGTGCCCCACAAGGCACATCTGCAAAAAATGGAAAGCATCAGCAATGATTTTGCCAATCGTACACGGGCTACTGCTTTTCCAGACCTGAAAGCTATAAGACCTTGGAAGCAGTAAGGACAAAGACGGTTTCCAAATCTCCCTGGATTTATAATAGCCCCAAGCACTCTCCAATATAGTCCATTTACCTATCTGTCATTTTGCATTCTAATAGCCAGACTTTTCCAAAAAGCATGGTATCTTAATCCTTGAATATACACACCACGACTTGTCCTGTCATGTTTCACTCTCCAGCTTGCAGCCATGGCCTAAAAGACAGTTTTCTTCAACCTAGCAACCTCCATATGCTTTGGACTACAACTCCCAAAATTCCTGAGCCTTGACCATGTTGGGCTGATGGGAACTGAAGTCCCAAACATCTGAAGCTTGATAGCCTGGGGAAAGTTGCTCTAAGATGTTAAAATGAAAGCCTGAAGTTCAACTAGTCCTGAAATCAGTAAGCTTTGAAAACAATCAGCTTCTGTGTGTCTTACTGCTTTCTAGTTTAAGCATTATATTTATGACTGTAGTGAAGCAAGAATTTTTTTATAACACTGGATACCCCTCACTATTCTGAGGTCACCTGCATGCACCTTATCTTGGTACTGGGTGGATATCATCACCACCACCATCCTCACCATAAACACTACTTTCATTTTCAGTTGTGGCAACAATACCCTTGTCCTCCGAATTCTAACATTTGAATATAAAATATGTAAAGTATAATGCAGAATCCTTCAGCCCTCCAAATATATTGGAGTACAGGTCTTAGAGTTTCCAGCAAGCATGGCCATTCAATTAATGGGAGTTGTAGTCCAACACACTTGAATCCTACCCTGTTGTAGAAGGTGGCTATTATACATTCTCTGGGTGAATCTGCAACAGCCCTGCTAGTGGGTGGCTAAGATTTTCCTTTTACCTATCCTATTGAACATCACCAAAGTATTTTGCTCCTGTGATTGCCATTTAATTGGCTGCCTCCAGCCTGCCCAGGATAATACATGTCATCCTACATTATGCCAGTGTGGTGTAGTGGTTAAGAGCGTGGGACTGGGACTCGGACGATCTGGGTTCTGGTCCCCGCTCAGCCATGGAGCCACCTGGTTGACTTTGGGCCACTCACAGACTCTCAGCCCAACCTGCCTCACAGGGTTGTTGTTGTGGGGATAAGATGGAGGAGGAGAGAAGATGTAAGCTGCCTTGAGCCCTTTGTAGGAAAAAGCCAGGATATAAATTGATACATGAATGAATGAATAAATAAATAAATAAATCCTGTCCTCTGCAAGCCTCACTGCATCCTGGAAAATGTCATAGGTACATATCTTTACTTGGGCAAGTCATACAAGATTTGGTCAGGTGTTCTCTTTTATTAGAAGCATTAGCTTTGGTTGTAGGAGAAAGCCAGTGCTCAAGGACTATGCCACACAAGAACCGCAAGTTCTTGTGCTGGTGGAAGTTGCCTCCAATAAAAGATACTGTCTGACTTATTTTTCTTTCTTTCAACATATCAACATCTCTATACTGATATTAAATTGCTCTGGGAGAATTAGTTAAGACTTTTAAAAAAGGGAGAGAGACATTGTTTCCTATACTTCCAGTGAGTCATTTTGCCCCTTCTATGGTATTTTAATTCCCACCACACGTGTGCTCTTTCTACATACCTTTCTTGCACTTCATTTCCCGCACAAGTAGAATTTCCACAAGTTCACTAACCCTGATGGGGGAGAGCCCAGATCTGCCTAAAAATGCTTCCTCAGGCTTCAATTCTATGCACAATTAGCAGGGAGTAAACCAGAATGGCAAGAAGGCTGCCTTCTGGTTATGCACAAGTTTGGACTGCAAGACTGTGGTCCCATTAGAAAGTCCCACTGCAATCTTATGCAGGTTCAGTCAGAACTATAAGCTATTTCAGTCTTCCCCATACTGGCACTTTCCAGATGTTCCTAAAGCAACTCCCATCAGCCTGAGCCAGCATGGCCAATGGTCAGGAATGCTAGGAGATATAGTCCACACCACCTAAGGAGCAGCAACCTGAGTAAGGACACCCTATTGAGTTTTATAAGTCTATAAGTTCTATAATAGCATTGCAGTCTAGGGCAGCAATCATATCTCCACTTGCCTGGGGGCTAAATCACTTTGAACTCAGTGGCGCTGATTTCTGAGTAAACATGTATAGGATTACACAGTTATAAACAAGCCATTGAGAGTTACTAATAAGCATAACTTGAAGTGGGTTGCACATCTGTAAGAAAGCAGAAGATACTGGACTAACCAGGGAGATCCCAGTCATTGTGAAGGGTGGCTCTAAACACCTAGGATTTATGGGCAGCAGCACAGGGTAAATCTGTGTAGCTGTGGGAAGGGAGGATTAGCCACAGAGGAGATACCATGGTGCATGTATGCCTATCAGATATGGGGTGCATTAGTATAAAGCAGTTCCTAGCCCACCCTTTATGCCCTACATTGAATTTAATAATAAAAACAGTGGTAGTGGTGAGGGTGATGATGATAATAATAACATTTATACCTGATCTTTTTTCCTCCAAGGGAACCCAAGAAGGCAGCTTAGCAGCTTACATGAGTCTGTGAGGTAGGTTAGGCTGAGAAGCAGTGACTGGCCCAGAGTCACTGGTCCATGAGCTTCCTCATTGAGTGGGGATTAGAATCTGAATCTCCCAAGACCCCGTCCAACATGCTAACCACTTCACCAAACTGGCTTTCAATTTAATGCAGTGGGTGAAGTCATTAAAATCTCTGCCATAATAAGTCACTTAATTTCTAAGGTGCCAAAGTAGTCTTTTTGGGGGGGGGGGTCCTTAATGCCTCTAGCAATGGGTCCACTTACCTTTCAAAGGGAAGACAATCACTTGGGAGGGGTCCTCTTCTTCCCACCTCTGAGCAACGGACAGGCTCGAGACATGTCGCCTGTGGAGCCCTCTTCTTCGGCCCACCTGAGCCTTTTCACCTGGGGGAACTGGGCCGAGGGACTCCAGGAAATGTGCCTTGACTTTGCCCAGGATGAGCTGTCTGTCCACCTCACCTCTGCTGCAGCCAGCAACAGCAGCAGGTGCCAGCAGCAGGATCAGCATGAAGCTGAGCAGAGGCTGGGTCTGCAAAGAGCACTGAGCCGGCATGTGCAAAGAAATGATGTGCAGGGTGCACAAAACTTCTGCACTTGTTTGTGTATCAGATTGCAGAATGAGTTTTTGTGCCTGAGAGCTGTTTCTGGCCAAGGGTGTGTGTCTGTACATGTGAAAGTCCTGTGTCTCCTACAAGGCGCTCCGGCTCTTCAGTTTTCTATTAGTCTAACCCACCCAGCTCCTCCTGCCTCCCATGCTGAGCCAGACTGGGGCCCAATGGCATTGAGACTGTATCTGACACTGACGCAAATGTCTGCCAGCCATGAATATTATCTCTGGGCAGCAAAACACAGGAGGCGTCTGGAATGCAAGGACAGTGCTGTCCAGGGGACGTGGCCCAAGCAGGTGCTCCAAGAGAAAGAGGCAGTAAGCGTCTGAGGTGGCAGTGGCAGGCAGAGATAGGTGCGACTCTGCCTGCTTTTCCTACCTGAAGATCAGTGTAACTGAGCTGCTAAGCTCTGGGACCTGGTCAGTCTCACCATCCAATCTAGGACTAGCCAGCCATCCAGGAGAGGGGAATATACCCCCTGTGGTCAAATGCAGAATTCTGTGCCTCATGAACCTCCAATACTTGTGAAGCACCACACATATTATGTGTGAGATCAAACCTCTTGTGTTCCACAAGCTGACCCTCCTTGGCTCAGTATTCACAGTCACTAAATGCATTATTTTCTCCAAAAGCAGCTATTAGGATCATTACAGTGGACAAGAATGCGTTAAAAAAGTAGGAGCATTTCACCTTTATACTCTCCCCAAAGGGAGTACTATAGATGGGCTGTATGATGAACTAACTGTGTTTTAGTTAGTTGTGAGTACAATGGCGTGTTTATTAAAAGGCACCAAGGCGCAGCTGAGCCACACGTCTTGTGTTGGTTCTTGCCCCATTCACCCATAATAGGTTCTGGATCGCTTTTCAGAGCTGGCCTTTCTAGATTCTAGCTTGGTTCTTCAGATCCTAAAGAAAATATTGCCATTGCTTCTGCTGCTGTCATCTCTGACCCAGAACAAATGCTAGCCTATAGCCAGCAGAACCCACAAAGCTGCCTTTGCTAAGAATTAGACCATTAGTCTATCAAGCTGATGGCTGGAGAGCCAAATGCCAGCCCTTTCCTGCACTTCCTGTTTGATTACATGAGTGCCATGCCACCTTTCAGCACAGAGCCCTTCACAAATTCACCTGTTCAGCCAGGTGCTTTCTCCTGGTCTCTTCAGTGCCAGAAGCTGTCCATGGCATGAGGCTGTCTCCCTCTGAGACCTTGGGACAAGCAGGAACACTTCTTCAATGCAGCATAAGCTGTATGGTTACTTAAGACTTGATCCAGTGTTAAGCTGGACAGCCGTGACGTTCCCCCGATGCCTCCATGGACACTGTCATTGGAAGTGCTTGCTGAGACATCTTTGACAGCCATTTTACAGAACAAACATGCTCAGGCTTGTCTGAAGCAGTCTCCCATGACTGATGCCCTCCAGGTGTTTTGGACTACATTCCTACCATGGCTGATCAGTGGTCATGCTGCCTGAGTCTGATGGGAATTGACATCCAAAGCATCAGGACAGCACCATTTTGGGGAAGGCTGCTTTGAGCGGACCGTGCTGGTTGAACCAGTCTTGGTTTATAGGGCACCACATGCACTCAACCCAACAGATTCCAGACTGCTTCACATGTCATATTTTCCTACATGAAAAGCACTCTCTTGCAGGACAAATTGTGAAATCCATGCACAGATGATCACTCATGATGATGTAACACATAGGCAAGTTCTTGTATGTGCAAACAAGTGGACTTGGTGCGTCTATGGCGCACTTCAGCCAAAACACTTTGCAAGAATGTTTCAGTAATCCTTATAATGACTAGGCCAATATTAGCTCCCCTGCAGTGCAGCCACTGGAGCGGTGGGTTGGTTAGCAGTTTGTCCATGTCTGCCTGACAAGTTCACATGGCTGAGAGGAACTTTGCAGTAAAGCTTTTCTCACTCACAGAGCTAACTAGCACAAATGTACAAGGGGATGCTGGCCGGGTAGCTGCAGTCAGAGCTCCAGGCTTTGGGAAAACAGCATACCAGTGCCCCCTCCCACACTTCCCTTTTGTTCAGACCACAGCCTGATTTCTTGGAGGGGGCTCCCCAAACCTCTTTGTGCAAAGCGAACGCTATAACTGGCTGCATAGCTACCGCTGCTACTGCTGTTGCTTTACTTCAGCAGCTGCAGGCTGAGCAGCACTTTGCTCCCAGTGGAGTCTGGAATGCGGAGTGCCACTCCACATGCTTTCAAGATGGATGGCCACCTATGACTTAGCAGAGGAATCAGCTGTGGGCCCTTCTGAACCCAGGCAGGTGCCCCCCTGTGCTGACTTCCGTGTAGCTCTGGCCGCTGCAAGTCTTGGTTCAGTCTGTAAGCATGCATGCAACATAATACACCCACGTGTGATTGCCACACAATAATCAACACAGACATTTCAGACTTTCTCCTACCATTATTGTGTCTGCAGCAGTGACTGGAACCAGTCTGACTTTCTGAATGCTTGGTGATGTGTCCTGCAGCTTGCCTTTTAACCCGAGACTTTGGGACTGCAGTCCAAGAACTGAGGGAGAGACTCCAAAGAGTGTAATTTTTCAAGCATGTATCAAAGAATTCAGAACGTACTGCTGCTCAGCACCTGTCAGCTGAGGTTAGATTTCAGTGTACTCTGAAATGAAGCCATGTTCCAAGCAAAACCCGTCATATGGTTTACACAGGCAGCGGTGCATAATGTGGGCTTAACTGGAGAATTGATGCGAATGATCTCTGGATCATAAAGAAAAAAGACCAGGAAACACGCAGGGCTAGGGGTTCTCAAGGGTGGGATGGAGCTGTCCCAGATCCTATCCCACTTGGTTTCTAATTGGGTATCTACCTAGCTCCATGGAGGATACTATATTATATTTTCAGCATATGTAATAGCTAATTCTCTTAGCTTGCCCAATAATACTCATGTTCAAACTGACCACAGGCCATTTGGGATTTGTATCACATACCCCTTCCACCTTAACTAGAAATTCCGGGAGGGTCTTTGTCTTGTCCTATATAGGCTTCAGTTCCTTGTGCTTGGAGTTTATACATTCAACAGATAAAGGGTGATACTTTTCCTGGAGTGTACCACTTTAAAGAACAGGTATTAGAATCACAAATCCAGAAGATATCTCAAAAGGTCATCCATTGTGACCCCTTGCCACTCTAGGAAATAGGCCACTGCAGCATCTTTCCTGGGTGGCCATTCAGTCTTTCCCTAAAAACTTCTTAGGAATGACCAAGGCAGTCTGTTCGAAATTCAAATTCACCCTAAAATCTTTGCATGTAATGTTAGTACATCAAAGAAAGAAGGATTCAGCATAGGAAGCTGTTTTTCACATATGTCAGGCCCCCAGTTGTGTGTGCATGCCTAAATACAGTTAGCTGGGTAGTACCACTGATTTTGCTGCGTAGGCACTTTCCCAAGCTTGGTTCCCTCCAGATATTTTGGACAATAAGTCCCATAATTCCATACCTTTGGCCATTTAGATAGGGCTGATGGGAGCTGAAGTCCAAAATACCTGGAGGTCACTAGGCTGGGGAAGGCTGCTAGGTTAGACAGTGCCTCTTACTTGTTCCTCACTGCAGGATCCATCCACTTTCCCCTTGTTTGTGTGTTACTAGAGAGCTGCCTGATAATGGTTTCCTCATGGGAGAGATTGGAAAATATTCTCTCGGGGAACTGTCAAAGGAAAGTTGCAAATAATCCAAAGTAGTTTGTTGGTTGCTTTTAAAAGGCGCCAGTACTTTTTTGGCTGATAGAGTTTGTAACAAAGACGGTAAATAAAGAATGCCTGTGACCAAATCTGGCAGAAAAAAAAATCTCATAACATTTCAGTACTCACTGAAGCACTGATGACAAGAGAATAATGAGTCTTCTTGTGACCTTCCGCTTCTCTTTTGGCTGATACAGCCTTCTTCTTTGTCACGTCCCTGTTCCATGGTTCGGTGATAAAATACTTTCTAGCACTAGGTCTGCTAGATTCTGCTTCCAGCAACAAGGTTTCAGAGCGCCCTGGCCAAAGCACCCCTCTTCCACTGACGCTCCCCACCTGTCAAGATACCTGGTAGCAGCAGGTAGAGTGGCTGGGGGCTGCTATTGTGATTTCCCACACTTCACTGGGGCAGCTAGACTAGTGCCAGTGCAGGGCACTGGGGAAATGAAGACATGGGCTCGCAGACCCTGCTGTCTGGCGGGGAGGCCTGGGGAAAATACCAAAAGTGTGAGGCCCGCTGGAGCCCTGGTAGTTGTGCTGGCAGTGGGCCTGTCAGCCATGTCAGCTAACCACTGGCATGGTGTGATGGGGAGCAGAACCGCCGACCACTTGGGGGCGCCGTGCGCGGATGCTCCATCCAGCCCGGAGGCCCCTGGGATCCTTTTCTCCTCCCCCTTTCCTTGAGGTGGCCTGTGCCTGAGGCAGCTCCTGGCCGAGGGATGCCTTTGTGCTCCTCCCTGCTGGGCTCTAAACTTAGCCAGGCCCCAGCCCCCGCTTATCAGCCCAGCCATGTCATCAGAGGGTATTTTTGGGGACAGCAGCTGCAGGCATTTGTAACTTTTAGTCGCCTGCTCACAGACGCCTGGCGAGCAGGGCAGGAGGAGGCCAGGGACCCACTGCATGTGAGGGGCAGGGTGTATGCGTCTCTGGGCTCGCTGCAGGGCTGGCAAGGCAGGGAGAGGGATGCCCAGCCTGAGGGACAGAGCCACGAAGAAGAGCAGCTGGCACGTGGATGGACAGATAGGTGGGCGGATGGAAGGACTGATGGAAATTGCCCGACAGGAGGAGGGGAAACAGGAACCGAGCGACAGAGAGGCCGGCTTTTAATGTAGATGCATACAGTGGCTTGAGGCTAGTGAATGCGAAGAGGAAGGCAGGTGGGGCTTCTCAGAGCCTGCTTCTCATCTTGCATACACGGTAAGTGTCCTGTGCGAACGAGAGGAGGACGTGGAGGGAGGCAAAGAAGCTATCCCAGATGGTACTTGTGAGAGGGATGATGGCTTGAAGGATTGCGAAGTGATCCTTATCACTGAGGGACCAAATCAAATGGAAAACTTTGGGTTTTGCTTTGAAGTACCTGAAGAAACAGCAGGGCTAAGAACTGGCTGACCTGAAGAAGCCTTGAGGCCTGAGGGGGTGAAGATACACCAGTATCAACCATCTATCAAAGCTTTTTTCCAGAGGCTTAAAAACTGGTGTGTGTGTGTGGGGGGGGGAGGTGTTCCTGCCATTGGATCAAGTACATTGCAGGGTCCCTTAACCCCTATTCCTTAAGTGTAAGGACTTCCATATGGGAGAATGCAGCGTTTTGAATGAGAAGTGGGGAAAATAGGAGGCTCTCTGGGTGAGCCCATCCTGGAATGTGTTGCTGCCTTTCTTTGTCCCCTTGGGATCTGTAGCAGTGGCAGCCTGTTATCAGGTTCACACTACATGCAGTATGATAGGTTTGGAATGCATGATAGGACAAGCATGCCCAGCTTGTGGCAATCTCAGTTGCATTTTCTGAGTGCTGGCACGGCACTGGGGAAGGAATGCAAGTGACAAAGAACTCAGTGGAAACCCCACCACTGCCAGATGCACATTAAACAGTACAAATTACTGGACATTTGTAATTAATTAGGACATTACTGTTCTTCTCTGCCCCCTCCCACACACAGAGTATCAGGATAATTATACCAACCTACTTTGCAATGAAAGTATTGAAAGCAGTTGAAATGTGCTGGGTAAAGTAATAGTCAACACTTGCATCATTATAGCCACCTTTGTGGACTGGAGGCTCTCTGACTGTTGGGCCACATGGCAGCCACCCTGGCCCAAAACTCTGGGTCTTCCCTACCCCCACTTGTGTCATAGGAGGAATGCAATGTGTACAGTACATGCTACTTCTTCCCAGACCTCTCCTTTGTTGTTGTTGTTAGTTGCGAAGTTGCGTCCAACCCATTGCATCCCCATCTTATCCCTTCGATCTGGCATTTGACCAGGGCTGTCTTGGGGTTTCCAGAGAGAAAGAAGAAGAAAGGCGTTAGTGAGTAGCACATGATAATGGTGAGCTTATCTTCAGTCAAAGTCAGGATCAGAAGGCACAGAACTGAACATTAAAACCAAGTTTCTACCTATGACCTTGGCCCGAAGCCTCTCTGAAGCAGCTGATTAGATACACGCAGTGAGTGAGCTGGATGGGATCCACCTGCCTGGAGAGCATTTGCTGATTTCTTATTTGTACCACTGGATCTATTCAAAATTGTTCAGTACCCTGCCCTACACTAGTATCTTCTGGTCATTAACCTTCAACAGGCCAGTGGGACCTAGCACATTGCGTAAAAAGAGCCAATCTTACTGAAACAGCATTGTGCAAAATTGGAATCTCTGGAAGAGTAATTTCAGTGACACTTATTGTCTCAGGTAGCTCTTTCGTAACCAAATGCATGAGAGTGGTGAGAGTGATGCAGGTTAAATGCCCCTGGACTCCATTTTGCCATGTGATGCCATAGTCATATGCACAATGCAGGGTTTACAGCACCGCTGTGATTCCGCAGAAAGAGGTTTGAATGACAGAATGATAAAAATATGGTCACTGGGAAGTGCTCACATAGCTGTTTCCCTGCATGCCAAACTGAGCACCAATCTGTTTACTCCATGTTCCCTTTTCTTTCCCATTCCAGCTTGGCTGATTGAAGTGAATCATAGCACAAGACTCTTTCCTCGACTTCTAACCCTGCATTTCCCAGCTTCTCTAGCTATCTTTCTTTCTTGTTCTGATTCTTTGCAGGTTCCTGACCTCAGCTGTATCCTGACTTACCCAGTTATGGATGCCTTTGCCGGAGCTCCTCGATTCCTCGCCTACCCACGCACTTCCACAGTGCAAAGTGGTGCCAATGCAGTACTGAAGTGGCAAGTTGCTGGCGAGCCACTTCCCAGCATTGCCTGGGAGAAGGATGGTTCTGAGCTGGAGCTCCCATCAGGCCGGATGTTTGTGGAGGCCAATGGGGATGCATATAGCCTGCTTGTGTCTCAGGCTGGACCAGCTGACAGTGGGCGCTATGTTTGCAAAGCTAAGAACTGTGTGGGTGAAACCTATGCAGCTGCTACTCTCAAAGTGGAGGCAGCAGAGCTGAAACCCAAAGGACAGCTTGACACCCAGCCTCCAGTCTTCCTGAATAAGCCAGTCTCTGCACGGGTGACCCAGGGAGAGGACGTGACTTTCACCTGTAGGGTCTTGGGGCAGCTTGAGTGGGAAAAGGATGGGCGCAAACTGTCAGAGATCTTTGAGAGCAGCCATTACAAAGTGGACATAGAGTCGGGTGACTGGCACTCTCTTCATATCTACAGCACCCGTCTCCCAGATGCGGGTGTCTATGTATGTCGGGCACAAAACAGCTTTGGAGAGACCATGGCTGCAGCAGTGCTCCTAGTGGATTCCGTGCTCTTCGTGCCCCATGATAAATCCCCAAACTGCCATTTCAAGAAACAGCCAGAGGCACAAGATGATAAAAGACGGCAACGTCATCCTGGGCAAAATGTGTTGCCAGAAGCCAGGCAAAATGGAGAAGTGCTCCCCAGCCTACCTACCGCAAAGGTCTTTACTGTGAACGAAGGGAAGCATGCCAAGTTCCGCTGCTACGTCACTGGCAAGCCCAAGCCAGAGATTGTCTGGCAGAAGGATGGGAAGGTGCTCTCTCCTGGAAGGAGGCACCTGCTCTATGAGGACAGGGAGGGCTACTTTATCCTCAAGGTGCTTTATTGCACCGCACGGGATTGTGGGCTTTATGTTTGTACAGCCTGCAACACAGCTGGCCAGACGCTCAGTGCTGTGAAACTCCATGTGAAAGGTACCCATACAAGGGGTGGAAGGGAAATCAAGGAGTAGGTGGGGGAGAGGGATAGTGCTGTTTGTGGGTATCAGGACATCAGGAGTTGAATTGAAGACCTGGCTTCTTTGAGAGGAAGGGTGGTTCTGTGAGAAGGTTTCCATTCACTGAAGTTCCCACCACCCAGTTCTCAGAGGTCTCCCTCCCCCACTCCACAGTTCACCCTGTCCAGCAGGTTCTCTTGCATTGTCATGGGACTGGGGGCTGCCATGGGAAGGAGGAGCAGGGAACTCCACTTCCACCAGTGCTGCTGTTCCTGTACAAATCTACAGTGAATCCATGGTGTGTTGGAGGACAAATCCTGAATAGATCTGGCTACCTGTAAGAAACAGAGTGAAGACTTGATCTATTGGCAGTCACAACTGAATGACAGTGGTGAGAGAATCTGATTACCACAGAGATTAAAGTATGAGAAACAGGACAATCCATTCTGGTAATGGAAAATTAGAGTGGTAAAATGGTTGCTATTTGCAGTAGATTTCAGGATGTCCCTTGCAGCCCAGAATACAGCATAAATTCTAGATTCATGAATCTAGAGAAGTACAGAAGCTTTTTCAGCCTGAGGAGCCTATTCCATTCAGAGAATTCTCAGATGCCACATTCAAGTGTTGGCAGGGCTGAAGGTAAACAGGGTATTAGGCAAAGGGGAGGGAGCCAAAACACAAAAAATACCAGTATAGCTGACATTCAAGCTCTTACTGCCATCACCAGCATTAGGAAAGGCATTTCAACCTTTTAGAATGGGGAGAGAATGTATAAAAGTAAAGAACATCCCAATTACTGGTGGAAGGGGAAAAAGTAGATGGGACCAGGGAAGGAGGAACCCTTGAGGATTCTGTATGGATTGGATCTGGGCCCTGGGTCTGAGGTTCTGAACCCTTGATCTAAAGCTTTCTTCTTGGTTTGTAGATCAAACTATAGCCACCTAAACTTTAATCCACCATTTCCCTAACTGGGAACATGGAGCCAGCCAGTTGCTGCAGGGTGGGAATGTGTGTGGACAGCTTGTTACTTAAATAAGAACCATGGTACAATAAATGAGCACAAGCTTGAGGAGCAGGCAGTTCATTTGTGAAAATAGGATCAGCCCTACAGCCAAAGCATCCTTTCCTGGAAACCAGCAAGCAGGTAGGCACTCCTCTGGCAGGCAGCCTCAGGGCCCTGAAAGGGGGGCTAGGCTGGCACACACAGCCCTGCTCACTGCGGTGCCTGGGTGACCCTTCTGGGACATTCCAAAAGGCCCTGGAAGGAACTCTTGCCAGTGACGGGGCCTGTGAAGCGCAGAGTGCGTTTGGGCTCTCAGCCAGAGGCTGGTCAAGTGCCAAGTGCTGGGCGGGACAGGAAATGTTTTTCCTCCAGGGAGGGAACATGGCATGTGATAGGGGCGCTTGAAGATAATTTCACAGGACACTCTTCCCTCCTGGATCGGGAAGAGCCAGAATCCTTTTCACACGACTAGTGATTGTAGAATAAAAAGATCAGTGTGTGGATTATTGCTACTACATCACATCATTACTATTATATTGCAGTTCTATCACACCTTTTTCCTTGCAAGAGGAAAAGGGATGCAGTATAAATGCAATATAATAATTATGTCTGCTGCTCCTGTCCCTGACAACTACATGTTGATCAAGTCTGGATGGAGTCTTTGTGCATTTGAAAGGGAGGCTCTGGGCAGAAGTATGAATCTACACATGCAAGTTAAGTGGGGCAGGGCCTGAGGCCACGATCCTCCTCTCCATGATCCATCCCTGTGTATTGATCATACTTGTTTTGTTGCATGAAAAGGGCTCATGCTGGAACAGAGAACTGAATAAAAGGGAGACTGCTGACTAGATCAGTAAGGCCTATTTCTCTCAAATAGCAGATGTGGAGATAAATACTGTTGGACTATACAGACTGTAGATATAGATAGTGTGCCTGCAAGTTCCTCTGCATTAAATACACCTTACATGTGTAACACCTGAAACATTCTTGCCTAACTTTTGCCCCAGATTGAGGTTAGTATGTGCAATAAATTTCCCCCACAAAAAAATAAAAAATGGAGGACCATTTGGTCCTGTGATCTCCCACCTGCACAATCAAAAGTGGTAGGGTCTACAAACACTTGCAACTGCTTTATCTGTTGTTTGTGTGAACTAGGCCTCAGTCTCTGGAAGCGTGTTGTTCCAGGAAGGGCTTGCATCAGGGTCAACAAATAGCCAGGACTTCGTCGGCCCTGGAGACCTGGCTATGCAAGGGCCTACCTGCTCTTGCAGTGTTGCCTCTGTAGAAGCAGGGATGTCATCTCTTGTTGCTGCAGCTCTGGGCCTTCTTGGACAGGAATGCCTTCTCAAAGTAATGTATACACCAGAGTAGCTGGAGAGCAACAGAAGAAGGATGGGGTTGGTTAAAATGGAGCCAACAGCTCTGCTCAGAAAAGGAAATTGTTCTCCAAAGTCGATGTGACATTTTATAGGTGGGTCCACTAGGCTTCCTCCTCCAGGAGAAAAGATAATTGCTTGGCTGAGAGCAGAAGACATGCATTTTTGAAGAGGATTCAGAAGAGAGCAAGGGAACTGATAAAGTTTATGGAATGTTGCTGAGCCGAGTCAGAGAAGAGGAAGTCTTGTTGAGGCCAGAGAAGAGAATCTGGGGGTTGGGGGGGGGGGCAGGAATGGCTGTGTGATAACAGCCTTCAGTTATATGTCAAAGGCTGCTCTTAGTAAGAAGGGAACCAACTGTTATCTGAACTTACTGAGGGTCAGGCAAGAGGAGAAATGGGCTTTAGCTGAAAAGGGAGATTAAATACCAGGAAGATTTTTCTGTCCATAAGAATAGCCATGCAATGGAACATGTTACCCAGAGAGTCTGGAGCGCTTACATTCATTGGAACTTTTTAAAAATAGGCAAAACATCTGTCATCATGACGGGAGCCTGAGTGGATAAAGGATGGAAAGAAAAATTCCATTAGGAAAAACACTGAGAAAAAGATGGCTGATTGTTTGATCTAGCTTGATCGTTGTTGTTTCTGTTGTTACATGATCTCAAATTGTTTCTAACTTATGGTGACCCTATGAGTTAATGCCCTCCAAAATTTCCTGTCCTTGACAGACTTGCTAAACTCTTGTGAACTCAAGAGTGTGGCTTCCTTTATGCATTCAATCCATCTCATAGTTGGTCTTCCACTTCTTATGTCTTTGACTTACCCTAGCATTACTTCTGCAGTGACTCTTGCCTTCTCTTGATCTGCCTGAAGTAAAACACCTTCCATTTGGCCGTGTTTGCTTCCACAGAAAGTTCTGGCGTAATTTTTCTAGGCCCCACTGTTTTTCTTTCAGTCTTTCACAAAGCTCTTGTCCAGTACCATGTTTCAAATGCATACATTTTCTTCCTGTCAGCTTTCTTTACTGCCCAGTTTTCATATCTATATATAGCGATTGGGAATACAAGAGCCTGGATTATTCTGCACTGAAACGTCTTTACCCTTTTTTATCTTTTCTAGTTCCTTCATTGCAGTGCTTCCAGGTCTCCATCTTTTTCTAATTTCTTGGCTCCAGTCTTTGACTGAATTGATGATTGAGTCAAAGTATGCAAAATCTTTCATCATTTTGATTTCTTCATTATAGACATTAAAGTTGTGTAATTCTTCTGTAATCATGATTTTTTTCCTTAATGTTCTGCTTCAGTTCTGCTTTTGCATTTTCTTCTTTCACTTTAATCAGGTGTTGTTTCAATTCATTGCTGCTTTCTGCTATTAATATGTATCATCTGCATATATCCAGGCATTGCTATATCTTTGGCCAATTTTCTCGTCTTCCTCTGTTCCTAATCTGGCTTTGGTTATGATGTGCTTATGCTTATGCACACTGATGGAAGAATGTGGAGACAAAATACTTGCATGACACCTTTTCTTACAGGAAACCAATCTGTTTCTTCATATTCTATCCTTATAGGTTACATGTCAGGTTAAAAAGGTGCTGAGGCATACCCATTTCTTTTAGGACCATTCATTGCATCTTATGATTCATTCAGTCAAAGACTTTGCTGATCTTCTTCTGAAATTCTTTGGTGTGCATATTTGCAATATGATTTCGAGTGCATCTTCAGGATCCAGCTCGAATGTCAGCAGTTTTTTACTCCATATTCTTTGTTGCTAACATTTTGAGCATCACTTTGTTTGCATAGAAAATTAATGCAACATTCCTATAGTTGCTGCATTTCTTTTCTCCTTTTTTGGGGTTTGAAACATAAATTGACATTCTCAACCTGTGGGTCATTGTTTCGTTTTCCATATTTGTTGGCATATTTTTGTTAGAATTTGTACTGAAACAGTACCTGTACCTTGGAATAGTTCTGTGGGAACCTTGTTTACTTTTGAGTGCTTTGTTCCTTCCAATTGTTTTCTGAGCAGGTTTCACTTCAATTTTGTAATGTTGCAGGTTGTTCTTCAAAGGATTTCTTTTTGCAGGAGTCTGTCATTCTTTTATCTCTTCTGTATAGTGCTTTGTATATTGTTCCCACCTTATCTTTATGTTATCTTGGTCAGTATGTTCTCCTGTTGTTCTTTCATCCTTTGCAATCTAGGCTTGAATTTCCCTTTGATTTCTTGGATCTTCTGGAAGAGGTCTCTTGTTTTTCCTTTTTTGTTATTCTATTCCTTTGCACTGGCTATTGTAGTAGTTCTCTTTGCTTCTGCATGATGGTTGCTGAAAATCTGCATTCAAGGTTCTGACCCTGATTGAGGCTGGGATAAACCATCTTAGAAAGGGCAAGTATCATCCTTTATAGAGGGCAAGCCTCTGTTTGAAGGACTGTCAGAGGACTGAGCTCTATTTGATGGCTTTCAAGTTTAAATATGATGAATTATCAGAAGGAACAGCAGATCTGGGGCCTTGAACAAACTGAACAAACAATTGAGCAGACACACAAGTCACCTGGTCATAGTCTTCCCGATCATTATGGTGATATATACATGACACCTTGACTTTTGATTTACATTATGTCATTATTTCTAAATTTGCATCTGTGCATCTATGCAATATATGCAGCTGTCAGGGAAATCCATGTCTTCTTATGCTCTTTTTTGTGCTGCCTAAGTAGCCAACAGATGGAGGGACTGCATAGGCAGAGGAAACCACCTGGCCGAAAATGATCTATTAAGATATCGAAAAGGATGCTGTCCAACAGAATAGGGATTATTTAAAGTCTGGGCTAGGTAAAGCGGAGATGAGTCAGTAAAATTGTTTCAAGATTGGATGAACGTCTTCTCTCCTTTCTTCCTGACAAATGAAGTGGTACAGTCCAGAATAGTTTTACCAATTTGTGTGCTGTCTCTGTCGGCCAGGCCCCAAATCTGTTTTCTAAAGTAAAGCTGAGCCTTTAAAGCATGAGAGACATCTTGAAAATTCTTGTGGTTATCCCTCTTAGAGAGATGAAAAGAGGCTCATTCAGGGCTTAATCTGTGCCACCCCTGCCACCTGCTTTCAGTGTCAGCTCTCTCAATTCTAGCACAAACAAAGGAATAGGAGACGAAACTGTTGACAAGCTGGGCACAAAGTACATTGGTCTTACCACTGAGTGGTCTTACAACTTACTTCTGAAGTTAGAGAGTCCCCATACGTTGGGGACGAAGCAGGAGTGCTTTCAGATCCAAGGATATTTTATCTTCCAGAAAGGCTTGAAGCTGGCGTCTCTTTTTCTAGAAATTTAAGTACTAGGCTCAGCTGTGCCATCTCAGCTACACCCACCTGTTCTTACCAGAGTCATTTGCCATGGTTGTTTCCCACAATTCCGTTTTCCTTTGGTGTTCCCTTGGGTGGTTGTTGTGTTGGTGGCAGGTGTCCCTTACACTCATCTCCAAAGAGTTGACAGAAAGGGGTCTGAGTGCTATAGATACCACATGCCACCCACTTAGCACTCTGCCACCTCTCAGAATAACCCCAGGAAGGAGAATTGAGTTGCTCTTTCTTCTTCTGCCTCCCCTTAAGCAGACAAAGGGAGCACAAGTATCTGAATTTTCCTTGATAAATTTCCTTGATAAATTTCTTGAAAACAATTGAGCTAAACCTTTACGTTCATGTGCCTCCTTTTCGGTTTGATGGCAAAACATTCTAGAAAAAATGTGGGAGGGAAAGATTGCTAAAGTGTTTGTTAAAACAATTGTGTTAAACTCTTGCTTTCATATTCCCCTTTTTTAGTTTGATGACTAAACTTTGCAGGAAGAATGTGGACAGGGGAGATTGCTACATTCCCTAGTTGTTAACAATCCCCTTATGCATTCATAAACTAAGCGCTCTAGTAGTCATTGAAGCCTGTGTCTGAGTTACTGATAAGTCCTTGTGGCTAACCCCACAGAGTTTGAGTGAGGGTTCAATAAGGAGGGCTTCTATTCTATTTCATAGTCAAAGACATCGTGTAGTGATTCCCTTTCTATTTTCTTGATTTGTTCCTGGTATGAAAATGAAATAAAATAAAAGATGGGGAAGCATGAGAGGACTACAAATCAAGACAATGACACCTGGAAGCTCCAACATTCCAAAATTATTCTGAAGGAGGTTGATTATACAAGCAGTGCCTTATCTGGGAGCACTCCAGTTTCTTTACACTTTGTCATAATGCACGAGGGTGTGGGTAAATGTGTACCAGGAAAACTGAGGGAGTGCTCAGCTCATAGTCCTCCCATGCCTCAGGAAGAAGAATCACATGGAAACCTCTGGTGTGCAGATGTATGAGGGGCGTTCAATGTATTCTCGGTAACGGGTTGATTTGCTATTGATGTGGGTAATTTAATTATTTCATTAGCTAATAACACTATCTGAGGATATACATGCAAAATTTCAAATAAGTGGGAACATTAGTTCCCTAGTAATCCTCAGTGAAAGATGACCATAATGACTGATGCGACAATGTTGAAGAAAACCGAGCAAGTCGCTGTGATTAAGTTCCTTACAAAACAAGGAAAAAGTCAAAAAATCATTCACGAAGAGATGGTAGCCATTTACCAGGACTCTGCACCTTCATTATCTACTGTTCAAAAGTGGTCAAGTGAATTTAAAAGGGGCAGAGAAAGCATTGAAGACAACCCTTGTTCGGGCAGACCAGTTACTGCCACTACGAAAGAAAATGTGAAAAAAATTGAGAAACTTGTATTGGAAGATGCCCGAATAAAAATCAAAATGTTAGCAGAGATGACAAACCTATCTGTTGGTACCATATTTACTATTTTTCATGACCATCTTAACCTTTCCAAGGTCTGTGCAAGATGGGTGCCGCGAATGCTCATGGCACCTCAGAAACAAGTGCGAGTCGAGTGCTGTAGGGAGTTTTTAGAGCTCTGTGGTGAAGATCCATCGAATATTTTTGACCGGATTGTTACTAAAGATGAAACTTGGGTTCATCACTATGACCCTGAAAGTAAGCAGGAGTCCATGCAGTGGCATAAAAAGGGTGCTGACCCTCTAAAGAAATTCAAAGTTACTCCATCTGCCAGAAAAATCATGGCCATAGTGTTTTGGGACTCAAAGGGAATTTTATTGATCGAGTACATGAAAAAAAGTGAAACCATAAATGCAGCATCTTATGCAACCACTCTGCGTAATTTAAGAGAAACAAAGAAAAAAGGCAGGGAAAACTGACCGCAGGTGTGTTGCTTCTTCACGACAACGTGCCCATTCACACAGCACGTGTTTCGAAGGCTGCTGTGCGAGACTGTGGTTTCAAAGAAATAAACCTCCCACCCTATAGCCCGGACCTGGCCCCCAGTGACTACTACCTATGCCCGAATTTAAAAAAAAGATCTTTGTGGAAAGCAATTTTCCGATGATGAAGAGCTCAAGGCGGCAATTAATGCACATTTTTTAGACAAGGAGGAAGGGTATTTTTTACAGGGAACTGAACAGTTAAGTGTATTGAAGTTGTGGGGGATTACATTGAAAAATAAAAATTATTTCCATTTGTTATTCCTTTTTCTTCATGCTGATACCGAGAATACATTCAATGCCTACTTGTTAGCTAAAGTGAGCCTGTATAAACAGACAGGAAGAAACTACCATGGGTGGTAAGAGAAAGCCTGAGGAAGTCTGAGGACTAAGGCAGGAGGTTTGTGGTAACAACCAAGGAATGGGAAGCTTGTGAGGGAGAATAGTGACATTCTGCTGAGTCCCAGAAACTTGACCCTCTTTTTCTAGGTACTTCTAGATTTAGGGGTCCTAGCCTTGCTAATCAGAAGGCATTCTGCAAGCATTCTGTCTTTTCCTTGATAATGGATTTTCTGCTGTAAGGAAAGAGATGGAAGAAGTGGTGAGAAAACAGAAGAGGGTTATAAGTGAAAAACATCAATGTCTGGAGCCCCCATGGAATTCCATGAGGCAGGGCAATTTGGATAGTAAAGACCTTATCTGCAAGCACCCTTGCTAGGCTCAGGTTTTCACACAGAGACAAGTGCTTCTCTGATTCTTTCTCACAGAGCCCCGACTCTGCTTCCAAGCACCTTTGGTGGATGTGGAAGTGTTGGAACGCCAGGATGCGGTATTGGAATGCCAAGTGCCTCTAGAGAACATCCCTACAGTGTGGTATCTTGAAGACAAGCGTCTACAGCCCAGTCCCAAGTACCTGATTGAGGAGCAGGGCCTGCTGCGGCGGCTGACAGTGAGAGACGCCCGGACAGATGATGATGGCATCTACCTGTGTGAGATGGAGGGTAAAGGACGCAGTGTTGGGGAGCTCTCAGTGCAAGGTGAGGAGAATTTGGAGTCTTCTTTGGTGTGGGGGCTGTGACAGGGTCATTTTAATGACAATTGTGTTATGTTGTGGTTCTTTGCATGGTAACCATCTAAATCCTTTCTCTCAGGCCTGATAGTAAAGCGGTTGCCTCGAAAGCTGGATGTAATGGAAGGGGAGAATGCTGCCTTCTATGTGGAGACCCGGGAACCGGTGGAAGTGTCAAGTTGGGACCGTAATGGGCAAGAACTGGTGGAGGCACCTCACACTCTCATCAGAAGCTTTGGTAAAACCCATCTTCTGGTCCTGGTGCATGTGTCACGACACGATGCTGGAGTCATCACTTTCATGGCGGGCGAGTCGCAAACTTCAGCACAGCTCCGGGTTAAATGTGAGTGGAGTGTGGAGATGGGACTGCTTGCGTAGGAGGGGAAATCTAACTAGCCATAAATCCATTACAACTGGCCTTTGGTATGAACTTTAGCCACAAAACCAGCCCCTCACTGGGCTGGGAAGATAAACCTTATTTATCTCATCCCTCACCCTGAACTGAATTAGAATGGCTACTCCACAGAAGGGAGGTTTACTGCATCCACTTCTAAAATCCCAGAGTCAAGCCAGAGATCCCTGATGCAGCACTTCAGTTAGTAGGCCAGGCTTAGAATAAGTACTGATACAAACCTCAAGGAATCAGTTCAGGCTTGTGTAGTACTGTATTGTTCCAGGTGGACAAACCAATACGAGTATTTTAATTTTATCTAACCTATTTTCATTGCCCTTTGGCACCTAATTTATGTTATTATTTATTCAATTGGTATCATTTTCCCAAGAAAACAGTACTCAAGGCAGCTAAGAATCATAAAAACATTTACCCTTTCCACTGTCGTTAAAAGCAAAAACATAACAAGTACATTAGAAACACAGATAAAAACACACACCAAAATGACAAAATAAAAATAGCACTCAACCCAACAGATAATGTTACATGCTGAAGGCCTGCTTGAACAGATACCTATTTGTCTTGTGGTGGAATGACAGAGAGAGGGAGCCCACCTGACCTCTCTTGGCCGGGAGTTCCAAAGTGTGGAAGCAGCCACTGAGAGAGCCCTTCTTGTGTTCCCGCCAAATGTGCCTCCCAGGGCAGAGGTACCAAAGAAAGGCCCCTCTCAAAGATCTTAAAACTAAGCAAGCACAAATTAGAGTAGGCGGTCTTTCAGGTGGCCCAGTTTCAAACCATATAGAGCTTTAAGTGTCACAACCAGCCCTTTGAACTGTGCTTGGAAACAGACCACTCACTCACCAGTGAAGCTGTTGTAACAAAGGAGTCATTTGTTCCCTATAACTGGCCTCCATTAACTGTCTGGCTGCAGCACTCTGTTCTAGCTGAAGCTTTTGAATAGTTTTCAAAGTCAGCCCTGTGTAGAACATATTATGGTAGCCGAGAGGGCCTGCTACTGAGGCACGTATGCCCATGGCCAGATCAGACGTCTCTAGGCATGGGTGCACCTGTGGTTGTCCCTAGTCTCACTACTCCAAACTGAGAATGGCAAATGCAGATTTTGGCTGCCTTTAAATCAACCAGCTGTTCCCAGTTGCATCGCGCTTTAGCTAACAACCTTGAGACCACCACTAGCCTTTACATTGCCTGATTTTGTCAGATAGCTGCCTGATGTAGGTGATTGATTTAATCCCATTTTCCCTGGCCTGGTGCCTCTACACACTTTAAACATTAACTTTCATCAGCTTCAGCCAGCATAGTTTATGGTCAGGCGTACCAGCAATTGTGGTTCAAAACATCTGGAAAGCACTAGGTTGGAAAAAGCTGATACAATCCATGCTTGGAAGGCCTGTGTAAGTAGTTTTCAGTATTTGGAATCAAGAGTGATTATCATTCATTCAGTTAATATATGTATTAGTGCTGAGTTTGAAGATTACTAAGTCATAGCTGTGGGCTCAGTTTCCATGAATCATCATCCCCTGCACTTTTCTTTTTCTCTGGAACAAAAATTCATTCAGGGAGATAACATTCTCAAGAAAATCCTCCCACTGTGCTTGCAACAGTTGAAATGTATATTTTTCTTGCATGGAGTCAAGAAATTGAATTGATATTTGAGGTGATTGCACTTTAAAAATCCATCTGATAGACTTGAGCTCTATGTTTTCTTAAAACTGCACCTCAAATTGGAGATTCACTCATATGTTTTGGAAAGTTTTAAATTCAAAAAGTTAGACTCTTAGCATTTTGTCAAATTTCTTTGTCAAATGTCACTACTTTTCTCTGTCCTGCTTCTGTTTTTTTCTGTGTCCTCCTTTATCTATTTTCCTTTGAGAGCCTTTCGGAGGCAAGGCTTGTTCTCTGTCTCTCTAGATACCAAAACAAGTGTCAAAATGCTATAGAATGTAATGACATAAAGGAAGGGAACGGGGGGGGGGGGGGGTCAGAATCTGCAAAACTACCAACTAGCTACTTTATGAGTACAGCTGAAATCTATGAATAACTCTGGATAAAAAAAAATCTTGAACTTAAAATGTCTCTGGAACAAAATTAATCACTTGTAGAAGATGTGCTGCCAGCAGATGTCTTTGTTTTCCATTTTTGCTGCTGTCCAACAATTTTTAAACTTCCTGCTCCCTGAAGTACACCCAGTTGTATGTCTCTCTCCCTTCTTGGTTTGTTTAGTTATGCAAAAGTAGTCTCAGAGGCAGCAATTGATAATGGAGGATTTGGGGGTGAGAAGGAGGAAGGGCTGTTCAAAATGGTATCCTGAAGCTGCTTTCCCATCCAAATGGTTGGGGAGTGAGTGAGAAAGGCTTGATTGTTTCCCCTCTTGTACTATTGAACGGCACTTCAGAACTACCCAACTCTGTCTTACCTCAGGGCCTGCAATTAACATTCACCCAAAGCTCCTAAGAAACCAAACATACACAAAAAATGCATCCATTGACCTTGTCTGTTCCATCATCTGTACACTCAACCCAGAGATTTAGCTGACTACAGTAATTTGCTGTACACACGTTGCCTGGAATCAAGGACAGGCTGACTGGTGGTCACTTTGTAGAGGTGTATTCCTCGACTTCGTTTTGTCCGTGGAGGTCCGGTGGCCCTTTTGTCAGCTCAAGCTGGTGTGTCAGCTGTAGCCTGTTCATGACCTGATCACATATGGGATTGACTTGTGTAATGCACTGGATGTGGGGCTTCCTCTGAGCACTGCTCAGAGACACCAGTTATTCCAAGTACAGGTGCCAGGCTGTTGAATGGGACTAGCTGGTCTGAGGTGAATGAAATGCTTTGTTTTCTCCAGGTGCCAAGAGGATCCCTCCAAGTGCCCCTGTGGCAGTGAGGATGTGCACGGCACGCAGTAACGCTGCCCTCCTGACTTGGTGTCCACCCCCTGATGTGCACCGTAGCCCCCCGAGCAGCTACATCCTCGAGAGGCAGACTGTGGGAGAGGCTGAGTGGGTGCCTTGCCTCACGACTGATGTTGCCAGCATGGTCGAAGTGCCAGGGGACAGTGTGCCCCAAGAGGCCGACTACCGCTTCCGTGTGTGTTCTGCCAATCAGTATGGGTGCAGTGAGCATGTGGAGTTCCCGGGCTCTGTGCATCTTGGTAAGTTTGTCTTTGCTCAAGCGTGGGCATCTCACACAACTCTGTTTTCTCATTGCTCAACTGCGGGGCATTTCCCTTTCTTCTTTCACGGAAATTTCTGCGTGCCTCTGCTGCTGGAAAACTGCCTTCCACTGTGTGAGAATGCTCATGCAAACTTTCTTGGGCCTTGGTGATCCACATGCCTGCTAAATTACCCCTATCCTTGGGAGTGAAGGAACCCCACCCTGCTCAGATTCCTCATAGGAAGGCCTGATTTTGCCAGGATTTCTCTTTCATTAACTACCCAGTATCTGTGCTATCACTGTGTGCTTCCTTCCAGCGTCGCAGTCTGCTTTAGAAGCTGTTTTTAGGACTTGGGCTCAACCTTACATAGCAAAATAGTAGATTTGAGAGTTCCTCTGAGCTTATGGACTTTAATGGACTATGGGACCCCTATCCTCTTCCCCTCTCTGCCCTGAGCTACCTTATAGCTAACAAGTGACAGGTCTCTTGACTCCCCATCCCTGAGGCCTTCTCCCTTAGCCCAGATGATAACAGCCAGCCCAGCAGTAAAGCAAACAACAAGATAAAGCAAGCAGCTACAGCAGGAGAGGAGGGGGGAGGGACATTGGAAGCCACATTGGAGGTAAGTAGGAGCCATCAGCAGCCCTTGGGCATTGCAGTGAATAAGGCTGTACTAACACCCACTTCACCAACAGAGTAGACATGTCTACCTTTTGAACCTTTTTATTTTCCCAATGTTTTAAGAGCTGGATATTTTAATTGGGGTTTTGTTATTAGCTAAATTTTAGGAAGCTGTGTTTTATTTTTATTTTTTTAACATTTTGTATTGTTAAACTGTCCCGAGACTGCAGTAATGGGACAGTCTGCACAAATAAATACATACATACATACATACATACATACATACCAAGCAAGAGAATGAAAACTGATAAACCAACAAAGGAAAGCAGATGGCTTATGGTACTAGCCTGTCTACCCATGACTGTTTTTTTTTTTTTAATTTATACTTTCCACATACATTCAGACTGCTGAGTGCCTTCCATTACTTTCCCCCCACAACCTGAACTACATCTCTGTGGTTTGTCTGTGTGTGTGCGTGCATATGCATCCATATTTCACCCATTTTAGGCTGACTTCTTCAACCTCTGCTTGTTGTTATAGTCTCCAGGGCCCGTGTACAAAGGGGACTACAAGATGTTACAGTTCATGTTGGGGAGGATGCTACTTTCTCAGTGCAGCTTTCAGCCATCACATGTGGTTGCTGGTTCTTGAATGGGAAGAGGCTGGAGGAGGAGGAGGAGGAGGAAGGCCAGCAGTACCAGATCACACACAATGGAGTGGATCATGCTTTGAAGATCAGAGGTGTGCAGCTAACAGCCAGTGGGTCTGAAGTGAGATTTGAGGCCAATGGTGTGAAGGAAGGTGCTGTACTGCATGTAACAGGTGAGTACTTGGTTGGAAGTTTGCAGCAGGCCAGATCTTAGCCTACCTACAGTAACTACATGCAGGCCATCATCCCATGAGAACAGTGATCTGGCCGTAGCACTGAGCAAGCCATAGTTTTCTTTTGTGCAGGCAAGAAAGCCTACGGAGTGGCTGAAGATTTAGATCCTAAAAATGGTGTAGGGGTAAAGGCCTAAACACCTCCCATACTTTCCTGCCCCAGTGGTGTTCCTCAAGTCACAATTGGAGCTCCTCACAACAGCTTTAAAGTTCTACCCGAAAGTGTCAGAAGATCTGATCATGAATTTTCTTCCTCATGTGAGGTCTGCCCCTCCATGCTACCAACTGTTATTTCCAATAAGGTGTCTGCAGGTGGAATCCTTTTAGCTGAAAGTGACACCTGAAACTCCTGATCCCTCCAGACATTGCCATTTGCTGTCTTTGAAACCTCATTTGCTCTGTTGCAGTTGTTTAACTGGAACCGTCTTTGTTCATTTTGAATCTCTGTGATTTGCCTTCATCTTTGCAAAGACCAAAGCAAAACTGGCAAGAGCCAGTTTTGCTGAACCCAGATCAGCATTTATCTAGTAGGCAAGGTGTCCTCCCGCTTGCAACGTAATTGCAGCCGATCTAAAACTGCAACCACTTTCAAACATGTTATCACGCCAAGATAGTTACCAATGTGTTCGTCATGCCTGACCTTGCAGATACGTTGTGCACTGTTTTACTGGTGTTTTTGGTCGCTGTCACCATTGCTGTGTCCACAGCAGCAGCAGCAGCACATGGGCATGGAATTAATGTTTTGTCACTTGTGTTTGTCCAGCCCCGAAGGTACATATCACCCCAGTGCCTGAGGCCAGGCGCTCCCGAGCACTTCTGGCTGGGATGCCTCTGCTCCTGGAGTGTGAGGTCTCTATACCTGATGCTCCTGTCTGTTGGTTCAAAGAAGGGAATCCTGTGGCCCTGGATGGTGGTGGCCTGGTGGTCCAGTCTGAAGGCTACATGCGCAAGCTCTTAATCTCCTCAGTCTGCTCTTCAGACTCTGGGATGTATACATGTGATGCAGGAGATGATTCCATCAGCTTCATGGTTACTGTGGATGGTGAGCAAAGGGAAAGGGTGTTGGTGTATGTAAGGGAAGGCTGTGATACAAGTGCAGGGTTGCTTAAGAGTACTAGTGTCAGGAAGAAACTATGGGAAGCTTAACCAGCCTTAAAAGAAAGGCTTAAAATAAAACTGCAACCCTTTAATAAATCATAAGTGTTGGGTCTCTATTCACTTGAAGGCTGAATTCCATTTTGAAAAGCTGTTGGAGGCTGCATTCCAGTGGTAGGTGGGGCCAAAGGCGAAAGAGGTGGGGCCGAAGGCAAAAAGACATAGGCAAGCGCAAAGAATGCTTGTATATTTTAGCTTTAAGCCCTTATTGCCAATTACTGAGCCTCGGGAGAGGTATTGCAGCATTTTAGAACTGGGTGCAGTGAAACTGTGGAAAAGCTAGATCAGGGCAAGTAGCTGGATCAAGGAAAGGGAACATGGTCTTCTGGGGAATCCCAGAGAGTTGAATTTGGACCCCAGGCCTTAGGTTCTGCAACCCCACTTTAAAAGAAAGGTGTCTCTTAGGAGCATCTGGCAGCTTTCAGCAGGAGCCTTGAAGTTTCTGCCATTCAGTGCCAGCAGTAGTTGAGCTTGTAAGGCAATCCTTTCCCTCCCCACTGGAATATTACAAATGGTCTTCATTTTCCCTCTGTTCCATCTTATGAATTTTGGCTGTATTTTCTTCCATCCACCATTACTGAATTTCTTCACCATTGCAGAACCACCTCTGCAGGTTGTCCACTCCAATGCTGAAGAGGCCCATGCCTACCAGGTCTCGGAGCGTGTGATGCTGTCCTGTGAACTGTCCCACCCTGGGGTTCCTGTGCATTGGTACAAGGATGGGGAGGCAGTGGAGGAAAGTGAGGCCCTCCTGCTGGAGAGCGAGGGGCCCCACCACCGTCTGGTCATTCCCTCAGCACAGGCGCAAGATGCAGGGGAGTTTGTTTGTGACATAGGCAGAGATTCCATCTTCTTCAACGTCACTGTTACAGGTTAGTAATTTCCCCAGATAAAGTCCCACCATTCTAAATATACTGTAATGCTTCAGAGATGCTACACAGGAAACTTTTACTGTGCAATCATGATTCCTTATGGAAATTTGCAGGGTCTTTCCATAATGTTATTGCACTCCAGGATCTCTCCCTCCTATTTGTGTGGGGTTTTTTTTTAAAGAGTCAGGAAAGCTTGTAAAATTCAAATCACAACAAACCAAAACAAAAGCCAGTGTGTTGTCTCAGTTCTGTGGCTATACCTCAGTGCTACCTTGTGATTGTTTAGTAGAATATATAGAAAGGTAAGGAAATGCAAGCTCCAGGAAAAAAAACCCTTGTAAAGGACACACATTTCCTCCCACAATGAGAAGAAACCTCAGAAAAGCAGCAGGTTAAGCCCCTTATGTAGAAAAGACTTTGGTCTTTATATCAGGGGCACTGCCTCCTCCAGCCCAAAGACTGAATTCTATTTTGGAAAAGGACTTGGGGATCATATTCCAGTGGTGGGCAAGTCTGAAGGCAAAAGGTATGAAGTCTAAATATTAGCATTTTGTAGCTTAAAACTCTAACTGTCAATATCTAAGCCTTGGGAGAGGTATTTTAGCTTTTCAGAATGGATAAAAACCTCCGCAAAAGCCAGGAAACCAAATGCTTGGGGGAAAGGGGATAGGGCTATCTAGGAAACCCTAGAGGGCAGGATTGGGATCCTAGACAGGCTAGATTTGGTCCATGGTCTGAAGTTCAATGCCCCTCATTAAAGCTCAGAACAAAATAGCTTTGCTAGACCAGTACCTGCTCTGCATAGATGTTCTTGTTCTCATGCCCTTGTTCTTGCTCAGCTGATGGCGGGGGGGGGGGGAGACAATGACATTTGTGGTACTTTAAAGAATAAATTTATGTCAACATAGGAATTTGTAGGGTAGAGCCAACTTCATCAAGCCAAACACATATATAGGAAGTGGGTATTTTCCTTTCTGGTTTTGATTTCTGATGCAATAGACTCTGCTCTACAAAGTCTCATGACAATTTGCCTGTTTTTAGGTTGCTTCAAGTGAGGATTGCTTCTTTGGGAGTTGCATTTGTGCCACCACATTTCAGTCATCCAAAGTGGTACCTGAGACTTAAAAGGTTGTGGGATGCTTCCAGACAGAGGGGTCTTGGTGCTAATGATCTAAAGCTACTGTGCAGTTTTTCTGTCTTTCTCTGTTTAATGTAGGCTGGGAAACTTGTGGCCCTCCAGATATGTTGGCCTATGGCTTCCATCAGCCAGCATAGCCAACAGTGAGGGATGATGAGAATTGTAGCCCTCTAGATGTTTTGTCCTATAAGTTTCCCAAACTTGTCTTAATAGATTTTCTACAGTAGGAAAAAAAGATGGAAGAATGGAAAGGTAAGGAGGGGAAAAACATTACTATCTGGAACTTCCCCTTCTCACCCCCCATAACGTTCCTTGAACAAGGCAGGGCAGTGGCATCATAAAAGCCTTGTCTGGAAGCACCCTCCAAATGCTAAGCTTTTAAAAGCAAAAATTAAACAGACATCCCTCTGTCTGCTGGAATTTAATTCTTCCAGTTGTGCAATTAGCTTTCCAGAGATATATTTTTAAAGCCTATTTCCCCCCGCCAGCATTATGTCTCACTTTTTTGGAATAAGAAAAGAAACTTGCTCAACCGCATTTTTGGCCTGAAGGCTTAGGAATGCAGCTTGAGTGAAGTGTCAGCTGCAAATGCCTTAAAGGCTTCTTTCAAAGGAAGCTTGGTTTTGTTCTGTTTAGGGGGAAGCAGGTACAGATTCTTAATCAAAGAGAAGGAAAATACTGGAGGCTAAACAAATGTTCAAAAGCAAGGCAGGTCAGGGTAAGGCAGAGTGTGACTAAACTGCATTTAGACTTTCTTATACCTTGCTGATGCCATGTGAGTCACTCTGAAAACTAAGGTATGAGAGGAGATCCATGGTCACAGGGTGCTTGACTTGGTACTTTGGGTTTAAATCTTTCCTCAGGCACAAATTCAATTGCCTGCGGTTTGTTGTTGGGTTAGCTCTGCATTGTTTAATCCATGAACAAACCAGAGATTCTGGATTTCAACAAGGTGTTCCTGAGTTGTCAGTTGAAATTGAGATGGCTCATGCCCTCCACTTGTCCCAGCAATTCTTGGATTAAACAACCTGCCATGGAATTGCAGCTATGATGTGTGAACTAGGTCTTTGTCTTGACTAGGGTACATGTTTCTTCCTCAGACTCTGTATCTCATTTTGTAAAATAGAACTGTTAATGACCTCCCCATAACACTTCTGATGATAAATGAAGTCAGGATTCTAAGGCTACAAGTCAATGGCCATGATAGCTAGGAATTATGGAAGCTGCATTCCAACACATCTGGAGGGCACCAGGTTGGTGAAGGCTGTCCTATAGCCATGACAGACAGTAATATACAGCCTCAGGATTATTATTTAAAATTCTATAGAATATTATGTATGTGACATATTTTATGGTGTTTATCTCAGCCTTACAACAACAGTGGGAGGAAGGAAGATGGCCACATGCAAAAGTCTCCTGCATCTCTAACAGTTGCCTAGAAGAGAGTAGGTGGAGCCTGCGCAATAAGCTACACCTGTGAAAATTTGCTTTTCTATATTAGGTTTAAAGGTGCAGGAGGCCTGGCCAAAGAATTGAGCTTCATGGAAAAGCTCATTGTATTTGCAGTCAGTTTTCCATTTTGAAGGTGCAACACACACTGACTGTGTTCAACAACCCATGGCAGGAATGGCTTGTCATTATGTGTGAATTCAGTAAGCATGGTGAAGCATGGCACATTTGGTTACTTTGCATCCCCATGGAGAATCAATGGTCTGTCCTCTTCTGTCTAGCAATTGCTGAAGAAGCTGCAGCCGCTCTCTGGTTGACTGCTTGGTGCAGCTTTTCCCCTCTGTTTGCCTGCTGCATTCCCAATGCCCAGCCACAGCTCTGGAATAGCAGCAGCAGGGCATCACGCAGCAGCATCTCCAGCAAGAGGGACCTTGGAGATAGGTGTACTTTGCTCTCCTGTCTGGTTGCTGTACTTTGCTGCAGCAGCAGCAGGCTGAAATGGTTGCATGCACGTTCTACTTGGGGAGCCAGCATGCGCCTCTTTGTGAAGACAGCTTTGCATGAGAGGAGAATGCCTGCTGTGCATGGGCATAGCCATCAGGGTGATCATCCTGAGAAGCCGAGGTCTCCTGCTCCCTCTCTTGCTCTCCCTGCTGCTCCTACCTTGTCCCTAAGGATTCTCAGCACCATGCTATCCCCCGTGCAGGTCACAGCTCTGCAACAAGCACTTTCCCTCTAGCCAGCCAGAAAGATTTCCCAGGCAGATGCCCACACCTGCTCCCTTAGGAACATCTCCCCACAGGATGCGTTCCCTCCATCCCTGGCATGCATGCCTGTACAGATTCCCTCAGGGTGCTGGGAAAGGTGGCCCCTGGAAGTGCACGTGAGTTTTGCACATGGGTGTGTATGGCGTGGACTCAGGTGCTGTAGAGGTGGGTGGGTGTGCTTGCATGTTGGTACAGAGGAAGGCAGCAGCACAGAATGCTCTTGTAGTGTTGCTCTAGAACAACAGTGCTGCTCTAGTGGGTAGGCAGTAGCTTCACAGAACAGCAGAATGCCCCAAAATGTGACTTATGAGAACATGGCCAAGAGAGCATGTGGGCCATTGGGGGGCAGGCAGGCAGGGCAGGCAGGAGCAGAGCACACTGGGGTCGATTCCTGGTTGCACAGGCTGATGTGATACATGCCCCACTTGGAGGGTAGATGGTGGCATGTGGAAACTGCTCATGAGTAGTAACCTCATGAAGGTATGAATATAGGACACAAGGTAAGAAAAGTAACTCTGTGGTTTTGCTTAGCATAGCATTTTTATCATTTGTAAGCTGCCCAGGGAACCTTTGGGTTATGAGGCAGCATAGAACTGGAATGGAAATAAATAAATCTGAACAGCCCCACTGTGGCAGGAGGAAAGCCTTCACAGCGCATGTCTTTGCCTCACAGAACCTCCAGTAAGTGTGCTACGCTCCAATGCCGAGGAGGCCCATGCCTACCGTGTGTCAGAACGTGTAGTCCTGGCCTGTGAGCTGTCCCGCCCCGGTGTTCCTGTGCGCTGGTACAAGAATGGGGAAGAGATCAGCGAAAGCAATGGCTTCCTGCTGGAGAGTGAGGGTGCACACCACCGGCTGGTCATCGCCTCTGCACAGACCCACCATGCAGGAGAATTTGTGTGCGATGCCGGGGGTGACTCTGCCTTCTTCAACATCACCGTCACGGGTAAGAGAGGAACTTCTTCCCCGTTTTGTATTTATTGCTGTTTAGAACCTTTATATCCAACATTTCTGAGAGCAGAGTTCGTAATGTTTTTAGAATCTCCCATCCAGGTTTGGATCATGTCAAGACCTGCTTATTTTCAACAGGTTTTCTGCATCATGTGTCTTTAGACCAAGTCCAGAGACCTTTGAAGCACTATCTCCCTCCAACAACTGACAGTGAAAAATATGCTTCCTTTAAGTTAGTTTTCCACCCCTACCCCTCCTCCTTATTTTCTGTAGTGCTTGGATTTCAGATATCTTTATCACATTCACTGTGCCAATGAAACATCTGTGATTCCAGCAGCTGCTAAAGGAAAGTATACATCCTATTGGTGCAGGGTAATAGTCAGAACTCAGCTGAATCTCTACTCCTACCAAACATGTGATGATCTAGGCAATCATTTTTACTTTTCTTTTTTTTGGATTAAAATTAGAGGCACAAGTCACTTTTTAATGCCCTAGAAGCTTTACTTACAATGTTGTATGTGAACAAGATTTATGCAGCTTCTGTGAAGCTTAACTCCTGTGTTTAAGTCTGACACAGTTGTGAATGTGCAGCCAGAGTAAAAGGAAGTCTGACCAGGACCCTACACAGAAGCAGCAGGGAGCCCTCTGTGGGGACTCCACCATTTCTCTGCATGACTGAGCCATCTGGTCACCCCTGATGCAGAGATGTGGCAGAGTAACTCAGCACAGTGGAGGCTGATTGGGAGGAGGCAAGGCTTAGGAGTGAACCATGTGGAGAGTAGTATGCAGCCTCTGCTGTGGGTAGGCAGTTTGGACAGACAGGAGCCATTTATCACTGAATTAAGTTTTTCTGTATGGGGTGTAGTACACCCCAGCAACGCACACATGTACACACATCCCCAAGTACAACAGTGGCTTGGTCCAGTTGGAAACATTGGAAGCTGCCTTATCTTGAGTCAGCCCATTGACTTCCATAGCACACTATTGTTTCTGTTGCCTGAGGGCCTCTCTTTAGGCCCCAGAGTCTAAGGTTTCTGACAGAAATCTTTCTGACTCTGCCTGGAGATTAAAATGGAGACATTCTCCATTCAAAGCAGGTGCTCTGCCATGAAGCTGTGGCTCTTTCCCAATGTTTGATTCATCTTTCCTGTCGCAGAGCCGCCTGCGCAGGTTGTTTATTCCAATGCAGATGAAGCCCATGCCTATCAGACCTCAGAGCGTGTGGTATTGGTCTGTGAGCTGTCCCGCCCTACTGCTCCTGTGCGCTGGTACAAAGATGGGGATGAAGTAGAAGAGAGCGAGAGTCTTCTGCTAGAGCATGAAGGTTCCCGCCACCAGCTGGTCATTGCCTCAGCCCGGATGCAAGACACAGGAGAGTTTGTGTGTGACATAGGCAGCGACTCAGTTGTTTTCAAAATTACTGTCACAGGTCAGTGGCCTCTCCTATTTTGTTTTATTTTTTTTAAGTCACTGGTGTTTGTCAGATAAGGCTGGAAAGAATGTCATGTTTCTGGAATTCAGGACAAGATGAGTATTTTGTAAGCCTTGTTTGACTTGGCTTGGCCAGTGCAAGTAAGCTGATTCGGACCCCAGGGCTGGGCCCTTTTCCAGGCCATTAATGAACATGTCTGAGCAGGGTCCAGCAGGGAACATCTTATTTACTTCTCTCCTTAGTATTACAGTTTCATTCATTGTCCTCCTTTTCCTCATCCAAGGAACCCGAGGTGGCTTACATGACCCTCCTGCTCTTCATTTTATACTCACAACAACTCTGAGGAAAGTTTGGCTGAGACTGTGACTGGCCCAAAGTCAATCAGTGAGCTTCATGGCTGAGTGGGGACCAAAACCTGGATCTGGGTGTGTGCTCTCTGAAAAACACATTGAGTGGCAATCTTTTCCTCAGATTGAAAAAGCTTCCTTGCCCCTGGCCTAGACCAGTGGTGGCGAACCTATGGCACGCGTGCCGCAGTGGGCATGCAGAGCCCTCTCTGTTGGCACACAAGCCAGGTCACCCAGAATCGCCCTAGCAGCTGAGCATCAGGTAACAGCACACATAGGGGCCATGCGCTTGCTCGGAAAGGAGTAGTGGCACCAGGTGATGACATCATGAGCCGCGACTCATTAACTGTGACCTGTCCAAGCTTTTGCATGGCCGGTCAGTGCACTGCAAAGGACGTGTATATATATATATTTGCTTGGACTGGCTGTGAGTTGTTTTTTCTAAACTAAAACCTCAGTATTCAAGTTTTACTGCAGAGTTGGCACTTTGCGATAAATAAGTAGGTTTTGGGTTGCAGTTTGGACACTCAGTCTCTAAAAGTCTCACTGGCCTAGACCTTTGGAAGGTTTCCCGTACTGCACCCCAATCTGTACACAGATGTCTCATAAACATTCTTTAGGGTTTTTTTTTTTTGATCCTTCAGGGGTTCACTTGGACTTATCAGAAAGCCCATCTACCTTCAAGCAACACTTGGGTTCTAATGCATCTATTTCCCTGGAATAGGCAGTAGAACCTGTCATTTATTTATTTACTGCAAATGGCTGCTCACTGCATGCAGCATCTACTCAGCACTGGAATGCTGGGAGGAAAACCAGGCCCTACCCTTCTATTGTGGACTCCTCATCCAAGCCCGAGGTTAAGGGCCTGCAAGGCATAGCTCAGCCTTCCCCAGCCTGGTGCCCTCTTGATGTTTTGGACCATACTTTCCAGCATTCCTGACCATTGGCCATGCTTGCTGGGGCAGATGGAAGTTGAAGTCCAATGCATCCAGAAGCCACCAGGTTGGGGAAAGCTGCCTCAGATGGTTGCATTTTGTTTTTGTGTAGGTTTTTCAATGGAGAAGAAGCAACTGTTTCATAAGCCTGTTTTCTACTGGTCCCCACTGATAGAATGACTTTTCTGGCCACAGAACCTCCTGTACGGGTGCTGCACTCCAGCGCAGAGGAAGACCATACCTACCAGGCTGGAGAACGTGTGGTGCTGTCCTGTGAGCTGTCTCGCCCTGGGGTCCCCGTGCACTGGTACAAGGATGGGGAAGAGGTGGAGGAAAGCGAGGGCCTCCTGCTGGAGAGCGAGGGCTTCAAGCACCAGCTGGTCATTCCGTCAGCACAGGTGCAAGATTCTGGGGAATTTGTGTGCGATGCAGGTGGTGATTCCGTGTTCTTCAACATCACTGTCACAGGTCAGAAAATCAATCAGTCAGTTAATTGATATTGCCAGAGGGGTATTCCCCTCCCTCCTAGCACATGCACTTCTTTCTTTCTGCAGTGTATACCTTGCTGCTTCAAATACCCCACTGGGGTATTTGGTCACTTCCCTTCAGGAGGGGCATGTAATGGCAATGCTGGCCAGGTTACTGGCACATCTCATTTTGGGCTGTGTTATTCTTGATAGGATAACAGGATAGGAAGTTGGCAGATCATTGCTCGAAGGAAGTTCATGCTCAAGGGAACAGTGATTGTGATATCCACCTCTTCTGGTGGTCAAATATATGCTGACTCTGAACACAGACCTTTGAGCTGTTCTGGCCAGTAGGCCAATCTCTCCTCCCTGCGTTTACAAAAATGTTTATGTGAGCTGTCGTCACAACATCTGTGTCAACGAGAACCGTACACTGATTACGCATTGTGCAAAGGAGTTCTCTCTTTTGTTTTTCTTAAACCTCTTGCTGTGTATCAGCTTCAGTGGCTGATCCTGTCCTTTTGTGTTTTTTGAAGGCGTGAATAATATTTTGCTTTAATATTTCCTTGTTTCACTCCCATGCTCCCACACAGCACTCCTCCACATTTAAGATTGCCATTATGTATTGAGACTTCCTGTCCCCTTACTTTTGCTATTATGTTCTGGTCTGCTGCTTTTCACATAAGCTACAAAAAGTGAGAACCTATATAACAGCAGTTTGCAGAAGGCAGACCTCCAGACTTTTGGATCAGTGGTAAGGAATGCTAGAAGGTGAAGGCAAAACATCTGGAGATCTACTTCATGTACAAACACTACCTGCTATTCTGTTCTGAAAATCTACTGCTGATTCCTGATGTTCCTTGTTCTCTGTCTCTCTCCCCGCCGCTTCCCCCACCCTCATCTTTCACTCCATGGCACTGCAGAGCCACCTGTGCAGATTGTGCACTCCAATGCAGATATGGCCCATACTTACCAGGCTTCAGACCGTGTGGTGCTCTTCTGCGAGTTGTCCCGTCCCAGTGCTCCTGTCTGCTGGTACAAGGATGGGGAGGAACTAGAGGAAGGTGAAGGGTTACTTTTCGAGAGTGAAGGGTCCCACCGGCGGCTCATCCTTTCCTCAGCACGGGTGCAAGACACAGGCGAATTTGTGTGTGACACAGGCAGTGACTCGGCCTTCTTCGTTGTTACTATTGCAGGTCAGCGATGTCTAATAGCATCTTCCTTAGGGTTGTTTGCTTAGCCATTTTAGTAAATTTAGTAGATTTGTTTGCTTAGATTCCCCCTTGAAGCCTAGTGTGGAGCCACTGTCAGTCCCAACAGAGTAACCAGGACTGGGCTAGTTGGGCAGAGAGGCTGGCCAGGGGTAAGGCGGCTTTGCTCCTAGACTTAATCTCTGTCAGGACAGCCCTTGCAGAAGGAATCAGATTTGTATTCACACCCCATAATCTGCACAGTGCCTCACTGTGCCGGGCCACTCCCCATCTTCTTTGCTGATGAATATTACTGTGGTACCAGAGTGCTGGGCACAGTTTGCACCCTGGCAGGAATAAAGTCAGCATGGGCCTTTCCAATGTCACATGCTGATAAAGAACTCTTCTTTCTCACATAGGAAGCTGCTACTTCAGGTCAGACCATGGGTCTGTTTAGCCAAGTATTGTCTACAGAAGGCTTCCTCAACCTGGTGCCCTCCAGATGCATTGAACTATCATTCCTACCATCCCCACCCAACCTGGCTGTGGGTGCTGGGAGCTGTAGTCCAAGACATCAGGAGGGTAATAGGGCTATACTGAGATAATAGCTCTCCAGGCACAAGTCTTTCCAGGGTATAACTGAAGATGCATGGTTGAACTTGGGACTTTTTATATGCCAAGCATGTACTGTGCTGCTGACCTACTGTTTAATTAATTAATGCACTTTTTCCTCATCCTTAGCCAAAATTGGTTCCTGGAACACCTTATAATCGGTCATCTTAAAAGGCAGTCCCTGTTTGCAGGTTTATAATGTAGAAAGGCATGGTGAAGGAAAAAGGCGTGGTGAAGGAAGAGGAAAAAATTGAGTAGGCTTTCAGGAGGGCTAATGGCTCACCCTGTTTTCCCTCCCATCTCCCAGCAGTGGACAGGCCCTGATGGTGAACACAAATCTGATTGCCTGCTCCCATCTCCCTCACTTCTTCAGTTGCTTAGAGCTAAAGATGGTAGATAAGAAGTGCTGCAACAACTACATTTTTGAAGATACAACTTGTAGAGTTACATTTAGATATCTTTCAGTTGCTTATGTCTTTGAAATGGTGGTTGGTTGGTGGGGAAGGAGAGTTTAACTCTGGTTCCACCCCCCATGAGTCATCCAAGAGTCTGAGAGACAGCTGAAGATATTTAAATGATATTTACTGAGAAGTTTAAATGAAAGCACAATGTGTAATTGAATATATATTGAAAGACAAAGATATGCCCATGAGCAAATTAAATCAGGAAACCCTGAAAATAGCTAAAAACAATACTGTGTGTATATATTGTATTTCCAACCCTGTCTGTGTGGGCTCAGAATGGGTTACAAGATACCCAGATGCCTTTAGGACTGAGCAGCAACATGACCTTCCCATCCCCTAGTCTGACCTTTATTTAACGCACAATGTGGATCCTGTGCCACACAACATATTTATGTCTCAGGCTTTATTGGGCAGGCAGCGGGGGCGGGGCGGGAGGAGGCTGCAGAAGCCGTGAGTCTCTCCAGAGCTGACTCACAGGAGCCAAGTCTGATGCATTTTGATGCTTCCTATCTTAAGAATAGGAACTACAGGTGGCGCTGAAGGCCGATACTTCGCTTTGCAGCATGCTAGCCTCCCAGTTAGAAATTATGTAAAACAAAAGCTCTTTAGAAAGGAATAAAAATCAAGAAGTGTGGGGAGCCTTATGAGGTGTCCACAGGCTCTGTGTCGGAGACCCCAGGCATAGGCGATGAAGGCTGCAAGCTGTATTTACCTGCTGAATTCAAGGTGTTCAAACCTTGGTTGTTCTGGCAGCAAAGGCAGTGAAGCATTCTCACTCTTCCTTTTGGCTCCCAAGATCATTACAGAAGTGTATCTCCTCCAGTTTCTTAGCCCTCTGGTCCTTCAAACTGGGGGAAGGTTCCATAGCTCAGAGGACAGAGCACCTGCTTGGTGTGCAAAAGGTTCAACCTCTGGCATCACCAAGTGCTGGGGGGTGGGGGTGGGGTGGAAAAAATATTGCCTGAAACCCGGGAGGACAGTCTGGTCAGTTCTGACAATACTGGGATAGATGGACTGACTTAGTACAAGGCCTGTGCTCCTATGCCTGGGGGCAATTCTTCTTGCAGCTTCGATGGGCTGGGAGTGGGGTGGTGGCCAGTGAGTTCGAAGGACAGACACCTCCAAGTGTACCACCTCTGGGACTGAAGGGGAGCAGAGGGCAGGCTGGCTGTTATCTTCACTTCAGATCCCAAATTGCTCTCTGTTTCCAGGCTGATGTCGTGCGCCTGAAATGGCTTGTGAACCCAGTAGGGATGGGGGAGACAACTTGGCCCTCCCATGGAGTTCCCTGGGATACCTGTGGTAGGACCAGGGAAGGGGAGGGGAGGGCCGGGAATCTCTGGTGATTCTGACAAATGAAAGTCTGGGTTGGCCACATGACCACCAACTCACCATGGCTTATTGGCAGGCTGGGCTAGCATGATGTGTGAATGCATCCATTGAAAACTAAAGCTTGAAGGAAGGATCCGGTAAGGTTTTTGTAGAAGTCCCTGTCCTTTCAAAGAGAGCAAAATGTCCAGTCTGTCAGATAATCTGTTGGACTTCCTGACCCATTTACCATGTTCAGAAAAGCAATTTGAAATCTTGAATAAATTCTGGATACCATGTGTACCTGACAACATGGTGGATCCCTATGAGAGCTCACCCTCCTTGTAAGTTATTGGATGGGTTTGGGCAAACTTTGCAAACTTTAGCAGGGCTACAGTAGAGCACTGATGGATGATGTCTTGCTTTTCCAAGCTGCCCACGTTCCTCGGACTCTCTGCAATTTTCCATGGTTTATTTATTTATTTATTTATAACATTTCTATGCCGCACCCATTGCAGAAGCTTCGGGGCGGCTCACAAGGAAAATAAATAAACATAGAATAGAACAACATTAAAAATATGGAGAATCTCGCCCATAATTTAAAACCAATAAATAACAACAACCAATTAATAATTAAAATATCATTTAAATAAAAAGGTCTTGGCCTGGCGCTGAAAAACAAATAAGGACAGCACCAGGCGGACCACTCTGGGGAGCGCATTCCACAGGTGGGGCGCCACCGCAGAGAAGGCCCTCCTCCTGGTACTCACCCTACTAATATCCTTCACAGAGGGCTCCCGGAGAAGGGCCTCGTCCGCCGATCTCAGGGGGCGGAAGGGCATATATGGACACAAGCGCTCCTTTAGATAACCAGGTCCCAAGCCATTGAGGGCTTTATAGGTGATAACCAACACCTTGAATTGGGCCCGGACTTCAATGGGGAGCCAGTGAAGCTGACAGAGAACTGGGGTTATATGAAAACAACACCCAGTCCCCGTCAGCAACCTGGCAGCTCTATTTTGCACCAATTGAAGTATCCAGACCATCTTCAAGGGCAACCCCACGTAGAGCGCATTACAGAAATCTAATCGGGAAGTTACCAATGCATGTGTCACAGTCACCAGGCAGTCATTCTCCAGGTAGGGACACAGATGATGGATCAGCCGAAGCTGAAGGAAAGCGCTCCTTGCTACTGCTGTTACTTGAGCTTCTAATGACAGCTCTGGGTCGAGGAGCACTCCCAAGCTGCAGACCCTGTCCCTAAGAGGGAGTGCAACCCCATTCAGGACAAGGTCCAGGTCCCCCATCCCGAAACTTGACCCACCTACCAACAGGACCTCTGTCTTGTCTGGACTGAGCCTCAGTTTATTGGCCCTCATCCAGCCCATTACCTCGGCCAGGCACTGGTTCAGTACAACCACCGCCTCACCTGGATTAGTTGAAAACGAGAGGTAGAGCTGGGTATCATCAGCGTACTGATGATTCCGCAGCCCACACCTCCTAATGACCTCTCCCAGCGGTTTCATGTAGATGTTGAATAGCAAGGGGGACAAAATGGACCCCTGCAGAACTCCATGGCATAGCTGCCATGGCGCAGAGCCACAGTCCCCCAGCACCACCTTCTGGAATCGGGCATTGAGATAGCAGCGGAACCACTGCAAAGCAGTGCCTCCAACTCCCAATCCCGCTAGCCTATCCAGAAGGATACCATGGTCGATGGTATCGAAAGCCACTGAGAGGTCCAGGAGAACCAACAGGGACGCACTCCCCCTGTCTCTCTCCCTGCACAGGTCATCCTACAGGGTGACCAAGGCAGATTCAGTACCGTACCCAGGTCTGAAGCTGGACTGAAATGGGTCCAGATAATCAGTTTCATCCAAGAGTGCTTGGAGTTGTCCTGCCACCACCCACTCTAACACCTGGCCCAAGAACGGGATGTTGGCCACCGGTCTATAATTGGCGGCCTCCTCTGGATCCAGGGATGCCTTCTTTAGGACTGGCTGGACTTCCGCCTCCTTTAAAGGGGCAGGTACCCGGCCGTCCCTTAGAGAGGCATTAACAACTTCCAGGGTCCAGGTCCCAATCCCGTCCTTGGCTTTCTTGAATAGCCAAGATGGGCAAGGGTCCAGTAAGCAGGTGGTAGGACATGCTTGTCCAAGCACCTTGTCCATATCATCAGGCCACAACAACTGAAACTCATCCATCAATTGTGGACCAGACGGTAACATTGGCACCTCCCCAGTAGAATCTGATTCGCCAGTAGAGTCCAGCTCGTGATGAATCTGAGCAATTTTCTCCCTGAAATGCTTGGCGAAGTCGTCACAGCGGACCTTCGAGGGTGGCACGAGATCTTTCTTTGGGCCCGGATGTACCAGCCCCTGTACCACCCGAAAGAGCTCCGCCGGACGGCATTGTGAGGAGGCAATGGAAGCGGAAAAGAATTTCTTCTTCGCCGCCCTCACCACCACAGCATAGGCCCGATAATGGGCTCTCAAGTGTGTTCAGTCGGATTCATCCCGTGATTTCCTCCACCTACACTCTAGACGTCTCCCAACCTGCTTCATCGCCCGTAATTCAGGTGTATACCAAGGGGATGAATGGGCTCTGCCAGGTGGGAAAGGACGCTTAGGAGTGATCGTGTCAATAGCCCTGGTCATTTCCCCATTCCATAGTTCGACCAAGGCATCGACAGGAGCACCAGTCTTATCAACTAGGAAATCCCCCAGGGCCTTCAGGAACCCATCCGGATCCATCCGGCTCCTGGGGCGGGCCAGCACAATCGGGTCCGCACCCTTACAGAGGGAAAGGCCGCTCTTGAGCTCAAACCTCACAAGGAAGTGATCTGACCATGACGGGGGTGTCAGACATAAGTTCCTCACCCTCAGATCACCCTCTTCCTGCCCCATCGAGAAAACCAGGTCCAGAGTATGTCCACATTCATGGGTCGGGCCAGTTACGTGTTGAGACAGCCCCATGGTCGCCATGGTGGCCGTGAAGTCCTGAGCCGCCCTGGTCAGAACCGTCTCGGCGTGGAGATTGAAGTCCCTCAGGACCAACATCCTGGGAGTCTTCAACACCAGGTCCGAGACGATCTCCATCAGCTCAGGCAGGGAGTCTGTTGGGCAGAAGGGTGCACGGTACACCAACAGAATCCCCAATTTGTCTTGTTTGCCCAACACCAACTAGAGGCACTCTAGACCTGGCCTCAAGAGGACAGGAAGCCCCGTGAGGGAATTTTTTTTTGACATTATATACACACGTACACCTGCATATAGAATATTTATAATAAATAGATGTGGTAAACAACCAATGTCTATAATTAACACTAAAAGGAAAATCTAATATAATGGTAAAAGCAAAACATTTCCCAGTGGGTGACCAAGTCTGAGAAGAGAATTACAACTCCCTTAAAAGTTACTGTAGTTGGTTTTAAATTGAATTACCTTCTGCATACTCCTCTGAATATCAATCCTTCATTCAATACCTATTCAATTACATATTGTGCTTTCATTTTAACTTCTCAGTAAAGTTAATTCAAACTTCTTCACTTGTCTGTTGGATTCATGTGTTCTCCAATAAGCTCCTCACAAGGGAACTGAGATCAGCTCTGGATCCTTTCCAAGACACAATTCACAGAACTCTCTTGGTTCAACATTACAAATTGCTGTAACTTGAGACACATCCCACTCAGCTGCACCTCTGGCCTAAGCTCAGCCCCTTGAGAGAGAGGAAAGAGAGAAAAGAGGACAAGAGCAATGCACAGGCCTCACTTCCTGCTCTCAGTTGAAAACCCCCTTTGGGAAGCAGAACCTTCATGCAGGTCGGGGAATTGCTCTTGCCCCACATCTCTGGAAAAAAGCTTCTGCCTACTATGGGTTGCCATCCAGTTAGAAACAGGAGGTATCAATCCAAGGGTGCAGGGACTGCATGGGATCCCATGGAGGGCTCACCAGTTAGCATGTGTCAGGGCTGTTTTGAAGTCTGGGAAACAGTAATAGAAAAATAATGTGCCTCTGAGCATGGGCAGCTTGTGTTTTCCTCAGAGCAGAGCAATTGCAGCCAGGCTCACACATTTGGATAGAGACTTGCAGAACAAATAGGTTGGGGCCCAACACTTCCCTTTCAGAAACAAACTCCTTTCTATATTTCTGTATTGCAAGGGTGGGGGACTTGTGGGCCAACAGTTGTGGTTGGATGCCAGCTCCCATGTGCCCCACCCAGCATGGCCAATGCTCTGATAATGGGAGGTATAGTCCAACATCCAGATTCCCTGTCCCTCCTATATAGTGTCGGAGAAGTTGCTGCAAATGGAGGGAAGAAGTTTTATCTCATAGCATTTATAAACCTACTCATGTCTTTTACGCTTTGTAGCAGAAGGTCCAAGGTGCTTCTTCCATTCACATTGCCTCTCTTCAGCTCCCAAGGTACACATCAGTCCAGTGCCAGAGGCCCAGCGCCTCCAGACAATCCTAGCTGGGATGCCTCTCCTCCTGGAGTGTGAGGTCTCTGCCTCAGATGCCCCTGTCCAGTGGCTCCAGGATGGAGAGCCTGTGTCCTTGGAGGATGGCCACCTCACTGTCCAAGCTGAGGGCTGCATTAGGAGGCTGCAGATCCATTCAGCCTGCCCCCTGAATTCTGGGACATACACATGCAAGACAGCTGATGACTCTGTAGCTTTTGCTGTGACTGTGGATGGTAAGTAGAATATGCAAGAGCAAAGCCCTAGACTAGTCTTCTTCAACCAGGTGCCTTCTGTATGGGCTGGACAACGATCCCCACCATCCTGCAGCCTCCACAGGGAATGGCCATGGGTGAGAGTTGTAACCCAGCACATCTGGGAGACAGCAGGTTGGGGAAGGCTGTACTGACCCTAGCGGACTGCTTCAGGCTGAGGGGCAGCATCTCAGAACTGCAGCCCAGTCTTTTGCCTCCGTCCTTTTCTTAGGACCTGGATCAGGTCGTTTGCTTGAGACTCACCTTGTGTCTGCCCCTTTCTTTTCTCCTATTACCCCCAACTTGTTTTCTTGTAAATGATCCCCAAGAGCCCCACTTCTTGAGTTGTGCAGCTACTTCCACCTCAGGAAAAAGGGGCATAGCATGGCATGACATTCACATATGCTGATTTATATGTGTAGATTCAAATGTAGAAATAACTAATTTAAATAGAAATACAGTGCACATTGCTATAATTGGGAAGAGTGTGACCCGGTGACTTGTGTGCCTGCTCCCTCTGCTGTCTGTTGATGGGCAACTTCCAGGCCCCTGCTGCCTTCTGATGATTTTTGGCATTTAAACCTTAGAATCCTTAAATTGAGAATGCGTTCAAACAGAGGTTGTCCTCTGTAAAGGCAGACATGTGGTCACTATGCAGCTGTTAGCAGCAGCCTTGGTAGCACTCTAAAATGGCACACGTACACTGCAAGCACTAGGATCTCTTTGTTGTTACATTGGCCTTGTGCTTTTCCACCTCTAAGGCATTACTGGAAGCTGACAGTTTAACAATGTGCCCTCTCCTTCTCTGCCCAAAGCTAGTGAATTGCAGGGCCTCCTTCCATCTCTCCACCTGGCTCAAGCTGGAAAGGATGCACTGTGTGTGCTTTGTGTGTTTGTTCTGAGATGTCCTTTCCCTCTGCAGAGCTGCCTGCTCAAGTTGTGCGCTCCAATGCAGAGGCGGCCCACATTTACCAGGTCTCAGAGCGTGTGGTGCTGTCCTGTGAGCTCTCCCGCCCTGGGGTTCCCGTGTGCTGGTACAAGGATGGGGAAGAAGTGGAGGAAAGCGAGGGCCTCCTGCTGGAGAGCGAGGGGCCTCATTGCCGTCTGGTCATTCCTGTGGCCCAGGCTCAGGACACGGGGGAGTTTGCTTGTGATACGGGTGGCGACTCCGTCTTCTTCAATGTCACCATCACAGGTGAGCTGTTCTCCAAGGTATGCCTCTCTCCCTGCTGGTCCATTTTAAGCCCCAAGTAATGCTGCCACTCATCCTTGACATAATATACATGGGCTGCTGTTGCTCTTGTACTTCTTCAGGTGCTCGTTCCACAGTCGATTTGGGGCTTTGGTTCTGTCCTTTTTGGCCCCCTGCCTTTTGCCTGTGAGTGCACCAGAGCAGTGTGCTTCTGTGTCCTCTCATGCAGAAAGAGAAGAGGGCAGTCCTGTGATAGGGGCTCTCTGTGTCCCAGCTGGCTCAAAGATACCTACCCCCAAAGACATATGGAACACAGCACAAAGGTGAAGGGATCTCTCTTGGAATGGTCTTGGAAAGGGCTTACTTAAAAAGTCAGACTCATGACACATGGCACACCAATGAATGCATTTAAACTCAGGCAGTGGCAGCTGTTTCTTTTAGGAAAAAGTGGCCTTGGGAAAGGGAGACCATTTTTTAGTGCGGAAGCAGGGGTGTGAGGATGCGTAGCCTTCCTACAACTTGGCACTCATCTCTTTATGCTCTCCTCCCTGGCCAACCCCAACTTGTTTCCCCTAATAGCCATCTATTCTGCAGGGCAGAATGAATCTGCAGGAAAATGGAGGCAGAAAAGTGGCTCTCCCTATTGTTCCCATGCAGACAATTGTCCTCCCCTGATTCTACTTTTCCCTAGAAACAGGCTGTTTGAACTTCAGTGCTTGAGAGGTATAGATAGTCAATCAATGGATACTTACATATAAAAGTAACAAGTTTGTTCTTTTCCAAAGAGACCCCTCCAAGTCCTGCTAGAACCCCCTCACACCTTTGTTTAGTGCTTCTCCAAACCCACCTGAACATGACCTCCTTCCTTTTTAATAGAGATGGGCAACTTGTAGCCCTCCAGATTTGTTTGCCTTCAGCCCTAGCAAACTTAACCACAAGTGAGGGATGCAAGAAGCTGTAGGCCACAAATTGTCCATCCCTGCTTTAGAAGCAGCTAAAGCAGGGTTTAATGACCCATCTTTACATGCAACCTGTAGTGGGTCCTAGGTAGGGCATGAGGCAAGGCTAGACATGGGAGGAGATGAGGCCTCATAAGCTCCTGCTTTGTGTTGTTCTGGCAGAGCCCCCAGTGCGGATTTTGCAGCCAGCCGAGCGTTCCCTGGAGAAGCAGGTGTGGGCATTTGAGCGCCTGGAGCTGAGCTGCCAAGTGTCACATGCCACTGCCCCTGTGCGCTGGTTCAAGGATGGCCTGGAGGTGGATGAGACTCACAACCTGTTGCTTCAGGTGGAGGGTGCTGAGCGTCGTCTGGTTGTCCTGCAGACTAGTGCTGAAGATGCTGGTGAATACATCTGTGAGACCAAGGATGATTCTGTCTCCTTTGATGTCAGGGTTTCAGGTGAGCATCCCCACTCCTGGATCCAGAGTTCTTGGGGAAGAACAGTATCATCACCTAATCCAGCCCAGGACCTTGCATTCTAAAAGCACCCATCTGACAGCACAACCTTGCTCAGACTGGCTAATCTTTTGTGGCCCCATAGTTCTCCCAGTCTTGAATTGGCAATTTTAATCTGTAGATTTTTTTTCTGGGGCTTAGGATATGATTCCACAAGCCATTCTGATTAAAGCACTCAGTGTGCATAATAGCCATAACACCTCTGGAAATGAAAATAATAGGAGGGATAAACAGGATATTTTAAGAGACAGAGAGCTGCCATCACTCTGTGTCTCTTTACACCCTAGTCTCAAAGAGGTGTGATGTTATGTCATTGTGCTATGACTCATCCCGCTCTCCCCTCCTCAGCTGATGATGAGAAGCAGGGGCAGAGCCAGGCAGGATTTTGCACAAGGATACATTATGGTAGCTTTCTCTACCTGATGCCCTCCTGCAACCCCTTTCTTTGGCATTTCAGCCCTGGCCAGTATCACCAATAGTCAAGAATGCTGAAGATTGTGCTTTAAAACATCTGGAATGCATCAGGTTTGGGAAGCCTGCTTTACTTGAGATCATGAATATGTAGCAATGAAGATAGATGGAAATGCAGCAAATACAAAGGAAACTTGGCTATCTAGCCACCACACCTATTTGTGTTTTGTTCGATTTCAGCTGGCACACGTGTCCCTCACAATGCAACCTGGGTATTTTATTTGGCAGCACTTGCACAGATTCTCAGATGTTTCTCGTGCAGGTGCTGTAGGAATGATGTTGTTTGCGTTTACATTAGAACTTAAAAGGAGCCTTGTTGGGTCAGACAAAAGGTCAATATCAAGTCCAGCATCCTGTTCCTCATAGTGGCCAACCAGAGGCCTCTGGGAAGCCCGCAAGCAGGACATGAGGGCAAGGGCCCTCTCCAGCGATCGGTGTTCAGTGGCACTCTGGCTCTCATCCTGGATGGAGCTTGCATGCGTCAGCCACACATGAGTGTAAGCCCCACTTAAAGCCTTCAGTGACTGTGGCCACTGCTACATCTGGGTGGGATGAATTCCCAGTTTAACTTTGTGCAGTATGTTGAAGTGCTTCCTTGCATCTGTCCTGAATCTGCCACCATCCAGCTTCATGTGATGACCCTATTAGTATTCTAATATTAAAAGACTACTAGCAGCAATTTGGGATCCACACTGTCCAAACTCCACAGTGTCAGTGTGTGTCCTAATATGACTCTTATTAGGACCCGTTAATTCTCAGAATGCAATGTAGGAATTTTTGCTGGCTAAGTATTGTGTTGGATATGCCAGAGCTTCATTAAAGGTGTGCTTAAGGAAACAGTAAATAGAGACTCCCCAGGGTTACTTGGGAAGGCAGTGATATTCTTCACATCAACGCATCCCTGCCATGGCTGCACTAGGAACAACGCAAGCATTTATTCTCAGCGGGATATAGATTTGCCAGAGCAGGCTTCTGTGCATGAATCAAGGGCAAGGGTGTGTGGTGCTGCAGCATAAAGAGCTGGTTCTATTCTTGGGTGTCTGAATGGAAATACGTGGAAAGCCAGTTAACGTAAGCATAACACATGGGAGAGGTACACGAATACTGCTTTGAGTTCTGATGGCTATCTAAAACTGGGCTTTACATAATTACTGAAGAGAGCTCTCAGGATGACTTAACATTTTAGGAAATCAGGTCAAAGTACATGTGATACTCAGTCACATGTAAGGTATTTTTTCAGGGTTTTTCTGCCTTTTCCTCCCCAAAATACCTCCTGCAATTAGCAGAACAGCAGTGGTGCACAGAGATAGGAGGACCTTCTTGGTTCTTTCCTCTTTAGCACCTTTTCTGCTTTAACTTGCATCTCACCTTCCCAGCTCTTTTCCTCACACAGTGGTGGTGGTGGTGGTGGTGGTGGTGGTGGTGGTGTGTGTGTGTGTGCGCGCGCGTGCGTGCGTGCGTACGTGCGTGCATGTAAGACACACTGCCTCAGCTTTACAAGAAACATGGAAGAGTGGATTGTCTAAGTACCTTTCTGGAGACAGAGGAAGAACACAGAAGAGAGGAAAAACACATATATTGCTAGGGTGGCCACTTACCTTGCCAAAAAGAGGAAAAAGAAAGCACAGATTTGCATGATGTTTACATGTGCTGATTTATGTGTAAAGATGCAAATTTAGAAATAATTAATAAATGAATACCACAAGACTGTGACCAGGTGATTTACCTGCCTGCTCTGACTGCTCATCCAGAAGTCAGCTGTTAATGGGTAACTTCCTGGAGTTCCCTCCTACTCCTCTTCCCACCTGCTCAGTGTCGGATGGATCTGACACTCTGTCAGGTGGAGGACATCTTCATACAGTGGTTTTGCCCCTGATGAACCTCAGATGGGGCTTCTGTAAAGTAGGGATCCTGACCACCTTAAAACATATCATTTAGCTGGGAAGGGGATTTGCTCCTGTGTGCCCATGGAGAAAACAGATTCAGTGTGTCCCTCACTCCATGGATCCAAGGGCTCTCTTTGCAAGGAGATTCGTTTCACCATTCAGAGGTTGTTGGTTTGGTCCAGCAACAGCACTGTTGCCAGTGGCTGCTTCAAACTTGGGCTGCCTGCCCTCTTCTTCCAGAGCCCCCTGTGAAGATCGTGCAGCCCTGCAGGACTCCTTCTGTCCTGAAAGCCTCAACGGGGGAGACAGTGACCCTGGCCTGTGTGCTCTCCCATGGGAATGCGCCTGTCCACTGGGTTAAGGATGGTGTCACGCTCAAGGCCAACAGCGGCCTTGTCCTGGAGGAAGAGGGTGCCCGGCGGTGCCTGGTCATCCCTGCCGCTGGCCCAGAGCATTCTGGGAAGTACATCTGCAACGCTGCTGATGATACCATGGCCTTCACCATCCAGGTGTCTGGTGAGTGCAGTGCTCAGGGACCCTGGCACCACCAGGGGTGGGAGCTGAGCTGAGAGTGTTGAGGGTGGGTGGTTGCTGGGTGGGGGTCCTAGCCAGTGTCAGTGGGATGGATTCAGTGCACTGATCCATCCCAGATCCTCTCATCTGTGAGCCAAACTTCTCGTACTGCCTGCTGTACAGAGCTTGAGCAAAGCTGCGCCAGAGCTCCTGCATGAGTACTGGCTGTCTGATTGTCAAAGCTAGTGCTCTGGCATTAGTATGACATTATGGCCTAAACCTAGGCATGTTATCACCTGGTAATGTGAGCAGAGGCAGGAAAAAACCATTTCCCAAAGAAATAGTCTTGAGTAACTTTGGGGACAATCTGTACGAACACCACTGACCAGTACAAGCCAGATCTGGGGAGATGTTTCTGCTTACTGTTCACATTGGCTTTTTATGATCCTCAGCTAGTGTCGATACGGTTGCACTGGATTTCTGGCTCCTCTGCTTGCACTGGCTTTTCTTTGAGCTTTCCGCATTCATGTCCTGCCAGGGTCTCTGTGTTTGTACTTCTAGTTCTGGGAGCACTCCAGGCATTATCCACAGATTTCCTGACGTTATTGTTATAACCTTAGACTACAATGTCATAGGCATTGTATATAACCTGGGTTTTCTTGTAGTTGGCCCCACCTATGGCCTGTCTTAGGCGGTGGATTCTGGTGAATGAGTGAAAAGAAGTAGGATCCATATTGTTGTTGTCATTGCTATTTAACATGGGAAGGCATAATTTGGACTTTCAAATAGCTTTCACAGCTGTGCAGGGGAGCCAATTCACATTGTGAATGTGGCAGGGGAAGAAAGGATCAGGCTGCTCAGATCACTGAAATCCCAGTGGCAATTCCACACCCCCTTGTACTATACAGGAAAAAAATGCAGCCCCTGTGTAGTCCAAGCCGCATTGCAGAACCTCTTTCAGCCTGAGGATCCAATTCCATTCTGGAGAAGCTTCAGGGAAGCACATGCCAGTGTAGAGCAGGATTGGAGGCAATGGGTCAACATTGCTCGCATGATTAGCTGCAATCTCCTGCTGCTGGAAAATACATCCTAGGAGAAGCACTGCAAACATTTAGAATGGGAAAACTGCACAATGATCTGTGATGGGGTGATAGGGAATGGGGTGAATAGAAGGGGGGTGGTCATCAGAAGAATTCCAGGGGATGGACCTGGCCTCCGGGCCTGAGGCTCTGTGGCTTTGATAATAACTGGCTTGCCCCTCAGGCAAGAAAGCATCTTGTCCTGTGTCCCTGAAAATCACCACACTTAGAGATGTGCATGAAGTATAGGAATTTGTTCCAGCAGTGATGCTGGCATCAGGTTCAAAAACCACAACTGTGAACTCCTGCCCCTTGAGCATGAACTAGTGAAGGTCATATTGTCATGTAGATTTAAATGTATGGGACCGCAGTGAATTGCAGGGAGCCTGCTCCCCCATCTAGTTTTCTTTATTGAGCAACTTCTTAAGCCATGCTTTTCATGGGGAGACCTGCTCTGTATCTGTGTGGCATTCTCTTGTGGTGGTGTAAATCTACAGCTGATTCGCGTGTGCTTTGGATTCCATCTTAGGGCTGACACTAAAGTAGGAGAATTTTTTTTAGTCCTGTTCAGCCTCTAAGATTCTTTTGCTATTATGAGATAGGAGGCAATTGCCTAGTGGGGGAGATGCAAAAGTTAGTTGCTCATTAACAGTGGCCTGTTCACATAGGTTATGACTGGGGTAGTCAGATTCATGCTATTGTAAGAAAATCAACTATTTTGCTTGACCTACTTGGATGTTCAGAAGCTGCCTTATGTCAAGCCCATCTACCTTAGTGTTATCTGCCCTGGTTGGCACAGGAGACTTCCAAGCCTTATATGGGGATAGAAACTGGAACTTCCTGCGTGTCGAACATTTGCTTGTTTTTTATTTATTGCTTATTATTAAATTTATATCTGCCTTTCTCACAAGGTACTACAAAATATCCTCTTCTTACAACACCCCTGTAAAGTTGCTTAGACTGAGAGCTGGTGACTGGTGCAAGGTCACTCAGCAACCACGGCCAGTGCTGGCTCTGAGCCAGGGTGTTCTCCCACTGAGCCATGACCATTCTCAGGTCTTCAGAGTGGCTAAAGCTTAACTTTTTCCTAGATCAGGTTAGAGTAACTGTGGCTACATTGCTAAAGGATCTGATTTGCAATTTTTTGAGGTGCAGTTCCAGCTTCTAGTCAAAATGTGCTACTTATATGCTTTATAGTTGCACGCTGTTGGTTATGCCATTGCAGAGGTGATCTTCAGAGTTTGATGTCAGTTTGGTGCATTCCTATGTGGTGTCGCACAAACTGGCTTTGAGCAGAAGAGCTTCCCCACCCCCAGCTCTTTCCTTTTCACTTGGCAGCCTAATTTTTTTGCTTTTCTGCAAGGCAGCAGCAGTAGGAATGCCCAAGGAGACCGCTGTGTACAATTAATCCATTTATGGGGGATTTCACTTACTTACACTTTGCCTGTACTTTTTTGAGGTGGAAAATTGGATTCTCTGCCTCCCGCCCAATCCACCTGTGTTTGGCTTAGAAAAGTTGTTTGGCTTAGAGCGGCTATTATTAATAGAGCCGTTGCTCTGCCTTTTAAAATGGAAAGCTTTTATAACTACATCTGGCACTTTTAAGGAGGGGTAAGCAAAATGGTCATGAATAGCATTGATTCAGGGGTCATTTTTCCTGACACAGAACCCTGCCTTGGTGTCAACAATCTTTCTGTGCGATTTCCACAAAGCAACAGTAGCTAGCAAACAAGAAGTGCAACAGGAAATACCTCATTAAAATAGTGGTGCTTGTTGTAAGGGTCTTTTGGCACAATGTACCTCTGTCATGTCAGCTGCATACAAGGGAGCCTTTCCTTCATCACTGATTAATCTCAGGGGCAGCTCCAAAATGGACTTTACAACTGAGGAGCACCAGCACAGGAGATGCCCATTTTACGCAGGAAATTAAGACTTGGGAATAGAGCTGCAGCATATTTTTGCAACACCAGGTATGTTTGGGCAGGAGTCCAAGGGGCACAGGAATTCTTAGTTCCCAACAGAAGGGAATGACCAGGAACTACAGAAGCTTGGAGGACTTAGCAGCAGTGTTCCTGTAGGATTGGAGTACAGTCAGAATTGAAAACGAGCTGCTGCTCTGTGAGGAGAAAAAGCATTTTACAGAAAAAAATCCACTGTGCTCTGTTGCTCTGAACTCCAGATGCAGCTGTCTTTGTGGCAGTGGCCTGTGGAGGCAGTGGTTTTGTTTTCAGTTTATTCAGTGTGTCAGTGATTATTGTACAATTTCTCAGAGTTCATATCCAGATGAGGCAGAAGCAAGGAGACAGGATAATCTTTGATTTTTGTTTTTTGAGCCAGAGCTAAGAAGTAAAGAAAGAAAAAAGAAAAAAAATCACAGCAGTCCTGAATGATTCTTCCTTAAGTGAACAAATTTGAAATGGGGGAAGGTTGCCTAGCCTGTATGGCATGTGGTGGAAAATGTGTGCTCTTGATGTAAGAATTTCTCCTACAACCTAAAAAGAATATAATTCAGGAGCCACTTCTGTTTTGCAAAATTTATAATGAAAACTAGGAGGGAACATAAAGGGCTGAGTGCAATCCCAAGCCAGTTTGGCATCTTTAAAAGGGTTTTACACACACACACACACACACACACACACACACACACACACACACAAAGAGTATGTGTATGTGTGTAAATTATATGGGGCACTGCCTGCTGTGAACTCTTCTGAAGATGTGTGTGGATCTGGTAAGTCTTTGGTTGGGAGAGCACTGGGAGTACTGTGCGAAATAGTCTTCTCCAGCCTGGTGCTCTCCAAATGTGTTGTCTGGAAACTCCTTTAATGCCCAGCCAGAATGACAGATTGGGGAAGGCTGGTGTAAAAGGAAAATATGCTTTCCCACCTGCTTAAAGAGTCTCTTGCTTCAATCAGGCTTGAAATGCAAATGTAAAGCCCACATTGGCCAAGATGCTCATTGTTATTACGTTCTTTTTCCTCTCTACCCTGTCTCTTCTGCATGCACAATCCTCAGTTGTTGCATAAACCATGGGAGAGAAGCTCAATGGTGATTTAAGCTTCACGTGTGAAAATGGCGATGTCCATTTTTCTCATGGACTTGCATTCTGTACACCCATTGGCTCAAAACACCCAAACTGATGCCAGTACAAAGCATGATCTTAATATCATTTTGTTTTAAAAATGGAATACTTGTTGTTATGAAGGCTGGCATCAAGGCCATTCACCTGGAAAGGACCTGCACTTTCCAGGGGGCTTTCTGGAAGATCCCTTGGACCTGTTCCTTCAATGCATCAGTAAAAAGTAGACAAACCATGATGGTGGGAAAAAGTAGAAGTAGCTTATCCCTGACTCTCTGCTGGGGAAGGAAATAGGTGGTTAAGATGATGAGAAAGAAGAACTCCAGCAACCCGTGTCTGTATTAGTGAGGGGGTAGGCTCACTGAGTGAATGAGGCCTGTTGGAAGCTTCTTGCCCCAAACCTGGAGCTGATAATTATATTTCTTACTGGGTCCTGAACACTGACCAATCCCTTTGTTCCTGGATATTGCTGTGGCCTAGCCCTGTCCTAGGGGTGCCAGAAATGATATGAGCTTTTCCAAGCTGTATGTAATCCCCACGTCACATGTCAAATATACCTTGAGACCCTTGGGAACTTGCAGAATTATACAGGACTGGTTAACTCCTAGGAGTTTAGGTGCCCAGACTCAGCTTCACTCTTTCTACCCTTAAACTACACAGTGCTCAAGATATGTTTTATGTAAAACGAGGAAGAATTGGGCCTGGTAGGAAGGCTGCTGTTAAGATGAATGTGTTACAGATTGCAAAATGCTTTGCTCATTAAGAGTACCATGAAAATGTTTACTAGACAAAGGACTGGCAGAAAATTAACTGAAACTTTCTGTGGCTGGCAGACCCCCCAGTGCAGATTGTGGGGCGTGATGAGCTGCAAACACACCACTGTTGCCTGGCTTCGGAGGACTTGACACTATCAGTGACGCTGTCTTGTTCCAAAGGAGAGGTAAAGTGGTACAAGGATGGGGAGAAGCTGCAGGACACAGACCATGTGCGACTAGAGCAGGATGGGACACGCCATTCGTTGGTGATTCTGGGCGCAGAATGCAGTGATGCAGGGGAGTATCTGTGTGACAGTGGTGACGACAGCCTCATCTTCTATGTCACAGTGGAGGGTAAGGCTTGGGCCTGGTGGGAGAGGGTGGGGGAAGGGCACTCGTGAGCAGTTACCTTTTATGCGTCTCTATATCCATTTTTACAATGCAAGAATACAGTCTGTAGCATGGAAAGAGCATCATGTTCCATCTTACAGATTGGTTTGATACTATTTCAGTGATCTACATTCAGAAGGGGGGAGCAAAGAGGACTCGATAAGAATTTATCTTCCCACATATATTTCTTAAAGGTCATCTTATTCACAGTCGTTACCTTTGTTCCCCGTTTCCGGAAACTACCATTCCACCTATTATCATGTCATCCTGCCTACCATTTCATGATATCTCTGTTTAGCAGAATCTTGGAGGGATCCTTGGTGGCATTACAGAAGAAAAAAATGGAAAAGCCACATTCTGTAATTTATTGTCTTTAGTGCTCATTCCAATAGAATTTAATTTATTCTTGCTGCTACTGACATGCATGTAATTAGCCTTCCAAGTGTTTAATCTCCACAATCTATTTGAGATACCGCTGATAGAACATAGTGTTTGTCCTCCAAACTGGACTTTTTGACCTTTGAAACAAATAAGCTTTCATCATCCTTAATGATACCTTGAGTTAAATCTTGTTCCCACTGGTTTTAAAGCAATAATCAGGGCTGTGGATAGTTAGTGTTTTAAAAATAACAATCAAACAACAATCAGAATTGTGTACTAAGAAAAAGTGAATTCTGCAACTTGTATTATGAAAACAAGCAAATGCATGTGGCTTTTGTCTTTTGAAAATAATTTATTCCACTTCTGCTGGTTGTGGGGTGAGGTAACACCCCATAGCTAACCACCTCTCGTGGAGAATAAGACTATCAATGGTTACTAGACATGGTGGCGATGTAATACCTTTAATATTGGAGGCATTATGCTTCTGTGCGCCATTTTTTGGGAAAAATAACTGGGAGAGCCCTGTTGCCTTCATGTCCTGCTGGTGGGTCTCTCACGGGTGTATCAGGTCTGCCACTGTGAGAACAGAATGCTGAACTAGATTGATCTTTTGTTTGATCCAGTATGGCTCTTCTTATATTCTTAGGCCAGTGGGTGCTGACTGGTTTGAACAGCCAGTGACTCCAATGACTGACAACAGTACCCTGAAGTGCACAAACCTATGTCTAGACAAGCTGGTGCACAATGGTCCAGAGCAAACTGCCTACCTCTACCTTTGCAGGACATTTTGTCTTTCTTTTGAGCTGAGATTCATGTGATCATGTTGCCATGAATGGTTTTTTTGGCCTTTATGACTTAAAGGTGTCTTAGTTCCTAGTACCTGGGTCTTAGCACCCCCAGCATTTGGTCCTGCCAGCCTCATGATAGTCTGGTGGTAGTGAGAGTGAGATGAGCCTGACTCTTGCTACTGCTGGCGCTTTAATGGCTCAGAAAAGCACCATATTGCCTGCCTTACTCTCCTGCCCACTCCACCTCCATGTAGTGCTCCTTATGCTTGCTTGCTTCATCAGGGTTGATGTCTGTGTTCACCTGGTGCTGAGGCTTTTTTGGACTCCCTACGTGGGCAAGCCTGCCTCTGCTTTGTACAATGACACCTCTTTTTCTCTCCTCTCTTCCTTAAGAGCCTCCCATCTCCATTGTGGGAAACACAGGGCCAGAACAGCACTGCTTGGCAGCAGGAGAAGCTCTAGTCTTACCTTGCAAGGTGTCTTCACCCAGTGCCGCTGTGCGCTGGTTGCGAAATGGAGAGGAGCTAGTAGGCAGCAAGCGTGTTCACATTGAAGCCCACGGAAGCCACCGGCAGCTCACCATCCTTGGAGCCAAGCCAGCCGATTCAGGCTCTTACGTGTGCGATGCTGGCACTGACCGGATGGAGGCCACAGTACAAGTGGCAGGTGAGATTTCCTCAGAGGGGACACTGGCAGTGGAGAGGGGCAGAGGATTGCTCACGCCATTCCCTCTTGCTGAAGGGAGGAGCTGGTGTCCTGTCAAGGCTGAGAGGGATGTGATACAGGACGTCCTGGTTCAAGTCTACTTGGCCACGATTTATTGAGGGAGTCTTGGGTAAGCCATGAACCTCCACCCTGTGGGTGAGCATGGCGAGAATAAAACAGGGTTGTTTATAAGAAGTACTGCTATAAAATCTGTGAAGCACCGTGGCATTCTGAAGCATTATATAATTGCTAAGTATCATTAATTTTTTATTGTTAATAAAATAATTCAAGAGAAGCAGCTGGAAGCTGCAGGTAAAGGAAATGGCTTCTGCTTCAGTAATTGCTGGCAGTGGCCCCAGGGCTTCTGGGCAGCATTTGGGTTTTGTACAGGAAGCTGGAGATCTGCTCCCGTTTCCAGGCCCAGAGGAACCTGGACATGGAATGGGCCGATGACACACAGATGGAGCAGGCAGCTTCTCTGTCTCCCTTCTGCCATGGAGGGGGTTAAATTTAACTTTGGCAGACTCCCAGGTGCCCTGCCTCTGCATCTTCTGCCAACAGTTGCTGCCCACACTGAAAGCAAGTGGAGGTCTTATTGACCAGAGGTCTTTTTTTTAAAGTCTGAGGGAGGGAGTTGGCAGTACCTGCCCTTACCAGGACAGGTGCTTGGAGGAGGGGCAGGCTCTGCCCAGGAGGGGATGTGGCAGCGGCGGCATGCTTTCCAGCACTTGGGACTGGTGCTGTACCCTTCTGAGAGGAGCAGGGGATGAATCCAAAGGGCCAGTGCAGGGCATGGCCGGAGGACAGCTGGAAACATTTCTAGAGTGTGTGTTAATTTCCCGCTATGCAGCCACTCCACTCCATTCCTTATAGCCCACCCCCACCCTTGCTGGAGAACTTGATGCTTTCTTTGGTCATGTGTACATTTATGCATGATAATTTTTATTATCCAATTACTTTCAAATTACAGTGGAATTTTGCAACTTGTTTTAGTTACCTGCATTAAAGTAAATTTGCTTACAAGTGCCTATTTGGCTTCATTTGTTTCTGGAAATAATGAAAAACAACAATGGAATCCACCCACTGAGCCTTGAATCCTCTTTTCCCATCTAGCTTCTATTTTACCTGACATTGCCTCCACCAGCTTCCCCTATCCTGGTATCCTTCAATTACATATCCTATAATTAGCAGCCAGCATGACTAAGAGGAATGATGGGAGTTGCAGTCCAACATTTCTGGAGGGCCCCAGATTCAGAAAGGCTGGCCTGCATAATTTAAAATCCTGTCTTTGTGGACTAAAAAATTAAGAAGTAGAAACTTGAAGCTGAGAATTTGTCAACATGAAATAGACACTTCTGTGGCTATATGTCAAGACAGCCTAAGAAAATTTGGTTCCTGAAGCAGCAATCCAAATTGCACTCTACTGACTGTACTGTTAATTGATAAACTTTACTCTTTGCCTAGGATCTTGTCTGCAAATGTTAATAATGAATAGAAGGAAGTCACACATATTGCTATCTGAAAATGATGAATTTGTGCCAGGCAATCTATATCAGAATGATATTACAAAATAACTGTTCTGTTAGTTGTGGGTGTTGATATCTAAAGCCCTTTTTACATCTTTAAAGAGCCAGAAGCTTTTGTGTCCTTTAATAGAAGCCCCAGGTCTGTTGTTTTCCTCATCCTGCTTCTTGCTGGCTCCAACTCTGCTTGATAGATAGCAAAACTTAGGTAACTTTGCTTACCAAAAGATTTCCTTGTTCTCAGCACCCCCTGTGCACATAGTGAATAAGGATGATGCCCAGCTGCCTGTGGAAGTCCAGGAAGGAGAAACTATGACACTGGTTGCCCGACTCTCCCAAGAGAAGGCTTCTGTTCAGTGGATGAAAAACATGAAGCCACTTTACCCTGGGCCACGCATAGTGATGAGCAGTGAAGGGCTGGTGCGTAGTTTAACCATCCGGCAAGCTGAGCCAGGAGACAGCGGCATCTTCAGCTGCAGTACAGGAGATGATGAGGTGCATTTCAACACATACGTGCAAGGTAAGATGGGCCTATCTCCTCTCCTCCTGTTCCAAGCTAGTTCCAAACTGAGATGGAGAAATATAAGTGGGGAGAAGCTTCCTGCATACAGTAACTTCTCCTTGTTCCCATTCCTGGATAATGGTGCATGTGGGAGCTCATGTGGGAGCTCATCATGACACTCAGCATAGCCACATCCTTGAGGAGAGTCCAAAGATTTAGGCAGCATGTTGTGAGTGCTTTTCATCTTCACCAGGGTAGGTCTTTTGTAAAGCTAATAGATCTTAGCTGCTCATTCAAGAGCTGATACATTACATCAGGGACTCCTCACAAATCTATAGGCCTGGTTCGCATGTGATACTGTCTTATTGAAACCATGGTTTGTTGCTCTACCCAGGGTTTGTCTCATGGAAGATTGAACAATCTGTGGTTTGTTTTTTTCTGTTCTTGGTTTTGTTTCTTTTCTCCTTTGCTCCTTCTCTCTCTGTATTCTGACTACTTTAGCAGTACTGGTAGGTGAAGTGGCTTGGTGTTTTGCCAAACTTGCCCACAGCCTCTGTAGCCTGGTGAAACAATCCATGGTTTTGGTTTCCTACATAACATGGGTTGCAAGTGAGGTGATACCACTGCTGAGAAAACCCATGCTGCCCTTCCCCTTGCATCTACTGTAAGGGTTACAGCTAAATTCAGGGGAACAAGGAAGCAGGAGGAGCACAGCAGATGCCATCATCCCTGCTAATCCAGGAGTCCCAGGGCTTCAGTTGCACAAGCCCTGGCCCCGTGACATTGCTGTTCCCAGAAGACCGCAGCCACGGTGAGGTATCTCCGTTCTCTGGCATATCCAGGTGTAGGCAGTCATTGAGGTGATGGAAGGGAGCGAGGGCATGGAAGGAGCAGCAGCAGCAAGGGAGGCCGTGCCAGGAGCAGCGTACAGCTGGTGGTGCCATAAAGCACAGGGGTGGCTTTTGTTGGGCAACTTGTGCGCCCAACGTGGCCCTTGGAGTTTTCTCTTTCCTAGTGGTGTGGAGCTGGACAGAAGCTCCCAGAGTAAAACCTGCGTGGATGTCACATATTTGGAAGTCTCATGTTCCACCTACATGGGAGAGTTTGGGTGAAGGTGAAAACTGATGGGAAGGACAGACCAAATGTCAGGAGAATGAGAACCCAGCCTCGGTATCCCTATGTTCCTCCCATCCTTCCTCACATGGCACTGCTGTTTTTGCTCCTACTGTTCTGCTAGAGGCCCCAGTACTGTTTGTGCCAAAGCCAGAGCATCCAGAGAAGGTGCTGGTGCTAGAGGGGGGCAGTGCAGTGCTCTCAGCCATTGTCTCCAAGGAGCCAGCAGTGGTGAGCTGGGAAGGACCCCGAGGTGCCCTGGCGCCGGGCGAGCACTGCCAGCTGCGCAGAGAAGGCCGGGTGCACAGCCTCCTGCTCAGCAACGTGGTCAAGGCTGATGCTGGCGAGTACATCTGTCATTCTCCTCAAGACCAGCTGCATTTTGAGCTTAGCGTTAAAGGTAAGTTATTTCTGCCCTGGGGAATACATGGAAAGCCATTCCGTCTAAGAGTTGTTGCAGTTCCAGCTGTGTAACTGAACAAAAGGCACATGGCCTGATTAGGATGGGATTCTCGACTCAGAATGGAATAAGATGGTGGTCATGTTAAAGAGGGAATTTTGGCATGCTCTGAGCCTTTTGTTACAATACTGCAGCACTAGAGTAAGCTACACTGCCTGAAACTCTCCCACCTATACAAAGGTTCAATGAGCCTCCCATAGCAAGAATTTCTTTCTCTGTCCCTCCCTCTTTCACTTTCTCTTAGCTTTATTGGCTAGAGAGATTGCTAATCTATCCACCAACCTAACTACTACCTATTACTTTTATAATTTTTAATAACATTTTTACCCCATCCTTTACAAGGGTCTTAGGATGGTGACACAAACAAACTCGGGGTGGGGGTGGGGAGGGGCGTGTTAGCAGAAATATGCAGCAAGCAAGCAGTACAATGAGTTTTGCCTGCAAAATGGTAGTCCCTGTGATAATTTTTCCCAGCCATACTGTGCAGGTCGGGGCGTGCATGCTGGAAGAAAAAGTGGTGAAGAGGGCAGAGATCAATAGGGGAGAACTGCCTGTAGAATATGAGGTTTACTTGCTGTTACATCTTGACAAAGTCCTGAGGCAGAAGAGACAGACCTCTGACCAGTTTAAGACATAGGCTGGGTTCAAACAGCACAATAACCAATCCTCTAAGGTTGATTATAGGTTGAGGGTGGGCTGTCATTGAACTGTGGGTTGTTATTGAGATGTTGCGTTATCATGTTGTTTGAACTCAGCCAAGATAACCATGGTGAATAACCCAAGAAAAACCATGGGATCTCTCATGGGTTTTTATGGGTATCAAGCCATTGCTTGTTAGTGCAGCTGGGGCCAGACATAACAGTAATCCATGTTTCCACCACAACTCACTCTCAGCCCACACTCAACCTCTTGGTGTGGGTAATCGTGTTATCCGAATCCAGTCATAGCCTGTCTTTTTCCCAGCAATGGGAATCATCATCAGCTGTTAGCCAGGACTGAAAAAAGATCCTCCATATATAGAGGCAATATATCCTAGTGACTGATGCTTAGGGGCAAACAATAGGGTGGCTTTCATTGCCATAACATTTTGAGAGGCTGCAGTTTCATCTGTCTCCCCTGTGGTGGAAACTTAATGTAGACTCCTGGTGTGGTCCAGCAGGGCAGTTCCAGTTTGTATGGTGGTGACAGCAATAAGTGTTCCAGACACCACAGAGTTGTTTTGAATGCCCATTTCACTTTTTTGGTTTGAACTGGCTTTGCTCACAGAGATGGTGGTATAGATTTTGCTTTGGAGGGGCCACGGCAGAGGTGGCCCCTCTTCATGCTCTGCATGAAGCAGGTCTCTAGCTTAGTCTCTGGCATCTCCAGTTAAAGAAGTCCCAGGTTGTTGGCTAGCAAAAATAATTTGCATAAGACCTTGATTTGCTAGGCTGAAAAGATAATTCTGGACTCAATGGACCAATGATCTGGCTCTGCATAAAGCAGCTTGGCACATTCAGGCTGTCTATTATAATACAGATCCTCTTTTGAAGGCAGCCTGTACTCCCTACTTTAAAACTAAAATTGCTTCTTGGCCTCAGAATATTCACACAAGATTTTCTGTTCCTTCATTCAACAACTGGTGTTTTTGGCTAGATCTATTTCTTGGAACAGTTCAGCCCTCTTGATGCCAAGATGATAAAGCAGCAAAGTCTTGTTCCCTACAAATTCTTCACTAATGCCAGTGTGGTAGTTAGAGTGTTGCATAGGGAACCGGGGAGATCTAGCTTCTAGTACTCACTTGGCCATGAAGCTGACTGGGTGACTCTCAGTTTAACCTACTTCACTGGGTTGTTGTTATGAGGATAAAATGGAGATATGTAGCCCACCTTGGGTTCTTCACTAGAGGAAAAAGGGCAGGATATAAATGCAATGCAATAACAACAACAATTTGCATAGGTAGTGCACATCTGCATGTATTCATTTAATTTCCTCCTGTGTTTATAGGGAATGAAGATGCTGGACTTTAGAGGCAATTCATATCTATGCACAGGAGACCTTGCAGAGGGGCAGAATAGACGACTGGTGCAGAAATTTTCCCTTCTGGTCCCAGTTAAACTTCTCCTAGATCTTCCTAGTTCCTGAGCTTTTAGCAAGTCCTATCCATCTGTCCTCAAACATTTAACTTTTGTTATGAAAGCTGGAAATGTAGTAAGAAAGCAAACTGCTTTTCCTGAGATCTTGCAAATGGGTTAGTGCATGATCAAGATTTTCATGGCCAGGCTCCAGACACGTCCAGTCAGTAGGGTGTGATGCATTTTGCTAAAGTCTGTTCACTGTCCCTGCATTGCTCTTTGTCCTACTCAGAACTGCCAGTGAAGTTTGTTCGGGGCCTGTCAGATGTGTCAGCCCTGCAAGGGGAGACAGTGCTGTTTTGGTGTGAGCTGTGCAAAACCAAGGGTGACGTAGTGTGGCTGAAAGATGGGCAGGAGCTGGAACCCAGTGAACACCGGGAGATCCGAGCAGAGGGACGGGAGCGCTCCTTGACCCTGAGCCATGTGGGGCCTGAGGATGCTGGAGAGTACTCATGTGAGAGCAAGGACGACCGCACCCTGGCCATCCTCACAGTCCAGAGTGAGTCCTTTGGGGAAGGGCTCAGTGGTTCAACAGGTGCTCTGCATGCACACAGTTCCAAGGTCAACCCCCAACATCTCCAGAGAGCACTAGGAAAGCCTTCTGCCTGAACCCTGGAGAGCTGCTGCCAGGCTGTGTGGCCAATACTGAGTGAGACAGGCCTGTCATCTGACCCCATATAAGGCTCCTTCCTTCCTTCCTTCCTTCCTTCCTTCCTTCCTTCCTTCCTTCCTTCCTTCCTTCCTTCCTTCCTTCCTTCCTTCCTTCCTGTGCAGTCACCTACTGCTGGTTCTGGGAACTCGGCTCCATAATCTTTCATGCATCATTAGATAATAGGGGCTAAGGGTTTTGCCCAGGGCAGCTGCTCTCTGTCTTCATGAAGTGGGTGTGGAGAGGCAGGAACGTGGGGCCCTGCATAGGAGGACCTTAAATAAAAGCCCTAGAGAAGTTATGAGGGTTTGGGGCTACTGGGCTGCACCTAGGCTGGCATGATGCTGTGCAAACAGCTTTCAGAGGTGGTGAAAACATTTGATCAATCAGCCAAACCTCCCTGACTCACAGCATTTTCCTCCCGCTGTCCCCTGCTCAGTCCCTAGGCTGGTGGAGCTAATTTCTGAGCTGCACAACTTAACCGTGCTGGAGGGTGATGATGCCACCTTCAAGGTTGTGGTGTCTCCAGACGACGTAGCTTTGAAGTGGCAGCTAAACGGCCAAGACGTGGTGCCCAGCGAGCGGTTAGCCACAACCAAGAATGGACTGTGCCACACCCTCGCCATACGACATTGTCGACTGAGTGACACGGGCATAGTCACTGTCCACGCAGAAGGCCTGTCTAGTTCAGCCAGGCTCAGCGTGCAAGGTAAGGAGAAGGAGAAGGGCAAGGGAGCAGCTAGTAGCTGGGCACTCTTGGGAGAGGAAGGTCAGCACATGCGGATGGACCACGGCTAGCAGTTGGGCACCGCCAGTGTTGGTAGTGAACAGAGGCCAGGAGTCCTGCTTCAAGAAGGAAGCCGGTGCCATGGTTGCACATCTATGCTGTTCCCCAATTCTAAAGTATGCATCAGTGGCATGAATAAAGTATGTAAATTCGTAATGCTCACCAGATTTGATAATTTGGCACGATCCAGGCTGCTTTTTTCCATGGTGGACAGGTAATACCAGGCATGTTGGCAGTTCTTTCTAGCTCTTTGTTCTGGCCAGGCACTGCATGTGTGGCCAATTTCCAAAATGTTATCTCCCTAGCCCTGCAGGTTCCAAGCTTGAACTTCTGAAAAATGACAGCCAGGATTCTTAGGATGCCGGCTTCTGTATCCTGTACCAAACTCAGTAGTTGCAAATGGGCTTGGAACACATTGATCCTGGGTAAAATGGTTAAAGGGCAGAGCTTATGAAGCAAGGCTTCTTTCCTATTTGAGAGCTGTGTGCACTTGGATAGGAGCTAAACCTGTAGGGAGCCAAGGTTTGGGTGTTTTTCCTTCCTGCAGAGGCTCAGGTGCTGTTTGTGCAGACTCTGCGCGACTTGGTGGCTGAGGAGGGTCAGGATGTGCGCTTGGCGGTGGAGCTGAGCTTGGAGAGCGCTGAGGTGCAGTGGATGAAGCAAGGCGTTCTGCTCCAGCCGAACACAAAATACCTGATGGAGGCACAGGGGTCTCGGCGGGCCCTCACCATCCACAACGTTGAGCTTGCGGACCGCGGCACCTACCGCTGTGAGAGCCTGCATGACCGCACCCAAGCCAAGCTGAGCGTGGAGCGTAAGTGCCTACCGTGGACCTCTTCCCCAGCCTTATCCTAACCATTTACTTTTTGTGAACTGCCCAGGTGGTTGCCTGTTGGGCAGTATAGCAATGAAGCAAATAAATGAAAGAGAAATAAATATATTTTATCCCTCTATCTTAGACTGTCAATTTCTCTAGTAGGGTCTGTGTCCGTTCTAGGTGCTGTGTAGGACTTTGCATGCCGTCAGCATGGAAAGTTGTATATGAGTAGAGTCACGGCTGCTCCCTAAAAGCTGTAGAGGTCTTGCTAAGGTAGGAGATGCAGGGCCCCAGTTTCCAGGCTGGTGGAAGCCATACGGGGAGCAATCATACGATGTCATGGGGAATCTCTGCCTCTGGAAGGCACTGTGTACTTTCTGTTCTTCCTGCTGTTCCATTTTGGGAAACAAGACCCTTCCTGGCAAGAGTGGATGTTTCACTGCTCTCTTCCCCCTTTTCCTCCCATGCACCAGCCCGAAAGGTGACAGTGAGGAAACCACTATCAGATGTGGAGACTTTTGAGAAGGAGACGGTGACCTTTGAGCTTGAGCTATCCCATGCCAACATATCTGGGGTCTGGACACGGGATGGCGTCCGTGTGAAGCCCAGCTCCACCTGCCGCGTCAGTGCCATGGGCTGCACACACAGTCTGACTCTGCTGGGGCTCACACTAGATGACTCGGGGACAGTGGCCTTTACTGCTGACACCGTGCGGAGCAGCGCCCGCCTTATGGTCCGAGGTACTGAAGCAGGGCGGGTGGTGCAGGGAGGGAGGTTGTACAGGGGAGATGTGATGGGGGCTTATGCTCGGGAGCCCACTGTGGCTCGGGCCCTTCGCCTGAAATGACTGTGCCAGTGCTGCCCTCTGGTCTGGGCTCTTCAGCAGAGGGCATAACGGTGCAAAGTTCCAATCCCACCATCCCCACCTTCGCCATGGAAGTGCCAGCTTACACAGGGTGTTGATTGCGATCGTTCTTTAAGCAAGCAGCAAAGCCAGTCTCTTGGCTACAGTCCCCTGGCATGCATTCACTGTGATTTAGGACACAGGTGCAGGACCTCTGGCCCAGGAGCCAAATAGGACCCTCCTGGGGTCCCAGTTAAGCCCTCTGGGGTCCCCCAGATGGCCCCACTCCCTGCTCTTTGGTATTTTCCTGGCTTTTGTGCAGTTTTCCCCTAAATCCTAAAGGCTGAAATCCCTCTCCAACTAGCAGCGGCAGCTTTAAGTTACAATATGCTGCTATTTTAGCTGCACCCACTTGCCTTCAGTCATGCCAACACTAGAATGTGGGCTTCAGACGTTTTTGTGAAATGCAGTTTAGTCCTTGGAATTAAAGAGGGTTTAGGTGACATTAACCAGGGAAAACACTAGTCCTACAACACTGCCAACCCCCTGTTTGCTGTTAACTGCTTTATACTTCATATAGCACTGCAGGTACATGAAGTTTTTTGACACAGCACATTGTTAAACTAAAGAATTTGCTACCACCAGATGAAGTGATGGCCACCAATTCAGACAGCTTTAAAGGGGGCTGAAATATCTACATTGTTGACCGTCATTAGTCAGCATCTGGCACTAGAGGCAGCTCGGTACCTGTTGCTGGAGAGTATGAGCAGGAAGGTGCTCTTGCATTCATGACCTGCTGTGGACTTCCAATAGACATCTGGCTTGCCATTGCAAGAAACATGATGCCAGGCTAGAGAGGTCTTTCGTGTGGTCCAGGAGAGCCCTTGGTATTCTTGAGGACTAGCATCCAAAGCTCAGTGTGCTTTCAGTGCTCTGTCCAGTCACTGATAGCAGTGCTGGGTTTGGGAGTGCTGAAGGAGCAGAAGAAAGGAAGCAAGTGTCCTTCAAACTGAGCTTGCTGAGGGCTGCAAGTTGGTGTGGTGCCAAGCCAGGAGGAATGTCTCAGCTGGGCTAAGCAGAGCGTTGTGATGACATGATGCCTTCTTCGTTCCCAAAGTTGCCTCATCTTTGCATCAGTTGCTTTTGCCTTTGCCTCCATCCCTGCAGAGCCACCAGTTACCATGCTGCGCTTTCCCCAGGATTTGGGCATCCCTGAGACGGGATCAGCCACTTTTGAGTGTGAACTCTCCCAGCCCTTGGCCGAAGTGAAGTGGTTCAAGGTAAGGGTGGGTCCTCTAGCATGCCCCCTGTTCAACTTCCGCTGAGCTTCCCCATGCTCTGAAGAGCAGCAGCTCACATACAAAAGAGCATGGCTCATTCAAAGGAGAGCCCGCCTTTCTGCTCAGTGTGGCCCAGTCTGCTTCTGCCCATCGTCAGTTAGGCTGAGAGCAACACTCCATCTGCTTCCCTCTTTCTTTTCCCCATCTCACTGAACTCTTCCCCAGACAGTGCTTTCTGTTTTCCTGGTTGCTGTAGGATGGGGAGCAGATCCAGACAGGGCCCAATTGCCGGATGTATTCAGTGGGACGCCGGCGCCTTTTGCAGCTCAATCACTGTAGCCTTGAAGATGCGGGCGAGTATACGTGTGATGCCGGTGACTGCCGTGCCTCTGCCAAACTGCGGGTCTTTGGTATGGATGGCCTGGGCTAGAGAGGGGAGGAGGGTTGGTCTGGGACTAGTCTGTGCAAGGCACCCCAAACCTTCATGTTCCTGGGTGGAACAGGAGTCTGCTGCCCTTTGCCATATCCTCTAGTCCCTGCTCCTGTCTCCCCGACAGTTCCTTCTTGTATCTTCCTGGAGAGGGGCGGGTGATCATTGACAGTACACCATGGTGAGTCAGAGTCTTGTTCTTGAAGTTTGTACAGCTTGCACAGGAAATTAGGCTTAGGATAAACATTTGGTGCTCCATTAAAAATACTATCCTAGCTATAAGAGCATATCAGAATGGAAAAATGCACCGAGGAGGGGCTCTTAAATCTTTCCAGAAAAGATTTGACAGTCTTCTGTCAAGGCTGTTTTTAAAGTACAGGATATCCCTTCTTAGGACAAACAATCTAAATGACTCACTGAGTGATGCTCCTTCCTAGGTCTGTGGTTAAAACATGCTGTACAGAAAAGGTAAGGGGAGGAAAAATTCTACTTAGTTTCTCAAGGTTTAACCTGAACTCGGGCTCAGCTGCAGAAGCTGCTTTTAAACCCAGGATCTGCCTTGAGGTATAAGAAGTCATGACAAAAATGGAAGTATCTCTGGGCAAGCATAGGCATGCTTTTCTTGCTCCAGCGAGAGAGCAGTCAGCCCAACTATGTTTCAAATAAGGAAGAAGGACCTTTTCAGCTGCTGTGATTCCCAGTTTCCAGATACTTATATTTTGCAGCTGATGCCAGAAAAAATAACAGGTGGGGCATATGTAGACATCACAGAGTTAAATTGGTTTAAAATCCCTTAATTACCTCTTTCAGTTCTAGAATGGGAGGGGGAGTAATGATCTCCAACAGAGAATTTAAGCATACCTCCACCAATTATAATTCCTGGGATTCTTTGGAGTCATGGCAGTTCTACAGAAGTGAAATCAGTATGTTTGTGGTAGGGGAGTCACAGGGCACTAGTAGTCCCCTTGATCCAAGGAATGAAGGAGAGAGGAAGAAGATACTGAAGGCTGATACACTAAAGCTACTCATTCCATTGGACTTGGAGAGGGGGTTTAAGTGGCTTTTTAAAGGGTTAAACCAGCCTTCCCCAATGTGATATCCTCCAAGAGGATTGGACTACAATTGCCAGCACCTGGTGCCATCAGGGTGAGGAATGCTGCCTTACTTTGTATTACATTCCCAAGGTTACATTCCCTTTTTGGAGAGTGGAGGTAAGGGAAGCAAATGGTTCATAAACCTGTTTTCTACTGATTCCCCCTTCATAGGATGCTTATCCCATGACAGAATCTCTTATACCAGAGTGCAGAGGAAGACCATGGCCACCAGGCCACAGGGAGTGTGGTGACACCTGTCTGGGGATGCTTGGTTAGACAATCAATGCATATTAAGCATGATAGCCATAAATTGTTTTTAGTAAGTCTAGTTTTGAATACCCAATTCTGGGAACAAATTAAAGTCTGTGTGTGTTGCTGGTGGAGGCTTACTCATAACCTTCCTGGAGGAATCTGGCTTCCCAAGGCCGAAAAAGGGATGATTAAAAGGAATATTCCCATTCAGAGGCAGCATATACAGACCAGTGAGTATTAGTTGCCAGAGAAAAACAGTGAGAGAGGGTGCTAGGTTTGACAGGCCTCTGGTCAGATCCAGCAGGGCTCTTATGTACTTCAGGGCAGATGTACAATTGATCTAATGCAGCTCTTCTTACAATCTCAGAGAATCCATTTACTATGTCTCAACTCATAAATGAGCATTCATGGAAAAGAAATTTTTTCAGAGGAGCTCAGTCTGCCTGTCTCAGTCTCGATTGGAAGGAATGCCATGGTCAGCGCTGGAAAATATATGAACCCATCATCACCCAGTAGGAACTCCTCAGCCCCTATCCCATGCTTTCTCCCCCTCTGCAGAGCGCCAGGTTCAGATTGTGCGGGAGTTGGAGGACGTGCGTGTGCGGGAGAATGAGAATGCTGTTTTCATGTGTGAGGTGTCGCTTGAGGATGTGAAGGGTGAGTGGTTCCGGGATGGAGAAAGGATCAAAGTCACGAGCACTGTGAAAATCCGACAGGAAGGTAAGTGAACCTCTCCAGTCTTGTTGTGGTGATAGTGCATACATGATTCCTTAACTTTGATACACTTCCAGTTTTTATATTCCCATTTGTCCTGTGGGCTATAAAATAAGTAATCATCTCTAGGTAAGGTGGCCACTTACGTATCACCATCATCAACTAAAAAAGACAAAAGGAGATGCAATTTGCATAACTTTTATATATGCTCATTTATATGTGTAGATGAAAATAGAAATATTTACCCTAATTTAAAAAGAAATACAATCCATATTGACACAGTGAGGAGGACTGTGCTGAGGTGACTTCAGTGCCCCTGACCTGCTCTCTCTTCTGATGGCTCTTTTATCTTTAAACGTGATGTCCCTTCAAATAGAGGACACCCAGCCACCCTAGCTCCAGGGCAGGGGTAATTCTATCCGCTCCCAACATGCTGAGGGAATGAGAGGGCTTGGAATCCCTCAAAACCTCCCCTGGCCTGCTCTAGCATGTCTCCTTTCTGCCATTGTCTTCACCCTGCTCAAGAGGAATGTATGGCTGGACCTACTTCTCCGTCTGCCAGCCTCCCTCTCCACAGGCATAAAGGGAGGTCCACTGTGCCACATGGCCCCTGTGACACTATGTGAAGCACCATAGAATTGTGGTCTCAAGAACTTCCTTAAGTGGAAAAAAAATCATCCAATTATGGTGAAAGGCATTGTAGAAGGAAGAAATATTTTTGTGCTCCTCCGTGGTTTGGGGCGTAATTCTGCTGACCTAAGCCCTTCTCTGTTCCACTAATTTCAAATGGCAGGTTTCAGCACAAACATAATTCTCCCTTTGGATGAAAGGGGGCGTTTAGCTGAATTATTCCTGCTGTTTGCCCAAAAGGGCTACCTGAAAGATCCATGCCTTGGTTTCAAAAGGTCACATAATGCCAGGGGTGGGTGGGGCTAGTGTCCCGGGCATTAACCAATCACCTGCACAGTTGCAGCTCATGAAGTACATGTTACTGTAACAGATGCAATACTCAGATGCTTTTCCACAGCATCTGAATATTGTGGTTTAACTACTGGGAAATTGCAACAGTTTTGCCAAAAGCTGTTCAGATTCCCTGCAGCAGCCATCTATTTCTTATACAAATATATGTATAATTTGGAAAGATCTTTCATCATCTTAATGAGCAGCACAGTGGAGGCACACAACGCCATTGCTTTCAGCCACAGCCATTCCAGCCCAATCCCTTTTCATCTTAGAGCTGGAAACCAAACCCCACATAACCCTTGAAAAAAGCTAACATCCTTCCTGGTTTTTGTCCCTAGGAACCCGGCACTTCCTCCTTCTGTGCTGTGTCCGTCCTGAGGATGCAGGCCTGGTCCGTTTTCTAGCCAAGGCAGCCACTTCTGAAGCTCGCTTGGAAGTGGAAGGTAAGGGAGCTACTTCACAAGGGAACAGGTTCTAGACCAGTCCTCCCCAACCTGGTGCCCTCCAGGTATATGGCAACTCTTACCATCCCTGACTGTGGCCAATAGGAGTTATAGTTCCAAACATCCAAAGGGCACCAGGATGGGGAAGGCTATCCTAGAGCCTAGAATCTAAGCAAACCGCGAACATGAATGAATTGCATGGTCAATAGGCAGTTAGATCAGGCGTGAATTTATGTATGATGAGATAAAGATGATGTGGCAGGCATGTTGGGGATTAAATTATATAGAAGTGAACAAATGGTGTCGGGGACAATCTTTTGGGGCCCGTGAGTCCATTAAAAATTGAGAAACTGTCTTGGGCATGAGCACAAAATGCATGGCATGGGGCATGGTTAGTCACAAAGGACAAGTAATGTGCCCAAAGAACTGTGTGCAAGGCAAAGATGCAGTCTGAGCCCCAATGCACTAAACAACTCCTTTGACCCACAGCTTTCAACACCAACAGAAGCCCATTTCTTAGAAGGAAATCCCTTTTGCTCTCTCCCTGCTGCCTCCTACTGTGTCAGCCATATCAACTCCCATTCCATTTTTCTCTAGCTGTGGATCACCACCCACTCATGCATTTCCTCTCAAAGTTTATTTAAAAAAAAAATCAAGTGGGAGGTGTAGAGCACGTCAGTGGGCCCCAAGAAAGGTGTTGGAGCATGATGATCCTCACAGGCACCATGTTGCCTATGCCTGATACGTGGTTTGCGTATGAGAATTTCATTGATCCACTGTTGCCAAGAGCTAAGTCGTCTTTATTGAATAAGCAGAGGTGGAGGGGTTAGGGGTCAGGTGTTGGGAACCCAGCTCTCAGAATCTCAGAGTTTGCTCCTTTCACAGCCCTTCCCATTCGCATTGTGAAGCCACTGCGGGACAAGACTGTACTAGCACGGCACAAAGCCACGCTGGAATGTACAGTGTCTCAGTCCCGTGGGCGCGTGCGCTGGTTCCGTGGTGACAAAGAAATCTTTGCTGGTCCCAAGTATGAGATCTGCAACTTGGACTGTTACCGAACCCTCGTTATCCACTCCGTTGAGCCTGCTGACGAGGGTCTCTACACCTGTGATGCACTGGATGACTGCTCCACAGCCTGTCTGCTAGTGGAGGGTAAGGGGGAACATGTGAGTGCAATGAAGAGAAACGGGGGTGGGGGGGCAGGATTGGTTGGTCACAAGGGAGCTGGCAGACAGAACTGCAGAGAAACGATTAGACGTGGAATTGTGTGCTGGCAGCAGGCGGAAGGGAGAACAAAGAAAGAGTGCTGCAGGGCAGACTTCGGGCTTGCAGGATCTACAGTGTATTACAACCCCCAGATCCACCAGCCCTCTGGATTCAGGGACAAAATAGCAGCTTGGTGTAGCAGCCAGTGCCTATGAGCACATGCTCTGGCTAGGAGTATGTTTTCAGTATCAGGACTGAGTTCATAGTTCTTTCACACACACCAACACATCTGTTACTGGTTTCTCTCATAGAGCTGCTTCATTTTGCCAGCCTAATTTTAGTGTAGTGGGGGAGTCTTCTTGTTCTCATTATTAGACATTTGGGAACTGGAAACACTTGCCAACCTACTGTGGATTACCTGTAGGCTTACTAGTAGATCCCAAGGTACCTTCTGGCCACCTCTGCTGTAGTGTGCTGGCCACACTGTGTCCTGTGGAAAACTGATAGTGTTCTCTGTCCCTGCAGCTGAAGGGATCCAGGTGGTACGGGCCTTGCAGAATGTGGAGGTGGTGGCTCCCTCTGAAGCTCGGTTTGAGTGTGAAATATCTGCTCCTGCATCCTGTGCCCCCCAATGGAGCCTCAATGGAGAGGAGTTACAGCCGAGCTCGTGGGTGCAAATGGAGAGTGTGGGACACATCCATAGGCTGAGGCTCTGCCAAACCGCACCCAGCATGAGTGGAATGGTAAAGGTTACCGTGGGTAATGCCCGCTCAAAAGCCCACCTCACAGTCCGAGGTATGTGTGAATGGCAGCTGTGTTCACCGGTGACAGGGGAAAGTGGAAAGGGGGTCCCCAAACATGAAAGTGAATTGTAAGGGGAATAGGAGCAGACCTTGGCTTAGGAAAAATGGACTGGTGGGGTCTTGGACACTGCTGTAGACCCTTCTGGGTTCCTGGCAGGGGCAAGGAAATCTGGGGTGTGTTTAGAACTTCAGGCCTGGGGGGCAATTTTAGCTTTCTTGGGGTGCCAGTCTGAGCCTCCCAAGGTTCAACAGATGGCAATGTCTTCTTCCAATCCCCGCCTTTCCCCATGCTCTTTCTTCTGACCGCAGATCATTGGGTGATTTCTTGAATTTCGTGCAGTTTTTCATTTTGAAAGGTTGCAAATGCCTTTCTTAAGCCTTAGTTATGAGCAGCAAGAGATATCAGTTAAAATGTGCTGGCATTTTTGGCATTTTGACCTCACTCTTTTTGCCTTTGGCAACCCACCCATTTTGCACTAAGTTTTGCCCACCACTGGAATTTGGCCTCCCCAGAGTTCTCCAAAATGAAATTCACCTCTCAGGTTTAGAAAATGCCACCAAAGAAGGGCAGATAAGTGAACTGTGCTTCTGTGGATGTATTTCTCCTAACAACTTCTTTTCCTTTCTACACAGAACACTAGCATCTGGAAGGCTCCGAGTGTGGGAGAGCCATGGGTAACCATCAAAGGTCCAGGGCCACCGAGGGCAAGCAGTATCAGCAAGTTGGAGACAGTTACATGGACAGTTAGAATTACCTGGACACAGACATTTCCTCTTCTTGTCTTCCTCTTCTGTATGGCAAGGGAAACAGGTTCTGCCTTAGTAAATGCTCTCAATTCCTGATTTTGTTTTGTTATCCTGACATGCTTTCTGGTGGGATGTTCCATCAGTTGCCTGGAGCAGCAGGAGGAGGTGAGGTACTGGAGCTGTGTTAACTTGTGCCTCTATACCAGGAGCGTTGAACCTCTTTCAGCCCAAGAACCAAGCTCCATTTTGGAGAAACTTTCAGGAGCCACATTCCAGTGGTGGGTGGGGCCAAAGGGAAAAAAGGATAGAAACAAAAATGCTTGCATATTTTAGCTTCAAGCTTTAGCTTTAGGCCCTTAATGTAAAACACATTTCATCCTTTTAAAATGGGTGCAAACTGCACTAAAACTGGGAAACCACCAACAATCAGTAGTTGGAAGAAAGGAAAGGGGATCAGGAGGGACATGGCCACCTGAAAAGCCCTGGAGGGCCAGATTTGTGGTTCTTCATTCCTACTTTGTGTACTTTTCAGAGCACCCCAGTTTTGCATCTTACTGCATGGTTAGTGCTACCCCACAGAATCCAGAAAACCCACAGAATGAAGGTGATGTTGTGACTGGTGCTGTCCCTCTCTTTTCCCAAGTTTCCCATCTTAAGCAGCAACAGGCTTTATGGTGGGTGTGGGAATGGGAGGGGTAATGGGCAGAGCCCATGCCAGGACATGTACATTGTGGAGAACAGATATAAGAATCCATGCACATATAAGCATCTCTACATTTCACCCCTTTGAGAGAACCTGAAGTCAGGAAAGAGGATGATATAGCTCAAGGCTGTGGGGAGAAGCCACTGATGAGTAGCACAAGATCGTTATCTGGGATGCGACAAAAATCCTGTCTTGGTGATTTAGCTTCCTGCTCCGGATCCTCCTCCTTACAGAGTTTTGGGATCTTATATTGCCTGGAAAGAGAGTTACAATATCATAAACCTCTCTTTAGAGAGGAACTCTGGTATAGTAACTACACACACTCACATTGCCAGAGCATTGCACATTTCTTCCAGAATAAGTCTCTACCCATAACCACCTCAAGCTTCAATCCAATACTGTGAGAGCAGTTTTCTCCTTGCTATTGTCTCCCCTGCAGAGCAGATTTGGAGGGGTGATAGGGGGCTGCAGGGTGGAGTGGGGAACCACTCTGTCAGCTGTTTTTGTTTTGCTGATGTTTGTTTATGGTTGCTAGAACCACAAGAGTGCACATACATATTCATATCCCAAGGTACTCAAGGTACCACCTTGCTCACCGCCAAACAGAAAGAAGCAACCATTCAAGATGTTGTTTGGTTGGGTGTAGGTGAAGGCTCCCTGTTCCACTCCCCCATTCTGCTTCCCCTTGCAACTCTGACCCGATCAAACCAGGCTTCTTCCATCTACACGTCCAATATCCATACACATGTATGCAGCAGCGTTACTGCCCCCGCCTAATGATTCTGGCACAGGCATTCATGGAGGCACCACTCCTGAAAGCTTTTTTTCATTTACTTGCGCAGCCGCAGCCCGGCAGCGTTTGGCACATATACAAAAGAAGAAAGGGAGGGGGAAGAAGAGACAAAACAAAGAAAAGCCATAGTGCAAGGTTCCTGTGGTGACAAACAGTGACGGTTGGGGACAGAAACATGCAGTTTCTCCGTGGAGGAGAGGCCTTGTTGAACTGTGCTGGATCCTTTCCTGCCCTCATCTAGAAACAGAAGGCTGGCCATTCCCCTGCTCCCCATTATTGGCTCCATCAAAGGTAAAGATGCCAAGAGACTTGCAGCCCCACAAAAATTCACAGTAGACAAAAGTAAATGTGGATGCTGCTAACCCCCTTTCTGCCCAACTCTGTGAGAACAGGGAGATAAAAAGGGGTGAAGCCACGTATGGGGCTGAAGGGGAAGAGAAGAGGACAGCACTCTTTTCTCTAGCCATCCTTCTGATGGGCTTTCTGGGTCCAGCAGAGCTCGTCAAACCCAGCACTGTGTCAATAATAAATTAATACAAATAACTGCAACACGACTATGTACATGGGTATTCCCCCCCGCCATCCCTGCGGCCCCTCAGTAGCCAATCCTCACTCCAGAATGAGGAGCAGGGTGAAGGCACAGGAGGAGGGGGGCTGAAAAAGGCTCATTGCCTGGATACCAGCCGAATGCCTTGCTCCAGCACCACCACGCACGCGCACGCACACTTGCACACTTCAGCCATTACACAGCTCAGCCCAGGTGCCAGCCCCCCACCCCTCCTTGAGTCACCCATTGAAACAGAATGCCAGGCACTGGTATGGGCAAGGGGCCCAGGGCCAAAGGACCCCATTTCCCTGAGCTGGCTACTTCCAGCCAGACTGGAGTGAACCAAGTCAAATCCTACCATCAGTACATAAGGGGCACTTGGGCCCCAAAAGACAGTCGTTGGGGTCAGTTCATGCAAAGACAAACTCCAGGACAAGGACTGAGTCCACGATGTGGCAAGAGCACACAGGAACAGCACCCCACAGTCCCTCCGCATATGGGCCACTCCAGTACCGGTGGGTGGGGAAGGCTTGCCATCCTTCTCATGGTGAGTGGGGGTTGCAAACGATCATCTCTCTCCTTTCTGGCTCCACAAGGCCATGCTCACCTTCCCCCGAGTCCTGCACTCCCAGCCTGGCTGGGTTGCACTCTTTTCAGCCCTTTGCCCCCAGCCGCCTACTCATACTCTTTTCTTGCCCCTTGTGTCAAGGCAGCTTAGTCAGAGCCAGCGTAGCACTGGGGAGAATTCCACACACACTGAGAGATGCTGGACTACATCCAAATGGCCAGACCAGGCCCGTGAATGCCTGCAGAGAGGAACTGTCAGTCCTGATGGAAAAATGAAGGTGCTAAGCTATGTCCACGTAGCCTGACCTGTGCACCCAAGGGAGGCAGAGTCCTTGTGTCCTGCTGGGGAGGTGCTGGGCTATACCCGCATGGCAGGGCCTGAGCCCGTTGTCAGGGGCACAGTGGAGCCACAGTCATAGTCCACGTCGATGGCAGCATGAGCGTTGGCCAGCAGGCTGTTCAGGGATGACCCCGTCTGCCGCTCCCGGAAGCTCTGTATGTAGCTCTGCAAGGAGGAGGAAAATAGACAATGAAGGTGCATTGCTGCCTTCCCTGCTCCATCTTCTAAGCCTTCCCAAAGTGCAGCAATATTGCCCCCTTCCTCCATTCAAGTAGTTGAGAGGCAGCTGTTCTTCCATACAGCACCCTGGACCCAGCACTGGGAAAGGCTAGTATTGCTTCTCTCTTCTCTCGAACTCCTTGCACTCCTGAAAATGACTACCAGAGAGGATGTGGCTTGCCCTGCCTCTACTGTAACAAGGACAGACCAGGACAACCAAGGCCTACGTCACACTTAGGTGGCAAGAGTATTCCTGGATGCTCCCTTAATATTTGCTAAAGTAGACATATGAAGCGTGAGCAGCAGGTGCACATTCCTAAACACACAGTGGACATGTGCTGGGAAGCCATTCCCAACTGAGATTCCTTGGTGCCTCTCCCTTGACATTTAGGAATGCAGGGCTGCTCTTCCACTTTTTATGTATTTGCTACAACAGGCCAGGGCCAGTGCCAGGGCCAGTGCCTTCATTCCTCCTGCTGTTTTGAACACTGCTCTACTCCTCTACGCATTTGGACTCCTGAATATAAACAGACAATGTATGCTGGGTATCATCAGTGTATAATTTGTCCCAAGCTATTTGTACCTGTGGGTAGCAAGGAAAGAAATTGGCACAGACTTGCTAGGTTTCAAGGGCCATGGGATGGAATAGTTATACACATTTCCTGTCCTTTGAGAAGTACTGTTATGCAAAAAGAAGGCCAGTGTATTTCTCCTACCCTAATTAGCAAGGTTCTGTAAAGATCATGCAGCACTGCTGGTAGTAAGCAGAACTTTTACAGAGCTAAGGAAAAAGGTTAGAGTCATGCTTCTGGCTCCCATCTGAAACTGCCAAATAAGGGATAAGGACACAATTTTGACTTAAATTTCTCTATCCATCTCCTCCATATTTGTGATGCTATGTTTTGGTGGATACCTTGTGCATGGAAACTGCAGTTGGTACTTAGACTACACTGTCTCTTTGTCCTATCTCTATGGGAAATCCATACAGACAGTCTATGGTGGGTGTAGGAAGCAGTGGCTTGGAGGTGGTAGACACTTCCATCCTAAACAGGTGGAATGAATGAATGAATGAATGAATGAATGAATGAGGGGAGCATTAGGTATAGGGCCAATTCTCAAGAACAAAATGCTTTGTTGATTAACTAAAAAAGAGGGTGACTGGAACCATAGAAATAACAGGCTTGCCAAGTGGAAAATAATGGGCAGCAAGTTGACTTCCCTAAGCAGTCTGTCCCACCTTTGCTGCTAAACAGCTGAATTATTTGCAATCCAGCTGGGATTCTCTTATCCCATCACCCTACCCCTGTGCAGGAGGGTACTGGCATTCACTCACTGGGGAGAGCACATCTCCATCAAATCGGCGCACAGGGTTAGGCTTGCGACGGTAGGCAGGCTCTGGTGGGTGGGCCTTGTGCTGCAGATGGGGGTGAGGATGTGGCCGCTTCTTCTTCTTCTTCTCCTTGCGCTCTTCTCGTTGCTTGATCCTCATCAGCTGGACACGGCGTTGCTGCCGACTGATAATCACTGTAGAGGGAAGGAAGTGGGAAGGTGAGGTGAGAAATCCAGCATGGCAAATAGGCAAGCAGATGCTGCCTTTGGCCTACCTTATTCTGGGAAGAAATGGAGACCAGAAATAAGTTGAGATCCCCAGCCCCCAAATCAGGTAAGTTCATGGTTGGCGGGGCCATCATACAGTATTAGATGGGCTGCAGAATGCATCCATATGTCCAGAGTGCATGGTTCTCAGTAATTTTCAGTCCAGGAAGCAGTCCTTTAGATCAGTAGGTGCTGGGCATTGGACCCAATGGACTTCTCCTTTTTTCTGCATCTCAGACTGGCAAGCACTCAAACATGTCCATTCAAAAACATTCACTACCTCAGGAAATGGCCTCCTCTCGCTACAGCAAGAGACTCAGCATGCCTAAACAAGCTCTCTTCTCACCATATAAGGTATCCCCAACTAAACAGCCTTGTACTGCTGCTGGGAAACATGTGTGAAGCCTTGAAAAATCAATTTGTTGTTGAGGGAGAAAAGGTTCTGGGATGGAGATTTGCAATGAGTAAATGGGTGGACAACAGCATCCACCCCCTGCCACTTTTCTGCTATTAATTCAACCTCCCAAAGTGGATTTTAAAACACACCCAGGAGATGAAAGATTGAAATTAAACCTGTTTGCATGTAACATGTAGTTTAGACCTTAGAGATAAGAGACTGCACTGAATGGACCCTCCATGTGTTTGAGCTCACAGCATTAATTAATTACTGCAGTTAATCAGCTAAACCTCACTCTCATTAACATTTGTTCTCAATTATAAAATTTGTGTGCCTGCTCCCTCTGAAACATTTGAGAGAAAAGCTTAGGGTATAATTCTATTAATTGTAGCCTCACCACTTGGAAGCCCCCAAACTTGGAAGCTTCCCAGGTTCCTTTGCCCTGGTGAACTGAGGCCAGGAGGGTAAGAGGAATGGCAGAGCTGATGTTTGCCTCCCTGTCTTATGATCGCCTGTATTTTTACCAGATGAGCTTTACAGTCTGCCTAGTGGGGGCACTTGAGGCTCAGGCCACTCCGGCCTTTTCTCTGCCCATCGGAATACACCCTTTCCTTAAGTTCTGAAGTTGCCCTTCTAATCCTGGAGAGGCAACTGGTGAAGTTCTCTTTGCATTAGCTATGAGAGGGAGGGGCCTGGCATTGGCTCTCTCCCATCTCCAACACTGGAGTTGTCTCTGACTTTGGAGGGGTTTTACGAGCCACCCTGTGGACCTGGAATGCTCTCCCAGGGACCTTAGGATTGCTCTCTTAAAGATGATAATGATAGCTGGTACAAACTTCACCTTTCAGGGTGAAATCAGTTTATTTTAACAATAAAAACATAGATAAACTGAAGCTAGTGCTGTTCAGTTGAAATTAATGTGGCCGTATCTTTTAAAGATGGATTTTAACAATACTGATGTTCTTCAAGCTGTGTCTTTGTTAAAGCATGTTGGTTCAGTTGTGTTACTATAGGAGAATTTCATACTTATAAAGTTGTTTCAGAAGAAAATATTAAACATAACTTTCTAAAAAGAATGTTTACTGCTGCTTATTAAATTACAAGTTATCACACATTTACAAAAAGTTATCATTTTCATTCAAGATCCTCTAAAGGCAACTTCATTCCAGTTTTGCAAAAATAATGTAATTAGTTGGTTGGTTGCTTAATCATCTGACTTTAAAAAAATAAACAGATCAAAAGACTATGAATTCTTGCATTCTTATGGACCCAGGCAAACCTCTGCAGATTCATCAGTTCTAAACTGTATTTATCTTAGTAGGAGGTAAAAAAATATGTAAAAGAGCCGCCCTATGTAAAATTACCATAGGAGACCTGCGCAGTACCTTTGCAGCAAGCTGCTATTAAATTTATTTATTAGATTTATAACCTGTCCTTTTCTTTTTAAAGAACTCAAAGTAGCTTACAGCATTCTCTGCCTACTGCTCTCAATCTTATCCCCACAACAACCCTGTGAGGTAGGTTAGGCTGAGCATCTGTGATTGACCCAAAGTCACCCAGTTGGCCCCATGGCTGAGCAGGAACTAGAATCCAGATCTTCTGGGTCCCAGTCCTGTGCTCTTAACCACTACACCACACTGGCTTTCCAGCCATAGTTATAGCAGTTGGTAGAAAAATTGAAAGGCAACCCTGATTTGGGCATGTCCACATGTGTTTGTTACTTTCAGAAGGCCCTGGTCATGTGCAGTATCCACTGGGGTTCTTGCCTCTGTGGGTTCTCAGTGCACCACAACTACCCTCTGTAAGCAGTGCCTGCTGCTTATGCAAGGGAAATTTAGCACTTCCAGGGGCAACCTGAAAGAAGCAGAAACACTTCTGGAAGGAAGCAGATCAAAGGAACTTGCATAAGGCAGTTCTACAGACCTGCCTCCTCCAGAAATGAATGTTTCCACTTCTTTCAAGTCTTCTTCTGGGTAGTGCTAAATCTTCCTTGTATACTCAGTGGGCTTCACTAGTGGTTAAGAGTATGGGACTGGGACACATAATCTAGTCCCCATAATGCTCAGAGTGACTTTGCAGAGTCACAGACTCTCAACCCAATTGACCTCATTGGGTTGTTGTGAGGATAAGACTGAACGGGGAAGGGGGAGAATTATGCAAGCTGCCTTTAGTTTGTTGAAAGGAAAAAAGGTGCCAAGCAAGGAAATAAATAAGACTTAGCAGGGCCTCACACTTGCAGAAGGGAATTGGCAGGATGGAGAGTCATCAGCAGACGATAAATATCCCACTGGATACTGCTCCATGCCACCAATTGCGATAATAAAATGGAAATGTCATCTCAGTTGTTCACATGCACAGCAATGACTGGTAGAAAGCCCTGTCCGTGCCATATGCTAAATTTGTGTGGTGCCAGGATGATGAGCACCTCCCTCTGTTAGACCTATTGCACATCCCAGGCCCCATTTGAAACTGACAAATAGATGACATCCTAAATGTGCCACTGCTAATATCGCTCAACCCAAGGGATGCCAGTTCTTGTGCTAATGAGATTCCTCTCAGTGACATGGATTTAGGGGAGTAAGTTAAAGTTTAATATAATTTCCAGACAGGTAACCGGATTATACGCAGCAAAAGGGCAAGTTGGGAATGAGGCTCCTCCTATCGGGCTGTCCACTTGCCCACCTTCAGCCCCCTTATCAGCCTGGCAGTACCATACTCACCTTCGGTGTGTGAGTATCCCTCAGCTGTGACTTTCCACTGCACTAGGACACCCAACAAAGCCAAGACGGGCCAAGTACCGAGAATGACCCAGCTGTACCAGCAGATGGGCTGGGCAGGTGCCACCTTCACTCGCTCATAAACATACTGCAGCAGCAGGAAGAGCTCAACGAAGTAGTCAGCTGTGGCAGTCATGACGGCGCTGCCAAAGACAGCAGTGGAGAGCGTGGTGAAGAGGCGCTGCCACTGCAAGGTCAGCACAGCACACAGCATGCCCACGCCCAGCAGCAAGCCAATGGGGATCCAAACAGTAGGCGGGTGGTAGAACTGCTCCATCACCACCAGGGCAGCCACAGCCAGCAGGAGCCCTAGCAGCAGCCCGACCATGAAGAGCCCGACGCTGCGCACCAGCATGGTGACTAGCCCACACAGCACCCCGATGCCCAGCCCAATGCCCACAGAGGCCTCCACGCTCAGCTGAGTGTCCAACACCCGCTCCTTGTAGCACAGCATGAAGATGATCACCGAGCCAAACATCAGCCCTGTCAGGAACATCACTGCCTTAAAGCACCGGTACCCTGAGGAAACAAGGGAGCAGATGTTACTACTACTTGGGGATGTGGTGAAGGACACAGGGTAGGTTAATCATCTGTTACTCTAGTGGGAAAAAGCATTCCAATTATCTGGGCCATACACACTGAGAAATTCTACTCTCACGTTACAAAGAAATATCTAGTGGAGAATGGGAAGTCCTAACACCAGGAGTACATTAGCTGAGCACTTCCTGCACTCCGTACAGCACTGGTGCCCTTCAGGTGCCGACTCCTATTGCCCCACCAGTATGGCTAATGGTCAGGAATGCTGAGAGTTGTAGTGCAAAACATTTGGAGGGCATCGAGTTGAAGAACTCGATGCACAGAAGCCGGCTGATCTTTTCTCACGGGACTTTGCACAGCAACCCAGCCATGCTTTTTGCTGTGCTTGGGAATGTATTTCAATGGGATATCACCAAGAGAATTTCATGAGCATGTGTTCCATTGTGTTGCTGCTGCAGACGCACAATCACAGCTCCTATAGAATGGAAACTGAGATTTTCTTTTTACAATCCCAGGTTGCTGTGAATCCACTATTGCTCTGGCATGAAATGCCTGATCTCTCTCACTGCCACCCAGGCATGTGCCATCCCTTGCTTGGCTGCTTGGTGCAACTGGAACTCAGAAGCTCCTAGGCAGCACATTACACTTAACAGTCTAGGAATGAGATACTCTTGGGTTGTTTAGATGCTCCGATAGCATATTGCTTGTTCTGTGCAAACCAGGCCACAGTGAGGCATGCCTGGCTAGGTGTGGAATGGCCTCCATGCAAATGGTACCGGCATGGAGATCATCTATCCCCTCTAGTCTCCATGCCATACCCTCAACTGCCCTCTGGACACCTAGAATGGCTTGAGACAGCCCTCCCCACACCTGCTCACCAAAGAAGCAGTAGATGATCCCGAAGAGGCAGCACATGGCACACACCACCGAGGGCACCACTTGGTAGCGCCGCTCAATCTCCTGCTCACAACTATGGGTTCGATCTTGGCCTGGGGCATGCGGCAGCAGTGGAAAACGCAGGGTCTGTACAGTAGACGTCATGGCTCTTCAAGGTCTTTGGAGGTCAGGCTCCCCACTCCCTCCCCATGGCCTGTGGGGAATGCTGCCTCATAGTACAGTTTCCATCTGTTGGGAAGAGACAGGATATGAAAGGTCAAGCTCCAGGTTCTTGGAGGTCTGACAGGTGGCCAAGCAGCCCATGAACTGCACAGACTTCCCTGAATCAAAATGACATAATCTTCACAGAAAGAATCAGCAGGACTTAAGGCATATCACTCTCTTTCTTGACTCATTGCAAGTCTGTTCCACCGAGACATTCCACAACGACTCCCCTTTTTTGTGGAGGCTGGAAGAGGCAACTAACAAGGATCACAAATGTAACAAGCTCAGAGATGGAACACCCACCAAATTCTTGGGCCAGAGCCAAGTCCAAACAGACATTAACAGCAGACAGAAGCAGCTTTCTGAATTGTTAGCGATATGTGAAAGGGGCAGAATAAACCAGCCAGCGCTCAACTAGGGTCTCTAGCCACAGCTATTCCTTCAGGGTTCCCTGGGATTCCACTGGTCTTTCTCCATCTTGGACACGTATTATAGCTTCTCAGAAAGTCATCCCAGCCTGACAGGAAGCTCTACAGCAAGTTCCATGATGGAGAGTGGGCTCAGAGAAATCCTAGCAGAGAGCCGAATGGGGATGGGATGACAACTTTCCCCCAAAAAAGAGGCTATAAAGAGAATCGCCACCGCATGGTCTCCATGGTAACTGAGGGAAGAACAGATGATACTTTTAACAACATACATGCACCCCCCCATCCATCCCCCAGTTTTTAGCTCAAAGAACCAGTGGGGTAGGGGAGTGAGTCACCAAAGGGGGATGTAGCAGTTTGGAAAAGCATCTGTCAGAGACCAAGTTTCATTAACCCTATAAGTGTACGTCTGAATACCTGAGTCCAGCCACCAGGACTGGCAAGCTAGTTGGGGCAGCCATTAATAACAGCAGCAAAGGCAGGCCAGAGCCTCTGGTTCCTCTTTGGCTTTCCCTTCCTCATTTTCTTAGCTCTGCTGGCCCAAAGGCTGGGAGGCACAACAGTGTTGTTAGCTCTTCCCTCTTCTTATAATGAGCAGATAAAGCCAAGATACAAGCCTGTTTATTCTTCCTCTCCTTTCTAACTGATATGAGCCACTCTAAATCAGTTCAAAATACAGTTAAATGAGCAAACAAACAATACAAGATCAAGCAGCAGGCAAGCCCTTCCCACTCCTCCTGTAGCTTGCAAGTGAAACACTGAACTGATTCATCTAGGGCTGTAGGGGCACCTCTGAAACCCACACCCAGAAGCTAGGAGCTTTGCACTTACTGCAGTTACCTTTCACACCCACCCCTTGTCACAGAGGATTCCTTTTTGCAGGGTTGGGCTCAGTCACTGGCACGGGGAAATGGGGTGAAGGATGGTAAGAGCTGGGAGGAAGGTGCAGCCAGAGGGAGACTTGCCCCCCCCCCCCGACACCCGTTTGCAGCCCTTCTCTCTTCCCTTTCTCATTTTCTTCCTTCACCTCTCCCCCTATATACTGCCAATGAGCATCACTATTGAAAGCATGCCATCTGCTGATTGGACAACTCTCTGTTGCTAAGGGAGGCAAAGCATTTTCCCATTGGCTGCCGAGAAATGACCAAACGGTGGCGGCCTTCTTCTCGGCTACATCTTTTTCGCTTTGTTTCAACAACTCGACTCTCTTCCAGCGATGTCCCCCCCTCCTTGCCCACTCTTGCTCTTTGGCTGAACAGAAACAATTCTCCATACCTGCTTGCTTTTCCTCCATCTTAAACTCATCTTTAGGTTCATCTTAAATCACCCACCAAGTCCTTTTATTCCATACCTATGCCTTTCCAACTGGCAAGGCCCTTCAAACATGCCCAGGAAACTTCGCTTTACTACTGACCAGAATGAAAAGACCATCCTGAAACAAATGGAAAGGTCTGCCACTTAGGGTGTTTCCGGATGAGGCTTTTGACCTCATTCTGTGAAATTTGCAGGGAATCCAGTTGTCTTCTGCTTGTGTTTCTTTACCCTTCCTTTTCTTGAGCACAAAGGATGCTTCCAGATGGAAAGCATCTAGTGATACTGAGTAAAAGGCAATGTACAACTATTCTGTCTTCTGTAATTTTTTAAGGAACTCTAAACGGTTTTTTATAGTCAGAGAAGTCTGAAGTAGAGGTTGGAAAATTTGAGATGCTTATGAGTAGAAGACAGCATCATCTGGGACCCCATCCCATTCTGTGAAAGCTGCAAGGCAGTAGTACAAAACAAGACCCAGAAAAATTGCTAAGGAGAAAAATATGGAAGAGCTGCACAAGGTCTTCTAATTTATACAGCTAGGAGCCCTCGGTTGTCTTCCAGGAGTCCCAGTCTTGGAGCCTTGATCACAGTTAGTAAGAAATGTGGTAAAATGCTCCAGATAAAGGCGACATCAGCTTAACTCTTTTCTTATGAAAAGAAAGACCCAAGTTTTTAAACAGACATTAGGATAAAAAAAAAAAACAGCCCCACTCTTGGAGGTGTGCAAGTAAATGTTCTAGATATACAGGTACATAAAAAGCACCAGATGTCAAGAATTTATTCTTGTTATACTACATTCATAATATAATATTGTTGTTATTATATTGCTTCTCTTGTGAGGATCCCAAGGTGGCGTACATAGTCCTCCTCCACTCTATTTTATCCCCACAACAGCCCTGTGAGGTAGGTTAGGCTGAGAGTGAGTGGCTGGTCCAAAGTCACCCAAGTAGGGACCAGAACCTGGATCTTCCAGTTCTCCAGTCCAACACTCTAACCACCATATCACACCCTCTGCTATAAAATACACAGAAAAGTATCTTAAAGTTCTTATGTCACATGAAGTCAAAGCAGTCCACTCTATAGGAAAGAACTTAGTTCAAGTGTTAACCATACATAATGTAGTGTGTATGATGCAACATATGATCAGCCATTTATTCATTGACTGGAAACTGACCGTGATGTACATGTAGCTACTTGACAGGCTGATCATCTATAATATCCTACCAAACAGTGAATAGCATTTTATTCCCTATCCACCCCCAATCAGAAATCAAGGGAAGTCTCCTCAGCACCTGGCATGAATTTACAGACTGCTTTACCATAACATTCTTATTCACCCTCTGTAACATCACTATCTAGGTTACATGCCCTCATGACCAGCAAATCAATGAATCATGCCAAACAGTGTTCACTCAGCTGGGTCAAGGGTCATAATAGCAGCATACCCTTCACAGAAAAGATATCAAAGAGACAGAAATTAAGACAGACTCTTAACACATACAGAGACAGTATCCACACATGGGAAGCTGAAACAGAGAAGCACAATGTTCATTCTGTACCTCAAAAGAAACAGAAAGATGGCTACTCTTACTGACTGAAAAAGGCATGCCTATGCTCTGCTGTTCCAAATACAGTCACCTCCAAGAAGCACCACCAAATTACCAGGAACCATAGATAATTTGACATAAACAATGGATCTGAAGCAGGTGATCCAGACATCTTGAGTAGATTGACATCCACATCATGTCTGAATACTATGCAGGCAGATGCATCATGAAAAGACATATCTCCAAATACAGTTAAAAGGATAAGAGTGGCTCTACTGGATCAGTCCCTCAATTTCAGCGCCCATTTTGTGCAGGGGCCAAGCAGTTGCCTCTGACTATGTGAAGCCCACAAGCAGGATAAGGCAATCCCCCTGTCCTGTTGTCTGTCTTTAAGAGTTTCCTATTCAGAGGTATCCTGCCTCTGAAGTTGGAGATTGGTTTGGGAAAACTGCGACCATACAAGTTCCAGAGAGAAAGTGCTACTAAAACACAAAGCAATACTGAGGTTATGTTTTCTTGGAATATGCAAGATGGAGTTACACAAAACTCCTCATATCTGTAGCTTGGAAGTTTACATAGCAGGAGCTGGTGAAACTCAAAAAACTTCTACATGCTTCAATTAAGACATAGGGCCAATAAAAACAAAGCATCTCACCTAGTTTATATTTCTGAAAAGCACACAAATGTACCAACACAAGCAAACTGTCATACTCTTATTCCATAATAGCAACATTTGGCATCACATACACAATTATCTGCCAAAATCAGTTCAAACCAAAATGTGCAAAATCCTGCCCCAAACTAGTCAATCTCCAGCAGCTTTTGTGGCATTGCTTTTCTAGCTCTTCCTCCACCCTGCCAGCTTTTCTAATCTTCCTGTTTGCACGTGGCCCCATTGCCTAGAGAAGAGGAAAGGCCAGTGCAGTTCACAGCAGGCTAAAACTGGGCCCAACATTGCCTCTGGGACAACCATAAATACCTGCTTTGTAAGGAAGTGCTTTTGATGTGTACTTCATGTGTGTGCATCAGAGCAAATAAGATTCTTCTTTGGTAGACATTAGGTACGGCAGTCTGCATCCCTGATCCTCTTCTCTGGGAGCAGGGAAACTTATACCTTGATGCTTGTTAGCATTTAACATATTTGAGCCCTCTCCAGAGGCAGCTGGAGGGAGATGCATGACTGACTAGGCCTGCTGTGGGTTCTAGGCCAGCCAACTGGGCTCCATTCCAGGAATTGCCTGAGCCCTGGCTAATCCTCTTCCATGGTGATTGAGGGCTAAAGTTCCCACTTTCCCACAGGATTCTTTTCTGTGCTATATTCACCCAAGCAAACTCTGCAGCTACAAATAGAGCAGTGAAGCTGACCTTTTCATACAAAGTAGTAGGTGATTCCACAAGGGGAAAGACTTTCTTTATGCTACTTCCTGGTAGGCTGTGGGAGCACGATTACAGTAGTTGAGGAAACCAGGCCAACTCTCAAAGAAGTTGTGCCCAGTACTTTACTCCTAGCTTCTCTTAACAAAGGGATTTATAGGAAGGGGTTGCTATAGTGCAGTTTAGGTTCTGAAGGTCAGGATTCAGGAAAGGCAGGCAAGGTTATCCTGACAGAATCCACTGTAAAGGGCGTGTGAGAGCACGTAATAGAATGTCACATGGTAGGAGTAGGATAAGGAAAGCTGCACAAACAGTGGTTGGATTTGGCTTCTCCTGACAGAGCTTGTTGCTTCAGGGGACAAAATTGTGGTGCCAAGCTATTCACACATTAGGAATAGTGCCAGGACACACACTGTTATCCTAGCAAACTTTTTCTGAGGACTAGAGTTAGGCACACCTGCTGATAAGATCTGTTTATGTGGAGGGGAATCCTTGGTTCCTTATCCTCTCCTTGCCTCTGGGATTACTGTGACAGCTTGTTGAAAAGCTGCTCATGAAAGAATCCTATTAACCTGGGAGCAACCCAGGGGAGTGGTAGTTTGGGGAGCGAATGCATCATGGGGTCCCTGTCTGCCAGATGCTTCTCTGCAAGCAAGGAGAAGGCCCTGGGGCGCAGCATCACACTCTACAGAAATATTGTGCAGTCTTTCCGGGAGGCAGCAAGGAGACACCTGATTTTCATTTTATGGGGAGCGGATGGGGTTGGACAATTATAAAAACTGGTTTGCATGGGAAGGCACTGGAATCAACCCACCTGGTACAAAATATCAATGCTCAGGGACTGACTGTAATGGCTACACATATTACACAGAGCCGGTGGCCCCAGCCTGCATCTGCCCCTGTCACGCTGAGTTTTTATCTTCAGACAGTGCCTAGCTCAGACTCTTCTTCTCTCCCTTCCTGTCAATGGCTGATTGCAGAGGCCTGGCATGGAATGCCTGTTTTGCACTTGTAACTAATGAGTCCAAAGGGCATCATTCATAAGGAGCAGATTCCAAAGAGGAAGAAACTTCACGGAAGTCTGGCTTAATTACTGGAATACAAGTACCTATCTGATACTGCCCTGGTTTGGGCAAATCTCACCCTGGTACTCGCCACCCCTCCTCACAACTGCCATGCTCCACATAACACCCAACTTACTGCAGCCTGGTTAATTATGACATATCGTGTTTCAGAGCAAGACATAAAACTTGCCTATCCAAGCCTAGGTTTGCAGGCACTCACAGAAAAAGGGATTTGAAAAGGTCGGGTATGCTGAACTGCTCTCCCTGAATAGCCACAAACCAAATAGGGGACTGTGCAAACCCTTATGCTGATTGCGATTAATCCACGTGGACTAGCAGAATTAGAACAGGGGATGCTGCAAAGATAGCACCAAACTGCTGCAACAATACCAATCTCAGGAATGTGGGCACTTCCTTGAAGCAACTAACTGCCTTGTAGCACCTTAAGACTAACAAATGTTTTAAGGCACAAGCTTTCATCTCACTTCATCAGAAACATCAAGGGGGAGGGAAGTGGTGTAAACAGTGAGGTCAGTGAGAACTGAAATGTAGAAAGCACAGTGACGAGTACTTCCTGCTTGGCAGTATGAGGGCTGGAATTGATTAGCATCCCTTTTGCAATGCCTACAAAGAAGGCCATCTGATTTGCCAAGTTTGTGACATCTTCAGTCTATCTGCGGCTATTCATCCCTTTCCCGTCCTCTCTCCATCCACAGTGTCCCAGTCAGGTCTCAACATGTCCCTCACTTTTCCACTACTGCCCTGTCCTGGCGTGCATTTGCTCTGCTAACACATGCCTGGCTTTGCCCGCCTGCTTCATCCACTTGTTATCAGTTTGTTCTTCCTGTCATTAGAGCAAGCCAGACCATGTTGCATCCTTGTTTGGGACTGACAGCAGATCACAAAAAGGAAGCTGTGCGGTTGCTAGGATACCGAGCTGCAAAGACTTCTGGGGAACCCGCTAGGCTCCCTTTGTTTGGGATGTGGGGATCCTCAGGGATCCTCGACTTGTCGACCTATAAAGGCTGAGGAAGTGCTCAGTGGGCTACCAATACAATATTCTGGCTGCTTTTCTTTTTGGCCACCTAATGAAAGATTTGGGTTGTTTTGGCTGCCTTCTTTTAAAGCTCATCCTTTGTTTACACATGTTTATGCTAATTAATATCTGGAAACAGATAGTGGGCAGGGCTTTTGTTTTCCTCCCTGAGGGGGCATCACATGTGTAAGGAATACAAGCCGGAGAGTGCGGGGGCTTTAAGCAGACACCCTTTTTATTCCCTATGGAGCCAGCTTTCCAGCAGCTGTGGGGCAGACAGGCTGGGGAGTCGGGGTGGACAGACAGACCCTGAGACTGCGTGAAGGGGCTCTGTGGCCCGCGGCAGCAGCAAGCTGGACGGAAGAAGAGCCGTGTGTGTACAGGACAATCTGGAATCCCCCCTCCCTCGCCGCTCTATCCATCCCGGGCTAGGCTTTCCTTCCTATGGTGGTTGCTGCCGGGGGGCGGACTGGGGGGGCGAATCCGACTCTGTTGTGATGGAGGCCTAAATGCAGCGAGCCCCACTGCCACCCAACTTCTTTTCATTGACTGAGCTCCAAGCACCAGCTGTCTCCGGGCAAGAAAGTAGCGGAAGAAAGAGACAAGCGTGCCTATGCGGCGCTTTCCCGGCACCCGCGCTCCCGATGCTTTGTGCTGCCCTCGGTGCCCATAGCTCCCCCTCTCCACCGCCCTCCCCGTGCGCACTCCTCCGATATCGGGCACTTCTCCGCTTAGCCCGGCAGCCGCACGGCCGTCTCCCTCCGCTCCTCCGGCAAGGGGCGCTGCAAGACTCACCGCCGCACACACGCGCGCACACACGCAGCCACCTTCTCCGCTCCCTCCCGCCTCCCCGCGCCGGTGCCCCTACCTGCTCGGCCGAGCTCCGGACCCGGACCGCTGGAGCCTGCCCGGCCGCCCGCGCGCCCGTCCGGCTCGGCCCGGTGCTGAGGGACAGCTCCGCGTGACGTCACCGCGCCGTTCCCCCCCCTCCCCCGCCGCCGCCTCTGCTCCTCCTCGCGCGCCCTCGCGAGACGCGGCCAAGAAAGGCGGGCTGAGGGGCTGGAGCCGGGCGCGCGCCCGGACCGCGATCGGGCCGCCTTCCCCGCTCCTCCCTCTTCCTGATGTCGCCGCCCGCCCCGCTCCCTCACGTCCCCACGAGCCGCTTCTGGCTTGGAGCGCGCGGCGGGGAAGGCAGGGATGGGATGAACAAAGCCAAAAGCGCTCTGCACACGCACGATGCGCCAGAGCCTCGCGCAGGATTCCCGGCGCCCCTGTTCCCCTTAGGGAGGTCGGGCACGGGTTGCTTCTGGCCCCAGGCTGAGCAATCTTCACGCCGAGTTCCCATGGTTAGTTATGCATCTAACACTACCCGCTTCTAATGCATTGCTTTGGCTGGCTCTTGATTCTGTTGACTGCGTTGTAAAGGCACTGCATTGGCGGCCGCGATATGAGTTCGCGTTGTATAACTACGTTTATTATGCATTGCACCCATCACCTATTCTTGTTACATATTGTATTAGAGAAAACACACACAGTAATGACCCTTAAAGGCTGCTGTTGTTACTATTTTGGCATACAAGTTCGTGGATCACAGCCCACTTCATCAAACTGCATATTAGAGACGACCCATTCCTGCTCCGCCGTCCAGCTGCACTGCATGAGCTGCTTGCATAGTCTAACTCGATTGCAATTGACTTGTGTTCGCACTGCTAGATTCCAGCGTATTGCATTTTCCCGAATTGCTGTAATATTAAATTCCACTGCATTTAGTTTTGCTCCATTTCCAAGCAACTGTGCTCATCACTCATTTCCAAGCAACAGTGCTCATTTCTATACTTTTCATTTAGAAAAGTATGGAAAATGCACCCAATGAAGATTTGGCCCTGGGGTCACGTTTCTGCCAACATGCTGGATTGATTTACTTGTTTAATTTAAGCACACTATCTGTGTCCTCACCTGGGCATCAGGGTTCTAAATTATCCTTTTTAATGTATCTCAGAGCACATGGAATCTTATCTGGGCTACAAAGTAACCATTATAAAGCAGTATTGCACACATGAAATATGGCCCTAGAGAGAACCACTAAAATTTAGTGACTAAATAGTGTGACTCCAGAACACTCTCCCTATTGTAAAATACACATTCCATCTTACCCAAGAAGCATACCAATACATTCAGCATTCCAGCATTCATTCCACTAGATAATGCCATCTGTGGAGGATGGAAGACAGGAGTTTCATCGATGGAGCCCCTGGAAATAACATCTTTAGAACTAAGGGCATTTGGTCATGACAGTAAAAATTCAGGGAGGGCAGTAGAATCCAAAGCCCCAAATTGGAGTATTGTACAAAGATGGCTATAGTGCGCCTTTTCTTTCTAGCAGAGAAGTGGGGAAACTACTTAGTGATGCTTTAAAAGCAGCCCAAGTACATTGGTTTTGAACCTAATTTCAGTTCTAACTGAATGGGTAATTTCAACTCAGAATCTCAAAATATGGTCCAAGGCATGTAATAAAATAACTTTGCAAAAGTTAAGCATATTTGTGGCTGCCCAGCATCTGCACAGAAATTCTTATGTACTCCATCTTGGGTTCCATCATGGAAGAAAAGTGGAATAATAAAACTCATATATGTAATGTTGGCATATGCTAGCCTTCTCCAACTTACTGCCCTCCAAATATTTTAGACTTTGATACTCATCAGTCCACACTGGCAAGGGCAATTGCTAGGAATTCTGGGACTTGTAGTTTAAAACATCTAGAGGGCATTAGGCTGACATATGATCATTGGGTGAGGTTAGTAGAGATAATCCTAAAATCAGCAACAAGGTCATGTTCAGTCAGTTACCCTGAATAGCTTGAGATCAAAAGCCTTGCTGCCCATTGATTGTTTTAAAATAAGAATTAACTTCTGTTATGCACCAGCATTTCCAAACATCCCAGGAGAATGAATTTTATAGATAAACTACATTCTCAAATAATTCTGCTGTCAGATTAATTGGATATGATAACAGATGATAGAACAGAGACTTGTTCACATGAGTTTATTGTGATTCTTAGACCTGATCATTCTTCCCATTCTAAACTATCTATAGAAAGAGAGAATGTGCCTGTTGAACTGTCACTGTCATGTCTGGCCTGACCATGAACAAGGAAATTTTGAGTTGCTGCTGCTGTGAAGTACAGGAGCTGCTCCATCTATAGCTATTGGACTGGTTCCTTAGGTGCTGCCATTCACATTTAGCAAGGTGGCTAAGCCTACATACTAAATACCACATTAGTAGCATTTAGATTACAGGGAAGGTGGGAGTTTGGCAGAGAAGCCAAATATTCCTGACCACCTGAGGTCAGCCACTACTCTGGCTTAGGCACATCATCAGATCTGCTCAAGTCTGAATCCCACTTACCATCTGCCAAGCTGTGTGTGACATGAAGAGGAGGAGGAACTGCTGCTGCTCCTGCTGCTGCTCCCACAGCTATCAACTCCCCTCCCACTCTCAGTTCTCAGCAGCTCAGACAGTCCAGATTTGCCTCTGCTGTGCCAGATGATTAACTCTGCCTCACAGATTAAGGAAAACTTAATTGTCTTCATCTTCTTCTTCTTCTTCTACTCTATCATCATCAACATCTGTATTTCTGTACTGCCCAATAGCTGAAGCTGTTTGAACAGTTCATGGCAACACATAAAATACAATAATAAAACTGTTACTGAACTCAGCCAGTCAACAGCTAGGGCAAACCCGGGTGGACCCCAGACCTGAGCCAAAGGAGCCTGAGACGAGACTTAGAGTCAAAATCAGCTTTATTCTAGTGCACTATAGAATAAAGGGAGACAAAAGGGGACATTCAGCCCAAAGCAGTGTCTCAAAAGTTGCACCCCGGCACATGCGTTTTATACCCTAGGTAACCAATTAGGCCACCTAATACACATCTAATACATGGATACATCAATGTATGCACCCCCTCTCATGCTGGAGAAAGAGTCCTTTCTTCTGTCAAGGACCAGACATTTCCCATGTCTATTTCTTATCTGCTCGAGATTCACACAGGCTTGCCATGTTCTTACTCCCTGCACATTTGCAACTTTCATGGCGGCTAGAACCAGTTTCCACTGTCCTTTTGATTACTGTATTTGAGGTCAGGCTAGTGTGTTAGCTGTTAGTTCATTTTGTTAGTTAGTTCATTTTGTTCTTATCTGCCCTCCCTTCTGGGACAGTATAACTGTGGTGTTTTTACTATGTGGCCTTCCTCTGGTCAATTACTTTTGGGGTGTTTTGGGGTGCTGCAATTGGCAACAATACAATAAAAATACAGTAGAGAAAAACATTGTAAAAATACAAAATTTAAAAAAACAAATTTAAAAAGCTACAATAGCTCACTCACATTAAATCATAGGAGCTATTAAACAATTGACAATGTCCCAATATAAACATCAAGCTAATTAAATGTCCTGTCATAGAGGATAGTCATAATCTGGAACTGAAAAGTTATCAAAGTTGGTGTCAGGTCCCAGTGGGGAGCTTGTTCCATAACTGGGGGCCATCACTAAAAAGGCCTTTCTTGTTATCACCAGATAAACCTCTCTTGGAGGTAGAAGTTGCAGCAGGCCTCAAATCTTGATCGTAGTATATGGATAGCTTGTGCTTGGGAAAGGCACTCTGTCAGATACTGTGGTCCAAGCTGCGCAGGGTTTCATAGGTTAAAACAAGCACCTTGAACTGGACTTAGAAGCATATAGACAGCCAATGCATGGAGGCCATAATTGGTGGTATGTGCTCAGACCTTCTGGTCCCATTACCAATTTGGCTGCTGTATTTTACACAAGTTGCAGTTTCTGGTCAGTTTTCCAGGCCAACCTCATGTACAGTATGTTGCAATAATCTAGTTTAGAAATTACCAGAGTGTAGATTACAGAAACCAGGCTATCCCAGGCCAGATAGGGCCATAGCTAGACTACCCACTGAAGCTGGTTAGAAGGTATTTGTGTTGCTGAGACCACCTGGGTCTCAAATGACAAAGATGAATCAAGACAAGTTCATAAGCTACAAATTAATTTCTTCAAGAGAAGCATGACCCTATCCAGAACATGATATCAAGCACAAATATATTCTACCTCTAGAGGTTATGATGTGATTATATAAGACACAAAATTATATATAAGATTTTATATAGATAGATGGAAAGATGGATCTCCTATATACTGACAGCACATGAAACTTTTTTTGATAGTGTCTGCATTTCATAATACTAATTCCCACACAAAGTAGTATTCTTAGCCTATTGCCAGCCTTCACTCGTCCAGTCAATGATGGATGAATGAATGCTCATTCCAATGACTGAGCATCCAACACTTCTTAGTTGTACTGGGACCTGTTGTCTGGGACCAGAAAGCACAGGCAGTTTCAGCTCAGACCAGCATGCACCCTTGAGAAATGTGGCATAAATCTAAATGCTGTAAATACTGAGTAGTACATACATGATAGAAAGGTTTGGGGAAGGTAGAAATAGAAAGCAAAGGAGGAAATACAGAATGTTTTCCAAATGCAGTACTAGTTTTGTAGGACTGGAGAAAAAAACAATTTGACTGAGTATATGCCAGCTTCATATTTTGTTTGGATTTGAATGAAAGTTTAAAATAATATGTTTGGAGGGATGAGGTTAAAAGAGTTCTTTTGAGACAGGCTGTGTCTGTGTGTGCTGATGGTACCTGAATCATTAAAGCCTCTAATTTTCATTTGAAAATGCTTTCAGCTGCCCACAAGCCATCTTTGAATGGATTTGGAGCTATAAGTTCTTCAAAAAGTTTTACAAAACATAAAACAGTATCATTTGGCAATGCATCAATCTCCTATACAAATTTAATGTCCACTTTTCACTGAGCTACATAAAGGAAATAAAACTAACAGGTCTTGTGACATTTTAAAGGCAAACAAAATCAATCAAATACATTTACAATATGGTATGGAACATGAAAAACTAATGGCTTGAGGCTTCTGCCAGTTCTAGTGAAGCTACTGCAAACATGATGCAAATAAATAAGGACATGTGTAATGGCACTTTAAAGACTAAGGACACAATCTTATGCATGCCTTTGGTCCTGCAACTCTGGATTAGTCACCCTCAACTCTGTTACTTGCCCCATATCATAATGCATTTTGAGCCTAAGAACAGTAACATGGCCAGTAATTGGTATGTTTCATTGAACCAACTTGGGTTGGTTTAAGAGTATGTAAAACATTCCAGTTCAAAAAGCTGTAAGACACCCAAAAGCTCGATTCCATCAAGGAATTGTAAATATACACCTGCTCTTTTCTTTTGCAGTAATTTTAAATACACATGTTCTTTTCTTTTACAATTGTATTCAGTGTGGCCTTTCAAGTGGAAAGTAAGTTGAAAGAGGTTAAATTTCAGCAGATCAGACTTAAGTGCATGAAAAAACTCCTGGTGCCTGGAAGTTGTGGTCTTCTTGTATCAATTTGTACCCACATATATATCAATTTGATATACCTATCAATAGGACCCATATTTGATGTCGGATCATAAAGCCACATGAAGGGGTTAAATTCCTGACTCGGTAGAAGAGAAAATAACATTTTAGGCTGCAGAAAGGCATATATGTGAATCTTTTCCTGTATTTAAAACCCCGAAAACTCTCTCTGAGCAAAAAATTAGCACAGCAGGGAGAAAGATTCTAACCCAAGCATCACTCTGCCCAGCTAGTTGTCTACATGCACGTTCTGAACCCGCCGAGTTGGGGCCACGCCCCGGCAACAACTCCGAGGGAAGGGTCACTTCTGAGGCTTGCCTGAAGTGCCTTGGCAACTTGCGCGCCCCAAGTCCTGCCAGACCCCGGTTCCGATCGTGCCCGGAACCCTAAGGCGGGGTTTGACGAGCGCGCATCCTCGGCCTGGGATTGGCTGGGGAGGTGAGGGGGCGCGGCGGGACCAGTGACGGTTGGTTGGAGGGGCGGGCCTAGACGGGGTGACACGTCGGACGGCGCTGGCGGCGGCTCTCCTCAGACAAGCGGGAGTGACGTTTCCTTGCTCCCCCCCACCCGACCTTCCTTCCGCGAGAACAGAAGCAGAACCGAGCCCCCCGCCCCGCAACTCTCCGCTGGGGTCAGGATGGAACGGCTAGACCAATAGGCTCCTCCGCTCCCGCAAGTGTTCTAAATTGGGCCGGCCCGCCCTCCTACGTTGCTTGGCAGCCGTAGCCGCCCCTCCCCCTTTTCAGGAACCGGAGCCCGGTACCAGGGTCGCCCCCTTCTTGCTCCCCACTTCGTCGGAGTGATCTGCCCTGGTAGGAACTTCGCATCCCCATGACCCTTAGCCTCCTCGGTGACCTTCCCGGCCAGAACCCCTGGTCCCCCCGTGTCCTGGCTTCCTCCACTGGTTGGCCCTCCTCCCCACACCTTGAAAGGCACCCTCTTGACCCCACTGCAGTCTCTTCCGCTTCACTCCTTACATACTGAAGTCTCCCCCTTCTGTCCCTTTAACTCAGGGTCCGCTTTGACGCCCCAGTCCCCCACCCCCACCCCTCTCTCTCCAAACTCACTAGTGCACCATGCGCTTTTCTTTGGTTCTGTCGCTTCTGCGCCCTGTGGGGCCTGTAGTGGTTGGGGTGTCCCTGGGTTTCACGCTCAGCCTGCTCAGTGTAACCTGGGTGGAGGAGCCTTGTGGGCTCAGCCAGGGCAGCTTACGAGATGGGGGCCTGGAGCAACAGCAGCACCAAGCAGGGCAAGGCAATGCTGCCCGCAAGCCCAATTCTGTGCCTGGGGGCCTGGGCATGGAGCCTGAACAGAGCTGGGAGCCTCGTGTCCTGCCCTACAAGCCTCCAAATCCAGACAAGGCTGCGAAGAAAACTATCAGGTATTATGGGGGAAGGAAACTGGAGTGAGCAGGGAGGAAGGGTACGTGCAACTAGGGATATAGGATATGAACTGTTTCTCAAATGTAATCTCAGTTGCTTCCTTGCCACTGTTCATGTTCCTTAATGGGCTTGGGTCTTTAATGATAGGTGCACCATCTTTATTTTCTTTTCCTATGCTATTGAGGTTCTATGACTGAATATATTGCATCATGTGACATATTTCTCAGTCCACACATTTGTTGCCATATAGACATAAACTGAATTTTAATTATACATATTTATGTGAGAGGAGGCTACTGTTCTGCACCAGTACTATGTACAACAGGGGTCTCAAACTCACCTGGGGGCCACTGGAAGTAGAGGCTGGGTGAGGCTGGGCCGCATCAAGTATTCCACCCCCGCGGTGGTGGTGGGCCACTCATCCTGCGTGGCTCCCGGAGGCTGGCCGGGCGCCGCCAGCACTTTGAAGGCCGCAGGGCCCCTCCCCCGTGCCCCGCCTGTCCCGGCGCGCAGCTTAGAGGGAACATTGTGCCCAGGGTAACGACTCACGCAGGTGCGGGCCGCACTATCACTAAACTTTGATATCAAGTGGGGGCCACAAAATATCATCCCACGGGCTGCAATTGGCCCATGGGCCACAAGTTTGAGACCCCTGATGTACAATCTATGTTGTATTCACTCTCAGTAGTCCTCTGAAATAGGTGACTAGGAATTGTATGCTGAAAGATGGTGTTTTGCTCAAGGCCATCCCCGCCTTGGAATGTGAATGAGATGTGAATCTGTACCTTCCAGGTACCATATCCATTACCTAACTAGAGTAGATAAATCTGTCCATAAAATGAAGAACTGCTGTGTGGGATCATGCTAAAGGCCTACTACTCCAGCGTTCTGTGTGTGCAGTGAGCAACCGGATGCCTATAGGAAAGGCAGGATGTGAGAACAAAATCATAATCCCAGCAACTGCTCTACAGAAACACACTAACCTACTCTGATGCTGCAGGTAAAATATAGCCTTCATGAGTAGCTGCTAGTGAAAGCTCTGTCCTCTAAGAATTTGTCTAATACCTTTTAATGCTGTCTAAATTGGTGGCCATCAGTACATCTTGTGGTAGCAAATCAATTAGTTAAACTATGCACAATATGAAGACTGGGACTGTGATAAATATAATGGGACACAGTTGTGTGTACCTCACTCTCTGATTCCCTGGCTGGAGATTCGTGGGGTATTTCCTGTGGTGGCTGCAGTCAAAGATAATGAAAAGAACCCATTTAATTAAGCTCTTTACAGCTTTGTGAGCTAGATAGGACTTTAGACGTTAGTTTTTGACTACATTCAGCCTTGGATGAAAAAGCAGTGTTGGACCATCTTACAGAAAAGTTGAGACATGTTTTTAAAAGAGATTTTCCCTGATAGCAAGCATTGATTGCTGTGGATCTCTGAGCCCCCTTCCCTGCCTCATCTCTTCCCCACTCAGGCTGCTGCCCTCCTCCTATGATCTCCCACAGGAAAGCTTGGGGCACTGCTTTTGCTATTCAGGAAGTCTTTCTGTACAAATCGTTTCCTTTGGAAGGAGGAGGTGGGCTGGAGTGGGTAGGTGTGGTGATGGCTACAGTTACCATGAATTAAGCAGGATGTCTGGCTCCTCCAGAGTAGACTGGATGAATGAGGGCTGAGTCACGGAGTTGTTTCTTGGGCTGCCTCAGAGTCTTTGAGACAGCTATGTTTTGATTAATGAACTTAATCCATTAAGGTTATACTTAGGATGTATTTCATAAGGATTAACCTCTGTGTTGTTCTTGCAAGCACTCAAAATGCTTCATGTGTATTGTTTAGTTGTAATCTTTACAACAACCCTGTAAGGTAAGTCAGTGTGATTAAATCTCCATATTGCATGTGTATGTGTTTTTGTGGCAGCGGGGAGGATGGTGGGGGAGAGAGGGTGGCATTGGCAACCTATTGAGTTCATGGTAGAGGTGAGATTCAAACCAACAACTTCCTGATTTGTAGTTTGGTCTCCTAGCCAGTACTCTGTACAGTTTATTGGGGTAATTCAGGCATTGTCTTTCATGGAAGTCCTTATCCCTGTTATTGGGATAATGTACTTTTATGTCCATTGCCTTGTATCCCATGGAGAAGAAGTGACACAAGAAGCCTGTCCTGTCCCCATCCATCCCACCCCTGTTTTCAAAAAACAGCATTTCATACTGTGAAAATTATTATTATTATTATTATTATTATTATTATTATTATTATTATTATAACATTTCTATGCTGCCCCTTGCCGAAACCTCGGGGCGGCTTACAACATGATAAATGCATTTCTGTTCACTAGCTACTGTTCTCCTGCACAAATGAATCCTGTGTGGATTTTTAAAAAATGGGTGATATGCGATAAGGGTTCTACACTGTCCTACTGTAAGAGTACAGCACGGGAGCACTAATCTATCTGGGTTTTTTGGGTGAGGAGAATTATGCATACAAACAAGTGGAATTATTCCACTTGGTCCGCTTGCTGTAATGTCTTGAAATTGTGGAAAATTTAGAAATCAAATTTTTCAAGCTGTACAAGTTTTCTTTTTCATTCATTAAACTGCATATCTCCCATTTGTTTAAAAAATAAATACGTATGACTTGTTTCCTACAGTAATAACATCCATCCATTATGTCTAGACTGTACATTGTTCCAAGAGATATCCCATAAAGGCTATAATGCACTTGAGATGCACTGTGGCTGGTTGTTTAGGTAGATTTCTAGTCTGTGGCTTCTTTCATCAGCACCAATGAAGAGGCAAGTATGTGTACCTGTCCAAAATCTAAAGTCCGCAGCTTTTTGAGTAAGCTGTTCTTTCCAGGTTGCATATAAGCACTTATTCAAGGAAGTAATACCCAGTCTTTTCTGATAACATATACCAGACTGTCATACTTCTGAAAAGTCCTGTGCTTCCCTTGGACTGCATCTCTGTACATGTGGGGCAGGAGAACACACATGCATTCAAATCCTTCCTATATGAGGGGCCTGGTTGAAAATGGATTGCTCAGATATTACAAAAAATTGTAAATCTATATAGTCTAGACTGAAAAAAGAGTGTGGTGTTTATGTATGCCTCGAAATGTGGTCATATGAAATGTTTAGAGAAGATTGTTCAGTTATTTGGCAGGCTTATTCAGCAGGGATCTGCAAACCATATAAGGGCTTTGCTGGTCATGTGTTGATTTCCTTCCGTCCAAGGATGGACAACCTGTCACCCTTTGCTTGGTTTTGTGAAGTCTTTGGCCTACTTTGAAAGGCCTCTTGTAAGTAATGTCTTCAGAGCTCTGGCAAGAGCAGTCTGTTCCTTTTTGGGCAGACTGCTAGGTAGTTGGGGGAAGAGAGAAGGGTTCTCTGGCTCCCCCCAGCTTCAAATTCACCAATTCCTGATAATTGGCCATGCTGACTGGCTGATGATGGGTGTTGTAGAGGGCAATAGGTTGCGTACCCCTGAGGTTAGCATTAAAATATACAACCGTGACATGCAGGCAGTTTGAGTTTCTCCACCTCAGCCTTAGTCCAAATTGCAGGCCTGGGTATTAATGGCTCTGTTTTTTTAGCTATGAAATGGGGTATGCAACTTGATACCCTCTAGAATTTTTGGATTATTGTTCCTGTTATTTCTGAGCATTGGCTTACCAGCTGGGACTGATGAGAGCTTGAGTCTAAAACTTCCAGAGGGTATCAATATACCAGTCAGGTATAAATTTCACTGTGCCCCAGCTACTATTTGTTTACTTGCTCATATCTTTATAAGTTGCTGCTCACCTAGGACGAGTAGCTATTGTTTCTTGCAGAATATCTTGAGTCGCAGTGGACATGGTGCTTATTGTCTGTCATCTAAGACAACGTGTAGCTGGCCAGGTTGGTTAGTCATGAGTTGTGTACACTTGCAGCCATAGGGTAGTGGCTTTGGGGAGCAGGAGAGTGCAAGTGGGGATGCTGACACCATGTGGGACTCTGCACATCACAATAAGGAAGAACAAAGGAAGCTATAAGCCAAGTGACCACCATATGGGGCTGCACAATTTCTAGTCCCTACTATCCCTGGATTAGGTGACTTTCAGCCAGTCACAGACTCTCAACTAAAGTTAGTTCACAGTGTTGTTCTTAGGATAAGATTATGAAGAGAGGAGAATTATTTGAGCCACCTTGAGTTTCTTGAAGGGAAAAAAGGCAGGATATAAATAAATAAATTTTAAAAATGCAGCCACCGTATGGGGCAGCACAGTTTCCTCTGAGCATTTATCTTCCCACTGCTAAAGACAATGATGATGGTAATAACAGGAGTGGAAGAACAGGGAGTAGAGTAATTCCGTAATCCTCAGTAATTATTTTTGTGTAACTGAAATAAAGGAGGCACAATTTTCAGAAAATTAGTTTGGTATGAGGTGTTTGTGTGTGGGGGGCACACAGTTATTTCTAAGGAACCATGGCTTTTTTTTTTGTTTTTCTCCAGGTGGTTTATTTGGATTTATTGCCCCTTATCTTATCTCTGGATTCCATTGCTCTGGCTTATTGGTCCTGCTGGAGAGTTTGCCCTCTAATCTTATCTGAATTTGGTTTTTTTTTTGGGAGATAGAGGTCATTCTAATTGGTCTGTAATCAGGCATGTCCTGGAATATCCTCAACACAGGTTTCTGTACTTATAGTTGGATGCTATATACACAAGCCAAAGTGAAGAGGGGTGTTTTCCCCTCTGTGGATACACCCATTTGCTCAAAATGCCAGCAATTTGAACAGCAGTGATTTTGCAATGAGTTCTGTGTACCAGCAAGAGATGGTTTGAACACATAATACCAGTTGTGGCTTTTTTGAATTAGCTGCCTATATGCTTCAAAACCCTGTATAGGTCAAAAGCAGAACTAAGAATAGGATTTTAGCAGCCATAATTCATCTGCTGCTATTTTTTTTTTGTATATTTTAAATTTTAAATATTTTTCTGTGGATATATTTTATGGTTCTTATTGTATTATGGCCTTTTTCTGGGAATTGCTGTAAATTGTCCAGAGAACTTTGGCTGTTGGGTAGTATAAAATATAATACAATACAACAAATGTTAATAGAGATTTTTATATGGGCAGGAAGCTTATTTTCTTCTGGATATAATGTTGAGCCCAAAAATCTAGGCTGGAACAAGGATTGTGAGCTTTGGCAACAGAAGAAAGTAATGCCCTAGCTTGATTGTGTCCTCCCCAGGATGGAAATGAGGTCTGGGGAGGACTCCAGTGAACCCTACTGCAACTGTAGTCATACATACCTTTTGGTAGTTGCTCAGTTCATTTTTTTAAAGTTAAAAATGGCATTATTCTGATTATTTTGACATTTCCTAATTCCAACCCTGTGTGTGTGTGTGTGGGGGGGGGGGGGAGAGAGAGAGAGAATGAATGAATGAATGAATTTAGTCAGTTAATAATTGCCTACTGGGAGTCCAGAAGACCATGTGACTCCAGATGTTGGCTAGGAACTCGCCTTTATCTCTGACTAGTCCTTTATTATGTTTCGGAAGCTTTCCCTCTTTTTTTTTTTTAGGGAATTGTCTTCCTTAAAAAGGCTTAACTACACCAAGCTCTTATTCTTAACACTTTGTTTTTCTGTGTATTTCTGTTCTTTCTCTCTCCCTGCCTGCCTCTGCAGAGTGTGCTGGCCCCTTATTTCTCACCTTCCCAGTAGGGAAGTACTGCTGTGTGGCCTGAGCTCTTTCACTGCTACTCTCAGTTCCTCAGACCCTTCACAATCATGAAGTGTGGGGTGTTCACCCATTCTCATTGTTTGCCTCTGCCTCTGCAGTCCCCATCAGCAGGACTCTCAGAATCCCCTTTCCCTTTGCCGGTTTGCCCCAGACTCAAAATGAGCATACTGACTGAGAGATCAGTGGTAGAGACTGGGGGCCCAGGGATGAGGGACTGAATGACTTGTGTTGTCCCCAGGAAAGCGGGAGGGATAGGCAGGAAGTGGAGGGACTGAATGAGCCCACTGTGTGAGTGCCGTTAGAGATGGCGATGGGTGGGTGGATGGGTGGGTGGGTAGGGATGGTTTCCTGCCACATTTGAATAATCAGAACCTGCGGCTAATTGTACAAGACAGGCCACCTGCCTCTGAACTTCCACTATAATGTCACAGAGAGCCGGATAAATCACCCCTCCTCCAACTTGCCTGGTGCAGTTTGTATTATGATGAATCCCTGCCTTGAAGGGAGATGGCAATACCTTTCTATCCTCTTGAAATATGTCGTCTTAGGATTTGCAGTCACAGTAAGTGAACTGTGATGGGAACTCCAGCTCCCTGGCACTTGGCTTTTTGCTTTGGCACCTTCCCTGCTCCAGCTATACCTCTTTTCACAAGCCTTGTGCTATGGCTACTTCCTCCATCTACTCAGTCAGGGATTATGATTAGCTCCTTATGGGGTCATATAGTGATGGAGGCTACAGATGGCTTCTTATCTAGGCTGGAAGGCGGACTGGTTCCGTCCCAGGCCAAGTGAGATCTGAGCTATTGTCATGGCTACCATCTTTGGATTTTCACTCATTTGTTTGGCAGCGTGTATTTGTTTAACTGACCTGAAGGTTGGGTGCAGTCGCAACACATCTCAAATGCTTGATGTGGTGAGCTTTTTAAATTGTATACTATATGCATGGAGAGTTATATTTCTGAAGTCTCCCTGTTGATCACAGAAATTTAACTCAGACATTACAGTGGTGCTGACATTGTGACTGATTCTTTCAGTCTTCATGGGAACTTTCTGGATACAAATTGCTAAGCAGTTTCCAGGTTATTGCTGGTCATGTATGGATGATAGTGAGTTAAGCAGCTGATGTGCCCCAATATTTGATTCCTTTTGGTGATGACCTTGCCAAGGTGTACTCTTCCTTATAGGATTTCCACATATGATGCCTTCAAAAGGACAGTCACTCACATTTGTTTAGCAATTCACTTCAAACTAGCATAACTTACAAATCAAGAGGAACTAGTAAAGTCGTGTGTGTGTGTGTGTCTGTGTGTTCCCCTCTTACTCCACTCTAAGCTTTTTGGATGCATATATTTCTCCAGAGAGGGCACAGCTTTTTTAATAAAGTCTTGGTTCAGCATTTCTGAACTATATCTACAAATACAGCAGTGTGTTTCCTTGTTCATTTATAATGCAGTGATCACTAAAAGAAGTAAGACTTCAGTTTTGATAAATGTCCAGCATGCCAGACTATTTGTAGTATACTTGTAGTACATGCAGGGCTATTATTATTTAACGGCAATGTACTGGGTGCTATACAGATTCTCTGTTAAAAAAGACATATTCCCTCAGCCTGCAGGGGGTTTCCTGGAAACTAAAGTGTGATTATGGGGAGTGAAAACATAGAGGTTTCGAGAAATAAAGGTAATAAGAGTCAATGTGAACAATTCATTTCACTCAACTCTTCGTTGTCCCAAGGATCAAATCCCCCTTTGTTTTTTCTCTCTCTCACACACCCGCCCTCACACAAAATGCACCCTCTGGTGTATTCCCATGTGATTGTGGTATGTATGTAAATGCTGGAACTTCATGGATCCTTCCCATTTAATTGTCATTTTTTTTCATGGCTGTGGGAAGGCCCATGCAGTTGGCCCCAACCATGTGGTTTCTGTATTCTCACACATGCATGCATGCATAGCAGCTGCATGGGAATGCATCACATGGAAGCAGTTCTAGCCTGTGCCTCTGCAGACATGTACCAGTGGGAGTGAAAATGATGGGGTCTGAATATGGCTGGCAGTGTGAAGTCCCCCTCTGGGTGGTGCCCTTTTCTCAAATACTTTGGAGGGAGTTTGGGGACTTGTTCAGAAATGCTAGGCAGAAATGATCCTCCCTTGGTAAGGACAGCAATGAAGGGAAAGGGACCCTTCTGCCTCTGCTAACTTTTCTTTTCTTTTTGCCTGTTCTCCTTATTCCTGAAGGACACGATACATCAGCACAGAGCTGGGCATGCGGCAGCGTCTTTTTGTGGGCGTGCTGACCTCAAAGAATACATTGCATTCACTGGCAGTGGCGGTGAACCGCACCCTGGGCCACCGGCTGGAGCGTCTGGTCTACTTCACAGGCACACGGGGGCGCAAAGTACCTCACGGCATGATGGTGGTGACTCATGGTGATGAGAGGCCCATATGGAACATGTACCAGACCATCAAGTATGTGCTGGACCACTACGTGGCTGACTTTGACTGGGTGTTCCTCCTGCAGGACGACACCTATATGGAGGCCCATCGGGTGAACCGCTTGGCCTCTCATCTCAGCATCGACACGCTGCTCTACATGGGCCGGCCTGAGGAGTTCATTGGTGGGGACACTCAAGGACGTTACTGCTATGGTGGTTTCGGCTACCTGCTGTCCCGGGCCCTGCTCCTGCGCTTGCAGCCGCATTTGGAAAGCTGCCGAAATGACATCCTGAGTGCCCGTCCTGATGAGTGGCTGGGGCGCTGCATCATCGATTACACAGGAGTAGACTGTGTGGCGGAGCATGAGGTGAGGGCTTCTTGCATTGAGCTGGCCCTGCCCTGTCTCTGGGCTGCTTCATGTGGGCCAGGGTTTCTTCAGGGACACATGCAAAGGAAAAGAGAGTACACTTCTGTGCTTATGAAAACTATTTCAAGTTTTATTTTGCTATGATTACATATGTTTTTTCATGTCGGTGTAAATTTCATAGGTCTGGCATGAGCCTCTCCTCTTCCAGCTCTTATCTCAAGTGCTGGTAGCTTTTTCAGAGCCCGACAGGACACCAGGTGCTCCATCCCTCAGTACCACTTTCTGAGTGATGAAGATCATGGTTTTACCTTTTATTAATGGGTTGAGGAACTTTCTTTGCTCCAGGGAATGTATTGCCACATTGGAGCAACACCACAGGATGGAAGGGTGGTTTGTGGAGACCAGTTCCTGATGCCAGTAGGTGGGCACCCTCCTCTTAATGTCATCTGGCCCCTCCAGCTCGTGGCTTATTTGGAAAGCCAGTTTCGCTCTGCCTTGATTTTCCTTGATCAGAGAAAGCCTGGGCAGAGTGATCCAGTAAGTCATCAGCTTCACAACTTTTTCCCCTTTTCATGTGAGAGTAGGTGACAGAGGAGTGAAGCAACTCCAGTCTCTTCTCTCTTCTGAGGGAGCGGGGCTTTGGAGAAGGGAGGAGCTCCCTTTGAGACTCCCTGAGCAGGGCCAGTAGGCTGAAGTTTGGTTTGTGGATTGAATGTTCTCCATTCCTATTTGATAAAGATTGTTGGCTGTTGGTATGTGAATAATTGTAAAACTTGGTACCTTTTTAAATACAAGGCAATTTTGTTTTGTTTTCTCTTTTTTGACTAATGCTTTTGGGAACATTTTTGGCAGGTTTTTGGCAGGGTGGGGTAAAAACTGGTGCTGAAGATTCTTCTGTCTCTCCTCCCCACAAGGGCCTACATTACCAGTACTTTGAGCTTGGAAAGAACACTGACCCTGAGAGAGAGAGTGATCCACGGTTCAATGCAGCATTCACTGTTCACCCAGTGCTGGACCCCGTTCAGATGTACCGACTGCACAGGCACTTTGCCCGTGTAGAGCTGGAGCACACGTATCAAGAGATCCAACAACTACAGGTAAGGTAGGCATGGTGAGGATTTTGAGTCTGTTGCTGGCTGAACTGCGAGAGACTTGGCTGATTCCTCTGCCACGTTCCAGTTTCCATTCTAGTGCCAGTCAGACATGTTGGACAATGCAAACCATGCCATTCTCTTAACTTTTAGGGAGTGGTGGCGGCTTACAGCCCCTGGTCAGATCTCAAAAGCCTTCTGCAAGTTAGCAGTTCAGACATCTGGAAAGAGCAACCTGTCTCTTTCTTAGTGGTCCACTGTATGGAGGAGAAACAGGAAGAGAGAAGGGGGTTTCACAAAGGGAAGAGGGAGACAGAAAGGGAGAAAGGTCCCTGATGTTGCTCCCAAGAGAACCCAAAATACAGGGGAAAATGGCAAAATCTACAGTTCAGCAATAGCATTATTAGAAAAGTCCTAGCTCATGGACCCGCATTACTGCCTTTTTTCCCCTCTTTTTTTCTAAGGAGCTGTGCCTTGAACAAAAGATAAATTCCTCACCTTGTTCTAGGGTAGTTAATGCATTTCTTGGCCAGGGTTAACAGTGTCATTTTGATTTCAAATAATTAACAAGAACGCAGAACATAATTACAATTTCCACTTCTAACAGCCACATGTATTCCCCTACCCAAGCACACACAAACACACATTTTCCGCTCATTAAAAATAAAAAAGGAGGGAAAGTTGATTGTAGCAATGTTCATGTTGGCAATTGCTGATGGTTGCTTTACAGAGTTGAGCAGTAAATGCTGCATTCTGAACATTGGCCCTTGCTTCTCCAGTACAGATTGGTTGAGTAGGTGGAAATGCTGGATTTGCAGGGGGAAAGTGGTAGTATGAAATGCATATGTGACCTTCTCCCCACCCACTGCTTCTCCTGTGCAAAACATATTCTTTTGGAGCTGATGTTTCAGCCATGCTGGCTACATCATGCCTGGGGAACTGGTTGAAAGTGACGGTCATTTGTAGGACAGAAAAGGGCAGGGAGGAGAAGAATTAAAAACATCACCACCTTTTTCAGTGGAGAAATGACTGTTGGAGTGCCTAACCCTAGGTTTGCTACAGAATGTTTGCCCAGAAGCAACTCATTTAGGAACATAAAGCAAGGTGAGATTAAAATATGGAGACCTTCTGGTTAACAGTTACTTTGAGATGCATCCTTTTCCAGATAACCTGAAGCAAAATGTTATTAGGCATAGTGGCAGTAATTACGTTAAATGAAATTCTGAACCTAAGTCCCAGTTTTGGAAACTAGAAAACATGCTTAAAAGCCTGGTCAGCAAGCAAGGGATTGAGAGAGGAAGATTCTTTTCTGGCAGAGTGTCAAATGAGTCCAGACAGTGGTCTGCCCTTAATCTCATTGCTAGGCACAACACTGGCTATCATTATGAACCTTGACTCATAGGCTGGGTTTGCCAGCACAACAAGCCATGATAGTTTTTTTTACCATTGTTGTTCTGTCATGCTGTCTGAACCCAGTCATGGTATTTCACTATGGTAAGTTTGTCCTTAGAAACCATGATGAGAATCAATGGTTTGTTCTGTGGTGTATTTGTATCAACCTTGGCTTGTGACATTTTCTGAAAATTTCCTTGGTGTCCATCATCCTGGTATGCAAATACCAGAGAGTCCTCTGGAAAGGGTGGCAACTGCAGAAGCCACTCCAGCCATGTGGCCTGTATATGTGGACCAATGAGGAAGAGGCAGGTGGCATAGACAGAGAGTGGTACACCTTGGGATTGGATTTCAGGCACAGTGACTGATGGGATACTTGCCAACAGTGGGAGGGCTGAGCAGGGAGGATGTAAACCACGATAAAGGAGAAAACACTTGATTGTCTTTCAGGTAGATCATGGTAAAAAAAAACTATGAACCATTGCATCCAGTCAGGGTTGCTTGCCGTGTTGTGTGAATGTAGCCCTAGTCTGCAGTTCTGCATGTGGTCATTGTAGAACTAGGTAGCAATATTGATAGCTTCATAGACTCTTCTATCAGCCTTTTGATTTATGTGAAAAAAGACCAGCAGAATATTAAGATATATGAGAACATGCTGAAAAAATAGCGAAATGCACAGCTAAAATACATTAAATTACATTGATTTTCCTCTTTTCTGTACTGCTGTAAATTAATATTTGGGTCTACTGCCTTTGGTTATAATGTATTTTTAAGTGATTTATTTATATGGTACCCCTGCTAGTTGGCACTTGGGCAGTTTCATATAAAAATAATATACAAGTGTATGTGGGTAATAAAAAATGAAAATCCATTTAAAATTACCTTAGAAGAAGGAGGAGGCAGAAGTAGGAGGGGAGTAAAAGCATATTATTTTGGAAGCTAAGGGTTGATCCTTCCCAGAAGTTGATCATGAAAAAATAAAGTATCCAGGTGCTTTTTAAATGGGAAGTGGTAGAAACACGCAACTTGGAGGGAAAACAGTGGAGGACCTTCTGGAGAGGGAGGAAATGCATAGATAGGTGCTGCATTGTCCAGCAGTATCAAATGGGATCTTTGAGTATCAGGTGGTGTCTGAGTACAGATAAGCAGCAGGGTGAGCTTAACCAGGGTACTTGTAATTTAACTGGGTAACTGTATTTAATCCTTTGCAATCTTCTGAGGTAAGGAGAGTGTTTTCTTTAACAATTGTGATGATGGTGAAACCTTTTCCTCAGGAAGTAAAACAAACAAAAAATTAGTGTGGTGAACATTGTAATTGTAAAATTCAGCGAACTCCAGCAAAATTATGCTAAATCTTCTGATTGCTCCAGCTTTACTGGGACTTGAACCAAATGGAATTTCTGCTTTCTTCCTGCCTTAGACTTAGATTTGCTTGTTACCAGGCAAATACAATGAGGAGAAATGGGAGAGTCCTGGGTCAAAGAGTTTAGAAGTGCTGGGGACAATGTTGTAGCCAGCCTGGGTACCCTGTCTAGGTCATCAGTGTGACCTAAATGCACCCCAAAGGAACATGGTAACACAAGCCAGCACATTAGGCAAACTGCAAAGGCAGACTTCTCAAGCAAGAGCTCAGCTGAGATCAAACTGAAATGGGTTATTGAGACACTGCTAACTCCAGGTATGCGCACATTCAAAATAAACTTTCAAAGTCTGCTAGGTGAGTGTGGCATCAGTTGAACGTGGCACACTGTGCTGAGCAGGCAGTGCAGCGCAGTGGAACATGCAGGCCTGTGAGGAAGCTTGCCCTTGGCTTCGCTCACTCAGAAATCAAAGATGCTTGTTCCCCTACATAGCCTTTCCCAACTGGCTGTCTTGCAGATGTGTTGGTCGATGACTCCCATGATCCCTGACCATTGGCCATGTTGGCTGGGGCTGATGGGAGTCATAGTCCCAAAAATAGGAAGAGTACCAGGTTGGGAAGGCTGCTCTGGCAGTTGGTGGAATGTTTCCACACACTCTGAACCAAGTTTGGCAATCAGGAAAACCACAGAGTAGCATTTCCTAGTGTCTCCTATTCTGTTTCTAGAGAGTGTAGAATGGGATGAGTTACTTGAGCTAGGACCTCATGAAGGCCAAATGATTCCTGACTTACTTGGGTTCATTGCTCTGTCTGCCTAATATGGCTGATTTAATTGAGAATCAATTGATTGCCTGTAATATCTGTTCTTTGGTTATTGGAGTTCAACACATAAATTGGCATTTGGTTTTTAATGATTGCAGCAGACAGCCCAAGAACCTGGAGCAGAAAGCTCTTGATGTGGTTTGGAGAAGAGACAACCTATTAATATTCATGTCTAGAGTCATCAACCCCAGAAGAAGTGCAGGAAGCACTTGAGCTGCCTGGTGCAGAGATGTGGCAAGTTCTCTGCTAGCTATGGGGAACTTGGGCCACAGGAAAAAATGGCTACCTGCAGTGGTGCATTGCTTTGGATATTATAATGTTCTTATTCCCTTGTTGATAACACTGGTCCTGATACACATTCGTGCCATCCTTCAGCATAATGGTCCACCCTTGTATTTGGTTATTGTAAAGTCATGGAGGGTTAGCTGCAACTTGTCTTCAAACCCCAACTTGCCTTTCCGCTGTGTCATGGAATTGCACTTTCTGTGTCCAGAATAACTCTTATAAAATAAGCAGGGAGTTGAATTTAAGTTGGAAAACTCCAAATTCTTGACAAATACTGTTCATGGAAGCAGAATTGTTAAGCCAAGACAGGAACATAAGGAGGGGAAGGCGTACCAATGTTCTCAGCTTTGTTATATGGGCTAGAAGCTTGCTTTAGCAAAACCAAATGAAAAGTGATGGTATCGGAATGTTGCCTGCTTGTCCCTTGAGAGATCAGCCATTCAGAATTCAGAATAACACAACTGTGATTTGGAGTGAAGCTTGTTGGGGAGTTGTGAGGCCTGGACACGTAAGAATTGAACTTTGGCTTCAGGAAGTGTTATTGGACCTTCGTTTAGTGGAAGGACATGTGCTTTACATGCAAAAGGGTTGAAGTTCAGTCTCTGGCAGCTCTGAGGCTGGGAAAGAGCCTTGCCTGAAATGAAAGAGCTGAACTTTGTGTAAGGCAGCTTCATATGTTTATATAAAAGGACCTTTCTAGAATTGCCTTCAGGGTTGGTGATTTATTTATAGCCAAGGGCCTGTGCTTTCATTCAGAGATGTGTATAAGGGCATCAACTTAAATCCGGGATGCTTTGAATGATATTTGTCCCTCTTTCACCCTGATAACGTTTTACTTCATAGGACAAAACAGTCCATGCTTGCAATTCCCACAGCTGGGTTTATACTCTGGGTCACACTGCCACCTGGTGGTAGAAGGACAAAACGTCACACATGGCTACCCCCCCCCCCCCCGCCATTACTTTGTGGTAATAATGTGTTGCATCTCAGGTTGGGAAGTTTAGTTGCACTATTGAGCTCCAGCAGTGCAGTTTATGAAGAAGCTTTTCCCTTGCCCTAGTGTGGCTGCTCAGACGGTACACTTTCTCTTAGATTGCCTGTGTTCTCTGGAGCAGATAGCTTTCAGGGGGCTGCTGCAGTGGAGCTGTGTGGGGGATCCTACATGTACCGTGACTAGTCTAACTGAGGAATTCTAGAAAGAGGCATATGCTTAACTTTTTGCAGCATTCATGCCTTCTTGTCAAAGGTAGTGTGAAGCATCATACCTGACCTGGCTGTGTCATGTGCGTGAGTGAGAGAGAGGGAGATGGCGCATGTCCTCGCATCTGGGAGATCAAAATTGGAGTCAGAGTGTGGCCTCGGAGGAAGCTGCTATCTCCGCCTCCTTTTCCTCTTTCTGTAACAAGGGTCTTTCTCACAACAGTGAGGGCAAACTTGCCAGAATTGCATGATGCTTAGTTTTCAAAAAGTGGTTTATAAATGGTGGAACTGAGTATATTTATTTTTGTAGTGGCTGTTCTATACAACATTTCAGGTGACTTACAGCAGTAATAATCATAAGTATCACTGGTAGTGCGTGGACACTGTGTGGAAGGAGGGCTTGTGTCTCTGAATGAGGATTTACCTGAAAGAAGGGTTGTATTTGCGTGTGTGTAAGAGAGAAGAAGAAGAAGAGAGATGTTAGTACCCAGATGATTAAAAGTAGGAACTCCTGTTTCCCATAGGGAGTGTAACTGTGAGCTTGTGAGTGCCTGCCTTTAATTCATTTGGCTCTTTTGGGGGAAGGGTCTCGAGACTCCCCTCCCACCTTTAACTCTGTTCTGCACTCTGTCCTTTCAGCTGGAGATCCAGAACACCAGCAGCCTTTCTGCAGATGGTGACCTGAGCGCCACGTGGCCCATTGGCATCACTCCCCCTTTTCAGCCAAAGACCCGCTTTGAGGTGCTTCGCTGGGATTACTTCACTGAAGAGGCAGCTTTTGCCTGCGTGGACGGTGCCCCCAAGTGTGAGCTTCGAGGTGCAGACGCCGTGGATGTGGCAGACGTGGTTGCTGCGGCAGTAGAGGAGCTGAACCACCGGTACCAGCCCGTGCTCCACGTCCGCAAGCAGCAGCTGCTGAATGGCTACCGTCGCTTTGACCCCACCCGAGGCATGGAGTACACCCTGGATCTGCAGCTGGAGGTGGTGACCCAGAAGGGGCACAGCCGTTCACTGGCCAAGCGGGTGCATCTGCTGCGCCCCCTCAGTGAGGTGGAGATCATCCCCATGCCCTATGTGACCGAGGCGAGCCGAGTCAATGTCATCTTGCCGCTGACGGCCTCTGAGCGGGACTATGCCACACGCTTCCTTGAGGTCTATGCCACAGCAGCCTTTGAGAATGCCGAGAATGCTGTGCTGACCTTCCTTTTCATCTATGACCCTTTTGAGGCACAGCAGGTGGCTCAGAATGACGTCTTTGGGGCAGTGAAGGCCCACATCACGGAGTATGAACGGCGCTACACGCAGGTGAAGATCCCCTGGATTAGTGTCAAGACAGATGCACCCTCCCAGATCAAAGTGATGGACATCATCTCCAAGAAGCACCCCGTGGACACCCTCTTCTTCGTGGCTGGCGTGAGCACCGAGGTCACCACGGAGTTCCTCAACCGGTGCCGCATGAACACCATCAACAGCTGGCAGGTTTTCTTCCCCATCCACTTCCAGGGCTACAACCCCACTATTGCATTCCACAACCAGCCCTCACCCCTTTCTGGCCTGGACCTGGTACGGGATGCCGGTCATTTTGACCGTGATGCTTTCAGCGAAGCTTGCTTCTACAACGCTGACTACATGGCAGCCCGCACCCGCATGGCCGCTGACGCCCAGGACAACGAAGACATCCTGGAGACGATGGACATCTATGACCTCTTTGTCAAATACTCAAGTCTGCATGTCTTCCGTGCGGTGGAGCCTGCCCTGCTGCAGCATTACCGACCCCACAGCTGCAACCCCCGGCTGAGCGAGGAGCAGTATCATCGCTGTGTGCAGAGCAGCCTGGAGGGCCTGGGGTCCCGTGCGCAGCTGGCCATGGTGCTTTTTGAGCAGGAGCAGGGCAACAGCACATGAGAACTGGGCCGGGGCCAGCTGACCTCTCCCACTCCCCTCCCTTTGTGCCCGGAGTGGCAGAGGAAAACCAGAAGGCTCTGGACCATGAGTGCTGTTTCGGCTGGCCTTCTGGGTCACATTGTGGACAATAGATGAGAAGGGGAACCCCTGTGTTTCTCTTGCTCTGTTTGGCGATGCGGCTCCCCCGTTCCCGGGCAGGCAGGACCTGCCTTGGGTCTTCCTCCCTCTGACTGCTCAGTGCTGCAGCTCCTGCCTTGTGGGTGGCGGGACTCTTGGAAAAAGGGCCTCCTACATAAACTGCAGGGGGTGGGGGGTGGGGGGTGGTTGAAGGAGAGGAGGCAGGGCTGCTGGATTGTGAGACAGAAGGGGAACGAGAAGACCCAGCCTCTCCGGAGCACCATTCAGTCCTATGGATGCCATGTTGGTGTTAACTTAATGAACCCTCCAGACTGGTGTGGTGGGGAGGACAGAGGGATCCCCTTTGTTTTTGTCCCAAGGACACCACGACTCAGGCTGCTTCAGCCTTTGATTAGTGTTGATAGGGGTAAAAGGGTGGTGCAGACCAGGCAAGAGCCTTCAGTGGGAGAGTCAAGCTGTGTCCCTGTTGCCAGGCTGGCTCTGGCATGATGGGGCGATTCCTTTTTCTGCTGCAACGTACAGCAGCCTCTTTTGCCACCTCCTGGGCTGGTAGTTGGTGGACTTTCCAGTATTGTAGCCATGCTCAGTTGCCTAGAGCTCTCCAGCAGAGTGGATTGTGTTGGTCAGTCTGGCGCTGGGACCAGGAAGCAGGCCCAGGATGGGGGAGCAGACAAAACTCGGCTCTCCAGTGGATTGATATTTAACATGGGGTTGGTGACTAAAATTTGTTTTGCATTTTAATAAATTGAAGCAAAGCATAGAAAGGTTTGGTTATGATTTTCTGTTGTAGGTGGGGACAGATTGTGGAACAACAGGTGGGGATTATTTATATATTCCCTGAAGACTAAAAAAGAGCAGCCGTATCTTTGGAAAAGGGCTGAAAAAGCAGCATCAAGTGGAGTACGTGGTGTGTAGCAGGCTAAAGCTGATTGCTTTCTGTCAATTCCAGCTGACCCTTGGCTATGTTGTTCTGATTTTATAGAATGCCTGCAAACATTTTACTCACTTGTGAGGAAGGATCAAGTCATAGAATTTATGTTTTTTAATGGAACTGAAACACCAGCTTAGGTGGGACGTGGAGGAATCTTCACAAAAGACTTGTTTGTGGTTGGCTGGAAAGGGGACATCAAGGGTGGAGTGTGAATGGGCTGATGGTTGTGGGTGCTCCAGAGGAGAACTTGAGAAGAGAGGGGAGCTGTGGGACGGGGGTCCAGGAAAGCAAGTGCACCGAAGGAAAGGGGATGCCAAGAGGGGAGGACCTGTGAGGAAGATGCAGTGAGTCACGAGCACACAGACCCACACTTGTGCGGGGCTCCCTGCCAGCTGTAAGAGAGAGAGGTGCCAGCCATGATCACAGCGGTAATTCTGTGGCAGGGCTTGGTAATCAGGTTCCCTCTAGAAGTTTTGGATTACAACTCCCATGAGCCCTGATGGTGGGTCTGGCTAACTGGGGCTGATGGGAGTTGCAGTTCAGATCCTCTGGCTGGTGCCAGGTTGCGCCATCCCTTCCTTCCACCGGGTGGGCAGCAGTTTCAAGTGGGCATACAGAACTCAAGATATGTCATGGGCAGTGGAAGGGTTAGTTCCTCTCCCCTGGTTCTGATTCACTTCCTCAGAAACAGATGGTTGCTTTTAACTTCTCTTTAAAAAGGACACTGAAGCACCTGATGTCACATCTAGTCGGGTCCCATCAGTATGCGAAGCCACTGTGTAGACATGCTAGTAAAAGACATTTGGCCCCGGACTCCTGTAGCTCAAGCAGCACTGGGGATGTGTCCCCTCTGTCTCAAGGACGTGAGTGGGAGGGGGCGAAAAGATGACTCAGGGGAGGAAGGTGCCCGTACTGAGTCCTTGGTCCTTCCATATGCTTTCATCCTCATTCAGACACGGCAGAATCACTTTGGCCTTGTTAACGCAAAGCCATTCTAGCATGGGGTGCCTGCAATAACTGCAGATTTGGGGACTAGGAATAGAGCCTCTCTCTTTTTGACCTGCAGATGTTAAATTTTCTTCTTCAAGTGCTGCTCTGGCCAGCTATCTGTGGAAGGATTGCATTGAGGAGTCTTCTAGTAAGTATTTTTCAACATATAAATGCTCTGTCTGACAAATTAACTGAGGGGCAGGAGGAGTTATCACAGCCAGTCATTGTAAAGCACACGCAGGGTAAATGTTGGGACAGATCCAGTTGGGATACTGGATCTGTCCCTTGACCCACAGCAGCATCTCTCCAGGGTCTTGGCAGAGGCTGTGCCCAACCTGGAGATGCCTGCTTGAGGACAGCTGCTGCATATGTATTCTTGGCCCTTGATCAGTCTACTCAATCCATCCTCTTTGCCAGCAGGAAGCAAGCAGTGCATGCACAATGAGGCCAAACCAACCTGTTCCAGCTTTCCGTAACCTTGGTAGTTTTTAAATTTATTTCTGCAAAAGAGGTGGGCGAAACCTGGAGTTGATTGGGAAATTCAGAGACCAGTGCTAAATACCAAAGTGACTTGATATGACTGTAGCAGGTTTTGACAGGCATGATATGTTTGACTGTATTTCTGATAACCTTTGGGAAGGTCTGTGGTAAACTTTCTCCTACACATAGTAGTCACCTTACCTAGTGACTGGCAATATTTTCCAGAATGTAGACAGGGAAGAGCAGGGGGACTAGAATTGATCTTAATTGGGTGTTTGACATTTTGTCTGTTTTCAAATCCTCCTCCTCCTCAAGTAGCTTTTCCCTAGAAGATTCATCTTCCTGTAAACTTTTACAATGGTCTTGGCTGGAAGCCTGAACTGGCAGCAAGTCCTCGGAACAAGTACACACATGATAAAATAGATTCATGCATGATCTGTACACACAGTGGTGTACTGGGTTGTTTTCCTACATCAGAAACTTTTTGAGAGTGAATCAGCCCTTGCCACCTCATCACAACCCCTTTGTGTCAGCAGGTGTGATGCCCCCTAAGTAGGAAGGGTATATGTGTCACAGATATTTCTGCACTAATGTGTCTTTGTGACTTCATGGACAGTAATGAGAATCTTGGTCTAAAAGCTCAGCCTGCTGTCCTTCCAGGGTGTATTTTCAGTAGTTGGTAGCTATGCTAAGCCAAGATCTATCTCAAGCTGGGAAGAAGTCTGTAGCTTGTGAACTCTGAAGTAAAAGAACTTGTTCACACGATCAAGCCAGTTTCCCCCCTACCCTGCCTTCCAAATCCTCACATACGTAAGAGAATGAACTGGGATCCAGCCAGGAATAGGTGGTAGCAGTGCCCATCTAAAGTCCTGAAATCCCCTTTTCCAGTTGTTGAGATTTTGGAGTGTAGCCGCAGTTGGCATGCACACAAGCCAGGGAGATGATGACACTTCTCCATGCAAGCTTGTGCTTGGGCCACTCAGGAGGGGTTCGGCCAAGAAAATCAGTGTGCAGCATCCCTTGTAGGAACTGGCTGTTTCACTTTTGGGATCCCAAATGCTTGCTAGTATTGTAAACATTAACCCACCCAACTTCCTTGCATACAAATCTCATGCAAATTCAGGTCATGTGCAAATGGTTGTGTGAATTGTGTTGGAAAGGGGCCAGGTGCTCTTTTAAGTCATCTGTTAGTGAATGCCAGTGGAGAGTCTACTCTAGGCAAAAAACTGACTACAGAAGAGGTTTAATTGGTTTTGCTGAGGGGGTAAAAACCAGAGAAAAAATACTTATCCAATTGTGTGGCCAGACTGTTTGGGATTTCCCCAAAAAAGGATAAGAGGGGAAAAGCCATGGTCAGCTGAATTAGTTGTGCAGTCATGGAGGGCAGTGGAGAATGAAGACAAATTAGTCCTGCCACATTGTTCCCTGCAATACCCATTAGAGGAACAAAGAGGATGGGGGCAGAGGGAGGGAATGAACCAGCCATAGCAAGCCTGTCTTGTTTGCAACAACCAGCCCATCATGACTTATTACCAGGGTGGACTGATACCACATGCAAATGTACCCAGTACATAAATTCCTGGATTGTAAATTAAAATTGAAAGTGCTTTGTGCATGATGCTCATCCTTTGCACATCACAGTGGCAGTTCCTGGGATTGTCAACTGCTTCACAGCATAAATTCTCCAAGACTGATTAAGGCATCCAGGCATTGTCAAGTCATTGCTGCATGCTGATTAGAAGGCCTGATTCAGACACCTCTCTGAACAGAGCCAGTAGACTCTGGAAAAGTACTGATGCTCAACCAAAAACAGATCTTTGAGTTGGGAGCTCTCAGGTGGATACATATTTGTATAATAATAAATGCATGCTCTATGGTCTCTTTCCTAATAGCAGTATTGGAACTTGGTTTTTTTCCCCACTACTGTGATACCAAAGGTTTGTATAAGGAGAATAAGATCTTGGCAGTTTATTTTTAATTCCTTTCCTAATTATGCCTAACACACAGCTTGCTTTTTTGCTGCACCCACACATTGGGTTGACATTTTCATTGAGCTGTTCACTGCAACACCAAGATCTCTTTCTTGGTTAGTCACTGCTAGCTCAGAACTCATCAACATATCCTTGAATCTGGGATTTTTGCCTCAACAAGCATCACTTAGACTTGCCTATGTTGAACCACTTTTGCCATTTTTATAACCATTCCCTCAGTTAGGAGTAATCTCTTTGGAACTCCTCATAATCCCTTTTGCTTTCAACTACCCTAAATAACTTGGTGTTATCCTCAAACCTGGCTGCTTCATCGCTCACTTCTAATTCTTGATAATTTATATACACATTAGAAAACATTGGTCCCAGTACACATTTCTGTGGGACCCCACTGTTTACATTAGTCAATCAGGGGAGTTTTCCATTGATCTCTGCTCTCTGTTTTTTAACTGGTTACAGATCCATAAAACAATCTCCCCTGTAATTTCATAACTCTTAAGTTTGCTCAGGGGTATTTGGTGAGGGACTTTGTGAAAAGCCCTTTTGGATGTTGAAGTAACTAATGTCACTTCTGTTCACATGCTTATTCTTGTATTCTAAACAGCAGAATAGCACATACTTTTGCAGAAGCCATGCTGATTATTTTTTAGTGGGGCTTGTCCATATACATGTTTACTAATTTTATTTTAATAATGCTATCAACCAGTTTATCCAGAAGATATGTCATGCTAACTGACCTTAATGCTCTGGATCTTTCCCCACCAGATCACTTAAAAAACATGGTTGTTATATTGGCCATTCTGCAGTCCTCTGGTATAGAGGATATGCTACACGTTTTGTCAGAAGATCAGCAATTTCATATCTGCATTCTTTAAGAACTCTGGGATGAATGCCATTTGGTGATTTATTAACTTTCACTTTATCTTTAAGACTGAGAATGTCTTCTTTTGTCATCGCTAATTGCATCAGTTCCTTGGACTCCCTTCCTTGCAACATCAGATCAAGCAAAGCTATCTGTCCTAAATTTTCTGCAGTGGAGACAGATGAAAAGAATTCATTCAGCTTTTGTGCGATCTCCAATGACACGGATTAATGGAAAATTCAGGACAAACAGAAGGAAAAATTACATCGTTAAAATGATGGACTTTGCTTCCTCAAGAGGTGATGATGCCTCATGATGACCTTTTAAAGCTATCTTAAATGGCTTTAAAGGAGCATTAGACAAATTTATGGAGGATAAGGTTATCTATTGAGGGTCAGATTCTGCACAACTCATCTTATAGTCTCAATTAATGTATGGGGGAAGTTCCATCAGATGAATTACAGCCACTAGTGTAGACTACTTCAAAAAACAAGAGAGCATAAGTCTATTGAAGGTTACCATTCATGACAATTTACAGATGGTAATTTATGGAGCTTCCATAGACAGAAACAGTGCTCCCCTAAGTATCCATTTCAGTGGACAAACAAGGGATGTAGTTCCCCTAGAAATATTTATTTATTTATTTATTTATATTTTTTCGATTTATATCCTGCCTTTTTCCTACAAAGGGCTCAAGGCAGCTTACATCATTCTCCTCCTCCATCTTATCCCCACAACAACAACCCTGTGAGGTAGGATGGGCTGAGAGTCTGTGACTGGCCCAAAGTCACCCAGTTGGCTCCATGGCTGAGCGGGGACTAGAACCCAGATCGTCTGAGTCCCAGTCCCAGTCCCACGCTCTTAACCACTACACCACACTGGCTCCCTAGAAATATGCAGCAGTGTATGTTAGATTAGATGGACTCTCTTGATCAGAATGTTCCAAAATACGCAGCCATTATTCATTCTGCAACTTCAAATTGTATCCCTCTCATGTTCTCCCACACCTTATTTGCTTGGCTTTTGCTTGCAAGAGAAATATTTGGTGAAGGGAAACGGCAAAAGAGCTAACTGCTTGAGCTAGGCAGAGCTGTGTGTTTTGGAAGCGCTTTATTGATACTTGTATTCCGCTCGTGGCATACTGTCTTTGTAATACATGGTGTCAAATGTTCAGATATGGTATGAATCTAGAGCAGGCTGGAATGGAGTAGATGTTGGATTTTATGACCTTTTGATCCCTTCAAGGCCTGGGACTTCATGATTCCTAGCCTGTGTAGCCTCCTGTGTGGGAAGAGCAGCACTTTTTAATAAGCAAGTTGTATACAGGTAGCTTGATTTCCATAAAATTTGGGAAGAGGGTCTAATTTTGCACTCACTAAAATAAAATAATTGAAGTGAACTCTCTTGGGCTGGGTGAAGAGAAGTAATATGGTTTAAAGGAAATAGCTGGAAAGTGGCCAACAAAAGACATTTCCTCAGAAATTATCCTCTTTTAAATTAATATTTTTATTATGGTATTAGTTAGATAACTGATGGGTGTTATTTGTTGGTATGCTGGATTTTGGCCCTGAAGGAGCAAATTATGCTTACTGCAAGAGAACCATGGTAAGACTCTAAACTTTTTTAAAAAGCTGAAATGCAGCCAAATGAGCTGGACATTTGATCTGCTAGGGGTGTGTTTAATCCCTCTTCTGTTGACCATTTTTCTGATTAAAATGACTTCTCAGCTGCTTTCCCACCTGCAGGCTAAAATACAGGAGAATCCTGACTCTTCTCCCCTGTGAGAAAAAAAGGCAACTTGGTCAAGCTGGCTTTCAGTACAAAAAAGGATCACAAGGAAAGGGTTAAGTGCTCCCCACTCCATCACCCTAGTGTTTTCCCAGATTCATAGCCATGCATAGGTGTTTTCAGTTTTTAAAAGGAACTCCCTAAAAAACCCCTAATTTTTAACTTAAACATTTATATCCCGTCTTTTCCAGCGAACGGCTCAGGACATTAGGGAAAAATGATAGGGAAACAAATCTCAAATGAGTGACACCACATTGACCCTGAGTAAATATTCAAAAATCCAGTAGAAATCCATAACTTGGTTAAGATCTTAATCATTTTTTAAAAATTGGTTTAACTATTCATCTATTTATAACACATGTGGAGATAATCAAAGTGTTGGGACAAGCCTTTTACCAGAGGCCTTGAATCATGTCCTCCTCTGAACACTTCCTTTTTTTCTTTTTTTGGCATCTTTCTTAAATTTTGGTGCCCTGAACTGGACATGGTATTGTATATGAGGTCTGACTAGTGGAACTGTTACTTCTCATGATTTGGATGTGATATTTCTATTAGTGCATCCCAAAATAGCATTTGCCCTTTATATCACATTGTTGGCTCATATTTAGCCTGTAGTTCACAATTACTCCTAAGTCGTTATCTTTTTCAGTACTGTTGAGCCACATATTCCCCATCTTGTATTAATGCATCGAATTCTTTTTCCTAGGTGCAGGACTTGGCATTTGTCCCTACTGAGCCCAGTGTTCAAGCTTATTTAGATCACTCTGGATCTTGTCTCTGTCTTCCAGGGTGTTTACTAGTCCACCCAGTTTTGTATTGTCTGCAAATTTGATTATCATTCCTTGAACTTCCTCATCTAGGTCATTAATAAAGATGATCCTGTCTGATAGTTAAATTCTTGACCTACTTCAACACACTATGTGTAAGGCCCAGTGAAACCGTTTTGAGATTTTATAATAAGCAGACAGTATATAAGAAATTTAAAATAGAGAAATACATACATACATTGCCTTCCTGCTCCCCCCTGTGATAGGCCCTAAATGCCCATTTACCTTTATGAAAGCCCTTTTCCCAGTAGCTTTGACTCTTAGAAAAAAGAAGCAGTTACTCTTGGTAATTGTTGATGTGTGTAGGTGGTGCCATTTCGCTTTCAATTCAGGGAAGCTCAGGACAGCTTGTGTTCAGAAAATTTGCATCCCAGCATCATTGTGTGAACAGGCTGGCGAGCTTTCAAGCTCACAGAATCTGTACTGTACTGGTATCCCGACTTTACCTAGCAGATTTGTTTGATCAGATTTTCCCCATGAAACAGTGAATGCGTCGTCGTGTGAATTCACTCTTCGTTTTCTTTTGCAAAGTGCCAAACTTTGGGCACTTTAAGTCCCCTGTTAGTAAATGTTAATAGTGACTCCAGCCAAATACCTTTCAAGAGGAGAGGTTTAATTAATTTCGTTAAGTAGTAAAAAGAGAAAGATAATACATAATAAAGTATGTAGTTACTTAAACATAGATCTCTGACATGACAGAAAATTGTAAGGGCAGCTAAGAGAAAGCTGAAATACAGTAGATAACTGAAGAGACAAAATATTTTTGAAATAATATGTTAGAACACCCTGCAGTTGAACTTAACCAAATGGACCAGAATTTCCTCATAGAGCTCCTTTGTTAATAAATAAGTTTGAAGAACACTCAAGCACCAGGATTTTTTTGTTCTTCAAGTGGCCCAAGACATGAATTTGAGATTGCACCCCTTGGATTCATCCTCTTTCTCTCCTTGGTGCTGTGACCAACAGGACTGTAGTGTTGGTCTGAAGGACGTGGGCTAGGAGGGGCTGCAGGAAGACTGGCAGAGGTGTTGCTGTGCGCTGCTGCAGCACCACTCTCTCTCACCATATCTATAATCCGAAGAACCTCATTCAGGATGCTCAGGGGGTCCTTGGTGTCAAGGAAAGAAGTGGGCTCAGCATACTACAAGGAATAAGGGGTTATGAAAGAAATATGCATACAAACCCATCTATGCACTTATATGCTGCAATTTATTTGCAGGAAAGAATTTGGGTCACCAAGGAAGGAGAAGTTCTCAGATCCTGAAAGAAAATTACATATTTATTTAAAACATTTTTATGCCACCCCCATCGCAACAAAGCCTCGGGGCGGCTTACAACAAAAACAAAATATACAAATATAACAATTATACAACAAAAATATTAAAACCCAGTGCATCTCAGCTAAAAAAATTTAAAATTCTATAAATACCAATAAATTAACAATTAAAATAAGTTTTAAATAAAAAGGTCTTAGTCTGGCACCGAAAAACAAATAAGGACGGCGCCAGGCGGACCTCTCTGGGGAGCACATTCCATAGATGGGGCGCCACGGCAGAGAAAGCCTTCCTCTGGGTACTCACCCTCCTAATATCCTTCACAGAGGGTTCCCAGAGAAGGGCATCCGTTGCTGATCTCAAAGGGCGGGAGGGTATATATGGAAGCAAGCGTTCCTTTAGATACCCAGGTCCCAAGCCATTGAGGGCTTTATAGGTCATAACCAACACCTTGAATTGGACCTGAACTTCAATCGGGAGTCAATGGAGCTGACGGAGAACTGGGGTTATATGAGAACAACGCCCAGTCCCCGTCAGCAGCCTTTTTTTTTTTTTTTTTGCCCAAAGCATTCTGAGGGAAAAAAATCTTCAGAAACTGTTTTTCTTCACATGTATCACAAAACGTTTTTCCAATGTTTCTCTTCTCTTGAAACAATATAAGGGGAAATATGCTTTTATTGGCAGTGTTGTCTGCTCCTTGATAGATCAACAATTATTTGGATAGCAAACCAAATGAGCAACAGGAGAACTGTACAACAAAAGTCTCGGGGACCAATTGTTTCCCTTCAGATAAATACCTGCAACCTATCCCAATGGTTTCCAGCCTTCTCCCACCCTTCGGGGGCATCTTAAGCTTGGTAAAATGGTGGATTATTGGGGAATGGCTAGGAGGAAAGTGGCTGGCATGGCTTTCTAGACATTTCTGAGAAGCACGCTTCAGCTTTGAGAAGCTCTTCAGGGTTTATTCAAAGAGAGATAGAGGATCTCTTCCAGCCTGTCAGTAAATATATGTTTTGATATGGCAGGTTTAGTGTCAACTTAAGGGAAAACAGGTGGTGGGTAACTTAGGGAATGGTAATAAAGGTAACAATGTTAGTTGCTATTGTATCTTTTTCTCATGGTATATCAATTGTGAAGCAGTAATCTAATGGTCTGAAGCAAAGATTCATCCAGATGAGACTTTACTGTGCACCACACTGTGCAATTCACTGAATGTACAGGGGAGTCAGACAATGTAGCCTTCAGCTTGTGGCGCCCAGGTCTTCTCATGGCAAGTGGTGATGGCTGCCAGTCTGAATGGCTTTAAAAAGGGATGGGGCAGATTCATGAGGGAGGAGGCTCTCAGTGGCTACTAGCCCTGCTGGCTACATGCTTCCTCCTTTACCAGAGGCGGCCTGCCTGCATATCCCAGTTGCTGAGGAGCTTGGCCAGGAGGAGGTCCTGCACCCATCCTGCCTGCGGGATCCTGTGGGCAGCTGGTTTGTCACCGTGTGTACAGAGTGCTGGGCTAGAGGAACCCTTGGTCTGATCCAGCATGGCTTTTCTTGTGTTCTCATTGAATTTCTTCCATTTTTCTTAACTGGTAAAAAAAAATTAAGGAAAAAATACAGAAAATAGCTGCATGTTGTGTTTTAATTGTTAGCATTTGAGGTTGGCTGTTCAGAAATGTCCCAAATCTTAAACTATAAATCCTCTTCTGTTCGTATAGTTAAATCTGAGATCACATAATTATAGATCTCAGTCTTTCCCCAAGAAATAAATTGGAGTAAACTTTGATCTAGCGTCATCTAAGGTTCTGAATGCCAGCATCAACAGAAATAGTAGTATAACAGATTATAAATTTATGTAAGTCATATTAGGTTCCTCACAAGAGGAAAAACAGCAGAATATAAATGCAGAATAAGAATAAGCAGAAACAACTGCAGCCGCCGCCGCCACAACTGTCACTCAGTCACTGGCACTAGCCAAATACCTGCTGCAGCTCCCTTGCTATGGCTGCATCAAGTTCAGTCTGGGACAATTTATGGGGCAAATCCAGCAGGGTCAAAAAACAGAAGGCAATAATATTACCAGGCAGAAGAGAGGCACTGCGGGGTTTGAAATCGAGCACAGCAAGAAGTCCAAATTAAGCACAATCCAAAGAAGAGGTTATTATCGGGAATCAACAGTCCAGGGGATCAAACCAACAATGCATGACTGGAAAACAAGGTGCTGGGAGCTGGAAAAGGTGGTGTTTCAGCAAATAGCAGGGCTCAACAGAGAGCTTGTGTAGTCACTTCACCCAGACTGGTACAAGCCATTAGTCTACACTTCACCAGCTCCCTCTTTCCAGGAAGGCCTTTGCTGTCAAGGGGACCTTAAAGGAGCAGGTTGTTTTGGGGTTGATCCATCTGCCTTGCCTCTGGGTAGCAGCCGATGTGTTCACCAGCCTCTCTCCGGCTGGGCAGTTGCTCTGCTCCCTCAGGGGAGAAACAATCCTCCGGGCCTCCTTTATTTGGCAGTGTATCTGTCTTCCAGCTAAGGAGCAGTCAAAATGGATTTAAGCAACTTCGTTTATTTCTCAATATTACTGCAGTATCAAAATGCCCTGGCCACCATGGGAGGTTCAACTCGATCAATTTCTGAAACACAAAAGGCATGACTGGAACACATTTCTGAAGTATAGCAAGGTCAGGAAAGGGCTGTGTATGATTTTTACTACTGCTGGTGGCCACTCTACTATTTGGAAAGGAATGTAAGTAACTCCACAAAAGAGACAACCCCCTGATGTTTGCAACAGAGGCAGGTCATTTGATTAATCTTGGTGCTGTTCCTAATTCCCAGATTTCTCCAGCCAGTCTTCTTCCAGGCAGGCTGATCCAATTGTGCATGCATAAACTTTCCTCTTGCTACAGTGAATAGGTGACAAGCATTCACACAGGGAGTCAGAAAGAAGTGCTCTGCCTGTCTCTCAAATATGGGCCAAGTTTGACTCCACTGCTAATCGGGACCCACCTGTTCTTCTCATTGTGGCTATGGGCATCCATGGAAGATGCCCATTGTCAGTTGACTCTCAATTTGTTTACTGTGTATGGCTTTATTTAGAACTACCTGAGCTGGGATAGCAGGCAAGAAGAAGCCAGTGACCCAGAGCGGGAGCAGCTACCTGCAAGGGACTCAGCAAAAAGGAAGAGGCAGCGGGACAAGGAGAACAGCTTCCCATGCCGGGGACAAGCCACACTGAAAGCGAGCTGTGGTGGTGCTTGCCAAGCCTCACTGTGGCTTCCAGAGGGCCAGAAGTTAGCTTGCTTCCCCCTTTGCATTCCTGCCTGCTGCAAGCACATATTCTGGTGGTCTTGGCCGGACAATTCCTCTATACCCACCCCTGTCTCGGCTGAGCAGTGCCTGTGCTGACATGTGTATTATGTAAATACCACCACCTTTCTGGCCGGCACCAACTTTCTGGCCTGTGCCCAGCACCAGCACCTTTCCACTGGCCCCCTGGGGAAAAAGTTTGAGGACTCCTATTTAGGATGTGACAGCTGAGGAATTTACTCATTTTCTCTTGGCATTTGGGGGGAAAAAACTCCTTAGCCACTCTTCAGGGTGGGGTATTAAAAAAGGAAAATTCTTCCCCCACTTTTAATCCCTCTGTAGGATAGGTGAAGAATTTTGGCATGTAAATAGGAAGGGTGACAGCCTGAATGCCTCTCTCCCTATTGGTATTGGATTGTATTTATTTCTAGCTTGTCTTTATTTTCTGTTTTGGCTTGTAACCCATATGACTTGAAAGCCAATATGCCAACACAAAAACACATCTGAGATTGAAATGTGCCCACGTTTCATCAATGTGCCAAGAGTGGAGGTGGTCAGGCACTGATTCCTCACACACACAGTATCCTGAAAATCCCCCAAGGCAGGAATATTTACCATTCACATAATATCCTCTGTGGTTTATTGTGAGCTCAAACTCACATGCAGTATAGTTAGCATTCCAGAAAGCATTTTTATGGGCTTCCAAAAAGTTCTGTTTGTTAGCGGGAGAAATTATTGCACCATTTTCTGAGCAGTTTTTCACCGCAGAACCTCTGCAGCCAAAAGAAATGGTGTTTCTGTAAAGGTGAAGTCTTCAACCCCCAGGAAATGAGACACTTTGTGGATGAGTGTTCCTGGCTGGGACATTTTTTCAAGAAACTCTGGAGCCTTCCAGAACAGATCACACAAGTAAATGGTTCTTCCCTCCTTTTCTGGGAATGCATATGCATTCCAATATGATGTGAGAATATCCTCCTTCAATGCCACTTTTTCAAATTCACTATACCTTCTGTCAGGATTGTGTGGCATTCCATCCACAAGGCCCCTCCATTTCCCCCTTGGAGGACCACTTTCTCCGGCGGCACCTTGCCGCCTTCTTCAGAGCATCTTGGAGGATCTCCAGCACTCCCTCCTTTGCTGCTCCTGCAAGCGTCACCTCCTTTTTGGTTAGTTCCTTAATAGTCTTTTCCCACCATGCCTCTTCTCTGCTTCACTATAATTCTGCGTTCCCACCTCTGTGTACAGTGGCCTCTTTTGAACTCAGCTGTATAGGTTGAAGCTCACACACAAATAGAAACGGCATAGAAATGTTATAATAATAATAATAATAAAAAAAATACCCACCAAGTTTCTAATTCAGCTTTCTGGTTCAAAGGAAAGTGCGTAATTGGGGCCAGATTACTTATTCAGGAACTGATTATGGTGCATGTTTCTCTGTGCATGTACGGCAAGTGGAAAAGATGAAACGCATGGACTCTGCAGCCTTATACTACAGGAAATCTCTCTTCCTGAACTCATACTTTTCTCCCATTCCTATAACCAGCTCAATTACTGCTGTGTCTGCCCCACATGCCTGAAACAGCATCTCCAATCTGATCAGCAAGCTTCCTCCCCTTTATCTTTTGTGTTGCATCCATGGATGCTTCCATTAGCTCTTATTGTAATTGTTCACTATAAGCTCATTGTATGATACACAGCAATTAAGTAATGCCCTTTTAAAGGAGTCAAGAATTATGACAGTGAACTGTCAAAATTCCCTTTCCCAAGAAAAAAAGGGGTGCACTTTGCACTTTCCTGACCAATTAGGGTATTGAGAAAAAAGTGCAAAATGTGCACCAGCCGATGAACTAACAAGGCAAAAGGAAGAACTAAAGAAAATCACTGGAAGATTCTGTGGTGACGGAAGTGTAAATCACATTGCAAGCAAAGATCACGTGCACTTTTGCTTTCTCTTGACAGCATCCCACTTGGCAACTGTGAAGACTGAGAGAGAGCAAAGGGGATTTTTCTGAGGTGGCATCCAGGGCTGCACTTAGGCAGCGGGCCCTCTCCACTGCACTAGCCAAGGTTTCACATTCCTATACTCACACAACTGTGAACATCTTCATGTGCACAAGTGTAACTATTAAAAAACCCCCAACAACCTAGCTTATTTATGCACATGTTGTGCACACACTAGATCTGACAGCCTCTGAAAGCCCTTCCAAGCTGCTACCTGGGCACCTTGAAGGGGCTCTTAGTGGCAGAGAAAACAGGGATTGTGACAAGCCAGCTTTCAGAGTTTTTGGGGAAAGGGTAAGGGGGGAAAAGTGAGCAGGAAATGACTTGTGGCCACAGCTGAGAAAGGGAGGCAAGCTGGTCTTGCCAGAATGTCCCCTGGCATTCCTCTGAGGGGATGAAGGAAGGAAGGGGAAGGGGGCCAACAACCTGTGGTGAACCCAACCTTCTGTTAGCTGCATGGTGGGTTGTTTCATGAACAATCAACCCACTGTGGGTTATTTGCCAGGGGGGTTGACAAACCATCTGAAGACGCCCATGGTTATTGGAAAGACCTTTTGGGCAGTTCTTACAATGGAGTGAAGGAAACTGCCTAAATGATTTGGAGTCGAGGAGTGAGCAGTCAGAGGATTCAGGATGACCGCCTCCCCTCAGTTGTGGCTGGGGGAAGTAATTCTGCCTGGCAGCATCATGTGGGTGCAGGGCACTGACAGGCCAAATCACCCCCACCAGCCTGATTCGGACTTGTAAATCAGGTCAGGAGAGGGGAATCCTGACTGCCTGAGCCCCACAAGCACATGTTGCTGGCAGGCAGAATTGCTCATTGACTGGCAAGAGCTGGGCGGAAGCCCAGTGCTAGGGGGCTCATGTCTCCCCCCATTGCAGGCTCCCCATTGGCAGGAGGACAGGGTGGGAGATTGGATGCCAGTTCTCAGAAGGGCCTGCTCTGCCAGTGTCATCCTAGCCCCCTCCCCACTCCAGCTTGGCATTTGCTGAACTAAGCCCCTTGCTACAGAGGACAAACACTCTGCATAAAATGTGCAATTGGTCATTTAGATGTACACAGTGCTTTTCTTGTAAAAAAAAAAAAAAAAAGGTGCTGGAACTCACGTCGCTGCCAGCAGTAAGCACTCAGCACACGACCACACACACTAATCCCAAGCCAAGCAGCATCCCAAGCCAAGCAGCGCCCTGTCAGCACGGACACAAAAGCAGACCGCAGGCACCATGTTAATGATGTTTGCTGCTGACCTGCTATGCGGGAGATTCAAAAGCACTTTGTAAAATCCATTGGAAGAAAAGGTGCCGGAATGCTGTTCCGGTGCATTCTATGACAAAAAAAGCCCGGGATGTACAGGTGCAGCATGGGAAATGATTTCTATAATTTAAATAGCAACACAGCATGTCTCACTAGAGTGGTGAAGATGGAAGGCTGCTGCCACGTGGCCTGGAGTGCACAACCCGCTCTCCATGTGCTATATATTGAGGGGCAACTCGAACGCCCTGCTTGTCTCTCTTCTTGTGGTTCTTTGTATCAGATTTAGGCTGGGCAGCCCTCCAGACAGGCCACCCTCAAATGCAGCATTATACTGGGCAGTCTTTCCTGCAGAGGACAGTCCTCTAAAGCAGGATTCGCAGCCACCCTAAGAGTCTTGCTTTCTAGCCCATGTTCCCGGTTTGCCTTCCTCCTCTTTCCTAGCTCAGAAGAGACAGACCCAGCAAGGCTGGCTTGGAGAGCTTTTCAGCAGGCTGAGCTTAATGGCTGGTGCTCCCTCCATGCTTTGAGATGGGGGAGAGGCCCTGAGCCTGAGGGCAGGGCCAGGGGGACTGGGCAGCGGATGGGCTAAAGGACAGAAAGGGCACAAGACATTGGATGCTATGGTAAGCCCTTAAAATACAGTATGATATACAATATAAAGTATGTACATACAAAAACAATCAGCAATAACAGTCCCAAGATCTGCTGAAAGCTTTACCATCTGTTGTCACATCTCAAGAGCCTGAGTCTGTGATGAGGGTTGACGGGTGTTGCAGGCCAAAATATCTGGAGGGCCACAAATTGCCTATCTGTGCTTCAGGGCTTGTTGAAGGGAAGTGATCTAGTTTACGGGAAATTGTTGGGCCTCCAGCCAAAAAGTTGATCCCTTTGATCGGAAAACCTTTCTCCATCAACCTGGCTCCATCAATGCTATCACCAGTTATTCATGGTTGAGTCATCTCTTTTACATGTGCAAATGTATTCTCTGGTGTTGCTGTGTTTGGTTCTGGGCTCTGTTATCAAAGAATTCTCTTAAATATAAAGGATCTTCCGACATATTGCTTGAGGGAATGCTTTCTGCTGATCAGTTTAGGAGCCCTTCATTCACCATCTCCCAGATAAGTCTGATCTCTCAAATAGCCAGGATCCAGGGCAGGGCATGTTATATTTCTGTCTGTGTTCCGAAAGGAAGGCTCTGCAATGGAGAAAGCACATGGAAGGAAGGGAGGTGATGCTAAATTAGATCCGAGCCATCATCCCCACTTCAAGTTGCTTCTGCAAGCTCCTTCTCATCCCTCCTCCGAAACACATGCTTGCATCTTCAGACTATTTTTGTAACTGTCTAGCTTGGAAGCCTTAATTGGTGGCAGGTCCACAGGGCAAGTACACTTGCTAAAATAGATCCATGGATGATCTTCACACACAAACCAGGTGCATCCAGGTGTTTTCCTACATCAGGAAATCTCAGGTGGGAACTAACCCTTGTCACTGCAACAGCCCTATTTGTCACTCTCTGTTTGTGTGGAACTCAAAGACTGACAGACAAACAGGCTTGCATTTATCATTTACCTTGCTAGATTAATTTGTTTTCCTGATAACTTTGATGCTAGGAAGAAACTTGCTCTACACGCTTTCGGCTGGTGACCTCTCAGCTCAGCAGCTGCACTGCTACTCTTAAGACAAATTCTGTTTTACTCTTGAAAGAAATCTATCTTGGTTCTCCAGGGCATGCTTAGACAGGAAAAAATGGTAAGCGTGCAGAGGATTGCACCTTCAAGTAGAAGAGCTTGTTTCCACTGTCAAGTCACAACGTTTCTCTCACAAGATTTCTCCCAAAATCATTGCCTGACCTGGGACAGAGACCAATAGAGGCAGCGGCACCAGGTGGAATCAAGGCTGATATTTTGGCATACAGAAGCACTTAGAGCTGGTAATTGTTGACATATGTAGGAGGCCAGGGTCATGGTGAGATTTCCACACTGGAGCGCTCAAGAGAAGCTCCATGACCCTCCAGTGTCACTTCTGTTTTTAAACTGCTCTTTCAGTGATGTCTGTGCATCTTTAGGCAGGGGAGGCAAAGGGTGCAAGAAGACCAGGGAAGGACCAGCAATGAGGGCCCAGCAACTGTTACCTCCTTGTTCCCAAGACAATTGATGGTAGATGGTAAACTTACTGTTTCCAGGTTATAATCTGGAAACCACCATTCTGGGTTCTCAGGTGGTCCTTGGTGTCATAATGATGTCAATGTAAGAGGTGACATAAGGGACTACAAAATGACCATGCTGGACTAGGAGAAAAGGTGGATGATGAATGATACCAATTGCCATTGTAATATTTTCTCAGAGTACTTCTATTGAGACGGTTTCCTAATTTTCCTGAGCAAGAACAGTGCCAGATGAGGCTTTTACTGTGAAATTGCACTGCATCAAAGTCACTAAATTTTCCACCAGGCAATGGTGTCTTCAGTTTGTAGCCCTCCTGTGTTTTTCCACTGCTTCTGCCATCTTTGTCATATCAGAGAGATGCAGTAGCTGTACTCCATACATATCCTTTTGATGGATAAAGATATGTATGTATGGTAAAGACTGGTCTGTTTGGAAGCACCTCTAATCTTAGACGACAGCTGTTACTCTACTCAAAAGGATAACTTAGGGCAAACAAAAAATAAATCTCCATCTCCATCACATTTATTTATTTGTTTTCCAATTTGTATCCTGCCTTTTTCCTACAAAGGGCTCAAGGCAGCTTACATCATTCTCCTCCTCCATCTTATCCCCACAACAACAACCCTGTGAGGCAGGTTGGGCGGAGAGTCTGTGACTGGCCCAAAGTCACCCAGTTGGCTCCATGGCTGAGCGGGGACTAGAACCCAGATTGCCTGAGTCCCAGTCCCAGTTAACCACTACACCACATTTGTGACTATCCTCACCTAAAATTTTAAATATGAGCAACAAGGGGAATAGAGAAGAAAATCTCAATGGACTTTTACTCTATGATCAAGATAGTTTTGAGTTTTGGTCTTCAAAGTAATTTGGTAGACAGGTAAAAGAAGTATTTGAAGACATTTCTGCTAAGGGGCACGATCCAATGCCTTGCACTCAGTAGCACAACAAGAATTCATTGGTTCCTGAAGCGACTAGAAGTGGTCAGATCAGGGGAGTTCTCCAAAGGACGTTTAAACATTTTTTTACAAAGAAAAACTGTAATACTATCTGTTCCATAATTTTCACTATTTCAAGACTCTATTAAAAATAATCAAAATGGAGCACAGTCCTTATCTTTAGCACTGTAACATAGTTCTCTGGTTTTAAAAAAGAAAACAATATTTTTTACACACTCACAGCAGAACCCAGGCTATTTAACTGCAGCCAGGTAATCCATATTACAGCAATACTCCTCACTCCCCTTCTTTATGTTTGTACAGTTATGTTTGCACAGTATGAAGAGAATTGCTCCTCTTGTTTAAATGGGCTATGTAAAGATGCTCTTGGATACTGTCCAGAATGACGCAATGTAAATATGGAACTAGATGGAGAGTGCAAGCATCTTTTGCCATCTTCTTTTAAGATTTGGTGCCTTCCTTCATTAACACCAAGACTTTGACCAGGAAAGTATAGAAATCAACTTCCTGTCTATAATATACAGATAATTCACCACCATCATTGAGGAATTTGATAAACTTCTGCAAGCCATCCAGAAAATATTGCCATTTAGAAAAGTTGTCCATTTGTTTGCAGGTGCCTGTATAAGCAACACTGCAGATAACAAATGCCAGTCCCATGGGGACAGATGCTGCAGCTGCAGCCCCCAGAAGAGAAAATCCAAATGTTGCAGGAGCTAGGAGGAGGCCAACAATGGATGATAGCATTGCCGTTCCTGCAGAAAGCATTATGGAGATTTCAGTCTTGGAATTTTTGAGAGATCTCTTCATTGCATCTACAATTTTGTGGAGCTTTCTCTGGTTGTGTATTGTCAGCTTCTTTAGCAGTATTTCAGTTTTCCACCTAAGAAGTAGACAAAATGGATTAAAATAACTCAATTATTTTTGAATAGTACCATAACATCAAAATGCCCTGAGCATTGCTGGAGATTAAATCTCATCAATTCAAGAAAGAGGACAGAGCAAAAGGCAGGACCGAAGCATCTCTCTGAAACAGAGACGTGAACTGTGTGTGGTTTGACTACTACTGAGGACAGCCCCACAGTTCAGTGAGGGAGGGCACTGACCCCTCCAAAGACACCCCCACCCCTCCTGCCACCGCCACATGTTAGAGAGAGGCTATTCTCCCCTTTTAGGTGCCCCATGTACCTCCATGGTGCTTCCTCGCTTCTGGACTTTCCCTGGTTGATACACTGCATAGGAGACAGGCAGCCAAGGGGTCAGCTCAGCCTGCCTCCAAATGTGGGCAAAGCTTGGCTCCCCACTCAATGGGGAGCCACCTACCCTTTTCATGGCAGCTGCAGGCATCCGTGGAAGATGCCCATCACCAGCCGGGTTTTGGTTCGCTTGCAGATTTTACCATGTGGCAGTGCAGGGCAGCCTTGGCCTTACACCCAGGCCAAGCAGATGCTTCATCCAAGACGAGGTGCACGGCACAGTAAGCAGGGTCAAGAGGACTTAAAGAGCTTGTTTCTATCCACTGCTGTACTTAAATACCAGGGACCAGAAGCAGGGGCAGCTCCTAGTTTTTAGACGACCTGCCTAGTTTTTAGACATGATTAGCCTAAAACTGAAGGAGTGTGGCTTGTGGATTTTGGTCACCCATGCCTTCCCCACTAAATTGAGCACAGCCTGTGCTAGGAAGAGGAGCTGTAAGACCTCTCTGCTTAGGTGTCAGCCACTGAAACAGGAAGAGGGTGGCGATGAAGGGTAATTGTAACAGTACAGCTTAGAAGGCTCAGGGTTCACTGAGCATATGCAATGTCCCCTCCCTCTCCATGGCGTGCTTTGCAGATAGGGATTTAAGGTTAATGTGCTTCAGTTTCCCCTTTTGCAACTGACTGCTGCTGGGTTTTAAACAGCTTTTTTGTGCTGCTTTCCCATGCACACAGAGGGACCCTTTAGGCTATGCCTCAGTTTCCCATTGAGTTCTCAGTTTTATAGCACCCCCTTAGCTTTGCCTATGGAGATCTCCTTGGCTATGCCCTATCAGCCCCAGTGGGCACTGGGCCTCAGTGTGTACTAAAGGCATCCGACTGTGTTTCTTCTGTAGCTTGTACTTCTTTCCTGTTTTGACATGTAACCCACACGGCTTGAAAGCCCACAACCGCTCTAGGATAAATGTACTCACGTTTCATCGATGTGGCAAGAGTAGAAGTGGTCGGGCACTGACTGCTCACAGACCGAATATCTTGCAGTTTCTCCACAGCAGGCGTATTTGCCATTCTTATATTTTCCTTTGTGGTTTATGGTGAGTGCAAACTCAGATTCAATGTTTCGGGCATTCCAGAAGGCATTCCTAAGGGCATCCCAGAAGCCGCCTTTGTCGGGAGGAGAGCCTGCTGCACCATTTTCTGCGCAGTCTTTCACCACAGAGCCTCTGCAGCCAAGAGCAATGGTGCTTGGTTTATAAGCGAAGTCTTTAGCACCCAGGAAGTGAGCCACTTCGTGGATGAGGGTGGCTGGCTGGGATATCTGTTGGAGATACTTTGGAGACTTCCAAAATGGGTTGCACAAGTAAATGGTTCTTTTCACGTCGTTTCTGAATACATACGCATGAGTGCTAGGCTTCAAATAACCCTTCTTAAATCTCACTTTTCCAAGTTCTGCAAGGAGCTCCTTCACGATACCTTCCGTCAGGATTGCGTGGCGATCCATCCACAAGCCCCCTCCATCTCCCCCTTGGAGGACCACTTTCTCGGGGACCCTCATCAGCACCCTGTGTTTTTTCTTCAGAGCATCCCGCAAGATCTCCAGCGCTCCCTCCTTTGCTGCTGCTGCAATGGTTGCCTCCTCCTCGTTTAACTTTTTTGAATACAGGAAAATCCTTTTCTTCACCATGCTGCCCTCTCCTACCCTGAAGCACTCCGAGCCTTCTTCCGAACTCTGCAGAGAGAAAGACACATCATTCTGCCCCAGGTCCTACTGCAGCTTCCTGTTCCAAAAGAAACAGCCCATTTCCCCACCTGGCTGTTGATCTTGCTGCCCCTAACCTCTGTCTCGCCCTGCTTTCTCCCTCGCCCTGCCATTTCCCTCTCACCTCCAGTCTCACTCTTTCTTTCCCCCCACACTCGTTGGTCCTCTTGGCAGCCACTCCACGGCCCGCCACCTCCTCCGTGGCAGCCATTCTACTGTGTCCAGGGCAGCTTCTCACATCCTCAAAGATGTCCACAGGCCCAGAAAGTCTGGGGGCCCCACCGTAGGCATTGAGGGCCTTGCTCCAGTGTTTCTCTCCTCACCTGCAGCAACTGCAAGCTAGTAGCAATCCTGGGAGGGAAAGTGATGATGCTTGAGACATAGAAACAGAGTGAGTCAGAAGGGTCCTCCTGGGCCATCTAGTCTGATCCCGTTGGGTTTCCAGCGCGTGTCACAGCAGAGCGTCCAGGAGGGGGCGTGGGCCACCTTGTGCCGGCCTTCCTAGCCTGAGGCATGGTGGTTCACACACCCCTTTCTGCCCTCAATTGTCACTCACCCCACCCAACCTGGCCAGTGAAGTTACTGCTAGTTGGTCTGGGGGGTTCTGCCTCAAAGTGCTGTGCACATTTGGGGCACTGGCAGGCAGGACACCCTCCCCTCCCAAGCTGAGTAGCAAGAACTTTCCCAGTGGGGCTGTGGGGTGTGGACCCAAAAGGCCTGCTTGGCTGCTTCCTCTTGAGGAAGCAAAGTGGAGGGGGCCTTTCCCTGCTTCAAGCGGGGCTTAAGCAGGAGGAGGTGTGGGGCAGCTGGGTCCCTTGACTCCATACTGTTGGCTTGACCACGGCTTAGCATGTTTCCCAAAGCCCAGACCAAGCCATAGCTCCTGGAGATCTATAAGCATCCCAGCGTGGTCTATAAGCCACCCCAAGGGAAGCAGAGGGGGGCTCCATGGCATGCCAAGCCACCTCTCTGATGGCTGCACATGTCGTACAACTGGAGTGAATGGCCAACAGTCCTGACAAGCAGCATGCCTTGGTGCCCCAGCTGTTGGGGAACATGGGCGGGAGAGGCTTTGCATTCACGTCCTGCTGGTGGGCTCCCTGTGGGCAGCTGGCTGGGCTAGGGGGACTCTGGTTTGACCCCGCAGAGCAATTCTGTGGCTCTTGGGACTTTGCTGAGCAAGGATCAGCTTGGCTTCTGCCAGAGGAAATCCACTTCACCAACCTTCCAGAACAATGCGAGAGGATCAGCAAACAGGTTGGCGGGGATAATCCAGGAGAAATTTTAGAGCTGGACTTCTAAACATGTTTGACAAAGCCCCTTTGCAAAGACTTTTTAGTAAATGCTGCAGCTGTGGGTTGACAACTTAGTGGTTTGAAACAGCAAGCAGAGGCTGGGGGAAAATTGGCAATTTTTGCAATGCAAGGATATAGACAATGGGTTCCTCAAGGATCTGTATTAGTTGCACAATCCACAATTAACTGGAGTCAAGACTGAATTGTGAAGGGCTTCAAGAGTGATTTAGAAGCAGAAAGTTCACAGTGCCATGTGGAAGTATTGAAGAATGTAATTGTCCTTGACAAGAAGAAGTCATGTGGAACACATCCAGAACACACATATATTGGGAGTTATCTATTGCAGTTATCTGTTTTGTTTTTGAGCAGGGAGGTAACCAAGCCCAGAAACACCAACAAATTATTGAGGCTGACAAACCCTCACACAAATGGCAAAAAGCTCCAACAGGGTTGCTAACCTGGTGGAACTGATTTTGTGACAAAATCACAAGTAAGTATAAAAGTGTAGGATTTTTGCCTTGTTTGGGCAAAAGCCTCGGATGGGGTGAGGGGCTTTTCCTGGTGGGAAGTGATTGCCAAAGACAAAATTACCCTGAAATCTAGGAGTTGAATGTCGTTCAGGCTGGGTGAAAGTGCAGTTCTGAGGAAAAATATGCAGTTTTAAAAGAAGAACGGTCCTGCAGTTCAAAACTCAAGCCTTGCAACCATTATATCATGTTAGGTGAAGTGGAGAAAAGGTGATGTGAAAGTGAAGTGAGACTCCTCTAGAACCCTAAACCCTGATCTATTTCTCCTCCCCTTGCCAAAGATCCTCTCAGTGGATTTCATGGGTGCTCTTGATCAAGCAGGGGCAGCCCAAGAAACTCTGCTGCCTGAGCTGGAATGACTAATAGAATCCTATCCGAGTCAAAGCCAGCCACATGAGGGAGAAACTCACACAAGTCCTTCTCTCCATCTTGAGCAGTAAAGAAGGAGTAACCGATTAGCTATTTGTAGTCCTTCCAGGACACCCCAAATCTGCTGCCTTAGTCAAGTTGTGGAGTGTTCACTAATGCTTCCAAGCCAAAGGAAATTATTCCAGGGCAACTTATAAGCTCTCAGTGCTAAGGAAAATAACATCATAAAATAACTAATAGGGCACTCTTAAGATGTGAATTTGCACATCTAGTCCCCCTCATTCCAAGGGTTTTTGTTGGAATTCATGATGCTTCTTATCATGTGAAGCTTATCTAGACCATTCTTCTGCATTCATGCCACCAAATGCTGAGTATTTTCTGCCACTCTTTGTAGGCTTGTAAATAGGCAACATACAATAGGCAACAAAGCATGTGAAGGCATACAGGAAAATGTGTGTCCTATGGACCCAAATTCCATTCACATTCCACTATGCAGGTTTTTCCACCCCCAGAAACAGTCCTGAGAATCCTATTATTATGGGGGAAAGTTGCCTGATTAGATGAGCCCTGAATCTTATCAAGAAGGGCACTTCTGAGCAGAATACTCCAAAATATGTGATAAGTGTCTCTTTTGCAGCAGGGGTGTGTCAGTCTGCATCAGTCTCTGGCTGAATTTCAAAGTCCTCTGAGTCAGTCTAGTCATGTCAAGAAATCCAGCTTAGTTTTGTTTCCCCAAATCTATCTTGATTTGATCTGTGTTGCTCACTGAACCTCTCTCAGCCATTGTTTATGTAAAGCAAAGGGGCATACAGGGCACAGACCTTTCAGTTGTCAGTGCTGGGGGCTGAGTTAAACCCATGTCTTGAGAGACAGAACCCAAACTCCAAAGCAAAACAATTTTGGGGCTCTTTTGCACCCCTTCATATTGTCAGTAGATAGCATTGCAAAGCTAAATCCATGGAAAAAATGTATGATATCCTTTATATGCTATGGAATACATCTACAAGCCACAATGCATGTGTGGGCCCAGAAAGAAAATGCACAGGTGTGTTAAAGTGACAATTACTATAGACCCACATTACCATGGCATGAGACTGTGCAGCTCCCCCACCCTGCTCAGCTCTGCAAATGCCCTTCTTCCATACTCAAGATTCTGTGCTTTCAGATACTGTGGAAAAAAGAGAAGAGGAAGTTGGCTTCCCTTCTGTCTGGGGGTTTCCAGAAGTATCCAGCAGGCTACTTTTAATTATCTGCCTTGTATGCCTGCACCTTCGCCCTGCAAGGTAGGACAGGCTGCAAGACACCCTTCTCTCCTTGTTCCTCAGAGAGAGCACCATGCATGCTTTAAATATTCCTCATCCTGCTCACATGAGAAGGCAGCCTTACAGCTTTTGTATCTGCGAGATTGGTCCCTTTTCCAGAGTTCTTTTTTAATTCGAGTCCTTACCAATGCAGTTAGCATGCTAGCCAAGTAGTCCAGTACAGTACTTGGATAAGATGGACAGCAGGGTAGGCAAGAGAACCAACTTCTTCAATTTGCAATCTGATATATTAAGGAATCCAGAAGAGGAAAAAATTCCGTGGCTTTTCAAGTAAAATGAAACATGAGTTCTGAAACCTTGTTTATCTGAACCCCATGACTCACCACACATCTTAGAGGTGGGGAAGGGAATAAGGCCCTTACCTGGGACTTTCTGGCATAGCTAGGACGGTGCTGCCTCTCTGATTCCTGTGAAAAGGCTAATCAGCCTTCAAGGAGCACAAGTATTTCTTTAAGTGTTCCCGGGGAGGGAAGTCCAAACCGACCAATTGGCTTTCAGGAGGACTTGGCCGCTTTGCATTCTCCAGGTAGTTTTCGCCCTAGGTCTTTGGATGGAGCTGAGATTCTGGGGGAGGGCTGTTTCCGCCTGGAATTTGTCTGTAAATTCGAGTTTTGAGTCCAGCTTTGCCTGTTCCTTGTTTGGATATTTCCTGAAATAGGGGTGAGCAGAAGGGTTGGTTCAGCACAAGAAGAGACTAATGGTGATGAATTCATTGGATAGGCAAATCCACTTTAATGGAACACAAAAGGAATGTCAAGAAATTAGTTATTATCATAGGATCTGCAAGCATTATTTATGCTGACTAAAATTAAGAATTTATCAGACATGGGAAAATTCAAAGAAATCTGATTACAATAATTAACGAATCATCTAAGAAATCATTGTCCTGTATTTTGCACTGCTATTCACTCACTTGATGCAACTATTACATGGCTGCCACTGAGAGCGCCAGTACTATTCATTTTCCTTCTTGCTTCCTTACTTTCTCTGATGGGCTCAAAACAATGGTGACGCTCAGCTTTCCACTTAAGGTAGTTGCTTGTCCTAATTTACAGCGAAGCAGTCATTGCAGCATTGTAGCCGTCCTGCGGGGAATTCAGGGCATGGCTTCCTATTGAACTTTGTGAAGCCACTGCCCTGAAAGTCAAAGGCGAATAAAGGAGTCTGTCCTGCCACGACTGTGCCTGTGGCAACATACACCAGAGGCCTTCCAAAAGTACTGCCATTTATTAAACTACCCACTTGGGAAATCCAGGACAGAAAAAACAGGCTTGAAGAAACAGAACAAGTGCAACTAAATACAATTCTCTTTCATTCCATCTATCCTCTGGACTATTCTTCCTTCCAAAAGAAATTATACAGACCTAACCACTCATTCAGGTATCTGCTGCAGAGAGAATCTGCTTCTGCCTGTTTGCTTACAGAGCCAGAGACAAAATACAGCACACACAATCATGTTTGTGTACTATAATATGAACTAAAGTGTTGGAGACCCTCTGCCTTGTGAGATCCTTTGGAAATTCTTTCCCCACCCAGCCACCTGGCCAAACCTGGGAAGTGGTGGGTGTAGACTTTAAAATGTTCAGATAAACTAGTAGACTTTGCAAAAAGGGGGCTTCAGTGATCTGCTGTGCCCAGATTGTATTGGTGATGCAAAATAAAAACGGGAAAGAGAGAGAATGAAGGGAGAAGGGTAGGAAACATAAATAAAACTAACTGGGCCTTGGGTCTGGCAAGGCTGGAAAGCCAAAACTGGATTCTGCTCTGGTGGTCCCACTGGCAGAGACTGGGTCCTGGTAACATGGGGGTTGCAATCCAGGAAGCCCTGAAGGAGGGACACTCTGACAAGATCAACTGACTTGCCTAAGGGAAGGTTTTCTTAAGAGTAGAATGGTAACTGTGATTAGCACCTTGGCTTTCCAGCCAGTGCCTCAGAGAGGAAGAGATAAGGATGTTCTATTGGCTTTTAATGATTGCAGTTTAGCAAGAGTTGGCAGAGAAACTCAAGGTCTGTGGGGCTTCCCCTGTCCTATCTGATCAGATACTCTTTGGATTTGGCAGACAGCATCTGGCATGTGGCAGCAGGGAAAGTATTTGCATTTTTCCAGCAATGCTCCCTTTGTGATGAAGAGACTCCTAATTGAATTGATAGGTAATGTGGACTCTCTGAGTAACCTGCCCTTTGCTGTACCTGCAGCTGAACTGAGTGAGAGCAGAAAAATCCACAGGGCCATCATATAGGCTGGCCAGAGCTGACTGGCAGGCTTAATCTAAGAATTCATGGTTAGGTTAACTGCAGGTTGCTCAGCCATAATGTCCATCTTTGGACATAATGGAACAGCTGGCCCAGCCGGATGGTGCATCTGTGACATGGCTGCAGAATGTGTGGCACATGCCACAGAAAATTGTGGATTGCTATTTCTGCTGGTGGTATTTTATTGATCTTCTGCTTAGTTTAATCAGTTTGGAGAGCTGAAGTCTGGGACATTTGAGCTTGGCTGAGATGTTGGATATGGACATCCCCTGGTCCTGGCATTCGCTTGGACTCTGTGATTCCCGCCTGGGATACTCGGAATCCTGCACTGGGGGTGGAGAGGGCTTTCTGAGCAGCCAGATTCACCCCTGTAAGCATGACTTTCAAAAACTGAGAAGGGGTTCTGACATAGATCGAATTGTCTGATTTTTCTCTCATCAAGATGATTGTGAGCAAAAGTGAAAGTGCTTGCATGGGTGGTAAGAGGCACCCTGGCTTACAGGAAATACCTGCTTTCATATAAGCAGACTGGGTTGGGTTTTTTGCTTTTGTTTTTTTGAAGAAATGTAATCAATTGGCATACGGGTTGTTTGAGGGTATATTGCACCTTGGCCTGTAAACAGCAGTTGGATGTGATCTGAGAGACCCATGGGTGGTCTTCCAGCCTTTGTTAATGAAGAAATGCTATCACACAGGGCTGGGAACTGGATCTACAAAGGGTGTGTGTGTGTGTGTGTGCTTAACCCTTGCCTTGTTGACCATTTTTCTTTGACGTAAAGCTGCCTTTCCTCTGCTACTTTTTAACCTGTGGGATAAAATACATGGGGATTGCTAATTGGCAAGCTGATTTTCAATGCAAAAATGGACCCTAAGGAAGAATTAACTATTCTTTCTCATCCTGATTGTCCCGCCAGAGTCACAACCTTCTGCACCTGCATTTCAGTGTGTGTGTGGGTGCGTGCGCGTGCGTGCGTGCACGGGCGCATATGCATGTGCATGTATGAAGAAGGATGAGGAGACACAGGTCACCTCCATCACACCTGGCTTGTTCCTAAGTAAATATTGCAAAATCTAATAGAGATGTCAGACTTGGTTAAGTCCTCTTCGATGTTGGCAGCTTATAAGCCTTTAGGCTTCGAGATGGGGCGGGAGTGTTGAGGCCTGGGGAGCAATGCCAACCAAACTGGGTATCAAGTGACATAATAGTATAAAATTTGTGGTGGGAGGGATACTTAGGGGGCCAGAGATGGTAGTTTGCCATGTTGTCAGGGCCTGGAAGACTTGCTAATGCAGGATGCAACAGATGGTGCCTGCAGTGGGTCCAGGAAGACTGTTGTTATGTGCACTGGCCTAGCAAGCGATATCCTCAAAGATCGACTGAGGTGAGTTGTGTTGATGAAAGATAGTTTTGAGAGCTGGTGGCAGGTGCGCTTGCAGTTGTGGCCCAGGGTCTTGCAGCAGATCTGCAAAGGAAGGGAAACTCACAACCCGTTGTCGTATTCCGCCGCCAGCTTCAATTTAAAGTCGTTCACACTTACATAAAGCAGGTAACTCTCCCCCACTAATGTCTGTTTGCCCCTCCACAAGCAACATGCAGTGTCCTGATCTGTTGCTTCCCCTTTCCTGGCAGTAGGGGAAGTGCACCAAACTTTTTTTTCTCCCTGTGGGTTGTTTGTGTTTAAAATACTTGATAGGCAAAGGCTGAAGATTAAGAACAGCAACAGGAATAAGTTAAGGTGTGGATAAGACATCCAGGGCAGAGATGGAGGATCAAGCGGAGGGGACCGCCCCCCCCCACACTATCTAAATGTATTAATTGTGCTGTGCTGTATCCCCTATTCGCTGCCTCTTTTCTCTTATTGTATTGGAGTGTGTGTGTGATGAGGGGATTAACTGTCAACATTATCGGAGAAAAGCCACTCACATTTCGTTAACCTCAAAAGTGTGGAAAGGGACATCCTCAGACTTCTCACCCACACAACACCGTGAGTGTGGCTTCCCCACAGCAGGAATATTTGCCACACTCACACTTCTTATCATGCTTTATGGCGAGCTCAGATGCATTGTGCTGTCCGCATTCCAGACCGGCTGCCTTAGGACATTGCAGCAGGCTTTCTCAACATAATCAGCAGGGGTCCCCCCATAATTTCAAATGTCTTATTCAGTAATAGGAAAATCCAGTACTTTCCGAGAAGTCTTTTGCATTGGGAGGGGTTGTTGCACTGCTTTCTTTTATCGTGCAACCATTGCAGCTAACATAAAGGGTGTGCTCTCCACAGGTGAGGTCCTGCGCACCCAAGAAGTGAGACACTTCATGGATCAAGTACTTGGCTGAGAATCTTTGGCAAGATTCTCTGGCACCTTCCAGAACAAGTCACACAAGCAAATGGTTTTTTGTCGCTTACATATATGTATGCATAAGCATCTTTTTGAGTAGTATCCTTCTTAAATGATACCTCTCTGAGGTGCATCTCTCTGTGCAATGAGGTTATTAACTAGAACTTGCATTGCGTGGTGTTCCATCCAGATCTTTTTTGTTTAATTTTATTTTAATAACAGTAAAGTTTGGAAAGACAATGGAAAAAAGAAAAAAAAGAAGAATACAAGTAAAAATTACAAAGAAACACCAAGGGTTCTTAAACAAATGTTACATAAAATGTCAAGTATTTTAAAAAATTGCAGTACATCAACAATTACTATCCTTTCTATTCAGTCACACTTTTTGCATGCAAAGTTCTTTGCAGATTCTTATAATCTCAAACTATTTTCTCAACAATTCTATTCCCTTTTAACCTATATTTTTCCATTGTTATTATCCTCGTTTAAAAGAAGTTGTGCATAATACAATTTCTACTTATCATTTTCTTTGGCTGATTATCTTCTTTAATGATTTGTTAATCTTATGTCTTCTACATAGTGAATTTACTTATTTTTCCAGTCTTCAATAATTAAATTTCTTCTGTTCTCCATTTTAAAGCACTTTTGACTCTAGCTGCAATTATCATATACTTAAGTAGCTCTATTCATCTTAAGTCAACTTACTATAACAAGAAAGCATCAGTACAAGAGTTAATCTCTAACAATATTTTCAAGAATTCTATTCCATTTATATCTCTCCTTGCTATAATAGTGAAGCATTAATTTAAAAGTTCATAAGTTCATAATATATATTTTTAAAATCCTCTCTGCTCATATGTAGAGTCTTCTATAAAGTTGTGCATAGCAGAGTTTCCACTGATCATCAAATTTTTTGGCTGGTTTTCTATTTATAGAATTAGTCAGTTTTGCCATTACTGCATGGTCTGCTAATTTGTTTCCCCAGTCCTCAGCAGCTGGGCTGTCTTCCGCTTTCCATGTTGAGTGTTTCATCCAGATCTGACAGTCCTGGAAGTACCAATTTCTTAGGTACCTTCATCAGCAGCTTGGCCTTTTTCTTCAGAGCATCTTATAGAATCTCCAGTGCTCCCTGACTTTGCTACTTCTGCAATTGTTGCCTCCTCCTTTTATCCATCATGTTCTGTACTTGCTTTAACGCAGTGCTGTTTATTTTCTTGCTTTGTGCAAACAAAAATGACTTCTAAACTTCTAACTTCCCAGATGCAAGCAAACTCAGCAATTAGCAAAATCACAGTTTGGTTTCAAACATATCCCATGGTTGAGGTTAAATTGTTTATCCAGACAGGGACTATAGTGGGTGTTCCTCTTTGGTCCTGCAGGGTCAAGTATGTTGCAACAGCATGAAGGGAGCAAGATAATGGAGATGAGAGGTATGGCCACAGTGACTGGGTGTGCACAATATGACACTCCATTGTGGGTTGCTACCCATCATAGGATGGCATCCTGCATGAACCTGGGCTGATTTCGCATGAGTGGCATGTTAAAGGGCAACACCTGTGCTGTCCTACAGGTAGGTTCAGGGAATCAGTTATGGAGCCACTTGGCAAGAATGGCGAAAAGCCTTTGCACACTTGCGGTGGAGCCCCAAGGGATGGCCGGTTCCAGCCATCCCCAGAGTATCCCAGCACTACTGCAAAGCAGCCTAGCACTCCCCCCCCCCCCCCGATTATAAGGCATTTTGGGCTCACCATCACTTTTCCCCTTTAAACTTTTTCTTCTTCTGGAAGATCACAAAAGCTGTCTGTCAAGCTGGCTTTTGCAATCTCTGTTTTGACAGCTATTAGGTGGGTCCTTCAAAGTGCCCCAGTGGCATGTTGGAGAAACTGCCCATGGGTCCCAAACTTTGTGTTGTAATTTAATTTTGTGCAAAAAATGTTGCACAACATTGTGCTTTGATTTTTTTAAAACTTTTTTTAAAAATTTGGGGCAGGTGTGAAACTGCGGTTGCCTGACTGTGGAGCTTTGAAACCTCAGCTGGGGGATCAGGCACTGCCAACAACATTGATCAGAAGAGGCTCCAAATTCCCCTTCCGCTGACAACTGTCAAAAGATGAGCTGTCAAAGGATTTCCTGTCTTTAGGGGAAGGGGAAAGTTGGAGATGCCTTCTGGTGGCTTGGTTTGGTGCCTGTTCGAGGGTTGTGTAGGTCCTGCCTTTGGCAAGACACCCTCCCTGGCCCCTCCTCCTTGTTGCCGTGTCACCTCCTGCTCCTGCTGGGCATCCTCTTCCTCACTGTTGAGAGGCAGATATCCGGCAGGCAGGCAGGCAGGCAGGAGCATCCACTGATCCTCCTTTTCACCCCCACGGTTGTCTGGACTGCAGTGACAGACAGGGGAACAAGGAAGCTGTGCTGGTGAAAAAGAGGAGTTCTTGTCAGTTGGCCCCCCCTGGCTTATGGGCCTCTTGCAGGCATCAATCCATGCCCACGGCTGACACGAGCCCTGGTTGGATCCAGATTCCCTCCGTGAGCAGAAAACCTGTTGCACAAGTGCTGCAACCTCGCCCCTCATTGTACCATGTTGTTTGGCTAAGACCCAGCTCCTGAACCAGCACATGGGCGCCAATGGGGGCTAGTCTCTCGTGCAGGATTTGCAACAGATTCCACCATGTGCTTTGCCCTCTATGTGTGCCTTTGCATCACAACCAGATTCCAACTTGTGGCCAATGGCTTCATGTTAGATTATGGGGCTACTTGTTATGGGGCTACAGAGAGCTGGGCTTGCAGCTCTCCTCCAAGCATTTAGAACAAGCCTGGTCTACCTTTATTGATGCGCTTGTACAAACCACTGGCTGCATATTCAGGCGGATCTGCAGTGTTACTCTTTCACGACAAGGAAGGAATATTGTTTGTTGCTGCCCCATCGTTTGTGGAACTTTGTGCAGAACTGCAGTGCTGACTGTAGCTCCTTCATGAGCACATAGCAGGACTGGCCAGCCCAAGACATGTGGCTGCCTGAGGGAAAGGGGAGCCCCATTCCCAAGTCGAGGTGTGTAGTACCCAAGGTTGGTCAAGTAGTTTTGGAACTTGAGAAAGAAAATTCCCAAAGCATCTCCTGTTTAGGGGTAAAAAGATGATGCTGATGATAATTGGAGAGAGCAATCTTATGGCACCTGGACATCATCAGAGAGGCCATGGACTGTTTGAATTTCCCTTCCGAGGTTGGAGACAGTGTTTCCCCCTTGGAAGCAGGAATTAGAGAGCCATATCCTGTCCCCCACGCTCTCACAGCGGGCATGGAAAGAAGGCTGACATCTCCGAATGACAGGGGTGTCTGCTTTAGCCGTGATGAAAACTCTTTGTGGCAGCAGAACCAGGAAGATCCCAAGGGATGGAGCTCCAAGCATTTACAGGACAGAATAACTGATGACACAACAGACACGTCTGGAGTTCTACTTGTGCCTCTTTATTGGGAGAAACTTGTACATTTGTAAAACAGCGACTCGCGCTTAGTAAAGTTACGGGATGATAAGCCCCTCCCAGGAAGATCCTTGGCTGGGCCCCAGCAAGAGCCCCACACGGCCCGAAGGGCTGCACCGCCAGGAATTGCACGTGTTTCCATCAGGCAGGCTGATGGACGTACTCCTCAACATCCTAGACCCTCAAGGGCAGCCCAAAGCCCAGATGTGCTTAGCTTTTGACAGTGATCTGCACAAGATCTTTGTGTTTTCCCGGGATGAGAGGGAGAACGTTTGCAGCGTATTTCCGTGAGGGCCTACTTCCTTTCTAAAGATGCACCCCCAGAAGCACAGGTGCACACATGGCAGTTCCTCGTTTTTTGGACTGTGCATGCCGGGGGCCCTCTGGTTTGCTACATGGGAGCAGTGGGCTGCAGCTGGGGCTCGGGGACATGCCCTTGCCCCACAAAGACAGTGCAAGGTGGTTGGATTGGCTTCTTCCTGCGGTGCCCCTCCACACAGCTGGTGGCTGCCACACCTTTCCGCCGGTGTGCTTTAGGAGGACCCATCCCTGACACTTGGAGGATTCAGCGTCCCTCCACCCCCTGCTCTGGACAAGTCTGCTATCAAGTGCTTTGGTCTATGGTCCGAGTCGAGGGAGTGGGGGAGCTCCTGTCCTCCCTTTGGTGTTGTGCAGGACCCCTGTGAATCTGAAGTCCCCTGCGCCGTCTCTTCTCCTGGGGGTGGGGTGGTTGCTTTTGGCTTGGGCCCTGAATGCTGTTGGAAGAGGAGGGCAGGGGGACAATCAGGGGAGGGAGCGGCTGTACAGCTGGGAAGTGGGTGCCCCAGGGGAACCTGGGCTCTCTGCTGCCAACAGCCCCCTGCTGTGTCTGTCTCGGCTTGGGCTGGGAGGAAACCTGAGATTTTGATGACTAGATCAGCCTTGCCAGCAGTTTTTGGCAATGCCAGCAGGGGGCAGTTGCAGCAATTGGGGACTGGATATCTGGCTAAAAACCACTGGCCCAAAACAGTTATGTACAAATATACAATTGTGTTTGTGGGAGGGTGAAAGTTGGCCAGCCATGGGGGGGGGGGGGACGGGGGAGGGCCAGTGCCCATATACTGAGGGAGCACATCCTGGTTCTCCCACGCAAGGGCAGGATTTATGGTGCTTAACCCTGTTGTGAGCGCAGTCCCAAGGTGGGCAGCAACAAGCAGGCAACAGGGCGCTGCTCAGCTGGAGTGAATGGGACCCAGAACCTCTTTTCTGCCCTGAGACACCCCTAATGGTAATAGCCTAGTGAGTCTGATGCAGGAGCGCAAGGATTGGGGAGTGGGTGGGTGTCAGTCAGGATGCTAATGCTGGACAGGACTGTACAAAGTGAAAGGTGTCGGAAGGAACATTTTGGCCACCGGGTGGAGTCTGTGGCCGAGGCAGACAAGGCCACATAGGGTTTCCAACAGCTGGCTGGCTGGTGCTACCCTATCGAACTTGGCTCTGGAACTGAGTGCAGCCTCTACCTTCCGAGGCAGCATCTTCGCTCCGGAGCATACTCCATGTTCCCCAGGGCGCTTCCTCCCACATGGATGCTCGGGATGGGCTGCCCCAGCCAAGCCTGCTTCCTGTCGGTGGAGCAGCTCGGAGGCCCTTCTGCCCACCGGATCTTGGCAACCGATGTGCTCTCTGTGCTTCTATAGGGGGAGGGGACACGGAGCCCTGGGGAGGAGGCTGGCTGGGCTGGGCAGCTGCGAGGACGATGGGCTACAGGAGGAAAGGGGCAAGAGGCCTTGAAGGCCTTCTGGGTGCCTCCAGAGGAGGGAGAGGGTGGCTGGGGCCTGGCCTTGGGACTTGGAAGGGCTGTTCGCACAGGGCAGGACCTGCCGTTCCCAAATCTGCTCCAGAAGTGCGGCCACCGCTGGGGATGGGAGCTGTGCCTGAGCTGGACTAGCAAGCGAAGTCTTCGAAGACCCCTTGGGGCGAGTAGTGGTGGCGGTGGTGATGGTTTGGCAGCAGGCCCGTGGGGTAGGTGCCTTCGGAGTGACGGCCCAGGGTCTCACAGGGGCTCTGCAGGAAAAGACACAGCACAGCAACCATTACAGCCCTTTCCACCAACATGGCCCCTACCCTGGAACTGGGCTCCCCGCAGCCTGCGCCAGCCAGTTGCGCCTTTCTGGAAACGGGACTTGCTACTCCAGCTTCCTTGGGAGAGAAGACGATGCCCCAGATCAACAGTTCTAGGCAACTTGCTTGTGACAAGAACGTGTCAGAGACACGGAGCCGCTGCAGCCTTCCCTGTGCCGCCCCATGGCACACTGTGCAGGGCCCCACCTCTGCCAGCCGGGGAAGTGAGGAGGGGTGGAGCAGTGCAGCCCCGGGGCATCGCATCACAGTGTGCTTGGCTGGTCAATGACCAAATAAAGAATTGACTGATTGATCACAGCGTGCAGCGGCATGCAAATCAGTCAAACAATCCCACACTGTTTCCATGGTGTGTGGAGTTTTGCCTGAACTTACTGGTCAAATCATGTGCTTACTAGGGCAGCTCCATTTTACTTATTTATTATTAGATTTGTATCCCACTTTTTCTCTTTTTTTCCAATGACCTGAAAGTGGCTTACATCATTCTCCTCCTCTTGCTCTTGATCTTATCCCCACAACAACAACCCTGTGAGGTAGGTTGGGCTGAGAGTCTGTGACTGACTCAACATCATCCAGTGAGCTACATGGCTGAACAGGGATTTGAACCCAGATCACCTGAGTCCCAGTCCTCTGCTCTTAACCACTACACCACACTGGCTCTCTTCCTAGCCTCACCACATATCCCAACAGCTTCTGCCAGTGAAATTCCCATCCTTTCCCTGTTCTTGGTTGTGGACCACAGCAGCCTCCCCCTGATTGGTCTGCTGTGATCCTGAGGCAGGCTCCCCCTTCCCACTCCCAAGTTTATCTGCATGTTGGTGGTGCTTCTCAGCTGCTCCAGCCCCTACAGAGATTTTTATTAAATGAAAATAGTTTTGCCATAATTCCCTACTTTCCCCTCTGTATTTTCACACTGTCTCCATTTCCAAAAGCAAGCAGGGAGATGGACACATTGCTCAGCCAATAGGAATAAAGCGAGTGATGATATGTGTGTTGCTAGGGGACTGAGGGCAGTAGAGCTCAAAAGTTAGGAATGGCCACTTCTGTGGCTGCTCTTGCCAGGGGACTCTATGGCTTCTATACCAACAAGAGTAAAATGGTCCAAAACAGGCATGTTGAAGCATGGGAACTTTAGAACAGACTGTTGATTCTTCCCATGGTTTCAGAAAAGTAATCCATGCAGGAACTCTAGAACTGGGAATGAATGACACAATAAAGCCACAAGGGTACGATCTCACCATGACTTCCTACGTCACGCAGACTGTCCCACTAGATCAGCAGTGGGGAACCTGTTGCTGACTAGATGTCATTGGATTCTAGCTCCTGTCAACCCAAGGCAGCACAAGCAAAGTCAGGGATGATGGGAGCTGTAGTTCAGAGCCACACCTTCCCATTTCTGAACTTGACGTTACAAGGAAGAGGAGTAAAGAAAAGACATGAAACTGCAGCAGCTCTGATTTTGTAACAACCAGTTATATAGAGGCAGAAAGAAACAGAAGCTGGTCAGACTGTGGTCCAAAGTGGTAAACAGGGGACCAGCATTTGTCTTTCTTAAATGGCAGCCCAGCTTTGCTCCCTAAGACAGGCCTTCTGTGTGCCCCAAGACCAACTGCCCCCCTCCCTTTTGGCCTAAACTGCCCTGATCTTAGAAATGCAATTTTCTCTGTCTCATACACCCACATGCACACACACAGAAATGGCTGCCACACTCCACCAAGCCAAATGAGATCAAGATTCTTAGAAAATTACACATGTGGATTTAAAACGGGTTAAGAAACTTCCATGAATGTGATGAAATGATAACCCCACAGGGCAAAGTTATACCGTGGCATGTTTCACATCAGTGAATTCAAAAAGGCCCTGTGGACTCAGAAACCATACTTAGGGGATAAATACTATTCAAAAAGAAAATTTATGAGTGAGATTAAAATGTCTGATCTCCTTCATTGTGGTCCAGACAGATGATACTTAGCTGAATAAGTATCAGTATAAGTATGGATAAGTATGAGCTGAATAAGGTTAGCGGGAATAATTCATGTTGATTATGTAGTAATTCCAATGTTAATAAAATTTGAGGTTTCCAGGCAGGAAACTTATTTTATATCATCAGTGTCAGGGGTCTTAATGTATCAGCACTTATAATATGGAGATCTCTGAGCTAGGTAGAGATGGCAATTCTTTACAGACCTGTAGGCGGTAGATGGGAATCTCATTCCCCAAATGATGCACATCCATACACTTCCTTGCTCAGTGGCTTGATTGTTTTCTTAATTTTTAAAGCAAATGAGAAATACATAGTATCCATCTATTTTGTGTCTCCACTATGATCACAAAGCCCTTTAAAAATGAAACACACAGGCAGGGTAAGACTACCTGTTCCCATACAACTCTATCCTGCCATTTTAAAGAACTTTTTCTTATTTTTAAACTCTGTTTTCCTTTGCATGATAGGTGAAAAGGAGTGAAATCGATTAGGCCAAATTTATAATCAGATTTTGTCAATGTTCCTACTCTATTTATTCGCATGAGACGGGCTGATGATCTGGTTGCAATTAAGAAGCAAGAAAAAGATTCTTGTTCTTTCCAGTGATATTTCAACTCCCCCACCCCCCTTTCTGGATGTTTTTGCACAATTACCAATCTGCCTTGGCTGGATCAGTGTTTGTTTTGGATTAAGGTGGAAGTTGCTCCCATGGCTCTTCAGAAATGTAAGATTGTGCACAACCTAAGGTGGGTTTACAAACAAGAAAAACAAGAGCATTTGCATGTTAAAGGCTCCCAGCATCCAATAACTGGCATTTTAAGCAGGGCATCCCAAGACACACTTAAAAAACACACGTACCTCTTGATGCCACCGCTGCTGTCAAAACTGCCCTGAGGAGAGGCAGGTGGGGAAGTGGAAGCAGCGGCAGCTGCTGCTTGTGACCTAAAGGGCTGTTGGAAGGGCTGTAGTTCACCAGTCAGTTGCAACGTGGAACCAGCAGATTGTAGCCGCACAGTGAAAAATGAAGCCTGTGACTTTGGCAGTACAGTACAATGGCAAGTAGAATAAGAACATAAGAGCCAAGTTGGAATTGTGATAGGATTGACCTTGTGCCTATCTAGTCCAGCAGTCTGGTCCCACAGTGGTCAGCCCATGGGAAGCCCGTGTGAAAGGTAAGAAGGAAACATTGGTAGTAAAAACCTCTTTAAAATAATCCTCAATGGGGCTCACTGATTAGATAATTTCAGGGCAGTCTCCAATATAGGCAGTTCCTGTGTTACAAACGCCTGAATAATGAACAACCCATACTTATGGATGAACTTCCATAAATGTAATTAATTTTTAAAATTTGTTGCGGAAAATTGTCATGACCACAGAGAGAAGAAGCGAAAGGGGAAAGTGGGGGGCCTCCAAAGCAGACCTTCCTGCCCCACGCATGTGGAGGGGGAAATTGCCCCGGCAGTTCCTTGCTGCAAAGAGGAGGAACTGGTGAGTTGCGGGGGGGGGGGAGGTGGGGGCTAGGGATAATATTTGTTGTTTTTCCACTTTCATCGGTGCTGATGGTTATGCTTTGCTTGTGCTTTAATGTACTGCTTTAATCAGTTTTAATTGGTTTGGTAAGCTGCCTTGTATGCCATATTTTGGTTGAAAGGTGGGACACTAAGTAACTAAATAACACCCTCCTGCCCATAGTTGCAGCAACTGGAGTTGAGAGACGTACGCCACTTATACTGGCTCATACCCATCATGGCTAATAACCACTGATAGATTTATTCTCCAGGAAACAGAAGCATGCTGATTTAGCTGTGGCAGTGCAAACCTCTAACTCCTCTGTCAGGACTGAAGCAGCTTGGTGATCCTTTGAGGGACACAAAGCGGCACAGTTAGGCAAGCATCCTCCACCCAGCGGCAAAGTGTGGGTCAACTAATATCTCAGACAGCCCATCTTTGCAAACAAACCAACTGCCCCCACCCCAAATTAGGGCTCCCTAGCACCCCAGGTCCAGGTCCAGAGGCTGCATGACCACTCTGATTGCCCGGGTGCTTGCCCTGGCCTGGAGGAGCTGCTCCTGGCTTGCACGAAGCCTGTGATGCCGCCCACCAGATGGCGCTGTGACGACACAGCTTATCAGCCATGCTGCCTGGGACTTATCTTGCAGGAGCTGTTTACGGCAGATAAGTGCTGATCTGAGGCATCTGTTTCACGTATCTAATCTGGAGGGTCCGCGGAGTAACATAAACCTGTCCTGCCTGATGTAATCTGCATCAATGTAGCGGCGACACAGCATAAAGGTCCGAAGCTCTCACCGCACAATAATTTTTGTCAGAAGTCTTCTCACCCACCCACAGTTAGAGCCTATAGAGATTCTTGGATATTGTTTTAACACTGTCCATGGAGGGAAATTGGAAAAGCAAAGCAAAATGCACAGCCAAAAAGAGGAACGGTTTAAATGGCAGGAGCTCCCCTACTGGCTCACCAAGCACAATAATTTCTGCTCCAAACGGGCAGCAGCTTTCCAGGGTCTCACACAAAGGGCTTTCTGAGCCACATTACCTGAGATTTTCAGCACCAACGTGGAAAATGTGCGTCCTGGGGTTGAATTAGGTAGGACCTACAATCTCATTTCATGCCATTGTACGAATCCACAAGAAGAAGTGAAAGCTGAGCTGCAAATGTACCATTACTGCAGGAGGGCCTTTTACAGAGACATGGAGAGGAGAGGGAGACGGGAAGCTGAAGTCACAGCCAGGTGCCCTTAGGGGCAGGCCAGCTGCTCCAGAACGGCCTATCTGTGGACCATGCATGGCAGCCATACAGAAGTGCTTGGCCAAAGGCACCTCATGGCAACACTGAACTGCGTGGAGTGGGCACAATGTGCACAGAGAAGTGAGCTCTCACACAAAAGACCTACCGCATGCCAGAAGGAAACTTTGAAAAGTGTGCCTCTTCCTGGTCAAGAAATCAACAGCAAAACTCCTACTGATTTAATGCATCAAGACTGGAGCTTTCATGTCCAAAGTCAAGATGAGAACAAAGGACTCCTTTCAGGAGCTGGGTCTAGATTTCAGCCTGTAAATCCACAGCCCCACAAGCGGATGCTGAATGTTGTGCCCGTTCTCATCTTGGCCATGGCCTTGGAAATGAGCACAGCCCTTCTGGCATCTGCCCAGGGGCCCTGCTGCGGATGGGACTCCCCCGCCCCCCAGCGTCTAATCAGCCAACTCATCAGGGATGGCAACAGACCCTCTGCAGCACTGGAGGGCTGCCTTGGGAGTTCTCTGGATGCAGCTTTATTTACGGCCCTTGCTGCAGCCAGGTTGAATTCCAAGGATTTCTAGCTTTTTATTGACTTAAATGTTGGCAGCAGCAGGAAATTAAAGTAAACTCAGCTGCTAATTAGTTATTCCTTGTCCGACAGCTCCAGAGCCAGCCAAAAATCAGCATGTTTGATGGGCTTTCACTGGCTTTGCTTCTTGTATTTTATCTTTATATAACATCAGGGCTCCAGGGATATTGAAGGCATCAGCGGAACGGCTCACACTCATACCATAACACAGGCATATGGTATATGTCACTCATTCACAAACATGCTCACATGAGATTAGAGGCGAGCAGAGCAGTGCGCTCTCTCTCTCTCTCTCTTACACACAAATGCATGCACATATGCTGAGTTCCAGGATTGTGAGGGTCTTTAACTCAAAAGAAGCAAGACATACAAACTGCATTCTCTCATTCTGTTTCCAAGCTTCTCGAGTCCTCTTGGTAAACTGAGAAAGGGTGGGGAGGAAATGCCCAGTCATGCCACCATCTGGAACTAATCCTGATTAAAATGTTTATTACTGTATATTCTCACATGAAGCTGCCTGGATATCAAGACGATCCTCCAAGGCCTTTCTCCAGGTGTCCCCACCTTCAGAATGCTGGTGGGAAGCTGGGAAAGGGCAGTTTTCAAAAGCAGCACCTCTCTGAGGAACGCTCTCTTCAGGGAAGTGTGCCAGGTGCCAAACCTTGTGTATTCCTCTGCTAGAGGGAGAGCATTTTTTGGCCCATTTGTTTGGAAGTGTCTGCTATGGGGAAATCCTGCTCCCATCATTGTGAAAAATGTACTCCATCAGAGAGTGTCTTGAAGACTCTCTCTTTGCTCCTCCATAAGTATGTGGACATTTTTGGACAAGGTTTTTGCCGCCACAGGTACGAGCTCTTGCATCAGCACTTAGTGACAAATTTGGGAGCTGGCCATGGGTGGCTCAAGCAATGGGGGCACAAATGTGAGCACTAGCAGACGAGGGGCAGGAGTTGGAATAGCGACATGGAGCACCAGTACAGATCTGCAGGAGTGTCACCATGAAGCTGCTCCAAGCTAGGACTTGGCACCATAAGCTGTCAGGCATGACAGGTGGTGCAGTGAGAATCAAAGCAAGGATCTAGGAGGTCAGCTTTCAGATGCATTGTCCAAAGAGCATAGAGCAGAAACTGTGAACCTTGGCTGGAAAATGCAGAATAGGGGCTTGATCTCAAGGCTAGGTGGACTATGGCTCATAAAAAGTCTCAGGCCTGGCCTGGAAGTATTTACAGCCATGCTGAGTCTTGAGGAATCGGCAGGCTGCTTGGGAGATTCTGCTCGAAAGGGAAACATGGTTTCAGTCTTCCTTCACTCTGTAGCCATGAATGGCTCACCACAATATGCCAGTCCAGTGCCTAAGGGTCCACCTGTCTGAACCCAAATCAAGTGGAGCACATTTTCTTTCATATAGACGGCGCATCTCTGCAGGGGCTTATTTTACAAACAGTTGGCTGTACTCCACTGTAGCCACAAAGAGCCAGTCATTCTTCTCCTGCTAGCAGAGGAATCCGGCTCTCACAGATTAAAAGCGGATTAGGGTCTATCGCAGTTTCCTTGGCTGGTCTGTTTCTGTTTCACACTCCCCACCTTTCCAGTCTGTGTTTCCCATAACTTTCTCTTCTGTAGGCTCTGTGTCCTTGTATCTGTGCCTGAATCTCAGCCTCTGAGCCATCCATTCATGTCTGAACAAAGGGTGACCTAGATCCTCCATCTGCTTTGGACGTCCTTGGTGACATGCATCTTCACAGTGGATTGATGGTGGGGCAGTGCTTCCAAGTTGGTATAAAGGAATGAGCATCTGTGTTGGTTTTAGGGTCCCGCTAATGATACAGCAGATACAATTTAGTTCCACATTGATCTTCTTTGAATGGGCTGGACAGAACCAAGCAGAGCTGAGCTGGTCGCACAGGATGTTTGTTCATCTGTGCACCATTCCAGTGTGCCAACTTCTGAAGCACAACACAATGCGGCTGATTTTCCCTCCTTGGCTTTGAGTCATATGTGCTGAACAAGAAGGCGCAATCTAATACTCTTTTAAAATACCACCAGCAGTTTTGAGCACGCATATAGGGACAATTTGGTTCGCAGTGGCTATTTCCAGCATGGGGGTGGGGTGGGGGGGGGAGGGAATCATAAACTGGAGGTTTCTTACAGATGGCCTTAAGGGAGCCCTTATCATACCCACTCAGCTTCACAAGGACAACCTCTCCCACTCAAAGAACCTGACATTTTCCTTTTCTTCACTAATAGCCCAAAGGTTATCAGGACACAGATACTTCCGCAAAGGCAAGGAAAAACTATAAAAAAGCCTCAATACCTAAATGAGTGGATGGACTCTGCTTCTTTCTCTGGCTGCTAGGGATTTCTCATCCCATTAATCTCAGTGGAAAAAGTGTCAGTATGTGGTAATGAGGCCATTATCCAAACAATCTGGTGGATCTTTTTTCTCCTTTTAATAGGTGTCCGCTGTGGTTCACAGTAGCAACAGCCTCTGCAGTCTACAACTGCACTGGTTCTCTCACCTCTTTGAAAAACATTCTCAATGTAATAGTTCAGGTGAAGTAAGGAGATCGCTTGACCACAGCAAAAATAGTCAGGCTTTTCCTACTTTGCCTTACTGTCCCTTAGCACTTTTGATAGTGGTTTTTCTCCTATGCTGAGGAGTTGGACTTTGTATGGGGGTAAACCGTATCTGTATTCATTATGAATTACTTTAGACTGGGAGCCATGATTGTACCATGGAACATGCTGCAATTCAGAATCTAGAAGACTGGGGAATTCTGAGAATTCAAAATTTCATTTAAAAACAAAAAGCAGGATACTATCCCTCATCGTTAATAAAACAAACATTCATACACATGTTGACTTAGAATACACTTTGTGACTCCTCTTAGTTTTTAAGGCGGGTCTCCTTAGCTTACATATCTGCTCACTTTCCTTGCAATTTTTTCTTCTTCCCTACTTTCTACCCAATTCCCTAACAAAAAAGATTGGTTCTTATTTCCAAATTTGGGGAGGAAAAAAAAAAAGAGGTGGGCAGGATGGGCCCAACATACTCAACCTTTGTGCAATGCAGTGACTGTGACAAATGAAGCTTCTGCTTGCAAGTTTCCCCCTTTAAAAAAAGGAAGAAACAAGTCAAACACAGCAACAGTTTCCTAGACCCCTTTGCCTTGAACCCTGGAACCAGGAGCTCTGAAGAAACCTGCACAATGTTATGCTCCTCGCTGTTCCAAATGGCCTCTGCACAGGAATCCAAATGGGGTAATCCATTCAATTCTGCTTTCAATTATCTTGTTGATGGATGCTGTCTTTCCCCTCAGGCAGCATGACAGCTGATTTGTATGCTGAAGCATGTGTCTGTGGGTCGAATCCTGTCACTTGGTCAGTGTCCCTGCCTAGGAATTAAACAGAGTAATTCTGGCTCCTTATTTGGTTTCAGCAAGGCAAAAATGTTAGCTTGTATTCCAATCTTAGGTATTCCCAGCCCACTCTTTCTGCTGCTAAATGGCCTTATCGGCTTCTCTTTTGCTTGAGGTCTGAGATTTATCAGCATCTTGTTAAATATACGATCTCTAAACAGCTCCTTTTCATAGGTGAACAAACAGCCAGCAGTCTTCTTTCATGCTCTCCGATAGCGGAGCTGCTGCATCTTTCGTATCATGGGTGCAATGTTAACACCGCTTAGCTCCCTGATTTAAAGGCAAATAGAGTTATAGTGGTGGACTGTGAGTCACGTCTTCTGCAAGCAGCCTATGTTTTCAGAATAGTTACTATTATAGATTAGATTCATTTGCTCAGTTATATCCTGCCATCTTTCCTTTTCTTACCAATTTGCTTCATTAGGCAATTGCGGCATTGGTCAATTTCTACAGAAACTGTTTCTGGGGATGAGGGTAGAGATGGAGGGGAAGCCCTGTTTGCATCTGTGATCGATTTTCTTGGTCTCTTTCTCAAAGTTATGAATGCACGCTCTCCACTCTTCTCAGGATTTTGCTCTCTCTCTCTCTCTCTCTCTCTCTCTCTCTGTGTGTGTGTGTGTGTGTGTGTGTGTGTGTGTGTGTGTGTGTGTGTGTTCGTTCATTCCTGGGTCAGCAAGCAACCATGTTGAGAAAGGAACAAGAAATGATGGGTCATAGACACAATTCCCATCTCCTCCAATGGCCTTCTGCCAAGTTTCAGCATGCCAGATACTGCTCACTCCCATACTGGAGTATTATGCAAGAGTTAAGATCCTTGGCCATGCCAAGGGGGGCTAACTTGGGCCAGGACTCCCTGTTCCTACCACCTTAAACAAATGAATGGAATCTGGCTTCTTTAGATGCACAGCTCTGTGCCTGGGATCAGTTGCGCTGGCTTAGGGCTCCTCTGTCTAACAGTGAGATCTGGTATCTCCTTCGGCTTTCAAATCCCTTTGAAAGTAGCCCTGTCCGTCTCATTGTGCAGTAACTCCAATTCTTGGCTAATTACCTGCTTCCATATTTTGGTCACTGTAAATGTTCTGTCACAACCCAAATGGGATTATGGCTGAAGAAACCAAGCAGAGGCTGCCATTTGTTTGACCACTAAATTTCTTGAACATGAGAAATGTGCAGCTGAACTAGAAGGCTGTTCTCTGTTTTTATGTACCATAAAATACTCTTTCTCCAGGTTGGTCCTGCAGTGCATTCCCAGTGTTCAAGACCAAGCATTCACAGGTGGAGCCAAAACCTTGGATGTGGCACTTCTGGAAGGACATGGTGGCAGCAGCCTTATCTCATCAAGGGAGGTGCATGACGTGAGCACACGTGGCCCCGTGCCTCACCCACCTCACAGGTATGAGCAAACCACATACAGCTGGGGAGGAAAATGCTGTGTGTGAATTGTACATTTACATACACACACATGCACAGTATGTACCTGCACCCAACACACACACACACACACACACACACACACACACACACACACACACACACACACACAGAGAGAGAGAGAGAGAGAGAGAGAGAGAGAGAGAGAGAGAGAGAAGTACTGTCCACTATCTAGTAGGATCACAATGGTTCCACATAAAAATATATATATGCAGAGGTGCATGGCTACCCACCAACTACAAAAGCATAGGTGTGCATACATGAGAGCACATCTTGTGCGCTCCCCCCCCCCCCCCGCATCCCACTTCTATAGCACACAATGGCTGGCGAGGCATCTCCGGTAGCGGTGACCTGCAAAGCACATGCAATGAGCTTAATGTGGCATACGGTTGTAGCAAATGCCAGCTGATTGCACTCTTGGAAGAAAAAGTGAGAGTGCTGGAGAGGCGAGTGTCCACCCTCCTCAGGGTAAGAGAAAATGAGGAGTTAGAAAGAACAGTGGATCTCAAGAGGCAGCAGGTATGGAGAAACTGGTGAAAAGGAAACTCCCCGGAAAACAGTAGCAGGAGAAGAAGAACTGGAAGACACTCTGCACCAGTGGAACCATTAGAGCTAACTGCTTTCAGCCCCTGGAGGAGAGCTTGCAGGGGAAGAATTGCAAGGGGAGCTGTGCGACAGGAAGCAAGAAGAGAAGAAGACCAGGAAGAAGAGTAGTCATTGTGGGACACGCCTTGGCACATGGGTTTGAAACCAAGTGTGTTGCGATGGCCCATGGACTTACGAGGTATGCTTTCTTCCTGGAGCTCATATTAGAGAGCTGATTGAAAGAATGCTAAAGCTCATAAAGCCCACGGACACACCTCCTTCTTCTAATGCATGTGTGAACAAATGATACTGAACTACAAAGGAATAAGATCAGACTTCGAAACTCTGGGAGAGAAACTCAAGAACTTTGGGACCCAGAAAGTTTTCTCATCTATCTTTCCTGTTTTTGGAAGAGGAATGGAAATGGAAAGAAAAATAGTCCGGCTGACGGACTAGCCACAAAGTGTGGGGGCAATGTGAGAGACTTGAGTTCTGGGACCACAGACTACACAACTTGGAAGAGGGACTGCTGACAAGGGCATCTCACGAGAGCGCAAAAGAATGTGTTTCCCCACAGCATGAAGAATTAAATCAGGAGGGCTTTAAACTGAATCCTGCTGAGGAGGGAGATGGAAGCAACAGGGGATGAAGGCTTATGCACCATAACTGAGAGAAGAGTACCAGCAGCACCCCAAAAATGGCTTCACAGTAAAGTAGGGAAGAAGCCAGATTGTAAAGCACACAGATTTCAGTGTCAATACACTAATGCTCAGAGTATGGGAAACAAACAGAATGAAGCCGAACTCTTAGCACATGGAGGCAAATACAGCTTGATAGAGGTGTTACTGTAACTTGATGAGATGACTCCCATGAGTGCAATATAGCAAAGGAAGGGCATAACTTGCTCAAAAAGAACAGAAGAAATAGGAAGGGGAGTTGCATTATGTCTTAAAATACTTATCAGTGCACAGAAATATAGGGAGATGAACCTTGGTAGCCCATAGAGAGTAGCTGGGTTAAAATAAATGTGTCAAGGAATAAAAGGAACATGATAGTAGGAGTTTACTACTAACCACCCAAACAAGGAGAAGATAAGGACATATCTTTTGATAAGCAAACACTCAGCATTTCAAGGAAGTGTGATGTGTAGTAAAGGGGGATTTCAATTACCCTGAGATCTGGTGGGAGAGGGCTCCTGCAAGAATTTCTTTTATTTGTATGGCTGCTTTTTTCTATAGAAAGTGGAGGAAGAAACTACAGGATTAGCTATTTGTGGCAGGACCCATCACTTGCCCAACAGGAATCCAACAGTTCAAAAAGCAACTCTGAAAACAAATGGAAGCATTTATTTCCAGTCTGGAAAGAGCAACAAAGTTTCCTTCTGCAAGTTCCACTGGCCTGCTCCATTTTGGAAATGAAGCCTTCTGCTCGTATCCAGCTGCTCCTGGAGCCTCTAGCTTCCCATTGCGCTGGCAGTGGCTCTCACTGGCACATGGGAAGGTTTGCATACTGCCCGGTTATCCCTCTAAACCACCCCCCCTCCATTTCACGGTGATTGCAGGAGCTCATCTGAGTGGAAAGAGGAATGTGCACACACACGTGCACACGCACACTCACCTGCTCCTTGATTTCCTCCAGTCCCAGGGTGGCGATGCTTCCTGAAGGCTTCTTCAGAGGTGGTTTAGGACGTCGTAGGCCATGGGCTACCTTGTCACGGATCACCTGGGCACAGCAAGAAAGAAGCAGGAGGGCAGCACGGCGGCCATTTAGGCTCTTAAACACGGCTTGGTGGTGCAACAGATGCATTGTATATGGACAGCGGCCCACCAAATCCACCAAACTCATACTGTGTTTTCCCCCCTTGCCCTCCTCTATCATGTGAGACTCCATCCAGATCTTCCAGGCTCACAGTTTTCCTCCTAGAGGCCCAGAGCCCTTTAGCAAGTGATCATGAGCCACTAAAACATCCTGCAAGGACAACAGTAAGTATCTGCTACATAGCTGGTGGCTGGAGCTGACTCTGAAGCAGATGTTACTGGCTCCCCCTCAGGCAGAGATCCAGGTGCTGGCTCTGCAGGGAATGACAGCAATAGCTTGAGACAGAGGAACTTGTGCCTCTCCGCTACCTCCGAATATTGTTGGGCTCCAGTATCCTTCACCCTTGACCATTGGCCCTGCTGAGTGGGACTGATGGTAGCTGGAAACCAACAGCATCTGTAAGATTGCTGCTTTCCCACTTGTGGTTTAAGGGAATGAACTGGCTGTGTGCAAGGGCAGTCACCTCTCTGTGTCTGGGAGAATATTAACTCTGTGCAAGGAGCTAATGGCAGAAAACTACCGGATAGTAGAACTGTTGTCTCCGACCACCTTCCTGGAAGGATAATCCTGGAATTTGAGGAGACCGAGGAGCAGGAGGCTGCCACTAGTCCTAGTGTTTCCGAAGGCCAGGAGAAGTTGGAGGATGCTGATAGCACTTCTGAATCCAGTACCAGGAATGATGCCCCATTTTAGAAGACCATGATATTAGAGGGGTGGAACCTCAACAAGACCAGCCCAACAACAATGGCAGCAATGTGTCAGGACATTGCTGTAGCTGTAGCATGGTCTTGGTAGTGTATCAAGGAAGTATGTTTTGGATCAGGCCTCTAAAGAAAAAGCAGGAAAATAGTGAGGCCCCAGCATCCCCTATAAAGTTGCTCAGCTGGAAGCAGGCATCTCTGTTCCTGTGCTCTCAGTTGGGCAGCTCCCCTCTAGCCTGTCCTTCCTGATCTCTGACATACAGGACTTCGCCTGTTGAGCAGTGGAGGCTACTGGCTCCAGTGTCATTGCAGTGGTATATCCATTCTGGGCTTTTGTCAGAACTATTAAGGAACAGTCCACAGTGCTGACCCAGAATCCCAAAATCGGATCGGGACCATGGACAGCTCCACCAGAGTTCAGACAGGTGCCTGAGGTGCTCACACTGCCCTGCTGACGTGGGGATCACCAGCCTCAACAGCTAAAAGGCCAGTAGTTAGACAGAGCTGTCAGCAAGATGACAAGAACACGGTCTATTTTAATGTGTGGGTATGTGGGTGGATTTGCCTCCCCAACTGAGACTCCGAGATGAAACCTCTGACTGCTGGTCAGCACCAAGTTATAGCCGAAGCCACCTCTCCCCCCCCTCCAGCCCAACCCCTTCTCTCCCTTGGTGGACCCTCACCTCATAGATGTAGTCAAGGATTTCCAAGACGGTGAGCACACTAGCCCCGATGAACAGGCCCATTTGGCCGCCAATGTCCCCTAGCAGAAGAGGAAGGAGACGGTTAAGGCAAGGAAGACGTGTGCATCCGAAGCAACAGGGCGGGTGCTGCAGATTCTGATAGGCAGGGATGGCGAAAGGCCCCAAGTCAGGATCGCTGCCACTGCATGGGGCCTTGGAGGAGGGGCAAGGAAAGGTGGCGAATAAATAGGATGAGAAGAACATTGCCATCTCCTTCCACACCGCTGCGCTTGTCCCCCCCATTTCTTTCCGATAGTCCAAGTCCTTAGGTTGGAAGAGCAGGTTTCAAACTGGAGCGCAAGGAGAAGGTGAAGTAGCAATGACTGCAGTTTGGTTTGGGAGACGTAACCCCTTGCTGGGTGTGCAACAGACAGCAAGGTACCACAGGCCTGGAATTGGGTGTGTGCTTGACAGAGGGGCCGAGAAACCAAGCCCAAGAGCCTTATTCCGTGCATCGGTGTGGTGGCTTGCCAACAGAGGGCGACGCTGAGCTGCTTCCCGGTGTGCCGAGGTACCAACAGTGCTGGAGGCCAGAAGGCATTTCTGCACCTATTACCGCAAAGTGACAGGAGGAGCCAAAAAGGGGCCACGTGTCACTATAAATCTTGGGCCTGGGCCACCTGAGCAGTCTTGACTTAAGAACCAGGTTTCTCACACCTCTCAGACCTTTCTGCCTGTCTGCATAATTCCCCAGAGCAATAGGCCACGCACCGGGATGGTGGCAGGGCGAGGAATGCCTGTCCACATTCACTTACCTAGGAGTCCTGCCAGGTTGTATGCCTTCTTCTGCTCAATCGCCTCATAGTTTAAGGCCTCAAAGAAGATGTCCAGCACTAGGAAGTTCTCCCTGAGGATGGTGGAAGTAATGGAGGGGTCAAAGGACTATAAGGTGGAGCCTTTCCCTTATAAAATCCCCAACAAAATCATCTCCTGGTCCCAGTGAGAAGCCCCTGCCACACCTGAGAATAGGAGTGGAGAACCCTTGGAAGGCTTGATTTGACCTGTGGGTCTGAGGCTTCTCGCCCCCACCCGAAGCCTATGGACCTCATCAGCAAGGAGACACTCACCGGATGTAAGTCTCATTGCGGTTGTACTTGCGAGCAAGGTACCGAGCTGAGCCCTTGTTGGGAATGCGCACCATAGAGATCTCCTTGCCGTAGCGTGTCAAGTTGCAGGGCGTGGGGCACACACAGCGTTCCTGGGAATCTTCAACGGCTGTATCTGTTAGTAGAGAGGCTTGCATAAGTCCTGATACAGATACCGCTCCGGAGAAGGCCAACGGCTACCACAAGCCACCCACCTGTGACACGGTGACACACAGCACACTCTCCAGGTGGATGTCTCATGGGCAAGGTCACAGGTGGTCATCAGCGGGCTCAGACACCTTCGTTGCAGCTCACCTGGCTGCCTAAGCCTGAGAACTCCTCCATCTTGCTCAGCCACTGCTCTGGGCTCTCAGGTGAGGGAAAGGGATTGTGAAGGGCGGGAGGAAGCTGAAGAGAGTCTTCCCCACAGGCTTGGTTCCCCATTGCAACGGTGCTCCAACCAGTTTACTCAACAGCTATGTGGTGAGTGGGCTGCAGGATGGGGAAGGGGTGTGGGGAGAGTCTGCTTCACAATCCTGTGACCCATGACTCTTGAGCGGCAGGTGCTGGGGCAGAGATCCTGCAGACTGAACACCCATGACTGGGCTAGAAGAGCTGACCCACTGGTGGGTCTGCACAGAGCGCGGAGGCTCCCCTTTCTAAAGAGGGACCCACCCAGAGGGGTGGAGCCCAGCATTACTGAAAAGGAGGGTTTTTCAATGCAATTCCTAGGTTATGTTCAATTAACCATTCTGCTCATGCACAGAGACTAGTCTTTCAGTTGCTGCAGCTTGTTAGCTGTGACTTGAAAATAAAGATAAAACAATGATTTTGCAAAGAGACTCTGTGGTTTGGATGCTAGTAACAAATAAGGGGAAACCCAGCTCCTCACAGACAGTACAAGCAGTAGGCCAGCTTCCCCCAAGCTGGTACCCTCCAGATCTGCTGGACTACTTACTCCCCACACCCTTCCAGGCTGGAGGAGGCTGCTATAGGTGGTGGAACCAACCGGGGCCAGACAACTGCTCCCTCAGCTGCCTCCTTCCTCCCTTGTACCACCCACTTGACTCAGGCTCAGAGACTGTGATATGCTAATGATTCAGCCCCATTCCTTGGAGCAGGAGGGGCAGTTCTTTCCACACTGTGGGTCACATTCCCTTGTGGGTAATCTTCCAGGAGCCACATGCCAGTGGAGGGCAGAGCCAAAGCCACATACATACCATGCATATACCCATTCAAGATCATCACCCCCTCTTTTTCACATACACCCTGTCCATCCTTTCACATTCCCTTTCTTACTCTCTCATGCACCCCCACAGGCATATTCAGAAATGCACCCACAGGGGGCACTTCCCATTCCCCAAACCAAGCAGCCTGCTGATGCCTTAAACTGAGCAACCAGGCTAACCAGCAGATTCTGGGAGGGGAGCTTTCCTTCCAGTGATTTCCCTTCTCTGGTGGAGAACAGGGCCAGCTATTCCAGCAAGTGCCATGTCAAGGCAACTGGGAGCAGCAGAACCGATGGAGCCTTCGGAGAGCAGGCAGAACCTCACTGGCCAGCAGTTCCCCACCCTGCCTTGGGCTGAAGGCACCTACTACCCAGCTGCCCCACTTAGGTTTCAGTGGCTGGCTCTTTTCAGTACTTACAGAAGCACCTACCTAGTGTGTGGTCGGCACATTCAATGTAGACATTGGGTGAGCAGATGGTCTCATTACCTGATAGAGAATGACTTGGTTAGTGAGTACCTAGTCATGTCCTCCTCACCCTAATTTGAGCTCAGGCCATTAATGGTAGGAATGGGGAGGGGAGCCTGGTCATTTCATTAGGCAATTCTAAGCAGTTGCCTAAGCGTGCAGATGGAAATGTCCTGGTGCAAAGCCACTCTGTGGTTTTTTGTGGTAAAAAGAAATACAGGCAAAGTGGTGGTAAAACACAGGAGGGTAAGCAGTCAAAGGTGATTTGGTCTAGATACTGCCTTCCCCAAGAAAATTCTGCAAATGACAGCTTCATAAAAGTTTTATCTGGAAGCACCTAAGATCACACATCTGGTTCAGTAAGTAAGTCTCAGAGCAAAGATCTGTGCTATGGGCAAGCTCACCAGAGGCTTGTGAAAAAGGGGGTCGCTTCTCCCACCTCTAACTAGGGGGGCAAGTTATTCCCTCGGAGTGATAGGCACAGCGGAGTATGAGGACTGAGGCAGGATGCGTAGAGAGACTACGAAGAATCATTCTCCTGCCCCGGGAGTCTTTCATATTAGTCCGACACACCGATATTTATCAGGTGAAGATATTGGCACAGAAATGCATGCTGAGAAATGCTCTATCAACTTACCTGCTGAATGGCAGTTTGTTCCATTCAATCAACAGGAGTGAGGCCAGAAAGAAAGTTTCAAAATAAGCTAAGAGTGCACAGCAAAATGAATGCCAGGCAGCAGAGGCTGAGGGCCCGATCCCCGAGGCACTCAGAGGCTAGGAAGCGGCACCTTACCTGGCATATGCACCATGCGGCACTGACAATTCCGCACGACCGCCTCCTTCTCGCACTGCAGCCTGCAAGCGGCGATGCTGTAGCTCTCGTAGCCAGGCAGAATCTGTTCCCCTTTCATACTGGCCCGGCAGCTTCCCCAGGGCTGGGGCAGGTATGTCAGCTGCAAGAAACAGGCGCAGGCTAAGTGCAAAAGTGGGGCTCCGGCCAGTGGGTGCCGCTCTGGGGACGATCACGCGGCTCCCACTGAGGCCCATCTTCCAGCCAGGCGCTCCAGCACTGCTCCTGCTCTCTTGTTGATCACCTTGGGTGCTACTTGGGTTTTGTCCCCATCAGCATGAAAGCTCGGTCCTATACCTGAGGCATCATCCATGGACTCCATATTAAGGTAGGAAAGAAATACAGGTACTTCTGATTTTACAGATTTGCTTGACATTTCAGAGTTAAATGGGCATGTTTTATTTTATAATCTCATTACAGGTACCTGGAATGACTCTTGAGTTTTATTCCAACCCTGAAGCAAGCAGCCTAGTTCTCTGTACAGAGCTAATTCAGAGGCTAAAAGTCTGAGCTGAGGAAGTCCCCAGTTCAGATCTTGTACTGGCCATGAGCCAGTCCTTATTATCTCAGTCTCAGCATTCCTTCCCCTCCCAATACAAAACTGTCCTTACTTATAGGGTTGTTGTGTGCAGTATCTTGTAATGTAGTGACCTGGTTTGTCCGAAGAGACAATCCATGTTTTATTTAATTCATGGGTCCTTGCTGTATTCAGAATTAACCCACAATCTGGACACCAGATGTTCAGGAAAGCCACTGGTCCTGCCTAAATTCTGTCCCTTTGCCTGCTCCCCCTCTGTATCTCACGAGCCTTTGAGGCACTGTAGTAGCAGCATGCAGAGTGGCTATTTTGCTTTCATCACTCTTGCCTGCCACAATTCTAGACTGATAAAACAATCCATGGACAACTCATGGTTTAAACAACCCAGAGTTCACAACTGAACAGCAAAAATGGGTTCTCTTCATTGGTTTTTGTTGTTCAGTTTAATTCTGAGTTTGTGGTGAACAACAACCCACAGTTCACAAATCTATTACACGGGCTGTTGTTAAGTGTGGACCAGGGCGGTATCTATTATATGTATTTGACATATACTGTCTGAATCCTAATGGTACAAAAAAGACAGACGATTAGAATGTACCTATTTCTGAGATCAGTTTCTAACTAGAAAGCCTACCTGATGTGGCCAATCAGCAAATGCTGCAAGAATGCAAAGAACTGAACTTTCAAATGACAAAATGTTGACTTAAGGCTTCTCTTCATTGTAATGCTGTGAAGTTCTAATCAAAAATTGTCCCTGGGATGGACGGAAGAAAGAGTCCTCATCTGCATATGCTAATTCACTGATATGCATGAAAATGTTTAAATTGCCCACTGCCTGGTGCTGGAGCTAAAATTAAAACTAAGCTGGGTGGCATGGATGGAGTTTAATTTGAAGGTGGTGGGGGAAGGAAAGGAGGCACTAAATTGACAGTGTACAATGCAATGAGTGCATTTTCTGATGAATGAATATTTATCAAAGGCCTGAATTTTGGATTGGATTTCCTTGCAAAGTTCCCTCCTGTTATAGGAAATGCATTTTACCATAACAAGCTTCAGCCAGCCCATGCCATTTAGATGCCTCCTCCATGGCCATCAGTTAATCAATCAACCAGCTTCTTTTCCCCTTAGAGAATATTTATTTGCAATACAAAATGTGATTGTTTTAATACCACTTTAAGTTACATGGCTTCCTCAAAGAATACTGGGAGTCGTAGTTTGGAAAAATACTGACTTTTTTTTACTTTGGGCCAGAAATCCCTGCTCATCTACTGTAGTTGCCATGGTTCCCTGGAAAGATGGAATAAGCATTAAACCCTAGATTTGCCCAATCAAAAAGGGGGTTGTAAAAGACAAACAAAGACAACCACCTCAAAAGATCTTCAGACACTTCAGTGTCTCTTTCAAATTGTGAGTTAGTTGAAAGGGAGTAGAGTACCGAATAGCATTCCGACGCATCATATTGCTGTGCTCTTGGCTGACAGGAAGTAGCGCTGCTGCTTTATTTAACTCCTCAGCAAACAAGGTCTGATTAAAATATCCATGCTGACCCGCCCTTAGTGTCATCTCCTAAGTGGACTTGACTATAGTAGCATAATCTGTATGTGGACTGGAGTTGGATGCAAGAGATGCCTTAACAGGCCAGTGGAATTCCAGCTGAGCTCCTTCCTCTGCCCAGCTAGTCTGACTGGTTAAAACAGCACAAATTAGCCCCTTCCAGGTTCCCAGAATATCAAACGTCTCTTGTTACAAGGACGTTCAAGACTAGATCCTTGTTTGACAGTCACCATGTTGGTGCCTCCTACGACAGCTCAAGGGAGAAGCAGTAACCGGAAGAATCATGCATTATCCTTCTCAAGCTGCTCAGTGTGGCTGGGACTGCCTGTATCTACCACCACACTCAACCAGAGGCATCTCTTGCTGTGTCCTTCATCATTCTCAACAACCCTCCAACCCCAGAATCTCTGGGCACAGTTTTCCTGAAGGTGGAGCTCTCCCTGCACCTCCGTCCCACTGCCCTTACCCGTTGCTCCTGGCAGGACACAAAAGTCTGGAAACCAGGAGAGACTCCAAACCCCAGCTGGTGGATGTAGGGTGGTTCATCCTGGCTGTGGATCTGTACCCGGATTCCAGCTTCAAATGATGTCTCATCTACAAGGGGAAGCAATCGTGCCATAGTTAAGGGAATGCTATATCCGTACTACCTGTTGCATTGATACATTATCCCTGGCTGTTGCAACCACAGTGGCAGCTGATTTCATTCTTATCAAGAGAAATCATTACTTATCCTTATCAGATATGCATTCACAAGTCACTGGTCCTTAAAATTATCACTATATATTACAATTTTAAAAATCCACAGGTATGTTGCCAGGACCACTGTATTTTGTATTCAACAGCACATCTCTTTTATAAATATAAATAAATGTCCTGTTTGAATATATATAATCACTTATATTTATATTGTTTTTAAAATTAAATATATACAATTTGCTATTCAGCTATTGTATTTCCTAAACTTTTAAACAGTGTGTAAGAATGTGCCATTTGGTATTTCTGCTGTGTATATGTTGCTGCCCTCCTTCCATACATACCCACCCAGCTAACCCCTCCCAGTAGCTTTTGGAGCTGGTTAGTAACATCTGTGATGCACATCAGAGGTTACTGGTGTCAGGAAAATAAAGACTGGGTTAGACAAAATGATGGAAATTTGTGAGCATGGATGACTCCTACTGACATAAAGACTCCAAAATAGCCACCCTTTGGTCTCCATCCAGCCCTGCACCAGCTCTTACTGGTTTCTCTCCAGATGGGCAAGTATTCCTCCTGCTGGATATCCAGCATGATCTCCAGCCCGTTGCCCATCCCACTCTGGCGTGTCACGCGTGGCTTGTTTCGATCACCATTGAATGTGTAGCATTTCCCATAGCGGGTGTAAACCTGCGAACAAAAGACAGTGTAGAGGAAGCCATCAGGCTGAGAAGCTCAGCAGATAAGTGTACATGCCAATGAAGTCAGGTGCAGCAGGAAACGTCCCATTCATCACTGTCAAAGTTTGTGACCTGATATTGGAATAACGCGCCTGCTGTTCCAGCTCAAGTCTCATCTTTCCCTCAGTCAACATATCTTTCACCATGACACACCTGACAAGCTCTGTACAGGCCACTTTAATCAAATCCTGGGCCAAGCCATCACAGCAGGGCAGTGAGTTGGGCTTAAATACACTGCAAGCAGCCAGAGATGAGTGAGGCTGCATTGTCAGAAGCTGAGAGAGAAACATACACGAATAAGAAAGAGCTTGATGTTCTTCAGAGGAGCAGAGGACATGCCCTCACTGAGTGCTTCTCACCCTTGTGAGAAATAAGATGTTGGACTAGTTCAGAGTCTGAGCTGTTCCAGCAGGAGGGCTCTTACATCTGTGCGACGTACGCTGCACGCCTTGAAATACGTGGAGAAACTGAACTTGATCCTTGAAAGCAGAGCATGTGGGAAAGATAGGTCTAATCAGGTATTTTTTTCCGACCAAGTTCAATCAACGTAAGAGGAGAAGGACATTCCAGCCCTGGCCACCTCTGTTGTTGCATCTATGCTCATGAAGGACAAATATCTGAAGAGGAGACTCTCCTATATCCCTGGAGACTCTCTACGTTTCACAATTAAGAATCCTGGACAATCTGTGTTCTCAATTGGGTTCCCTGGGCCAAGGGTTCCCTTTCTTCATGTGTTGATTGAACATGATAAGAACACCTGAATAGGTCCAGAGATGCAAGAAAGACACCAGTCTGCATGATCACTTACTTCCAGAGGAACAGCACAAACATCACACTCAAAGTCTAGTATCCCACAAGTCGTAATGAGGGCCCCTTCCACATCTGGGAATTGCAATTACTCCCTCAAGCCATTCAGAGAAAGTGTCCCCTTCTTTGTGTTTACCAGGTGCTGTCAGGATGCTGGAATTAATCATTCTACAGAAAATAGATGGCAAGCACCATCTGACCTTACTGATCTCTGAACCCTTTGGCATCCATCAGAAATATTTCAGAACTTGTTTCTATAGAATCCAGATACACAGAATACTTTGATCAACCCAGTTCAGTACCTTAAACTGCACGGAACTTGTACCTTACATCAAAACAAGTAGTTTATTAAGGGAGATAATAGGTACAGTAGGAATGCCGTTAAGACACCAGGGAGCAGAAGTATTGATTGCCAAGAAAACAGCACTAAAATGGAAGCTTAGCCTACATTTCATGTTTTTTCCCCTCAAACCCTAATGTCCTTCCACTGAGCTGAGATTTCCACGCTTAGATTTCACAGTAACCCAATCCACAGCAATAGTACTCATCATTTCCACATGAAAAACAACAGGCAACCCTTAGGTCTCCCCAAACATATTGTTTTCCCTCTGTAAGTCTTGTGATCTCCTCCTCTCTTTGGGATGTTCCATTGTTCCAATGAATTCTTGTGGGTGAATTACACGAAGCAGGCATTGTGCAGTGACTGGGGAGTGGGTTGGTTAGGGTTGCTTCTGCTATGTGCTGGTGTGGACCTCTGCATGGAAGAAGCTTATCCATGTACAGCTGCTCCACGTATGCCTCCACAAGAGTGGGACACCCCCATGGACAGCACAGAAGCTGGTGGATGAGCAATTGCCCATTCGTGGGCTTCTCTGGTCCATATCAATGTGCAGATGTCCAGGACAAGGCCAGCAGTGCGCTATAGGGAGCCAGGTGTCCTACTTTATGGAGAACAGCATTCTGTTTTAGGGCATCCTCTGTTTCAAAAACTATCAGGCTTCAGGGCAAGGAACCATCAGAACTGTGAGCACCTGGAAAGCAGGCTGAGCAAGCACTGTATTTAAAATATAGCAGCTATTTTTAAATTTGCATCTATGCATATAGATCAGCAAATGCTGATGCTATGAAAGTTGGTGTCCTCTTGTATCCTCTTGCTCGACAATGTGTTTCCTCTATTTTGGTGATCGATATGCGGCCACCCTAGTGTGCATCAGCACAACCTTCCCCCTCATCCATTGATGTATGCACTATTCATGCAATTCACATGTGAAGGGACTCCAGGTTACCCACATTCTCTTTCTGTGATGGTTTGGCACCCACTCAGGATCTTCCACAATGTAGTTGAAAGCAGCCCTCACATTTCCATAGGACTCCTTTTCTGCATGGACTTTTCTACCAAAGAACCTCTGGAAACATCCATGCCCCTCCTGTGCATCAGAGAACATTCTGGGGCATCTCCTAAGCTGTATCTTCTACACACCTCTAGGTGGCTACATTGGCACAGTCAGGCTAAATGGATGAGGGTAGCAAATGCCCTCATTGCAACAGCTCCAGGCTGCCCTCGGTGCCATGTTTGTGATTTGTGTATGCTTTTATGCTGGACTAGCACTGTAAGCTGCACAGAGAACCTTTGAGTTATGGGGCAGCACAGAAATGGAAATGAACGAACAAATGAATGAATAAAATGTTTGTGTTGAAGCTGAGCTGACAAACCATGAAGCCAACTGTCTGATGACTGAGGATAAGCAGTAGCAGTCTGAATCACGGTTTAGGCATCTTATTCGCCATAGAAAGGAATGTTGCCTTCCTGCAAGATAGGAGGGTGCTGGACGCAGGGAGTTCGGAAGAGACAAAGTGAAAGGCAGTGATATAAATGGCCCACCAGTTTCTCTGGTCCAGGTTCTGCTACTCCCTCAGGTCTATGGGCCAATTCAGACCACTTGGCCCTCCGGGGCTCCCCAGCTGACCGCACCTCCTTTCCCATGACTGCCAGTCATTCCAGGGTTTCCTTGCCCTTGTGCAGTTTTCCCTATTCTAAAAGACTGAAACGCTTCTCCTAAGGATTAAACCGACATGTGCTGCTATTTTTGGTATCTGGGGTCCACTGCTCTTGCCTTTAGCTTCATCCATCACTGGAACATGGCCCCTGAGAGCAGCTCCAGGACTGAAATGGGCCCCTGTACTGCAGAGCAGTTGTCTCTCATGTGTTTGCAGCCTTATAGCACATACTCCTTGATTCTGGATTAATGTGTTATACTCTGAATCAATACCCGCACCCATCCAAACTAATACGGATGAGAATCATTGAACTGCTTTTCAAGCATGCACTGAAAAAGTAAACGAAACCTCCAATCTTTCCCTTTCCCTCTTGCATATGCAAATCAGCGATTCAAGTGCTTAAAGGATTACTTCAACTGTTTCACTGATCCTGACCACGCATCCCTGTAGCCTTTACGCTCCCTGCCCCACTCCCAGGACCAGGAACAGAAGGGAAACCACTCACAGGGGTGAAGTCTTGGTGTCCACAAGGTTTGCCTTGGAAGTGACATTCCAGCAGCATGTCCTCAATCTGATGACCCATGCGATGGAAGAAACTCTCCATTGTGTGTGGAGAGAGGCGCGGAGGCAGGAAGCGTGAGTAGTTGGCCAGGCGGCTGAGCCAGGCCTGTCGCTCTTCTGGAAGCTCCTTCAGGACACTGGCTAGCAGGGAGTGGTTCCTGTGGGTCAGTCCCAGCCAGTGCCCCACTGAATACAGATCAGGCCTTGTGAGATGAAGGAACCTTGCTGGGTTGTGGTTGCAGAAGGTGACTGCTGGGAACGGCATCCATGGGTCCCAGAGCATATGTGCCCGGGTGTGCACTGGCTTTGAGAGCAGGTACTGCACCCGATGGGCTGACCAGGTGCACAGCAACCCCAGAGAGGCCACGAATGCCCCACTCCAGATTAGGCGCTGTGCCCACGACTGCGGGCGCGAGCCCATGTAGTGCAGCCCGTGCAGCTTGGTCACACGCAGGAAGCGGGTGCTGATGTGGGCCAAAGAGCCATCCAAATCGGGCACTGGAGAGCTCCCATCTGGACAGCAGGACAAAGGCATCTTCATAGGACCTGAGAAACTCCCGGCTCAACGGAAGTTGTCAGGCAGTGCCCAGAGGTAAAGTGTCCCAGCTCTTCCCTGGGCTACGGACGGAGGAAAGCGGAGATCCTTGTCTGCAACGCTTTGCTTTCTGCAGGGAGCCCGCACCCCTCCCCCACAATGTGCCAATTGTGTCAGATGCCTCCAGCTGCATCTGCCTCTTTGTGATTAGTGCAGGGAGGGGCAGATTCCCACATCAACACCTTCCCTCTGCCCTTAATATTTCAAAGATCCTTTCCCATCTCAGGTGAGAGGGGGCTGGAGGCTCTGTGTGCATTTCGCTTGGCACACCTCTCGTCCATTTACCCGGCCGGGGCGACCTTGTGTTGGGTTCCACACTCAGCGGTTACCTGCAAGAAGGGACGGCTTCACACAGGGCACCTGGGCCCTCTGCATTCTTGGGGGGGAACTGCCCTGTGGGTTGCAGCTGGACTGCTAGGTCTGAGAATCAGATCCCCCGCTAAGTGGCTTTGCAGCTCAAAACCAAATTTCCTGTGACTGTGCCTGATGTGATCTACCCGTCACCCCAGCACCTCTGCCCCATCAGTCTCATCTGATTTATGGCTCCGGACGTGGCTACCACCCCTCCCCGATCCCATGCACCAGCACTGCTGCTAACAGAATCATTTAATCAATAAGGCCTGCAAGGTACGGGGGAGCTGCCTGGTGTTCAGAGGGAACCACTCCAAGCACGCTGGCTGCTCTTATGCAACCCTCCTGCAGGGCGTGCTCCCCAACTTCAGCAGGTCGGAGTTCTTTGCCCCCATGGCCATGCTACAAGCCTGAAACTGCTGCCACCCACGCAGCCGAGTGGTGTGTGTGTGTGTGTGTGTGTGTGTGTGTGTGTGTGCGGTGCATGCAGTTCACAGGAACACCTGCTTGCTCCAGCCTGTTCCTACAACGAGTAGCAACAAAGCACTGCACTCTGTGACTGTCACCTGCACCGTCTCAGGGGAGATCTTGCCGTGTGGGATCACTGGGCTGTTGTTCCATTTTGGGACTGGTATCGCCTTGGTCTCCCTGCAATACTTGGGTCTGGGATAAATGACTGAATCCTAGGATTGCCGTATCCATGCATACTGGTGACCCAGATGGAGCTTTCATTGCTGACATGGTTGTTGCTCTAGTTATTATTTATTTCTATCCCATGCTCCCACGGTTGGGACTCAAGGCAACTCACAGCATTACAGTTCATACAATTAAAGCATACAAAAGATAAAAATATAATAAAATCAACTAAATATTAAAATGGAGCCACTATCCAGATTAAAAACACTACAAAAATATAAGCGGTAAAACTAATCCAGTGCAGACTCACAGGCCATTCCCAAATGCCAGCTGGAACAAAACAAATTTCACCTGCCTATGGAAAAGTAACAGGGAAGGCGCCTACTTAGATTCCCTGGGAAGGGAATTCTGGGGCTTTAGGGCAGCCACTGAGAAGGCCCTCCCACATGTTCCCACAAGGTGTGCCTGGGGCGGTGATGGGTCCAAGAGAAGCACCTCCCCCACCCCGAAGATCTAAGAGCCTGCATGGGAGAACATGGCCGTTCAGAAAGCCGGGCCACTGGTGTTATTCTCGTATGTGATGTGACATGCAAAATTCTTCTCTGTAATAGCCAAGAGGGACTACATGGTGTTCTCTTTGTGGGCTTCTCAGAAGCACTGGCTTGGCCATTGTGCAAACGGGATGCTGGACTGTGATGGAGAGCCCTCTCATCCCACCCTGCAGTTCTCTTCCTTGTTCTTATGTTGCTGCACACACACACACACACACACACATATATACCCTCCTTGCCATGGTCCAAATATGCAATAACTGAAAGGAAAGCTCTCTGTATTGACTAGGACAGCTCATCCATGCCGGGTTGTGGTCCCTGTGGCCACAAGCAGCTTTTGAGCCTAACTCAGAGGGCAAACCCCACATCCCTGTCCCGTGAGGCGGCCTGGCAGCAAGCATTACCCAGTTCTGCAGCAGCTTGTTGCGTCAGCCACTTCTGGGCAGCCATGGACCAGCCTGAGAGAGCCATGCATCTTGCACTCTCTGCACCTTACCGCAAACTGCATCCTGAGCTCATGGTGTGCTGCTCTTCCCCGCTTCGTTTCCCTTCCTCTCCTCCCGCCCCAGCCCCAGCCTTGCGCAGAATCAGCTCATCAAGTTCTGCTTTAAGTTCAGCTTGCTGAGCACAGAGCTCCCAAATGTGGGCTGCGGGTTCCCCATGGACGGCTGTTCAGTTGCTGTGCGAACCGCACGCTGGACCTTTGTCCTGATGCAGCAAGGCAAGCCTTCTCATGCATTTATGCTCAGGGAGTACCCATGAAGCTCCACGGTCTGAACACCTGCCTTGCCAGGACAGAGATGCACCTGCCCTTTGTGATTCAAACAGGGTAAGAGGTGGGAGGATCTTTTTCAAAGCAGGCTCTCCCTTTGCATTTTGGAGATTCTCTCAAAGGCTGGATGTGATCAAAGGCAAAAATATGCTAAAATAACGGCACATTTTAGTTTAAATCACTTACAGCAAGGAGCAAACCTTTAGGGACCTGTGAGTATGGGGAGCTGCCCCTCAAAAGCAATGGAAGCACTAAATGATTGGCGGCCAAGGAAAAGGGGGCATGGCCAGCTGGGAACACATGTGGGTGAGGCTGGAGCCCCCTGTGGACAGGGACTGGTCAGTGGGCCAGAAGGGTCAGCATCCCTGCTTTATCACCAATATCTCCATATCCACCTGACTGTGACACCCGAGAGGGGGATGCTCATGCACAGGGCCCCTTATTGGGCAGTACGAACAAAATGCATAGAAAAGGTCGTGATTAACAATAGGTTGTTATGGAAAGCCAACACGTGTACACACTGACTTTCCCTTCTCCGATGTTCCACCTGGGGGAGGGACCAGCAGCATCACCTGACTACCTGTTTCAATGGGTTGCACCCCTTTTCACGTGTTGCACACATTAAGAATTCTTATATTGGCAGTGAAGGCTGGAGGTTCTACTGTCAGTGGGGTGGGGTGTCCATTCTGGGTTTTAATTCATGGGGCCAAACCTAATTGCTTTGGGGTTCAGCCCCATGGATAGCTGCTTTAAGTCCAGCTGAAACCCAGGCTGGCTACCTGACCCCACTGACATTGGTGCCACCAGCCTCCTCTGCTTGAGGCCATAGTCTGGGATGGCATGAAACCCTGGAAGCCTCGCTCTATGGGGCCCTGGGAAACCCATCTATGCCGATTCCCCAACAGATGCAGCTTCTTTTCCTCGGCCACCAAGGCCTTTTCCACTCCAGCCAACTGTGGTCCTTCGCTCAGAAGAACCAACTAACGGTGGCATGACGAATGAAGCAGCCTTTTCTTCAGTTCTTAAAAGAGTCTCTTATGAATATGTGCCTCCTCCTCCTTCACGGGAATATCCACAGTTCATCTCACCCCCTCCTAGCAGGCAAGGGGTGATCATGTTTGCACCTTCATTGCCGTGAAGGGGACGATGCCAGTGAAGAAGGCAGATGCGGGGCGGCTCACGCAGCACCAGGAAATGAGGCACATCCCCTGCCACTGATTCTTGATGCTCCTGCCTGTTGGTGCTGCCTTCCCCCCCCCATCCCCCCCCCACGCCCATCCTGCCTGCTCCTGCTTTTCCTGTCACTCCCAGAGGCTCTCAAGTGGCCGCCTGCCAGCTTGCCCCCTTCTAGCATGCAGGTTGCCTAACGAGGCCTTCCTGATTACACACTCCACTCATTACCACCCTAATTCTGCATCACAATTAATTGTGGCAATTAATAAATATTGATTACAGCCAACAATTGGAGCTGATCTCCCTCAGTAATTAAACATGGTGGAGGCACCAGTCTCTTCCGTTTCTGACCTTCCTTTCCCCTTCAGGGCTGGGGGGCGGCATTTCATTCCCCCAGATCCTGAGGGCTATGGGGGTGCAAGGCACACATGTGGCTTCCGTGTTTTCTCATCCGTCTAACAAGGAATACATGACAATTGCAGAAGGTGAGGTTGGAAAACATGGTCCTTTCCTGGGTAAGCTGCCAACTACTTAAGCCTTTCAGCTAAGGTTGCCAACTTTCATTTCTGGCAGAGCACTGGTGCCTTTAACAATTCTACCCACTGCACTTGTCACCTGGTTGTTAAGAGCAGGTAGGCAAAGGTTTTGTATTAGAAGCAAAACTGGTTATCCTACTTTCAAATCAGGGAATTCTAAAAAGCAAATGAAGAGGCCTTATCAGATGGGGAGACAATGCCCACTGACAAGATGAAAGCCCTCTCCTTTATCTCCTTTAGATGTAGATATGTTCCTGGTATCCATCTAAAAACCCGAGCTTGCTAGAACTCACCTGGAGAGGAAGGCCACCATGTAATTCATATTTAGCCTGAGCCAGGTACTACCAAGGCTGACAATGGGGAGGGGATGTGTGGGGAGGGGATGTGTGGGGAGGGAGGGAGGGAGCCTCTTAGCTTATGCTAATTAAGGCAGCAAATTCATGAGAGCTACCCAGTCTCTGCCAACTGGCACTATTGTTAGGGTGCATCCTGCAGCATTTCATTTTATTTTCATTTCATTATCCTTCGCTGTCAAAGAACTAATCTTTCTGCATTTACAATTTACACAAACTTCTTCGTTCTGAAATTGCCAGGTTGGGCTTTTCATTTTTCCCCCATAATAAGCCATGAATTTGTGCATTTGAATTAGCGCATTCATGCCCACACCAATAAATTTGATGTACTTTGTGCTGAAAAGGGGTGGAGGGCTTGCGGTAAAATTGTAATTCATGAAATAGTTAGGTTTAGCTTTTGTTAAATCATGCATTTTTTAAAATAAGCAAGGCATCTAGGTAAATGAGTGTATAACTACAGTGCAAATCCACTTTTTCTCCAGCAGTCAGTTAGCACCCTGCGCCTGGCTAGTCTCCATTAGACTGTTTTACACCCCCCCACCCCCATTTTGGGATATTTTGGGTGTGGTGAACATGCTTGTGCCCAATTGCAGCTGCAATGAAAACCATATTTCTCTACGGAAGTCTAAAGGTAGCTCTTACTTTCGTCCCTGGGGACCTATCCAAACAATCTGAAGGTTAATGCTACCCTTTTCAGATCAGCCTCTTCATCATTCCTTCACTTTCCATCCTATTTCCCGTGTCACTGGCTTGCACGTCAGGGTTTTCCATTCCATTCTCTCTGAGAACGCTCCTTGTCACGGAGCCCTTGCTTGCCTTTGGGGATGGGGTTATCTTCTACTTTCCCCCCTGCTTGGCTATTTGTGGAACGTGGGTGTACCCTAGATACACTGGTAACTTGCTTTTGTGCACAGCTGGTGCCACACTCGAAGAGCATGGGAAGACTTGAACTGGAAGCAGAAAAGAATGAAATTAACCTTGCCGTATCTGCTAGCAATGACGGAACAATCAAGATTAACAAAAACAGTTCCAGTGGATGAAGACAGAGAGCCCAGGAATGATAAATGTGGGCTTAATTTTAATTAACACAAATACTACCTTTATGTGGTATTTCCTTCCTGATGTTTTATCTTTGCCAAATGTGAAAAGCTATGCACTGCCTATACACTCCATTTACCTTAATGGCTGAACCAACTTAAGATCTTTTTCTTGATAGCTCTGCACCCATATAATCCCAACTTGCTGCATTTACCTGCCCATGGGATCCAGGGGGCCCCTTTGATGTGGTAGCCTGAGAAGTCTGTTTGAATTCTAACCTTGCTTTACTTTCTGATAATCTGATGGAACATCTCAAGGATGAATGCTGTGATTGGTTAGACGTTTTTAATCACTGAGTTCTTCCTGCTTGGGTTGGAGATTGTCTTCAGATAGGACAATACCCACTGGGTTTTTCAGGGCTCTTGAGCAAGAGATCCTCAAGTCTCCTGTGCCTCAGGGAGGCCACTTTCTCAGCACCCGTGTCAGCGGCTGCTGTTGCCCCTACTTCTGTTTCTCATTGTTGCTTCCCGCTAGACTGAGAGGCAGAGAGCTGGTGAGCAAGTGGGCAGCAGGGGTTTCCTTCCCATCCCTGCCATTGACTGGGCTAGACTGAGAGGAAGGTGAACAAGCAGGTTGTGAGGTTGAAGAGGAGACACAACTCCAGAGAACTGTTCTTAGGGTCCCCTGCTGGGGTGGGGGCCCTTGACAGATGCCTGGCCATGCTTACCTTTGTGGACAGTCCTGAAACAAAAAGGAAGTTTGTATTCTGAAGAAATGACTTTCCATTTCTGCTGGGAGATCCCATCACAGACATAGTCTTGGTCCATATGGAAAGCCGTCCTTGATGTGACTTGGAACAAAGAGGAAGAAGCAGTTGCTTTTGCCTGGGATTTCTGGACTTTTAAAACCTCTTGTTATATTAGGTAATGTAACCTCCTGTCCTGATGCCTCAGCAAATCTTAAGAACACTTGCCAGTGTTTATGAGGCACACAGCTTGTGCATACTTATTTTTATTTTTCACACTGTGAGAAGCCTGTGACTATTTATTTCTGTTTTCTATATTAAACAAAATATTTGACTTAAACATACATTTGCTTATTTTCTGGCATTTAGCATGTCTTCTAAGCCTTAAAACAGAAACATCACCAACCTAATCTGACAGCAATATATTTTGTGCTGCTAAGAATGGGTTGAACATATTTGTAAAGTCTCAAGGCCAAATGCTAGATCTAGACCACAATCTGGAACAATTATGGCAATTTAGCTCAGGCTGGACTTCCTGTCAGATTTAACAGGAAACTGGTAATGGCACTACTCAAGTCGGAGAGCTGAAGATAACATCAATTTATTGGATCTGGTGTTCTTTAAGTAATCCCTTACAAACATTGCACTTAAGTATGGTTTAAGTGAGGATCAACACACACACACAACATTTACTTGTGCATGGTTCAGTGTGCCCATGCCTCATATTTAAGGGGTTCCTAAGCTGAAGGCTGACCCCTACATTTCATCTGTAGATGAGTGTGCCTTCTTAAGCCATAGATTGCTAGCATGAAAAGCATGATATGAAGAAGATGCACGAAGAAGGAGCCTCTCAGTGTGTCTGGAATCTTGTTCAGGTAAGCATTTTATCTATGACCTGCGTTTCCTTTAAATTCTTATGCCCGCATCCCCCCCTCGCCCCCAACTTAATAGCAGCACAGGTGATGTTGCTGTTAGTTTGGGGCTTTAGCAGGTGAGAAACAGTTGGACTGATTCCCTTTCATGCCCTAACCTAAATTCCACCCCACGAGGGGTCTGTGTGTGTGTGTGTGTGCTCAAAATTCCTCCACTCCTCCAAACAGCGTTTTTTTTGGAAACTACGTTGTGAGTTCAATCACATTTAGCTTGACCAAGTGCAGCGAGAGCTAATGCCAAACGAACATCTGGACTTTGGGCAGACTGGTGTGAGAGAAGCAGGCAGCAGGGTGCAAATAATGATGGATTACAGCATGGCACCTCCTTGCACGATTATGAAAAACAGGCGAACCCCAACCTGCTGTTCTGCATGCAGCCCTTCGTGCCACCTCATTAGCAGAGTTTGCAGCCTAGGCTCCCCTTTAGTTTCAAAGTCCAGCAAAAGAAGCCTGCGCTCACAGTACCAACTCTCCAGTTGGTCGGCAGGTGGCAGCACCTGCAAGGAGATGAATGTGTTCGTTTGCCCGTTAAAGACTAAGGTCTGAACGGATTTCCTCGGCGCTTCCAGGCCCTGATGGCTAAGGGCTCCTAATATGCAGCCTTTTTACACGGTGTGCATGAAGAATGTACCCGGTCGTATTTGGAATGGTTACACGCACTTATGTCTCTTCTATGCTCTGAGGTGCATCTCAGGGAACTCCCTGCCATGCGTTAAGTAATGGCAGGCATGCCGTGAGCGGAGCCACTTGGAGCCGGGGGTCAGGCTAGAAGGCCAGGGAGACCCCCTTCTGACTCGCGCTGTTTCTCTGTTTCTATTACTTCAAGTATGTTGTCTACCGCATGTATCAATATTTCATATTCTTACATTTTAGCAAATGGCACTGAGCTACTGTCACTGGCAACTCCGTAGCTCCCCGATTCCACTTAATGAGTTTGTACCAAATCATTCTCCAGGGTTACTGTCACTGCACACCACCATGCAGCCCAATCCCTGGAAGCACAGACTGGGGGACCCTGAGCACGGAGGGAGGTGCGTGTTGTGTGTGTGTGTGCATGCATGCATGCGGGGTGGGGGTGGGGGGGTGTATCCTTGAGGAAGTCACCTCAGCTGTAGTAGTGAGATTATCTACCTCCCCCTCCTCCCTCAGCTTCTTTGGAGAGAAAAGGAAATTAGAGGATGAGTGTGCCTTAGTGCCAGATGTGAGGTTTCTTAGGGGTTACATCCTATTTTACGATCCTCCAGACTGCATTATCCATACTGTTGGATTGTTTCTTCACTTAAGTGCATTTTTTGGGGTGGCAAGAGAAGTATCCATCTAGTGAGGGCTGAGAATAGAACAGGAGCTGTAAACTGCAGGAGAAAAAAATATGCATTTGTGTTGACGTGTCTAGACAAGTTGTACAGGCCCATATGTATATTGTGGGGGGGGCACATATATGTTTATATCTGTAGGGCACTGGTTTCTACCGAAGAGTTTGTACACCGGTGGTGCAATTCTCTGGTAGCAATATGCAACTGATTTTGTGTTGAGAAGAATCTCTCTCTCCCCCCACCCCCGTATACATATGTTTGTTTATGTGTCTGGAACAGTGTGATGCATGATGTCCGTGCTAGTGAGAGGGAGCCAGTGTGGCAAAGTGGTTAGGATGTTGGACTGGGTCTCAGGAGCTCTGATTTCTAGTCCCCACTCAGCCATGAAAGTTTGCTGGGTGACTTTGGGCCAGTCACAGATATTCAGCCTAACTTACCTCACAGGGTTGTTGTGAGGACTGCATGGAGAGGAGGAGAACCTTCTAAGCCTTGGGTTTCTTGCAAGGGAAAGAAAGGTGGACTATAAATATGACATAATACTAACAATACATGGAAATGAAGTGTCCTTTTCTGCACTGGGGAATACCTGGGCAGGAGTGTGGCGTATCTGTTGTAAGAATTAACTGTGCACCGCAGTCTTGTGGATAAGAGAGGAATGCTCTCCTGTTCCACCGTGCTGTATGGACAGTGTGACTAGGCTCACAGGAGTTCTGACAAGCCCCTCTGGCTTACAAACTTGTTGTGTGAACTCACCATAACTTGTGTAGGGTAGCTTATAAGCCACCCAAACAGGCTGTGGCTTGTCATACGGTGACAGCAGCTTTCCCTGGGCTTGATGCGTCATCCAAATCTGCCCAGGCGATCCCAGCCGACCCTGCTTAGTGCTGCGGCTGCCTGCCAAAAGGGGCAGGAGGCGGACTTGTGAGTCAGCTAAACAACTGTGGCTGCCTCCACTCATGCTGAGTGGCTGCAGCACCGGATGGCTGGGCCTTGGTGGGGAGGAGGGCTTCCATCACAGGGTCTCCATCAGTTGGAAGTGACTTGATGGCACACCACCACCACAGCAGAGGAGGCAAGGCGGAACGGAGCTGGGTTCCCCCATTCCCACCAGCCAGGAGCAGCATGCTGGGACAGGGCTATGCTGATTGCGGAGCAGCGACTGCCTTCCCTGCAGCTCACCTGGTCCACCTGCAATCACGGGGAGGGCTGTGAGCAGTCCCTGGTGCTCCTGAGGTGTCCCACGGGATACCTGAGCAAGGCCTGTGGAAGGACAGACACAGTGCCCTTCCCGTGATGCACCCAATAATCCGCTGAGCACATGGCACACATGGTGGCTTTTAAACCAGATCGTAGCAGTTTGACTTAGCACGCTGTGAAAATCTGCCCACTCTGTGCCTTTAGCCACTGTGTGGCAGCCAGGAAATGAAGCAGCCGTGCCTTTGCTTATCGCACTTGTTGAAAAACTATACTTGTTGACTGTCTGGCTATCAAGCCACAGAGCCTCTATCCCCAGAAGAGACTGGCAGCCAAGGGGTTAAGCACACGTGAGCTTTGCAGCTGAGGCTGAAACTGTGTACAGGACAGTGGGCAGGCGGCGTGCGTGCGAGGGAGGCCCTGGGACTGCTGGGGCATCGGTGCTCATGGCAGCCGGGTAGGCTTGTCGAAGGGGGAGATGCCTGTGCGCACGTGAGAGGGGGAGACTCGGCGGTCTCCTCAGGAGCTGTCTCTGAGTCTCTGAGAGTGTGGAGTAGCCGAATGTGTGTGGCTGAGGCTGTGCCCGTCTCCGTAAACGTGCTCTTCGCTGAGATTTATTGCACCATCCCCGATACCATCAGGCCCTTCACACAAGGGCAGCTTTATATTAGTTTTTCTCGGAGCTGAGGATGGTGGTTCCTGGCTCTGCTGGGAGAGAGGAAATGTCATTTTCCTGGGAGCTTCAGCCTAATAGGTTGATTTAACCCTGCTGGTGTGCAGTGTCTGTGGCAGCCGTGCCTACCCATACAGGACCTCTTGGCTGAGCGGAAGGAAGGCCAGTGTTGCCTGAGGGAAAAGCAGGGCACTCTGGGTGTCTGTGCGTGTGTGCAAGAGAGAGACAGAGAGAGACAGAAACAGAGAGAGAGAGAGAGAGAGAGAGAGAGAGAGAGAATTCACTTCCACGAGATGCAGTAATGACCAACAATTTGGATGGCTTCTAAAGGGGACTGGACAAATTCACGGAGGAAAACACTATCAGTGACTATTAGTCTTGATAGCGGCAAACTACCTCTGGTATCAGAGCGGGTAGGAGGAGGCCATCGCATGTACATCCTGCTTATGGAGCCCGGTGGGCCATTGCCTGATTCAGCATAGCTGTGTGTGTGTGTGTGTGTGTGTGTGAGCAAAAGACAAAGGGAGATGGGGCAGCCCATACATCCTGTGACTGGCCCCTCCCCAGTATGTGCAAGTAGATGCACATGCTTCATTTCTCCCATCACTTCTCTGTGCTTGCACACGTTAGGAAAAAAAATGTAAGAAGAGCCCTTATGGATGGGAGGGAAGGAGTATCTAGTCAGCTTCCCACCCAGCTCGCACCGTGGCCAAGCAGATGCTTAGGGAATTCCACGGGAAGACAATCTTTCCTGCTGCTCTTCTTCCCCACTGACTGGCATTCAAAGGGGCATAAGTGGCCGCCATCAGTAGGGACCACTGCTGGCCCCGGCCTCCTCGGTTAATTTGCCGAGCCCCCATTTAAGCCTTCTGAGCAGCTGGCCATCACTGCATCTTGATGAAGTTCCGCAGTTACCAAGTGCTGTGCAAAGCAGTACATTGTTTTGCCCGCCCTGAGCCAGCCACCCCCAGGGTCACCTTAACAGCGTTATGGGCCCCGGGCAAAGCAGTGCACTGGGGCCCCTACGGCAACTACAACTGCTGTTAATTTTGGAAGTTTTCCCATTTTCCAAGATTAGTATGGGGCCCATGGGCAAGTGCCCATCAGGCCCATGCGTTAAGACGGCCCTGGCCGCCACTCCATTTTCATTCTAGGACCAGAATAGCAGACTTTCTGCACAGCAAGGTGCGAGCCCATGCACTCAGCTGAGGGAGGGAGGGAGGGAGATTTCGGGAGACAGCAGGGATTGTGACTCCCTCACCAAGGACGTGAAAATGCTTTACTCACTAGTGAAACTCTGTTCCCCATGAGTGAAGAAGGCCAGCTAGCTTTGGGTACCCCTCCTACTGGGGAGGGAAGCAGGCAGAGGCAAAAAAGGAGGGCTCTCTCCCCGAATCCCAGAGGGACCCAGGATAGGAGTGCCCCTCTGAGGAGGCACAGGAAGGCCAGCACCATCCCTCCCCAGAAACAAGGCTCAAAGGGACAGAGGAGAGACACAGGGACAGGGGGCTCCTGTGAGGTACGACAGTCCTAGATTCTTCGGTTCTGGACTCTCCAGGGTGGTCCCTCTTAGCAGCTTTCTGCCTGCAAACCCTTCCTCGGTGCCTGCCAGCTTTCCTGCTCTTCTTCATTCTTAAAAAGTTTTTGCAGATTTTCCTTTAATTCACTAAAAATGGGGCTGGGCTGGGGGAGCTGCTGGCAGGCTGCAAAGTGAAGCATTGGCCTCCAAGTGCCATCAACGCCTTACAGATGCCAAAGCCATTCTTCGAAAATAAAAATAGCAACCAGTTACAACTCAGCATTCCATTTTAAAGCAAACCCAACTTCCTAGAAAAAAGAAGGCGGCAAGCTGGGGCTGACAGGGGACATCTGGGGGCAACGGGGGGCTTGAGGTGGTGGGTACAGAGCAAGGATGGGTGTTTGGTTTGGGCTGTGTATATGAGTATTTTTGCTTGTGGGGTTTTGGGAGGTGGTGGTGATATGCTTGCTGGTTTGTTCTTGCATGTTTCTGTGGATATTACTTCGGAGAAATGATTACTGTATTTTGTTATGCTCTGTGGAAGCAAATATGTGATTTTGCATTTGGGAGTAAAACCTCTGCCTTTTATTCAGTCCCTTGGCCGAGTTACTTGTCTCCGAGCCTCATTATCTTACTGTCTGTGGAATGGCATCGGAGTGGGTACGTGCAGGTTCAAAACAATAGCTCCCGCCTCTGCAAGATTCTTGGGAAAGCGACTGCACTTTTAGCCTCACCAGTTTATCTTTCAGGAACATGGTGTTTAGCGGCTTGCCAAGAGCAGCGTGGCAGCCATTCCTTGATCACGCAGCTCCCTGTGACAGCCATTTTGGGAGCACCCACGACACCCGCCACCCCAAGAAGATTGGCAGGCCTTGCCTTCCAGCTGAGATGTCCCATGCATAGGTAGAGAGAGTGAAGATGGTGCAGCAGCTGGCTGGCAAAATGGAGGAGGGACAATACTGGAGTGATTGGACCCTAAGTACAGCAAGCACACTCCTGCTGCTGCTGGGATCGAAGGCCGCAGGACATGCGGAAGCCCAGTCCCTGGCCCCCAGAATTCACAGAAGAACTGGCTGATCTCTGGGATGCAGAGCAGTGACAAAAAGGCATTTCTCACTCTGATTTATTTACTTAGCTTTTATTTCTAAGATTGTTTATATCCACTTTCAGGTTCTAAAAAGGGCCCCTGCTGCAATTCACTTGAAGAACAAATACACTTAAAACGAATTAAAATAAACAGTAAAACTAAGAGCAGCACAAAAAGGGAAGAAAAAGCATTTTAAGAAGTTGAAAGCTAAGCAAACCAACAAAACTCCTGTTAATCTAATGCTCGAAAGAGAGGGAGTCAACCAGATGTCTCTGAGGAGTTAGTTCTATAATATGGGTGCTATAACAGCCATGGGAAAAACTCATGAAAAATGTAATTCATTAAAGTTACAAGAAGCAGCCTTTAAACATTTTAATTCCAACAAGTTAAAAGGTAAGTAAAAAAAGAATCAGTTAAAAGTTGTCAATCTGTGAGAAAATGTGTCATATATATTGAGCTGCCTATTAGAATTATTTTTCATTTTTGAATGCAAGAAATGGGATTATTTTCCATAAGCTCACAGAAGCATACTGATTTACTCAGAATGCGCCCTGCTTTAACTGAACACAATGTTACTTATCGTATAGTTTTTTGAATATTGATGTTTTTGTTAGATCCTTTTCATATCCACCTGCAACAGATCTTTGTGTCCTTTGCACTACACAAAACACATTCCCATTTTAAGTTGTTGCTATTGGCAGGATCAGCCTGGTCATGAGAAACTGTGAAAAGAAGTCTGTAAATTAAGCCACTGTTGGTTAACACTCATAATGCTGAACTGAATTTTTCTAACTGAATAGCATGCACTATTTTGCAATAATAAAGGGAAAAAAAGATTTGAAGCTGTAGAGTTCTATAGCAAGGGTGAAATGGGGGAGTGTTTTGAGAACTAGGTTGCATAAGCTGGAAAGCACAGGATATTTTTAAAGGAATAATTTTCACATAAAAGCAGAGGCAATTTTAACACACCTTAAATATAAAACATATATTTCTGTTGGTAAAGAAATATTGCATTGCATGTATTTTAATATGAAATGATTATTACTATTTCAGAAAACTTAGCACTATGCTAAAGATGTCTAGAATTCCAAAAGAATGTTTATTACAAAATCCCACAGGCATAAATCTCTGATAGGGTTATAGGTATGAAAATTCAATTATTTCCTCCTGTAACTTGCAGGGTCTGTAAATTTAGCAGCAGAAGTAGTTCCCCCTACCAATGTCTTTGTTTGCTGGAGTTTGTTCCATTTTGCAGCTAATTGGCTGCCTTATTAACTTCTTCCAGTGCACAGAAAAAAACAGCATGCACTAAGGAAATCTGGGATGTGCAGTTCTTAACAGATCGTATCTTGTAAGAAGACACACATATGGTCTGTCTCTCAAACAAGAGGTCTTAAGGTTTTGGTAAAGGTATATTGACATATAGAGTGCTTACGGAGTGTGTTAGGGAAAATTTCAGAAATACTGGATTTCAACATTTTTGGTTGTTTTTCATTTTGAAAAAAGGCTACAATTTCATGTCTTAAAAACTAGTTAAAATTAAACATAGTCAGTTGAAAAATTCAACTAGTCAAAGGTAAAACTTAGTCATTTCGTTAAACAATTTGAGTGCAATCCTATGCACACTTAGAGAGAAAAAAATCCTACAAGCTCCTGCTTGAAGGCAAACTGGTGGGACTAAAATAAAATTAGTTGGCTGGCTAGCGGATGCTGGGAGAGGTTTATTCCTGCTCTAAACATGCATAGGATTGCACCCTTAATCCATTAGATATTTTCCATTACCATACAATAGACAATCTCCTGTCTTGCATCCCAACCGGCTGAACCTCCAAAGGAGCAGGAGTATAAATATATAATTAATGTACATACAAGCTACCCTCTGTTATACATGCAAACCAGGTACTCAGAAATATCAGAGCTTAAATAGAAAGACCTAAATAAATTAAATAGAGCTTTCCAACCTTTTTGGGTCAGTGGTCATATTTGGAATTTTGAGAATGTTATGAACATTCTCACAAAAGGGGAGGTGCCCATACATGAAATGGCTATCAGTAAGAAACAAAGCAAAACACCTATTTCCAGAAGACAAACTGGCAGAGCTAAAAGAAAAGTAAGAACCAAAGTAAAGGTAGCACTGGAGGCAGCACTTTGGTGTGCAGCATGCCAAAGTACCAGATCTTTATTTTTCCCCCAAAATGAAACAAAGTCAGAAACAGCAAAGAGCATCATGGAGCATCACCATGTTGGAGATCCAGGTTTAAATATGACACAATGCTATCCTCCATTTTTTCAAGACTGACAAAGCCTTTCATAGGAGCAAGTGGAAAGGAAAATGTCCCCTGTTACACATTGGTACCAGGTCTAGAGAAATAAGGCTTGAGAACTGGGCTTTCCCCTCCACCTACGGAGCGAGGGTTGCTGGGATGTCACCTGGAGATCTCCACTACAGCTATGCAGCCTGATTTCTAGGAAGAAAGCTCCAGCACATTCCATTTAAACCCAGGAAAAGATGCATGGAATTGCAGCCTTACATTCCCTGAAGCAATGGAAAGCCAGCCAGCTACTGCTTTTCTCATCCATTTTCCCACAGTCCTGTTGTATGGCATGCCCTTCTTGCCTGCCATAATGGGCAGGACTTAAGGTACTAAATCACGCAGGTGATGGAAGGGTGAAGCGGATAGGATAAAGCACTGTCACTGTCTCATTGCTAGAGGACTGGCAAATCCAAGTTAGATGGAGAGTTCTGGGTTGCAATCTTCGAACTCTGTGTGGCACACACTGCTGTGGAATGTGGAGCTGTAGGAAGGAATTTGCTTTGACTTTGCTGCAAATCCCATATTTAATTTTATTTGTGTAAGCATAGTATTTATTTAATGTATTTATCTTCTAAAAACATTTATATCTCACTTTTCTATCGTAATAATCAAGCTAGCTAACATTATACTTAAAATATGCACAATATAAATCATCATCATCACCCATTTTCCTCCAGAGTTTGAGAAGCTGCCTCACAATAAACAGTATTTTAAGAATACAATAAAACCATATGCTTAAAACAACAACAAAACAATTATAGCAGTAAAAAACATATTAAAACTGTTTTAGAGGCCTGTGAAGATATGCCATGTATATAAATATTGTTCTGTAATGACTACTCTGTGTGACCTCTATGAGGCTATAAAGCGTCTGCATAGGACTGAGACTTAGCAGCATTACTGTGTCAATAGCCTGTGATAGTAGTTGCTGTTTGGTCATAGTTCTGAAGCAGGAGTGAATATCACTTTTTTTTTTTTTGATGGGGCCTGAATCAGATAAAGGCAATTTTGATTGGTACAGGAAACAGCAGATACTGGTGGTATGGGTTGTGTGACACGACTAAGAGAAAGTTCAGAAGAAACTGAATAGCTAAAGTGAATCCAATGATGTGGACAAGGTGCTTGGAAGAGTACGTCCCACCACTTGCCTATTGGATCCTTGCCCGTCTTGGTTAATAAATAACTCCAAGCACGGGATTGGGACCTGGATTTTGGAAGTGGTTAACGCTTCTCTGAGGGAGGGTCGAGTGCCTGCCCCTTTAAAGGAGGCGGTAATACGACCGGTCCTGAAGAAAGCGTCACTGGATCCAGAGATGGCCACTAACTATAGACCTGTGGCCAACATCCCGTTTCTGGGCAAGGTGCTGGAGCGAGTGGTGGCGGGACAACTCCAAGCACTCTTGGAGGAAACTGATTATCTGGATCCTTTTCAGTCCGGCTTCAGACCCGGGTACAGTACTGAATCTGCCTTGGTCGCCCTGTACGACGACCTGTGCAGGGAGAAGGACAGGGGGAGTACATCCCTGTTGGTTCTTCTGGACCTCTCGGCGGCTTTCGATACCGACCATGGTATCCTTCTGGATAGACTTGCGGGATTGGGGGTTGGAGGCACTGCTTTGCAGTGGTTCCGCTCCTATCTCGACGGTCGATTCCAGAAGGTAGTGCTGGGGGACCATGTCTCTACGTCATGGCAGCTATGCCATGGGGTACCACAGGGCTCCATTCTATCCCCTCTGCTATTTAACATCTATATGAAACCGCTGGGAGAGGTCATCAGGAGGTGTGGGCTGCGGAATCATCAATACGCTGATGATACCCAGCTTTACCTCTCATTCTCCACTAATCCAGGTGAGGCAGTGGCTGTGCTGAACCGGTGCTTGGCCGAGGTAAGGGAATGGATGAGGGCCAATAAACTGAAACTCAACCCAGACAAGACGGAGGTCCTGTTGGTTGGCGGATTGGGTTTCGGAGAGGGTGGATTTGACCTGGTCCTGAATGGTGCAACACTCCCTCTTAGGGATAAAGTCCGCAGCTTAGGAGTACTCCTCGACCCGGAGCTTTCTTTGGAAGCTCAGGTGACAGCGGTAGCGAGGAACGCCTTCCTTCAGCTTCGGCTGATTAATCAGCTGCGCCCCTACCTGGAATACGACTGCCTGGCGACGGTGACACACGCGCTGGTGACTTCCCGCCTAGACTTCTGTAACGCGCTTTACGTGGGGCTTCCCCTGAAGACAGTCCGAACACTTCAATTGGTGCAAAATAGAGCTGCCAGGTTGCTGACGGGGACGGGGCGTTATGCTCACATGACTCCAGTCCTCCATCAGCTTCACTGGCTTCCCATTGAAGCCCGGGCCCAATTCAAGGTGTTGATTATGACCTACAAAGCCCTAAACGGCTTGGGTCCTGGCTACCTGAACGAGCGCTTACGTCCGTATATGCCCGACCGCCCTTTGAGATCTGCGGGAGAGTCCCTTCTCCGGGAACCCTCCATGAAAGAAATTAGGAGAGTAAGTACCCGGAGGAGGGCTTTCTCTGCGGTGGCGCCCAACCTATGGAATTCACTCCCCAAAGAGGTCCGCCTGGCACCGTCGTTACTGGTTTTTCGGCGCCAGGTAAAGACCTTTTTATTTAAACATCATTTCAATTGTTAAAACATATGATCTGGCCTGGGCAACTTCTTCTTCCTTCTCTTTCTCCTCCTATATTTTTATTTTATACTGATAATTTTAATTTTGTATTTGTAAATCAATGTATTTTTTGTATTGTTATATTTAATGGTAATTTATTATGTACTATTGTATTTCAATGTATTTTATCATGTTGTAAGCCGCCCCGAGGTTTCGGCAAGGGGCGGCATAGAAATGTTATAATAATAATAATAATAATAATAATAATAATAATAATAATAATAATAATTTATTTTATTTTTATCCCACTTTTTCATATAATGAACTCAAAGCAGCTTACATAATTATCCTCCTGTTCACATTCTTATCCTATGACAACAACCCTGTGAGGTAGGTGAGGCTGAAAGTCTGTGACTGGTCCAAAGTCACCCATTCGGTTCCAAGGCTGAGTGGGGACTAGAACCCCGACTACCAGTCCTCTGCTCTTAACCAACACACAACACTGGCTATCTATTTAATATTAAACTATTGGCTCTCCTAAGATCTTATTGGATGCAGGTTGAACAGACAGACATTAAACACCAGATAAACTGTTCCTGCAGCCAGTGGTGCAACTGGACGAGCTTTAGCATCAGAGGAACACTTTACGAAAGAGATGGGCTTAGCTGCGGGTGAATTTGGCCAGAATGAAGGTTCAGGCTTGTAGCAACAGTGGCTGAATCCAGACAATGTGATGCCCACCCTCAATGGTTCTTGTCGAGCTAATTTAAACATAACCAACTAAAGCCACATTTAGTTATTCAAAATCAATAAAGACAGAGTTGCAGTGAAGAACGACATTAAAGCAGGTTTACAGCCAAAATGCCTGTGTGTGCGTGTGTGTGTGCGTGCACATACATTTGTGTTTTAAACAGCAATGAACGGTTCAGGTTGGCCACACTGCAGTGGAAGTTCCACAGGACACGTGCCATGGGACAGGCGGCCTTCGCTCCCATATACTCAATCTCCCATCTAAAGAGTATGCAAATATCATTATGCAAAGATCAAGTATTCAAGAAATGATGAAGAGTTTATAAACACAAAACATGCACCCTGTGGAGTCAGTAAATGGGCTTTTGTTCAGGTCCAAAAGAGGCTTTTGTGGTACCATTGCCCTGTCTCATTCACAGAATTTTATAGTGAGGTGTATCCAGTTGCTGTCTCACAGTCACAACTCTCCTGTGTTGTGTCTTTTTTTCTTACCACAGAAAATCCATTTAGGAAACAAAGATAGAATTTCTACACAAAGCTTTCTGGTTGGTAGCTCTAGGAACTCTCCATCTGGAAACACCCATAAGCCTGCAGCAGCTGTTAGGTTATGCAAACTTGTGAACCATCAAGCCAAACTTGCAGCTACTGAGTGCTCCATATAATAATTAGAGTTGTCCTTCTCAGGCGTTTCCAGTTTGAAGCAGTCAGTAAAAGCAGGAGGCTGAGCAAACCCATAGGGTGGGCTGCTGCACCTTGCTAAAGAGTCGCATTTGTCCGCTTAGGACAGGATCACCTAGAGACTGAACCATCTGGGGTTTGTGAGACCAAGCTGAACTTGAAGGAGAGAGTCCCTTGCTGTCTGGCACCAACAATCCTAGAGAAGGCAGAGTCTGATACCTAACTTTTCTGAGGCGGAGGCAGGGAGGAGCCTGGTGGAAGAGAGGGAGGGAATACGGCACTACATCTTGCAGTGAAACCTTCCGAGAGCAGTTCTGGTGCTGACAGAGATTGATATGTTGCAGTGGATACATGCACTTGAGGGTAGGACATGAGTGGAAGCACACGCGGGGAGGGGGCAGGGCTTCTCCATTTTAACATCTTCATTAACGACCCAGGGTGGAGAGCAAGCAGCAATAATGTAATCTGCCTGGCATTAAATCAGGGGGTGTGGATGGTCCAGGGCAGGGCAGGTGTCAGGAAGCGTGGCACGTGAGGAGCTGCAGCTGCAAGATTTATGGGCCAGGAATGGCCAGGGAAGATTTATGTCTACCAAGGACAGCCCATAGATCTAGGGAACGTGGCAGATGAGGAGGAGGGGGCCTGGGGGAACAGTAGAGGCGACAGAAAAACCCTGGAGAAACAAGCCAATGTGTACTGCATGGGCCTTGGTGGTTGTGAGAGTCGGTGGTCTACTCATCGGGGGGGGTGTAGGGAGCCTTCTCTATCAACAGACCTAGAGTGATGGGCAGCGCGAGGGCTTAAAACTGCCTGACGTAGGCAGCTGGGACTAGAGAGAGTCCCAGGGGAGACAAGACAAATGTTAAGGACAACAATAGAAATGAGAATAGCTGAGTGTGAGAGAGGAAAGGGCCTCAGAAACTGAATGTGACAGGAAACTGGGTCAAGGCAAGCCTGATATATGGGAGAAGAGGAGCCTGAAGGCTCCACCTGTGAGGGAGAGTTAGGCCTATGCTTAGTGCTGTGGAGCCTAAATGCACCTGGCCCATGTTCATGAGGGAAACCTTAGAAGCTCCTGGTGCCTTAGCTATTGTGCCATCTTATGAAGACTCAAGAAATCCAGAACTGCCCTGTTGTGTTCTTGGTCTTACTATCTAAATCTTTTCAACTTCTGCAGTGCCTGCCGTGGTTAGATTTAAAGGGTGGTGCTGGTGCAGGGAAGCAGCATTTCCATTAGGCAGAGGAAGTGCTGTGGGACACCACTTTGTGAATGCAAGGCTGGCCCTTAGGTAGCCACCTCAGGCAGTGCTACAGAAGGGTAGCTAACCAGTGATGCTGGCGATCTTTTTACTGCTAGGGAAGGTGGAGAGGTGTTGGTAAATTTACTACCTCAGGTATTATGCAGGTTGACTAGAAGGCCGTGTGACTTCCTGCTGTGCCTCAGGCAGCGAAGGGCTTTGGGTTGGTCCAAGCCTCTGACACCTCTGTGGCACTACTGGTCGTGCTTGAGCAAAGTATGGCAGGAAGTGGAGTGCAAGTATGGACACGGGGGTATAATGGATCCAGAACATGTCCCATCTCAAGGAGCCAGAGACGAGGTAGAGAGGGTGAAGTTGGTCTGACCACTACAAAGACCAGCAAGATACCTTTCCTGTGGAGAAGGACTTCATGCCTGATTTTCTAAAGGGAGCACCTCTCTGAAGGATCCCATTTTGCTTTGTACCAGATTTAAGTCACCTTATGGTCCGCACCGAAGAGACCAGTGAATTGAAGTTTCTCTGTCCTGGTAATTTCCTTGGGAAAGGCCTATAGTTATTACAGTTATAGAGAATAGAGAAACCATCCAACCTGAAATGGAGAAAGAGGGGCTGCACCTGATGGAATTGTGGGTCAGAGTCTGGCTGTCTCCTTAGAGGCGTTGTTTTCTGTACCTCTTCTGAGACAAGGAATGCCTCCTCTGAGGCACCATCACTTGCACTCCATGTTCTTCGCACCCCTTGTGGGACTTAGATTTTACCACCTGCAGAGACTTCTGATGCCGTAGCTTTGCAGATGTTAACAGCCCCCTTTACTGAGGGACGAGGCACAGCAGTTGTTCTGCTTCCTCCCTCTGACAGTCTACATCTCTACCTCTTTTCCTCAGTTTATGTGTCCGCTCAGTTTAGCTATCTGCGCATGCACACACACAGACAGGCACACTGGCTCATCGTCCAACCCTTCATCTCTCAGTGACCCCTGTACCAGTCGCTTTCCTCCATCTCCCTATGAGCTCCAGAGTGCTTGGGATTCCCGCCTGCTGTGCGCCAGGGAGACCCCATTAGCAGGGTAATTTCCTGACGAGTTTCCTCATTTCCCTGCTCTTCGAAGCTGTTGCCACCACTACCACCTCCGCGACACTCTGACCTTGACAGAAATAGCTCAGCTTTTATATCACCAGTCATCATCAAACATTCTTTCACCCACAGCTTTTCTCTGGAGCTGCAAACCCTACCTGGTTGGTGATCATGTCCATGGAAGGTAGGAAAAAATGGGGTTTGGTTGACAGAAATGGGATCTTGCCTTGCAAATTATATTAGGAGATGGTGGGTGCTGGGATCTTGTCATACATTTCTCTGGCTTCATGGGAAGGCATGACAGTTGGAAGTCCTGACTCTAACTACTACTGACAGAATTGGGGAGAGCCTGTGTGGTGTAGTGGTTAAGAGCATGGGAATGGGACTCAGATGATCTGGGTTCTAGTCCCCGCTCAGCCATGGAGCCAACTGGGTGACTTTGGGCCAGTCACAGACTCTTAGCCCAACCAACCTCACAGGGTTGTTGTAGTGGGGATAAGATGGAGGAGGACAATGATGTGAGCTGCCTTGAGCCCTTTGTAGGAAAAAGGCAGGATATAAACTGAAAAATAAATAAATAAATAAAATATGGGAAAGTGAGCTCAACCTCACTCTGATGCCAATCTTTTTGGGAAGGGAATCTGGAATCACTGTGCAGACTAGAGTTTCTGAGGTAGTTTTTGTGGTTGGCCAGTGGATGTCCAACAAAGATGGATTGTTTGGTCTTCCCAGCTGTAGGGCTCTCTGCTTCCTTCTCTGTCTCTTCACACCCACTGAAAGAAACATGGCACACATGGCCCTCTGTCCCTTTCACCTGTTAGATCTGTCACAGTCTTGTGGTGACTGTTTGAATAGAGTAGGTATTCATCTCCAAAATCTGTCACTACCATCAACAAGCTTTGGGTTTGTTATGTGTGTGTTTTATTGAAACTGAATTTAATTACGTATTAGTGGCCAATTTAAAATCCACATACATGCAAATGAATTGATTTTTGCAGTTTACACTAGTTTGGGTTTTCCTTCCTCTGGGGCAACTGGCTGTCCTACTTGTGTGAAGCCCTAACCTTAAATGCTATTGGGAGAATATAGGAAATATGGGAAAGTGAGCTCAGTCTTCACCTAACTCCAGCTTCTAGCTAAGAGAGTCTCACCCTAGATCCCAAGGGCTTGGTCCCTGATAAAACTAGAGCAGCCTTTTCCAGGCTGGTGTCCCCCAAGTACAGCACTTGGGCAGAACTCTCGGAGGCATCCTGCTTGAGGGATCCTTTGGGCAGCTGATTTGCCACCAGGTGAACACTGTGCTGGACCAGATGGCTCATCGGTCTGATCTGGTATGGATTTCCTTGTGCCCTTATGTTCTTAAGTGTTTTGGACTACTACTAAAATCATCCCATCTGGCCATGAAGGCAAGGGCTGGTGGATACTGTAGTCCAAAATATCTGTGGGGGGGGGGGGCGAGGTACCAAGTTGACAAAAGCTTTTCTGTGCTTTCACGGATTCAGATGACAATTCACTCCTGTACATCTGTGGCACTTGGCTAGGAAAAGGAAGAGGAAACAGCAGCACTAGAGAAGGAAGGTTGTGGGGCTTTCAGTGTCTTCAGTTTTCCCAAATATGTCATGTAATGATTCCTCATGGAGGGAATAGGCAGCTTGTACCCATAGGCACCAGGGCACTCCTGAACTCCTTCTTGGTACCTGCCAAGTTGTTCTAACAATTTCAAGAAAGAGAGAGAGAGAGAGAGAGAGAGAGAGAGAGAGAGAGAGAGAGAGAGAGAGAGAGAGAGAGAGAGAGGAGAGAGAGCAGCAGCAGCACCAGCAGCTGGGATTGCTACGAAATAGCTTCACGTTGGACTTGAGCAGTGTGAGTTCAAATAAGCCATTTGGTTTGCTGGGGCTCAATTGTTTGGGCAGGCTATTTTTATTTTGCGACACCTTGCACCACAGTCATTTTGTGGCATGCCCAGGGCAGGGTCTCAAATTGCCAGATGTTCCACAAAGTTTGCCTGTCCCTGCGTCAAGTGACAAGCAGGGAGCGAGAGCTGCTAAGTCATATTTTGTAACAGCAGCAGCTCTTAAATATGCCTGTGTGGGCTGTAGTATCTCGGTAGTTTACAGCAGGCAGGAATGGGAAGATTTATAGACAACTTATGCAACTTTAATCTTTTCCCATAAGTCAGACCATTGGTCTGCTTTAGCCAGGTGTTATCTATGTTGCACGCCAGGAGTTATTCAAGGTCTCTAGCTGAGGTATTTCCCAGCCCTGCTAGTAAGATTTTTTTTAATGGCTAGTGATAAGGGATTGAACAGAGTCCTTCCAATCTCAAAGCATGTGCTGCACCACTGAGGTAGCCTCCCTCTCCAGGCAATGACATCTCTAATATGACACCCTGGAGCAAGTTTTATGGGATTCTCCTGCTATTTTTGTATAGTGCCATGCATAATATGCCTATGGAGGTGGCAGTCAAGACAGCTAGGAATAGGCAGGGTTCCAGATCTCAGGACTCCACCAAAGGTATCAAAATAATCCCCTTGAGGTCACCCCCATGGGACGCGTTAATGAAATGTCTAATTAATCAGTCAGTATTTATGTACTACCTTCATGATTATGCTGACTTGTCAAAGTCTGATTTAAAGATTGGTGTATATTTGGCTTCAGCATCATGTTTGCACCAAGCCCTTTAACATTTTACTGGTGTAGTAAATAACATATGTGTACCACTTCACAGAGAGGACAGTAGCTTTGCGAGAGGGCCAGATTTTTCCAGCTCATCCTAGCTTGCATCATTTGGGCTCTTGGCACAGATCCTGGCTTATATCACAGACAGTCCTGAAAGCTGCAGCTCATCCACACTTTTGGGATTTTGGTACAGATAGGGCTTTGCTTGTCCAGTTCTTGAGGAAACACTTCCCCATTGCAGGAGGAAGTATACCCTTGTGCCTGTTTCTCCACTGCCACAAGAGCCATCTTCAACTAATTCCTCCCTCCTTCACCACTGCTGCCTCCAGCTTACCAAGCTCAGCAGCCAAATTGCATGGCCTCCAGAAGGATCAGCCCTGAGCTGCCAAGTAGGCCTGCTTACAGACAGCATCGCCTCCGCGTCCCAAGGCAGTCTACCACAGTGAGAGGATCTGGGGCCTGGCTATCCCAGTACCCAGATGGCTGGCTCTCTTGCTGGCCGGGGACACATGGTTCCTGTCTGCAGACACCATGCAGAGGCTGAGGGTTGTGGAAGAAGCACACGTGGCATCCATGAAACAGCCATGGAAATGAGAAGCCGTGCCTGCTAAGCGAGAGTGCTGAGCTGGAGTCACACAAGTGCCCGTTGCCAAGGGAGACCGCCCAGGGAGACAGGGACACGAGCAGAAGCTGCAACTTCTGTAAGTGGCAAAGTCAGAGCGGGGGCACGGCTTGGTCACCAGCCCCCCCAGTGGAGCCCACGTCCAGCAGAGAAGGGGCTCCTGGCTGTGAGGCTCTGTGAGCTGCGCATGCGCTCTGCCACAGACTGCAGCGTTGTTAGATGCCCCCCGGCTCCAAACCACAGTCCAGTCCCATGGATTCCCATAATCCCGGACCTCCCTCCCTCACTGCTGGATAGCTCTTCTTCCCCCACTGGCCATTCAAAGCATCCATATTGATATCCTCCACCTGTTCACTCCGTGAAGGAAACGCAGCTCAGATACCAGCATTCCAATTGCTGTTGGCTTGGAATATTAGATCTGTTTGGATTCAGCAATTTCAATTCATTTCAAGCCTGATTTTGCAGCAATTTTCTGAACCAGTGGGATAGAATTTTGCTGCTGATACCTACTCCCCTCCTCTCCCTTGCCCTCCCTCTGCCATCGCTTTTCCTTCTTGTCCTGAGCCCCTTCCCTGATAGCTTGAATTTCATATTGCCCCTGCATACTACTTGCCTCTTACACCCGTGGCCCAATATGCTCTCATCCACAAGCTCCTGCTGCTTTCAATCATTTACCAGACTAAACAGCCCACTTCAGAGCCTCAAACAGCATCTGCTCAGCTCCTGCCTAGCCTTGAAATCTCCAAGACTCGTGTTCTCCTTTACCAGCAGCTGCTGCATTATGGAACCTGCATCCCCAGTTTTCTCTCACTCCACCTTCTGCTTTTCTATAGCTGTCACCTTAGCTGTTTGTCCAGAACCCATGGGAGAGTCCTCTCTGCTGCCTCTTTCTGGCTCTGCTGGATGGTTCATACCAGTGGCAACCAGTGGGAATGCTCCAGTGAGGGTGTAGCAGGTTATGACACAACAGGCCTTGGTACTGTGGTGCACTCTTCATCCGGAGCAGACTGGTTCATGCTCAGCTCCAAGTAGATAGATCCAAACCAGGAAGAACTGTAGGAAGGTCGTGCTAACAGTCCTGTCATTTGGAAAGGGTCTTTCCATGCTGCCTTGCAAGAGCAAAGCCTTCATGGGCTCCCAAATCTTTTGTCTGAAAAGCCCCACCTGTGGATCTTTTACAAATGAGAACTTTCTCAACTAAGTCTACCAGTTTTGTGCAGAACACAAACTTTCCATTGTCCCAAAGTCCACGCTGGCAGCCAAAGAACTGCCACAAGGCACCCATGACCTACTAGGAAATCTCCCAGCATCCCTACTGGAAAAGTTCTGAACCAAGAGAAGCCCTTTCCACATCTGCCGTCCGGCTGCCAGGAGGCACTCTATTGCAATCTATGAATTAGAAATGCTTCAGTTAGAGAAACTCCTAGTGCATGAAGCGTGGAAGGAAATAGATTGGGACAGTATGGAAAAGTTGGGAGTGAGAGAGAGGGTGTAAAGGAGGCTAATTCTGTGGAAGCACTGATTGAAGGCATACTTTAGAAGTGGCTGAGAGAAGAAGGGATGAGCTACCGAGTCCCTGATTCACATATTACTTCTAATATGAATTCATTAGATGATTATGGGCAGGCACCATACCCTGTGGCCATCTGCAGCATATGAAGAAAAACGGTCAATCTGTGTCAAGGTTGCAGGACCTCAAGCATGGGGGCCAAATCCAGCCTGTCTGGGGACCCAATCCTACCAATAAGGATAGTCCCCTTCCCACTGACCCCATCCCCTTTTCCAGCTCATTGATCATCTGGTGGTTTCCTGGCATTTCTCCATTTTAAAAGCTAGAAATGTGTTTTCCAAGGTTTAGTTACTGGCAGTAAGAGCTTCAGGTTAAAATATACTAGGAGTTTTAGCCCTATTCCTTTTGCCTTTGACCTTCTATCATTAAAATGTAGACCCCAATAACGTCTCCAAAATATTATACAGTTCCTGGGTTGAAAGAGGGTTAACTTTCCTTATCTAGATGATGCAAAATCCATGACTGCATGTCTCATGTGTTCTTGCAGGGGAGAGATTAAACTGCAGCCGTGAAAGGGTCTGATAGGATGGGCACCATAGTATTTGGGGTTTAGCCCATTGCCCTGCCATATATCATCTCAACAAAAGCCATGCCTCCTAAGTTGCTATTTGCCAATGGTGACATTCCTGCCATGGCAAACAACAGCAGAGGGATTTTTCTTTGGACTGTGGCATGATGAAGATCCCCCCAGTAACCTTCCCTTTACTGGGAACCAATCCTTATTGCTATTTAACACAAGCAAAACCAGACCCAAAGGACCATTCCAAAATAAATAATGTGATCACCCATTTCACACATCAGCTAGCCTGGCCCTTATACTAGCCTACCTTGTAGGGGTGCCATACAGCTTCCTGAGATAATGTGAGTAAAATGTTTTAATGATGAAGAGATAACTGCTACAGAATGATCAGCCTTGAATACGAAGCCTAGCTTATTTAGCTGTATAGATGGATGCTTAGAATGACTGCTAGTGGCACTGTGCCCTCATCCTTTGAGAAGGGCTGGCAAACTGAGTATTGAGAGTCTGATGGCATCCAGTCTGTTTGGACTGCTAAAGGATGAGGGACTTTACAAAATGGATGAGGTGGTACTGCCGGCTTACATAAGATTAAATGAGGAGCTGTGAAGGACACAGATGCTGGTCGATGTCTGTTTTTTGCTCCCCAACTACAACACTCTGCAAGTAAAAGCATCATTCCCAACATCTGGGGCAGTGTAGTGTGGCGGTGGTCTTACTCTTTCATCTCCCTACTCCTTTCTTTCCTTTGGAGCCTGCCTGGGTAGGGGATTCTTCCACTCCCCTGAATGCCCATTCCTCCAGCAGAGCAGGCCGCTCTCTGGGGCTAGCATGCCTTTCCCCCACTGTCCCTACCACTCACCCACCCGCAGAGATCTAAGAGTCTCTGCAGACTAATGCTCCCAAGGAAGCCTGTTCCATGGACTTGTGGTTCAGCTTTTGCTGGGCACAGGGGCCAAGGCTGCCCAGGGGAGCTGGCAATCACTAATTTCCTAAGCCATCTGACTGCAGAGCTCAAGTGTCATTCTTTTACAGTATTTTTTCTTGAAAGTTCTTTTAGGACTTGTTAACACTTTTCACCGGCTTTGACTTCTGAGCAATGGAACCACTGACTAGCCTTAGATGAAAGCCGGAGGGCAATTGTCTCTTAATCCCAAGAATTCTGCACCTCATTGATGCGACATTAATTAATCCTTCCTAGCCACCCTGCTGAGAATCACACAATTAATTTGATTCAAAGATACTTTATTGGCAAAAGAAAGTGTACAAGCATTTGCAAAGTGGAGCATTTAGAAGGCAGGATTTAAATGAGTTGGGGCTCAACTCGTTTTGAAAGCCATAGCTGTGGAGCATGTATGGAAATGACAGCAGGCTTGCCCATCATAACTAAATCTGTCGCTCACAGTCCACTGCTGCATACCTGGCAATAGGAGGCAGGATTTTCCTGGCCAGAAAGCAGGAGTTCCTGGCACACCAGAATCCCATTATTTCTCTTTTGAGGAATTAGCCTTGTCCCGTCTATATTTGCCAAAGTGGAAAAGAAGAAACCAAGATTCTGCCATTGAAGGTCTGACTCCTTTTGGAACACTGCTTGGTGTTGCTCACTTTACGTGGTGTAATACTAGCTTTGCTTGCTCTTGCTCTATCTTTATCATACTTTGCTGGAGGAATTCACATGCAGCCTAGTTCTTCACTTGCTTCTCTTGGCTCAGAGGCGGTGAAACAGCTTTTTGTTTGCTCTGCTCTGTTTTCTGGGAGAACACATTAGTGCCCTTGGCTGCGGTGTTCTGGGAGGAAGCCACTGACCACAAGGCACACTGTCAAGGGATCGAGTGGGGGTGAACTTGCCAAAGCAGCAGCACAGGTAAAGAGTAGCTTCATGTGACCATTGCTCTGCTGTGGCTACCAGCGTTCCCAGCAGCAGGCATGCAACATGTGTCGGGAAGTTGCATGTCCCTAAATACCCAGTAGATGCGCACTCAGAAGCCATGTGTTTGTTCATTGCACTTTACCTATCACACACACAACAGTAAAGAGTATCACACACACAACAGCTGCCGCTGTAAGAATGCTGTAGCTATAAAGGAAATGCTAAATAACTTTGAAAAGGATCGGATGCACAGGGCAAAATCTAGATTGAACCAACAGAGATGCTGATGATTGTATTAAAAAGGACCATGGCCAAGTTTTATCTTCTGTGCGTGGGGAGGCACCACTGAAGTTTTCCAGGGAGTAAAAAGCATGCCGATAGAGGCCATGGAAGAGTTTGTGTTTCTGAGCAACTGGGGTCAGAAGCCTGGTGCCCAGAAGAAAATGAAAGCTTGCTTGTGCACACAGAAAAAGTTGGTGGGGTGGGATCAAGGGAAAGGGGCACAGCCATCTGGTGAACTCCAGAGTGCTGAACTTGGACCTCAGGGGGTGGGGGGTGGTCAGATTAAGCTCCCAGGCCTACAGTTCTGCAGCCTGGCTGTAAAGGCACATGGTCAGAATTTCAGAAATTCACTCAAACTCGGATCTTTGATGGGGCTGTTGCTCAAACCCAACCATTGGCAACTGAGCCAATGAAGGAAAGTACAACCATATGAGAGAATCCTGCTTTTGTTAGCCATCTGAGCATGGCAGGGATTGCCAAGATTAGAAGTTGCACATGAGTTTGGCTTGTTGCAGGAGCTTCATTTTCCAAAGAGAGAAGAGCAATGCCCTCCTTAGCTGAGGAAAATGATTTTCACATGGGGGCAGGTGGGCAGGGAATAGGAATTTATTGGGACTTTCAACAAAGCCTTTGACAAACATCTTTCCTCAGCAGAGTCTGTGAAGAGAATGGAGTCATCTAGAGATGAGAAGCAAAGTCTTGTCATGGATCACAAACTGGCACTGAAGCAAAAAAGTGAGGAGGGATATACACAGGGATAAATGGTCCATTTTCAGCCTGGCAGAAAGATGCCAGCAGAGTCTGTGCTAGGGCAAGGCTGCTTCATTACCTGAAAGGGGGAAGGAGTGGCAGGAAAGGTGGGGGTGTTTATGTGTTCTACATCTAATTTTATGTAGAATAAAATTATCCAAGAGTTGGATGGGACTGGGGGAAGACAGCCAAATGACATGACCAAGAAGCAATGAGAAGTGACAAGGGGAACCCCAAAGGGAAGCTCCCCCCCCCCAAAAAAAAAAGCTCAGGCACTTGGCAAGCTCTAGATTATTTGGCCTCCAGTAATGGGGATTAGGCTTCTCAGGGGCCAGAGCCACTGATCCTTAAGAAGCAATGCTAAGCAAAAAATCAAAAAGGAGAAGAGGTAATGCTATGAAGAGAGTGGGACACAAGCAAAAGGGGATGAGAATGATCTGCAGGCTGGCAGAAGGCTTGTCAGAAAGTGCCTCCTTAGAAAGCACCAGCTCTGCACACAGGGAGATAATGAAGGAAGGCATCTCTGAACTGATCCATTGTTGGAGGACTGTCTCCTCAGGGAAGAGCGAGACAACAGCCCCTTTCCCGTACAGAACTGAAATCAAGACTAGGTGACTGTGACCTGTTGGGCTAAACCAGACAGGTCATCCTTTATGGAATTAGCAATTGCATTTTTTAAAAAATAAGAGCCAATAGCAAGCATGGAGCCCTAACTCAGACTTGGACACTGGTGCGCCAAAGAAAGACTTTAACCCTTTGTCACCTTCTGCTCTTCCAATCCAGATGGTGACTATAGTTGCTATTTACTCTTTAAAGACAGTTCACACAATTACTAATTGCATGAATGGTATCATGGCTAGACTCTAAACAAACAATGTAACAAATTAACACCATTAATTATGGATTAGCCTGCTCTTCATTTATCTTGCCGACATTTGAGTTTTGCATAGAAATCTCACAGATGTGGCCTTTTGGCTCTGCTGTTTACAACCCACCCACTGGCCCCTTTATGCTGTGTGGGCCAGCCTGTCATGCATCTGATAAATCAAGCTCCGGTGCAGAGGTCAGGCATCCTGGACGTTCCCACAATCCCTGACCATCGGCCATACTGGGTGGGGCTCATGGGAGCTGCAGTCCAAAACACCTGGCAGGAACCACTTTGCCTATGCCTGCTCTAATCCATGAAAGCTTGTGCCATAGCTGTGAGCCTCAATAGGGCTCTCTGGGGAGTCCAGACTGATATGAGGGGAGACTAGCGATGGAAAGAAGCCACAGGAAGCAAGCATCCTACTGGAGCAGGGATGGGCATTCGCACGTCTGCCCGAGATGGCTTTGCTGAAAGGCCACTGAGGGATGGCTGCTGCTACAGCCCCCAAGTGGATGGCTGGACCCTGGCAAGGGCGAGAGGAAGGAGACGGGGTCTCATCTTGGATCCTGTTCCGGCGAGGGGAAGGCCCGTGGCGCTCCCTCCACGCTTTGTGGAGGCCCCCGCCAGCTTCAGGGCTCTCGCCCTTCCGCTCGCCATTCAGAAGCCGGGACGTGCCTCTCCCCTCGCTCTTGCTCCGGGGCGAAGATCGGCTCTCAAAGGGTTAACAAGCAATTTCTTCTCTTGACAGCTCTGAAAATGTTCGCTATCAAGCGGGAGAATGAGAGGGGAGAGCGCCGCGGAGATAAAACGCCAGCCGCGCTGGCACCGCCTGCTTAATCCCAGCATTTAATCTGCTGGGGCAGAGCTGGCTGCCTTATCGCACCGTCCTTCTGCTGCCTCCATCTCATTACCGCTCGCAGGACCGTGCCGGCCGCGCGCGCGAGCAAGTGTATAAAACTAAAGTCGGCTAAGACCTGCCTGGGGCAGCGGACGCCTGCCAGGCCGAAGCAGCGCCCTCGGCACGCTTATCGCTGGCGAAGGCGCACGCACAACACTCCCCCGTGCTTCCCGCTGGGGAGAGACAGGCGCTCCCGCACGCCGCCTCCGCGGCTCCGGCAGAGCGACACTCGCGCGCGCGCGCAGGCAGGCAGGCAGGCAGGGCGAGAGGACGGCCATGCCCCGCGCTGCACGCTACCCGGGTCGGAGCGAAGAGGCGTGCGCTGCCCCTCACTCGCTGCAGAAGAACGGAAAGGCACGCGAGCCCCCTAGGCATATCCGCGGTGCAAAAACGCACCAGCGCGGCCTTTTCGACTCGGTTTCTGCCTTGAGCCTGCGTTGTGGCTTGTCTGCATGTGATTGGATTGGATATGTGCAGAGCCCAAGTACTCCCAAGCTTGGTTGCACCACCTAAAGGACTAGTAACTTGCTTTTTAAAAATGACCATGTCAGAATGTTGCATTTTGAGCCCTAAGCCCCAAATCCAGTACAACTACAGAACCAGGCATTTTCACACAAACACATCCATATAAATTTTCTATTCCCGAAGGTTGTCTCTGTGCCTTCCCGGTGAAGAAGTGCATGAGCTGGATGTTATGACACAGGGCTGATTGGACTGGTGAACTGCTGCATTTTCTGAGACATCCCCATTTGTGTAAATAGGGGTCTGGACTCCTCGTTTCTCAGCTGCCCTACACAGCAGCCAGCAATCTCCGGGTTTGCCCAGTAGCTGTCGGCCACCATATAAAATACTTGTCCCATTGCTTTACTCTTTATTAGTGATTCAGGAGATTCAGTCATTGTGAGATCCAAGTCAGTAACCTATAACAACCTCATTTCTTATGCATTTGGAGCTAGGGCTCTCTGGGGACAAGCTGAAGAGGTGGGGCTTGGCTTTGCCTTTTGTGTGTCTTTGTAGTTCTTCTAAACTATTTTTCCCTGTTATTCTCCCCCGCCCCCGTCCCCCGTAGCCCTGCTGTTTCACAGCAAATATTCAGTTTTAAGGAAGAGGGAAGACCTAGACAAAGGCCTCGTCTCCTATCGCACTTCTGGGCGCTGGTAGAGAATCCATCTCCTACCCAGCCGTGGTGTTATCTGCAAAATCCTTCACAGTGACATTGTGCAGATGCAAGACTTGTGTTCCAGGGTGCGTGGAGCAGGGCCTATCTCTCCAGGAGAGGATGTGCTTCTGCAGATAAGATTTATTGTCACATCGGCTCCCAGATGATGGTGCCAGAATTTCCATGCCTGGTTAACAGCAGCGGCAGCCCGTGCATGCTGCTTGGCAGGCGATATCTGAAATGTGGGGTTCCCACAGGGACCAGTGGCATGTTGCGGGTCCCAGCAAGGGAAATTGGAGCAGGGCAGTTGTAAAATTGGAAACTGGAAGAAATCCTCCGTTCAGGGAGGTAAATTTAGGGCTGCTGCCCATATTATGGTTTTAAGGTGCATGCCTGGTGCTGATGTACAAGAGGAAGAAATGTGTGTTTTGAAATCGTCTGGGCACATGCCAGGGAGCTGGCATGTGGCCAAGGTTCCCAGTTGTCTATACAGGGCTTTCAAAACATGTGCTTGCTGTCTCCCATAAAATATAAAGTGGTGAACGAATGACAGGCAAGAGGTGTCTTGGGAATGGGCAACATAGTTCAGCAGAAGAGCATATGGCATGCCTGCAGAAAGACCCCCCCTACTTCACCCACTCAGCATTCCTTCCCTCCCAAAACCAAAGGAGCCAGTCTTTCTCATGCAGATCAAGGCGCTCCATTGCTCCTGTCCAACTAGGTCTATGAGGCGTTCCTCTGTAGCAACTGAAGGACAGATGATGCCCAGCCATCTTTTTCTCCTACCAGAACCGGAGAGGTGTTCAGTGACCTTCACCGTGCGACTAGCATGAACCTTATTTACATGGCTTGAGACCATCTTATTTGGAGGTTTGCCTATGCCTGTATGAACCTGCCCAAGCATTAGGATCCGCATCAGAGACCCTATTTTCCGGCCCACCAGTAAGAGCTTTTAAACTGGTGGGGATTCAGGATAGGGCTTTCTCCATGGTTGCCCCCACATCTTTGAAACCCCCTCCCGTGGGAGGTTATGGTCAAATCACTGGTCAAATCACTGCTGGCTTTTTGGAAACACCGAGGGCAAATTTACCCCATCTGCATTTGATGGTTAAGAAGCACCGGCTATTGCTACTACTGTTCTCTCTCAGTGTTAATTTAAATGTGTATGTTCATATTTTTCTATTAAGCTGCTCTGTGAGGGCAGTTTTCCTTGAAAGACTGATTAAAGTATTTCAAATAAATACACAGTAAATGGTGACATACAGTCTGTGTATAGGCAGCACAAGCCTAAAGAGGAACAGAAGAATAAGTGGCCAAGAGAATCACAACTAGAAAACTACTAGCAGGGATGGGACAATTAAGGCAAACCCCTGCCTTGCACCAGAAATTCTTCCTGTCCAGCCAAGTCGCTCCCTCTCTGTGCATGTGTGTCCGACAGCTATGCACTATCCTCCACTATACCGTCCTCCACTATAGCTATGCAACCAGCACTCAGGCAATGGGGTGAATTAATGAGGGGCAGCAGAGGGATGAGGGAATCACCTGCGTGCTGCAAATGGAGAGTGGCAGGTACATTAAGAGGCAATGAGGTGGAGGAGCTGCGGGACACCCTGGCTGGGCTGCATCCCCCCTCACATCATACACAGTTCATTCTCCACGCCCCTCTGCACAGATGACCCTCTTTCCAGTTGTGTAAGGCTCTCTATCACAGTTTTGCTTGGATGTTCATGAGATGCAAACATGTGACCCCCCCTTACATTCAAGGGGCAAGTCTTGACAACAAGGTGAGTTGTACCTCTATATTCACACCCCTGATCAGGTGCAGTTCTGTTCTGAGCTTTTGTTACCCTTTCCATACCTCCAGTTCTCCACTAGGTGTTCTGTTTTTCTTCTTGGCTTGTAACAATCCTGTCTAATTGCCTGAATTTGGGGTCATGCACAACCCTCTCTTCCAGCGAAGGGATGCTCTGCCCAGCTTATCCACTGAGTAGATCTGCTGAGAAGGTGGCACAGGAAGAAGCCGTAATGGCAGCAGCCATAAATGACAATCACACTAAGCTACCACAAATGGTAAAAGAGGTCCCAGCTCCTCCCTTCCAGACTACCGCCTCTCCTAAACCTGCGTTCACAAGGATTCCCTGAAGGCCACTTAACCAACCTGCCCCCCACCCCATACACAGACCACAGAGTCTGGCAGCTCTCCATAAAATACAGTTGTCCCTATTCTCCTGTCATCATTGTTCATAGACACATTGGGTACTTCTTGCTGTCTCCTTTATTTCAGGTATTTTGTCTCCAATCATGGCTCATTTGTGCCATACAAATAAAATTACCCTGTTGCATCCCAGAATAATTAACATAAAATTAACTACCCACCTCTTGGTTCCATACAAATCATTACTGCAGATGAGAATCCTCAGTTCGCCCAGACACTAAAATGGGGTGATGCAGACCCTCTGCGGCTGGTGATTACCAGGTGGGTAAACAGGGCCAGGAAGTGACTATGCCTAATCGAGTGTCCCTGAGTGGACTCCTTGGGTGGCTTCTGTTCCTTGTTTCAGAGTCCAGGGACTGGAAGCAACTGTCGGTCCCTGGCAGGCCACATGGAAAGCAGGGATGGGCCATGAGGTGCCTCTGAAGACATCGAATGGAAAAGAATATGATGCGCAGGGGCAGAATGATGCCTCAGGGAGAGATGACGGGGGTGTTGATGGTGGGACTCAGAGCATCATGAGCACATTACAGGAATGTTTCCCATCCTCCTCCTCTCCCCCTGTCCCTGCAATTCAATTCAGAGGTTTGTCATTTCTGCCAAGGAGAATTTGACACCAACACATTAGAGTAGAGAGAGAGAAAAACAAACAGGGCGAGACCTTTCCCACTACTTTGCCTCTCCTCCCTCCCCAGCCCTCCAGCAGGAGGGAGGGAGGGAGGGCACAGCCTGGCAGCCTCATCAGGAGCTGCAAGTGAAGTAGGGTGAGCTACAAGCCCAGCTCGTTAATAATGGAACCCTTTTAAGGGAGATTATGCCAACTTCACGGCTTTGATCTTTGATTGCCAATTTGCATCTTTAAAGAGTTGGGACCGCTCCAGCCCTGGGCCTGGCCCTTTGTGGTTCTCTCTTGGCTGATGGGTTTGTTCTTGATGCTTAAGCAGGCAGCTAACGGCTGATTAAAACCCTTTCAGCGGTGCTTAAATCAATGCAGCAGACATGATAGGACCCAGCATTCCAAGGTGGCGGTGCATCCCGACGAAGCCCTGGAAGCACAGCCCGGGCCGGCTCCTGGGCTGTCGGAGCCTGGAGCAGCACCTATCTTGGCACCGAGAAGTGTGAAGGTGGTGAATCCAGATGTCCTTTGAACATGGTGCTGCTGCCTAGCTTCAGGAGCCTTCCCCAAACTGGTGCCCCCCAGATGTTTTGGGCCACCTCTCCCAGCATAATGGGCCACTGGTCATGCCAGCTGGGGCTGGAGAGAGTTGATGCCCAAAACATCTGCTGTAGAAGGCTGATTTACAGGGTGACTGAGCCAGCACAGCAGTCAAATCTGTGAAAAGCACCCATTGCAACGCACTTGTGTTTATGGCCCACCACACCACCAATCTGCTCCCTGAAATGATCTTGTGAGCCACCTGGGCATGGGGTGAGGCAATTAAAAGGCAATTCTGCTGGAGAATTCACCACTCAGTTTGTCACTTGAGCTCCTCCTTACAGTAAAATGGTTTTGCAAAGCTACCACAAGTGTGTGAAATGAGGAAGGCGCCATGACAAAAACAGCACACATGGAAGAGATCTGTCAAGATCATCGCATCTTGCAGCAAAATCTCTCCTGTAAACCAGGCCTTTGGGAACAGTGGCAACCTTTCTGCCAGAATGGTCCCTTAATAGCAACAAAACGGAACACGTCCCTACCAAAAACCTTCCATCACCAGTGTGTAGCTTGCCCTGCAAAAGACCAGGGCACAATTTGGAGATCGGGTTCCTGCCAGTTTTGTTGGTGGCTGATCCACACCTGCAGAACATCCTTCTGATGAAAGTGCTGCAGTGTCTCGACCTGTTTTACTTTTGCATATCTTACTGTATTTCTTTTATAAGACTAACATAACAACAAATAACCATTTCAAAATGCCTTTGCTCATGTCCAAGTCAAGTAAGGCTCAGGCAGGGCAGTGGGGCAAGGGAGGGCAAATGCCCCAAGAAAAACCACTCTCCCCTCCCCTCCCTTACACTGCAAGATGCTGCTGCCTTAACAGCTTGTACACACAAGCCAGAATTGCCTATTTAAATGAAGGCTTCCTGGTGGGGAACCATCAGGATGGCGGCCAGTGACAAGTGAGGTCCCCCAGGGCTCTGTCCTGAGATTGTTCCTGTTCAATCTTTTCCTTAATGACCTGGAAGAGGGGGTGACCAGTCTGCTGATCAAATTCACAGAGGATACTAAAATGGGGGTAATGGCCACAACTGAGGAGTAGGTACTGCTGATCCAGAAGGATCTAGACAGACTATGGAAGTGGGTGGCGTTCAGTGTGCGTTCAGTGTGGACAAGTGCAAAGTCTTGCACTTGGGGCATAGAAATTGGTGTCTTAAGTACAGGTTAGGGAACAAGTGGCTGGAGAGCAGCACTTGTGAAAGGGATCTCGGGATGCTGGCTGACTGCAGGCTAAACATGAGTCAGCAGTGTGACATGACGATCAAGAGGGCGAACGTCACCCTTGATTGCATAGCCAGAAGTGTGGCTCCTAGATCGAGAGAGGTATTACTGCCACTCTACACGACTCTGGTGCACCCGCAACTGGAGTATTGTGTTCAGTTTTGAGCCGCTCATTACAGGAAGGATATAGCCAGGTTAGAGTCAGTGCAGCATAGGGCCACAATGTTGGTGGCTGGTTTGCAGGGAAAGCTGTATGAGGCGAGACTGAGGGAACTGGGTCTTTTCAGCCTGGAGGAGACTCTGAGGGGATCTGTTGGTGACATACAGGTATGTGAGGGTGTGTCCATGGAAGTGGGTAAAGACCTGTTCTCCCCTGCAGAGGAAGGCAGGACATGCTTCAGTGGAGCAAAGCTCAGGGAACCAATGTTCAATTTGGATGCCAGGAAGTACTTCCTGAGAGTTAGGACCCTGAGGGTATGGAATGGGTTTTCATGGGAAGTGGTGGAGGCCCCATCGGTGAGGGTGTTCAAGGATAGGCTGGACATGCACATGGTAGGCATGTCATGAGTGGAGCTGGCTAATGCCAGAGGTCAGACTAGATGGCCTTCAGACTCGCTCTGTTTCTATGTTTCTAATCTTCCCCACCTTATTTCCCCAGTATTTCTGGCACCAAGGTCAGGATATACATATTTATTATATAATTCTTCCTCTGTTTGGTTGATTAAGAAACTCATATAGATCTCTCAGTTGCTTCCCTTGTAGGCACTGACCAACTCTACTCCCTTTTACCTTTTGGCAATGCTACAGATAATTCATTAAAATGTGGACATCACCCTACATATTGTTTCCAACAATATGCCCAGTAGGCACAAAGATTTCCCCCACACTTGCTGTTCTGGCACCAACAGAGTGACTCACCCCTTTGTCATGTCACAATATCCCAGGGGTGCAGAACCTTTACAAGGGAACCAAATCCACCCCATCTAGATCCCAATCTGGCCCACTGGGGTACTCCAGGTGGCCCTGGCCTTTTCCCCGGATCATCTGATGGTTTCTCAGGTGTTGGGTTTATTCTCCTACCATGAAAAAGTGGAAATGCCTCTCCTAAGGCTTATTTGCTGGCAGCAAGAGCTTTCAGCTGCAGTATGCTGCTACTTCTGGGCCCATATTCTTTTGCCTTCACCTCACCCACCATTGAAATGCAGCTCCCAAGAACTTCTCTGAAATACAATTTGATCTTCAGGTTAAAAGATGTTCAGCACCTCTGGCATCGATCCATTCTCTCCATGTTAAAAGGCAGTACCCCACAGCATCTCCCCTCCATTCTCATTTCACCTTTCAAGCAGAGATGATGATCAAAAATAGCCCTTACTGGTCACTGGAATGTTCTAGGTGCTTGGTATGAGTTTGAATGCTCATGAAATCGCTACTGGTAGACACAGCCAGGGAAATGCATTAATCTGGGAATGGGATTAATCTATGTTTACCCTATAATGAAGGTGGAAGAAAACCCACAAATGCTACTCCAGCTGTTGGCCTTGAGCAGTGGGAGTGGGGAGGGTAGGCAGAATTACTCAACAGAGCCAGAAGAGATCAACCATACAGCGATTCCCATCAGCAAACTTTGCTCTGGAATAATCTCCCTTTGGCTAATATTTGCCAAGTGCCGCAGATGGAGTGCCAAGAATTTATTTGATTGCTACCAGTGACAGAGCAATGGACTTGCATTGAGGACAGGAAGAATGATGGATGAGGAGCTCAGGCAAACAGCTGGGGCAGCAGGACCTCCTCCCCTTCCACCAGTTTTTACCCAACATGGGGTGGCATGCATAGAATCTAGCCACTCCGACCCTAGAAATTAACACTGTGCACATCACCTGGAGGCAAGAATCAATAGCAGTTCATTCTCCCACCTGCACAGCTCCAAATGGACAGCAACAGAAAGTGCCAAGGCTCAGGATTTGTCCCAGGGACATGAGGAAGCAGGACTTTCTGCAGTGGGATAAGTTTCTTTATCATGGCTCCCTCAAATTAAGTCTGGAGTGTAAATCAACCCCGAGGAGAGAGGGGAATATTAAGATGCTCCTCTGCTCTCCGTGCTAGAACTCCTGGGCACGTGCTCTTCCCTGCTCACTGCCCTGTCCCCACAGCTGCTGTCCTAGAGACACTCAGCCTCACCCCACCACCTCAGCACCCCAGAGCGAGCTCTGGTTTTCAGTGCTTAATATGCTTGATTTTACTATCCCTGCACAAGCCCCACGCTCTCTTGATTCCTTACCCACACGCTTCTCATGCCCACTTGCCTGGTCTTTCCTTCACGCCCTGCTGTTACTGAGCACCCAAAACATATGAATCCCCCAAAAGCATGATGCAAGTCTGGGGAACTGCAAACCTCATGCTCCAATTCAGCACACTGAAGTTCTTTATACAGCTATGTCCCCCTTCCTCTACCACCATTTGATGCTTTCCTAGCATTAGTACACCAACTCCCCCACCCACCATATTCCAAAAGACCAATATCTCTCCTATAGTTTACAGGCAGGCAGTTACGGGCAGTAAGACCTCTCAGCTTCAAAATACCCTGGTATAATTTTTATTTTTTGTACCGTGTCCCCACCACCCACTTTTTGCCTTTGGTCCTGCCTACAATTGGTATGCAGCCCAAGAGTTTTTCCAAACTGAATCTGGCCCCCTGGCTAAAAGAGGTCCCCTGCCTCTGACACAAGGGAAGTGCTTCTCTCTCATGAGCTGGTGTTGCTGGGAATCTTGCGCGTAATGACAGGACCGGCTCTACCTGGGAGAGACCATGCAGAAGAACATGCCAGAAGGCACCGTGACTGAATTCACTTAAACAGGTTCCACTTCACCAGTGCTGACTTAGCATCCCGACAGTTCGGGGAGCGATGCTCTCTGCGCGGCAGATGCAACTGTTTGTGGAGACTCTGGCATTGCACTGTTGTTTCGTGCAGCAGCACAGAGGAGACTCAAATCATGTTTAAATGCTGACCGGGCCAGAATTGCCAGACACATGTGCACACATGTGCATGGTCCACAGTGCTGTGGAAGAACCAGTGTGCAGACATCAACCATGTCTGTGCAGTTACGGCAGGACTCCTTGGTTCTGAGATGCTATTTCCTCACTGCAAACCTGCTAAGAGTAGATAGACTGCTTTTCATTGTGGTGCTCACTAAGTTACACCTTCTGGCAAGGGTAAATTGTGTTTTCCTTGGCAACCATGACCTCCCCACCACGTACTAGTAGATCTTCGTACCTCCATTTAAAATGTGTGCTTGCATCACCGACTTCAGTTATGAGGGCACTTATTCACACATCTCCTTTGCACATTATTGCTTTTGCAAAATGCAGAGGTAGGGATTCTCTCTCTTTTCTTCACAAATGTGTACTTGTGGTGTTTGTGCTGTTTGTACCACCGCTAAACACACCAGCATCTCTCACTCATCCATGACGACACACACCCACCTTCCCGAGCACAATCATAGGATTGACCCGTGTGTGCGTGTGTGTGCATACACATGGCAGAATGGTGCTTTTGCCGAAGCAGCTGGGTCTGTTATCAGGCTGGAGTTAATTAAGGCCATGTCAGGCGATAAGAGAACAGGATGTCGGAGCAGGAGCCAGGCGAGCAGAGGCGGGAAAGGGGGGCTCCAGTGTAGAGGCGGAGGCGGTGGAGGCAGTGGCAGCCGAGCCGAGCCGAGCCGAACTCTTGTAGGGAAACATCCTTGCAATAGCCAGTGTTGAGAGAGACGATTGGCGCCAGCAGCATCGGGGTGGGGGTGGGACGTCTCCCAAGCTGCAGAGCAAGTGCACGGCCTTGCTCTTGTCCAGGCCACTGAAGAGGCAGGGAGGAGCAGGAGACTGTCAAATTAGTGGGGCAGAAGGAGTGTAAGGAAGCCAAGATATGACACACGTGTGTGTGTGTGTGTGTGTGTGTGTGTCACAGAATACAACCCCATCTGCAATTCTGTTCATATTTTAAGTGCCAACCAGGATCAGGAGAGCTTTTCGCTTCGTACAGTCATGGTATCCTGACCTGAGCAGGGAGGAAATACAGTGGTACCTCAGCTCACAAACTTAATCCATTCCAGGACTCTGGTCATGACTCAAATTGGTTGTGAACCAAGTTAAATTTCCCCATAAGGTTCAATGTAAATAAGGTTAATCCGTTCTGCAACTATTTTTTTTAATCAGAAAAATGTAAAGCAAAGGACAAAGAGCAACAAAGATCACGGCCATCTCCCCAACCCCCAGCACAACCGTGATTGCACCTGTCATCCCTGCACGAGCCCGTCATGCCAGTATGCTGGGGGTGGGGGGGAGACAGGTGGCAACGCAGGTATGCTGGGGGGGGGGAGAGATGGGCACGAACGCGGGTGCGCTGGGGGGGGGACAGGCGCGATCATGCTGGGGAGAGGGGAGGATGGCCGAGATCGCGGTTGCACTCGTGCAGGAAAGACGGGCGCAATCTTGGCCATCTCCCCGCCACCCCCAGCATGATCACAGCCATCTCCCCACTTGCGGGGGTGGGGAGATGGCCCCGATCATGGTTGCCACCCAATGCAGAGTTCGCAACCTGAGTAAAAATTTTTTATGAAATTTCTGTTTGCGACTCGATTTGGTTGTGAACTGAGGCATTTGTGGGCCGAGGTACCACTGTATGGGAAACGTCCTTCTTCCTCTGCTTTCCCAACTTCCTTCAATGCCTAACAGGGTCAGTCTCAGTTCTTTTCTTTGGCCCTATCATGGGAGCCCCCCTGCCCCCAAATTGTTCCTTTCAGCTTCCAGTACTACCTCTGAGAAGATGACAGCACTGTACCCTCCCCTTCACCCCAGCCTCAGATCCCAGGGGTCTCTGGTATTTCTGCTCAGAGGTTTGCTCATTGCCTCAAACTCAATATAGCTCTTGGCTATCATCTCTTTTTCTCAAGCTCCCCTATGGTCTTCTTGTCTATGGACAATGCTATTAAACGTCTTGCTGAACAAACTTCCCTTGGCTTTATCGGTGACTCTTCTCTCCTTCGTATTCCATGTTCAGTCAGTTGCCAAATCATGTCACATTTCTATACAACATCACAAAAACCTCCCCTCCTCTTTGCTTTTTCTGCAAAATCCAGGCTTGAGTCCTGGTCATTTCTTGCTCACACTTCTGATTTTCCATGGTCCCCTCAGATATGCCTAGCATGGTGCTCTTTGGTACCAAAGGTACTTAAATCCTTGCATCCCTCCTATCTGTTCCTGGGTCCAGTGCAAGCCCCTTGTCCTTGACTCCAAAGCACTCCATGGTCTTTGCCCCACACGCCCTCTCTGTTCTTAAATCCTGATACTCCCCTTGATTTTCACTGTAAAATTAAAATTCTGCATTTGGTTTGGAAGAAGCAATTGCACAAATACCATGAGCTGCAAACCTGTTTTGACAGTGCACAGGTTTATAGGTTTTAATATGCCACAAGTAAAACACAAGTCAGCAGAGTAGTGCAGTGGCTAAAAATCAAATGCGGTTCTTGATTGCATCAACAGAAGTATAGTGTCCACGTTACGTGAAGCAACAGTACTGCTCTATTTTACTGTGGTCAGACCCTACCTGGATTACTATGTCCAGTTCTGGGCACGCTTTCAGAACAATATGTGGAAACTGACAAGCTGAAACTTATCCAGTGGAAGAGGATGAAGGTGGTGAGGGGCCTGGAGACCAAGTCCTGGGAGGAAAGATCGAAGGAGTTGGATTTGTTTAGCCTGCAGAAGGGTTGATTAAGAGTCAATGTAAGAATCATCTTTAAATATCTGAAAGACTGTCACCAGGATATCGGAACAAATTTGTTTACTGTTGCTCCAGAGGGTAGGACCTGGATTAATAGGTTCAATTTACAAGAAAAGGGGATTTTAATTAAACATTAGTAATACCTTCTGTTGTATACAAGTTGTTGAACACTGAAACAATACAACTTGTTGGCCACTGAAACAGCTTGCTTCAGAAGGGCTGGGCTCCCTTTCATTATGGGATTTTAAGCAGCAGCTGTCAGGGATACTGCAGTAGCGAATTTCCTACATTGGCAGGGGTTGGACTAGATGACCTCTGGGACTCTTTCCATTCTTTGATTCTGAGCATGTGCGACTGAAACTGCTTATCTGTTTACCTCCTAACCATCCTTTCCTCCCTTTTCCTGCTGCTTCCTGTGTCTAACTTTAGATTGCAAGCCCCTAGAGGCAGAGACCTGTTCTCTTGTACCATGCAAAATGCCATGCACTCTGTTGGCCAAAATCAGACAAAACAAAACAAAATCCTGACTGAGCTCCTCTCCAGGCAAACTGTCTTAGTGCCAGATCACTTTCTCAATGTGCCCACCACCTGCAGTGGGAAATCCCTGTCGCGTATCTGCAAGAACATGAGAGCAATCTGGGGCCACAGACAGGGCAAATGCTGGAGGACAGACATCTCCTGTTATGGCCAATCGAGAAAGCGCTACGGAGCCCAGGCAGTTTGCCTGGAGCTGAGCTCAATTCCCATGAGGGGCAAGTGTTACAGGAGGCAAACTGGCAGGGGCTTGCACCAGACTTGGAGAGAGAAGTGCCAGCCCTCACAATTTCACAGCCACAGATGCTCCCTTGTCAATGCACAGTTCATCTTCTGTGCTCATTGGTTATGTCCACCTGTCCTTTCCTGTACCACAGCCAGGACACTGCACACAGAATATCTGCTTAAGAGCACTGTGCCGATCTATTCCTCTATTCTTTTGCACCCATTTGTATGGCTGGAGTACTGTGTGAGCATGTGTATACACAATTTCCTCAAAGCAAATGAACAAATGTTCAAAATTAGGCATAAAGACTCTGGCTACATTCCTCACCACTCTTTCTTATCCAAAGCATGTGACTTGGGTATACTTCTCTCCTTGCAACTTATGGGAAATGAGCTGCAGCTCCATTCACTCATGCCCAACCATCCTGTGGTATAAAACACGACATAATTTTTGTGACACAGGACATCGGGTGCAGTTGCTCCGGAAAGTATGAATGCTCCAAAGGACAGTGCTGAATGTGGTGCCTGGCAGTCAACTCTGCCATTCGGTGCATGGAAAGTGCGCCTGAAGGGCCCCAGGGTGAACTGCAGGAGTTCACTCCCATGAGATGGAGCAATGGTCAATCTGGATGGCTTTAAAGGGGGACTGGACCAATTCCGGGAAGGTAAGACTATCGGCGGTTCCTAGACCTGAAGTATCACAGCCAGTACGCCCATCTATGGAAGTTGCTGGGGAACATGGGCAGGAGGAGGATGTACTTACACCCATGGCCAGTCTGTGGGCAGCTGGTGGACCACGCTGCAAACAGAATGGTGGCCCAGATGGATTCTTGGTCTGATTCAGCATGGCACTTCCTATGTTAGAGGGAGACCAACTACAAGTAGGGAGAGTTCACTGACTGGAAAGAAAAGTTCAGCATGGCCTTCCTGCGTTCCACCCGTGTGCCTGCAAACCAAAAATGGTGCTCATGCTCCACAGCAGTTGCCCTAAATGGCTGTAATGAAGGAGAGAAAGGAAGGAAGCCAGGGCGTGAGTCCCTCCTATTAAACAGACAAGCGAAGGGCTGCCGCTACAGCCTTATTTATTATTATTTGATGTGTTATTTGATTTCTAGCCCACCCCATTAGCCACATGGCTCCCTGGGCGGGTTCCAATGATAACGCCATGGAAAAACAGTATAAAAATCAAGTAACAATAAAACAGTGAGACAAAAAAATGCACCCACCTCATCTTAAAAGAACTAATAATTTCATAAAAGGCATACCACATTCTATTAAATTACCATTAAAAACAGATTAACTATTAAAATTCCTGTGAAATTTTTAAAAAAGTCTTCACCTGTTGCTGAAAAGAATACATAGAGGGTGCCAGGCAACCTTATGTGGGGCACTAATTCCAAAGTCGGGGTGCCACTCCCAAAAAGGCCCTTTTTCTTGTTGCCACCCTTATTTCCTGTGGAGGGGACTCCCTCGGAAGGGCCTCAGATACAGATCTAAGGGGCCAGGTAGGTTCATATGGGAAGAGGCGCTCCTTTAGATACCGTGGCTCCAGCATCACTTTCTGGACATGCCTGGTCAAGTAGGAGTGGAATAGCAGAGCAGTGCTGCCAATCCCCAACCTGTCCAGATGGATAACATGGCCGATAGTATCGAAAGCTGCTGAAAGTCCAGGAGAACAACAGGGTCGCACTCACCCTGTCTCTCTCCCAGGATAGCTCATCCCACAGGGTGACCAAGGCAGCTTCCATTCTGAATCTGGGTCCCAATCCCCACTGAAATGGATCAGAATGGTCTGTTTCCTCCAAGAGAGCCTGGAGTTGGCCAGCCACCACCTGCTCAAACACTTTGCCCAGGAAGGGTATACTGGGGATATTAATGACTGGTCTGCAGTTGTTCACATCCCCCAGGTCCAAGTTGGCCTTCTTCAGGAGTGATATAATTACAGCCTCTTTTAAAGAGGCTGGGACCACTCCCTCTCTTAATGAGGTGTTCACAGCATCCAGGACCCAGGGCGCACCCCCTCTTTACCTCGAATAAGCAGCCAAGATGGGCAAGGGTCAAGCATAAGGACCGAATCAATCCAAGCATCTTGTCCACATCCTTAGATCCAATAAACATGGACCAGATGGAGTACTGGACACCTCTGCCAAAGGAGTTGCATCAACCATGGAGTCCAATTCCTGACAGACCCGAGAAATGTTACCCTCAAAGTGCAGTGCAAATCCCTCACAGTGGGCCACCAAAGGCTCCACCAGTTCTTTCACTGGGCTGGGTTGTAAAAGTCCCTGAACTGCTCAGAATAGCACCGAGAGCACACAATGGAGGCAGAAAAGTAAGATTTCTTGGCTGCTTTTTCCCCTCATTGATTTTACCGCTGTGTTGGGTCGTATTCATCAGGAGTTTTCCTCCATCTGCGTTCAAGCTGTCTTCCCACCCATTTCATTGAGCTCAGCTTCAGCATGTACCAAAGGGCTGCAGAGAGTCCGTGTAGGGAAGAGGGCGCTTGGGTGCGAGTGTGTCAACTGCCTGGGCCATTTCCAATCCCACAGACTGACCTGAGCTTTGAAAGGAGCGCCAGCCATATCAGCTGGAACCACGAGCCCAAGCTCCACTACACCACTGCTTCTCGCTATCTGCTTTGTGTCTCCACGCGTATTTTCATACTATGTTAAACTAAAAAGACCGAAATGCTTTCTTCCCTGGGATTGTTTTGGTTGTCCCTTTTTTTGCACCTCTGTAAATATTGCATACCAGTTGCAACAACTTATATACACACGCATTGTATAGAGACAATTACTACAAGTACATATGCAGACATACTGCAGTATTGCATTTCCCCAACATTGTGCCCTCCAGATGTTTTGGACCAACTCCCAAAAGGCTCAGCCTGCACTGCCAGCAGTCAGGAATTCCGCGAGTTGTAGTCCAAAAAGCCTGGAAGACACCAGGTTGCGGGAGGCTGCCTCACTGAATTTTATTTCAAGAAGAAAGCAAACTTCAGACCTTAGAACTGTGGAGAAAATGTATACTTGAAGATGTACAAGTGACACCTTAGTGACAGCTGAGATGCTCGAAGGGGCTGAACAGCACCTTCGGTCAACAAGGCGGTCAGGGAGGACCCTGACAAATTACTTGCCCCCATGTACAGCCAGTAGAAAGAGAATTAATCAAGGATAAGGGGAGACATGATAGTGGTGTTCAAATATCTGAAGGGCTGTCATGAAGAAGATGGAGCAAACTCATTCTCTGGTGATCCTGAGGCAGGACTAGAACCAATAGGTGTAAATTGCAAGAAAGCAGATTTTAGCTAAACCTTGGGGGAAACTTCCTAACCGTGAGAGCTGTTCAGCAGTGGAACAAACTGCCTTGGGAGGTGGTGGGCTCTCCATCACTGGAGGTTTTAATGCCAAGCCTGGACGGCCATCTGTCTGGAACGCTGTAGCTATACCTTGCAGCACAGAGCCTGCACTGAGTAGGAGGTTGGAACAGATAATCTCTGAGGTCCCTTTCAATTCTTTTGGCTCTGTGAAAAGAAGCAATGCTGTCTTGGTTGGTTTAATCTATGCAAAGCCCCAGTGCCTCCCCAGCTGCGACCCAACCTCACCTCAGCTTGCAATTCCTGCAGGGATTATTTTGATCGTGCACATGCATGATCTCCCCAAGCATTGCAGGAAGACCTGCCCATTTTAGCAGTATTACTAGACAGTCAAGGCTAAAGATCAAGCCCTTCTGGAGTGCTCCTCTGCACCCTCCCACGATCCACATTCCCCTGTCCTTCGTCTCCAAGGGCAGTGGAGCCTCTGCAGAGTCCAATCAGCATTTTGCTGGAGAGACAGAAAATACAAAAGAGTCTTTGCAAATAATTAGTGAGTGTAATTGTAGCTGATCTTTGATTAATGAAGAGGGATTCTCACTGCCTTAGGAGTCCCGGATGCCGTGTGCAAGAGCGGGTGGGGATGTGGGCTGAGGGGGGAATGAGAGGCCGCCACATGCAGCCTTAATTGTTCTGTTCGGAGATTATTTATCACCCTTGTGTTCCCCGCACAACAGAGCTGGCTATTAGTAGCTCCCAAGGAATGGGCAGACGGGCAAATTGGGAGGAGGGGGGGTAGAGGGGAGGGAGCAGAAAGTCAAAGGCCACAGTGGGGCACAACCACAGTAAAGCTGCTGTCACAGCAGGGACCTTTCCCGTGCTAGGGCCACTTTGACAGCATCTGTGGCCTGGAGAGCCTGGGATGGAGAGGGGATAATTAACAGTTGCATCAATCAGGCCCACTGTTTGCATCACTCTGCTGCAGTCCTGCTGCTGGCCCTCTCCCCTGCTCTTGGTCCCAGGGGCACCGGCAGCAGTTGAGATGGTTCTGTCTCTGATTGCAGGGGTCATAAGCCTCGCTTAGCATGTGGCCAGTAAACACCCTTTCCATGTGCCTTTCCCCAGCCTGTCACCATCACAAAGCGAACAGGGCGGGAAAGAGATGCTGATCCATTCTCTCTCTCCAGGCACAGGCCCAGCCCAAGCAATGGCCCAGGATCACAAATCAAGGCTGCCCAGTATCTCCTAGTGCTGCTCCCAGGGATGCAGCCCAAATTTCAAAGCGTTGGTCCTCGTCATGGCAATCCCCACAGCTATGCGGCCAAACAGAGTCCAACACTGCAGGCAGCTGTGTTGATCCAAAGCAGCAAGCCAGTCCGGGGAGTCCACGCCGCCACGAGCAGGGCTTTTGTCAGTGAGTCATGACCGCCCATTCAAACACAGATCACTCTAAAAGACTTCACATTATAACAGGGCAAAGTACATTGTGTGCTGGGAAAATGCATTCCCCACCACTACTGTGAGGATGGAAGCTCAGCTCAGAGGGAACAGGGAATTCCGGAGCATGTTGGTGGCAGATGAAGTCCGTGTCCCAGTTAATGATATAATGCCAGCACTGCATCCTTGCAAGTCCTGCCTGGCTCCACTACTTCAGCAGCTGTTCCCCAAAGGCAAGTAGAATAAGATGAAGCTTCCTGCTAAAAGACAGATGGAGCCCATGCCTCCTTAGACCACAGTGCACTGAACTTTAAGTCCCAATGACCCTGCCCCCTTCTCTCATGTCCCAGAAATGGAAGCACCTACACGCACACGGAATGCAAGGGAAAGAATACAATAATATAGTAACAGGCTGTTACGACTGTAAGCCATCTCAAGCTCCACTTGGATAAAGACAGGATAGAAATGTTTTAAATAAATAGATGCGGGGCAATCATCCTTGTTAAAAGGAAGAACAGGAAGTAATGAGGACAGAAGATCATCAGATATTTTGGGTCTGCCCATGCTCCGAAGGCACTTTTGTACCAGGTCATTTTGTGAGCACTGCTTGCAGAGATGATACATACTAAATATAGAATAACAGAGTACTGGCGTTGGAAGGGGCCAGTAAGGCCACTGGGTCCAAATCCCTGCTCAGTGCAGGACTCCAAGTTAAAGCATCATCCAATGCAGGGCCCTTAAGTTAAAAGTTGTGCAATCATCAGTTATATGTTTTGTGGGACTCTGGAAAGCTGCATAGCTGTGTTTCCAAGATAGCAAATATACACATCTTACATGGAATAAATGGAAACCTTCAAACCGCTCTCTTTGGGCCACCCAGAGAGTCTTCGACTATTGGGTAGGATGAAAATGTATTAAATAAAGAAATAAAAAACTTTAAAAAAGCTACATTTCTAGACTCTGTGATTGCACTGAAAACTAGACAATGCACAAGGCAGCTTTTACTGAGAGAACTGAGAAAATCCTGGTGAATGGATTTTCAACACCAAGTTTTTTAATTTTTGCTTTTATTTGTCAGTTCCTTCTTGCAGTCTATATGTCCTTTAATTTTACTATCCATTCCTTGCTTTTTCCTGCTCTTCCAGGATTAAAATAAAAGCTTAACTGAAGTTTCAAAACTGTGATAGAGCCTCAAAAAGAAAAGACAAATCAAGTACATCTGGGCATTTTTTCTAACATTCATCTTTAATCGCAGTTGGAAGCATGTGGGTTTTATCATTTGTGCAAAATTTGGGATGTTTCTGTGAATTCCAGAGCCTGCAAGGTTGCTGTTTGAACCTGCACTGCAACGTCCATAAGGGAGGCAGCAGAGCCTGTGCAAAGCTTTGAAGTTCCTGCACTGTCCATGAGGACGGGTGAAGTGTCCAGTAGCATCAGCTGCCTTCACTGAGCTACACTGCATTATACGGCACACAACATGAGCCTCACCACATAACACGCCCTCTGCTACGCATCCTCCAGACCAGTCAAGGCAACTCACCCCTGCACAGAACCCCCTTTTGTTGTGGCAGTGAAATCTGTTGCTTCCAGGGTGGGCAGAACCAGCAAAGGTGACATGGGGGATGGGGGTGGGGGGCGGTTTGAAGAAGTTGGGGGGAGGCGGGAAGAAAGGAAAACAGATGAAAGGATGGTTAGAGGGGAAGCAATTTTCTCAGAAGTTCTGCTGACAAATCCTGAAAGTCTGAAAGCTTTTAAGAAAATTAAGTAGCTGTGAGATAGGATCAGGGGGCCTCTTCATAGATGAGCAACAGATTACAAGATAAGACAGAAAGGGCAGAGGGATCTATGGTCCATTTGCATCCTGGAGAAAAGTAAACAACCGGGCTTTCTAAAGAACTGCTTAGCTTGTTCAACAGTAACTAAGAAAAGAAGTTGGAAATTAAAAAAGGAGGACAGACCTGATACACATTTACTCAAGAAGGTTTAAGTCTAAAGGAGGCTACAGGGAACATTTCCCACAGGATCCCATAAAATTGGGAAAGGGGACAATGACATGGCAGATTAAATTTAATGCCAGTAAGTGCAAAGTGAGGCACACTGGGAAAAGTAATCCTTCTTTTGCATTAAGAGTTATGATGGGCTCTACATAAGGTTGCTCCCACTCGGGAAAAAGATTTAAGGGAGTCCTTGTAGCCAGCTCCCTGAAAACATCAGATCAATGGGCTGCAGCTGTCAAAAGCAACCGAGATGTTAGGGACAATTATGGAAGGGGTAATCATAATAACACAAATAATACAGAAAATAGCTTCAGCATTCTTACATAAAAGCCAATGGCATGTCCAAATATGAAGTGCCTGCAAACAACTTTAGTAACCCCCAGACTGAGAAGAACAATGCACCAGAACTAGGGAAATTACAGTACAGAGAAGAGCCACTAAACAGGTTGGGGGTGCACTGTTTCCATACCACACGAGATGTAGGAATAATATTAGGATATCAATTTATAATGGAGACAAAGACAGAGGATAAAACTGCTACAAGATAATTAACAGAGGTGACAAAGTAGGGGAAGCAATAGCTTGATTTGGAATAACTTTAGCAAGCCTTTGATCTTTCAGTCACAATGAGGAAGCAGCAGCAAATCCCTTAGCACTTCAAACAAATGACAACAATAAAGATAAATCCAGAGAGAAAGGCTGATGATGGTGGCGCTACAAGCTACAATGTACCCCAGTGACCCAGGAAGCCAAGGTCTTTATGTGTCCCTGTATTTTCAGAATCCATTAAAGTTCTCAATTTTTGTGTCCAGAATTCTGTATTTATAAGCATGTGCATGTACATAAGGAGGATACATCCTGCCCAGCTCTAGCTCCTTTTCAAGTGGCTTGGTCACATTTATTCATTTATTTTGGGTGTGTGTTCGCTTGGATCTCAAGAGGATATTTGATTTCTGACCTGCATTTATCACTGGGACAAAACAGGTAGGGGTGTGTGTGTGTGTGTGTGTGTATCAGCAAATGCAACAATAGCCAAATCTCCTTCCACTAAAAACAAAGGGGGTCCCACAAAAGAAGGGGAAAAAGAAGAAAAAGCAATAACATAATGTAAAGCATATCCATATGCAGTAATTGTTTACAGTCTTTCCCTTTTTATATTAAAGATTATGTAAATGAAAAATATAAAGCATGTTATATTTGACACTTGCAGTCCCTTTTTGTTTTTGTCATTAAAAGTTTATGATTAGATTCCTGAAGCCACCAGCAGGGTATGCATCTCATTCTGCCTCTAGAAGGGTTCTGGCTGTCACCAATGAGTTAAGTGAGGATAATCAGATATTTGGGGTTAATGGGAATCAGAGAAAGGTCACGGAAGTCTCTTTTGGAGTGAACACTTCTTCAACAAGAACTCTCCCTCCCTCCCCAAATCTCATTGCATATAATTACCAAGGTGCTTGTAATCATAGTTCTCATTAAACTTTTCACTGCACAGGAGAAAGAGCTCCATGAATCCCATATGCCTACAAATCTCCCCTTGATCTGTCCAGGTAACAAGATGACCTAAAGACCAAAGGAAGCAGTTCACAAGATGACATGATGAGGCAGCACTCATAATGGAAACAAAAGGCAGCAAGTGTTGCACATAATTAACTTTAAAACCAATTAAAAAACAAAACAAATTAAGCTGTGAAACTCATTGCCACAGGGAATAATTTACAAGAAAAGAACTGAACCACCCATGTTCTTCAAAACTGAGACAGCACGCTCATGGAGGTCAACCAATGTCCATGACAAACAGCAGAGGTTGTTCTTTTTTTGAGAGGGAATACAAGAGAGCATTGATTTGCTCAGCGGGAGTGAGAGGAACATGACTGCCCTGGGCGTTCTTGCAGATGGGGCACTAGGAGGAGCAGATGCTGGACTGGACTCGTGTGGGTGTGGGTCTGCTTCTGCCGCTAACTGGAGTGAAGGCGGTGGGTGGTTGGAATGGTCCCCCAGCATCCCACTGGCAGTGTCCCTGCAGCGCTTCAGTCATGACAACCACGCCGCTCACTCGCTGGGTAGGTCACTGAGCGGGTCAATACAGGGGGTCAGATGGAGCGTGTGCAATGCGCATGCATGGGGAAGTAACATGCTAAATCTGGGGTGCTGAGCTGCTAACCTCCTTCCCTTCTGATCAGCTTGTTAATGCGGCAAGCCCAAGAAGCTTCATGTAACTGGAGTGGCTTGCTGTCCCCTTCACCAGATGTTGATGAGTTTTCTCAGCCCTGCTCTTCCAACCTCTACATTCATTTCCAGAAAGACCAGCGTTTAATTCAGCACTTCCAACTGTTTTCACAGTGTGGCTCTCCATCCCTCCCTGCAGTTCTGAGTGAGCTTCTAACAGGCATTCTGTCTCCTGACAAAAGCAAAAGCTGCTGAGCAGAGGAGATGGCTATTCTTCCCACAGGGCTGCATTCCTGCCCCACAGAAGGCAACTGAAGGCTTAGATAAAAGCAGACTTGAACTAAGTCAGGGGTGAGAGGCATGGAAGAGAGCCTGAACTGGGAGGCTTGTCAAAGAATATGTTTAAGCATCGTCCACATGTTGTCTTGCAGGTTTCTGTATCCAGCTGAAGAAGAAAAGGAGCAAGTGGTCTCCAAAAGGGTGGACTTGGAGGGCTCAGGTGAGGAGCAGAGCATCCTTGGAAGCACAGCCCAGCAGGGAGGTGCTCAAGTGCCTGCATAAGCTGTGAGGGATAGGAGAAGAATCATCCGTAATGCCAGGGTGTCCTCCTTAAGTGAAGGAGTGCTGGAGCGGGTGGCAAGCAATAGGAAACAGATGTAATAATCATGCCTCATGCTCCTGCGTGCCATGTCAGAAACCCTTCCTAGGTTACGCGTTCTCCAGCCGAGGGATTCTGGGAGTACGGTGGAGTGAGCAGCCGCATGCACGCAGTGCCCACTGGAGCACTGTGTGACTGGGATGAAATTTGCAGACAAACTGTTTGCATGATCATGTTGTTCTTCCCCGCCTTTTGATCAGGAAGCACCACTTGTGCCGAGCTTATGTATATATCGGCAATGTGAGATGCACTGTGGTGGCCGGGGCTTGGGTTAAGAATGGAAGAGATCCAGAAAGCCATTTTAGCTAAAGGGCAGGATAGAAATCTAATAAACAAATAAATGATAAATAAAGTCTCCAGTCAACCACAGAGCTCTCCAGGTGACCTAAAGCCATTCACTTTCACTCAGACTAACATACCTTTTAGGGCTGTTGGGAAGATAAAATGGGGGTGGGGAGGAATGATGTGGCTGTTCTGAGCTGCTTGGAGGGAGGGTACAACAAAACATGGGCACGACTGTGGGCTCAGTCACGACATGGCCGGACAACGCCGGTCGCAGCTCTCTTGCTGAAGCTAAACAGGTCTAAATCTGGTAAGTTCCTGGAAGTGAGAACTGCCTGGGAACCCCAGCCAGGAATACCGCCCTGCAGTTCTACCATGGGAAAAAGGCAGAAGATAAATATTTTAGGACAAATGATACATTTTATAATACACACTTGCTCACATACATCTCCTGGGGCAGTGAATGCACAAAATGAAGTCGCAAGCAAATATATTCGGAAGAGTTTTCCTTTATATCACAAAAGTAAGCATGGAAAGTACAGAGAAGGCCATTTATAAAAACCAGCCTTCCCCAGTCTGAAGCCCAGCAGATGTGTTGCACCACAGCTCCCATCATCCACAGCCAATATGGCCATCTTGTTTGGGCTCAATGTAGATGTTATTTAAAATAAAGTTATACTTAATTATGATGGCCAATAAAAGCATGAACAAATGAAACACCACAGGCATGAATCTCACATCAATTTGAGCTCCAAGGGAGCAGCCGGTGATGATGATGCCTTTCTCCAATGTCTCCATATTTGCATCAGATGAAGCTTTTGTCAGCTAACTGTAAATGTCATGATCAGATCATGGGGGACAGAATTCTTATTCGGATTCTTGGAATAACCTGCATTGTTTCTCTAATCAATGCTGGGGGTACAATGTTGGAGGTGGACTTGGGACCTTTGCTACCCCCGTGCACCCAAAGCGCTGCATAGCAGGACACGACCGCCTAGCTTGTCACTGGGGCCTCCTGTCCGTGGAAGAATGCAAAGTGTACGTGTTTTCCAGGTTTTCCTCCTTTGCACAGACACTAATCATGACCTGCCAGAGCAGCAGAACCTGATGCAGAGGAGAGGAGAAGGAAAGAAGAAAGCCGAATCCAGGCTCTCTCCTGTTTGCTAGGTCCGGTTTGACCTTTTGGCCTTTTGTTATTCCATGCTGCACGTGCACTGGGGGCACCAGGCAATCTGCGGTTCAGACAGGGGGAAAACACAGTTTTAAACAATTATTGTTTTTTCCACCTGACTGGCTGCAAACTTGTTAATTTTTCCCCTTTAATGTGTGAAAGCGGAGACAGCAGCTGCATGGAAATGAGTCGCCCTCCTATCCCCAGGCCCTGGCTGGCGTTCAGAGTATGTCGGCCTCCAGCGCAATCACGGCCTTCTATAAATAAAGCCCAATATCTCATCAATGGCAGAACAGCCATGCTTTATAGAGTCCTCTGACATAAAACCGTCCCTCTTTACGGCCCTCAAACCATTTGCGTCATTTAGTGTAGCTCTGTAAACCTTCTGTTCTCCACGCTACGCCGTGTGGAGTGCCTGCCGAATGGCAGAGGCACCGCCACACATGTTCTGCTCTGGAGAGCCTGGGAACACCCAGTGTGGAAAAATGGTTGCCTCCCACACACTGATGACTGGTGACACCTGGCTCCAAAACGCACCCTGAGTAGGAAGCCAGGAACCCCCCGAGCCCAAAGATTCAGCCCACATTTGCAGCTGGCACCAAATCAATACAATACAGACACGTTGCCAGAGAACGCTTCACTGTGCCTGTTCCTCCACTTCCCCAAACGTCATACAAGCAACTCGCTCCTCTCTGAGTCTGGGCAGAGCTTAGTGATCCTCCCTGCACCCGCAGCGGCATCACTGTTGCCTCAGTACCGGTGAGGGTCTGCCACAGGATGGCATATTGCATTACCGTGATGCGGTTTGCTAAAAAAAATAAAAATAAAGTTAGTAAAAACAAAACAGGGATATCTGTTTGAATCAAAGCCAATTTTATTTTTAAACAGGGATAACTTGCAATCGTGACACTTTGTATTACTTTCCCTCAGTAGAATCTAGGAAGAAAAAGCAAAAGTAGTTTTGTCGGCCATAAGCAAAGTTTCAAAATCCATACCGGTGTATTATCTTGATTAGGCCAACCAGCAGATATCCTGCTGATGTGGGCAAGGAAGGATAAAGACATTCTGAGGAGTTTCCAACCACAGCATTGGCTTCTATGAAGTGGCTTTCAGTTGGCTTCCTAGTCACCGGTAAAACAAGCCTGCTGCCTCCCAAATCCAATGCAATGTCTATCTTTTGGGCAGGGTGTGTGTGTGTGTGTGTGGTGGGAGGGGGTGCCTTGTGTTATCTGCACCAGCCATTACTATTGTGGGCTTGACTGAAGCTCAGCTACCCAGTTTCGGATGTAAAGAGAATACCGATAAGGCCATACAAAATAATAAATTGAGCCCTTGTCACAAGGCCAAATCAGTGAACAAGAGATCAACTCTCCGCAAGCCCTTCCCATGACTTAGCCAAGCTGGTATCAGTCAAGAGTTGATGCTGATACATGCATGTTTCTAACATGTTGGGCATGTGCACTCCAACACAGTCTGGAGACCTGCCTGGGGAGCACTTTATACATTATACTACAGAAAAGATGTGGGAAGCATTTGGCCCTATCCAGCAGTGCTGCGACAAACTTTAAAGACCCAGAACCACATGTGGCCCAACGACGCAGGTTTTCCCAACATGACTGCCACCTCTCATTTTTGCCAGGCCATCACTGGGGACGAAGGACCCATCTGTGTCGCCCGCCCCTGAAGTAAAGCCTCTTTTTAGCACTGTGGGGCACATTCCCTTCAGGTCAACCATCTGCCAGGTGCTATATGTAGGCAGGTGTGCCCCAAGCCAAAAGAGGGTGGGCCATTCTGTTTCTTTGTCTCTTTCTCCACCCATTTTTCTCTCTTCCTCCATCTTCTTTCCCTGCCAGAGAAGGAACGGAGTGCTTGCAAAATTAAGGTGGTTGGTGCAGGGTGCGCAACCTTGGTTTAAACATTATAACAGCACCGTGGGATGAAATCATGAAAATGCACCTTCCTCACCGACTGACGTAACGTACCAAGGGAGCTTGAGTAATACTCCAAACTGTGGAGATACACCTTCATCTCCATCTTAGCTCCCAACAGCTAGTTGAGCCTAACGCTATGAGTTGGTTCAGTGAGTCGTTAGAAGTTATTTAAGTGAGGGCTCTCAGGCCCAATTATTCCTTCCTCCTCTCCTACCTCCCCAGATCAAATCATGGTTTCCAATCTTAGTTTGTAGGATTAATGCAAACAATAGTTTATGGCTTGGATAAAATGGTAAAATATGCTATAGGGCCAACCAGAAATGTTGGGAGAGAATCACAGCACACAAGGAGAGGGAAGGAGAAACTTCCCTCCACAAGCTGTGGAGTCCTTCAAGGCTTCTTCAAATAGCATCAAACCTCGGTTTGGCATTAAAGATGATTCACCATTAAGTTACTACTACAAGAAGAACTCACGATAAACCAAGCATGGAGCACTGCTCCTTTCTACTTTAGTCTCTGCAGAAAAGCACAGCCACATCAATGAAGAGTGTTCCCTCCCTACTCTACCTCATCTTATGGGGAGTCCATACAGGTGTGCTTATCACTCAATGACTGCAACTTCAAGGGATATCTTGCATGCATGGGCAACCGCTGCTACAGACCAAATACCAAATACTCGTATCACTTGACAAGGGCTCTTCAGTGGGGACAATTCTCACATCCAGCAGAAAAGGATGTGTGAGTCAACCCTTACTAATAGTTTGTGAATGTGGATGGGGATTTCAGGCAGGAGCAGCTTTATAGCTTTGTCTGCTCCAAACCCTTCCAGGCCCAGTCAGGCTGACAATGCCTTACAAAATTCTTCATTCAATTCATTTGGCAGTTTCCAGAACCGCTCTACCTGATATGACAGAGCACGGCCCCTCGGGCATGCTTCGGGCACCTGCCACTATGACTTGCTGAGCGGGAAGAGGAAGGGGGAGGGAAGCAGACAGAGGGGCAGCACTTTCCAAAGCTACAGCGCTTCACCTAGCCTGGCCTTTTCCATGCAGGCCCCGTAACTGCCCTCCAGCCCCATGGTCTTTAGGTTTTCTTTTTCAAATCCCAAGATGTTTGCGAACAGGCAACCATTTTATTTAGAAGAGGCTTTCCATTTTACCCAAAGGAAAACTCTGTGTAATTTGAAAGCCTGCCTATTGCACCAACAAAAGCTGAGTTGATTTTTTTAAAAGAAGATACTGCCTCAGCAGTGATGTTTTAATTGCTCTCCAAAATCAACATGGCAACAACTGTCCATCCTAAGAAGTTTTGGCATTGGCCACGTGCTGAGTGACGTGGAAGGAGATGCAAGGGCAGTGTCTCTGTATCATGGAACGTGTGGCCTTGGGCTCAAAAGGGAGCCAGCTGCCAGGAAAAAAACAGAGCAGCTATGCACTCCTCCGGCAGCATGCGAGAGACTTCATTTGCAGGGGAATTCCATGGCCAGGGAGCAAACAGGCTGCTCAGCTGCAGAATGGTCAGACTAGAAAAAGATCCAGGGAGCCACTGGAGGCGATCTGGCTACCTCCAGTGCCAAATAAATAGGCTGAGCTGTGGGGTTGGACGCATTTTTGGACTTTCTGGGATTGTCATATTATGGGAATAGTAGAAAAAAAGGGAGTTGGAGAAGAGATGTTGTACATACGTAGTTTTCCTGACTTCTATAGTAATGGAAAGGATGGGTGGCAAAGTCAGTGGAACAACATTCCTCCCAGAGGATTCCCTGGTGGAGCTAGAGGATGGGGTCCAGTGATATTTCTGGAGGAAATCATATTCCGTCTCTGTGGGCAACGGGAAAATCCCAGAGCTACAACAGTTAAGACTTCAAAAGCCTCTAAGGGATTCTAAGCAGTTTATCCCACTTGCAAGGGGCAAGTCCTGAAGTATTTTCTTCCATCAAAAAAGGATCTTGCTGCAGATTAGTGGGGATCAAACAAGAAATCTTTTCCGAGCCATCCTGGGCTCGACAGCACATGGTTCTGTTGACTGATCTATCTTCCCATTTCACCCTCTGTGCCCTGCGCTAGGGAGTCGCACAAGTCCCCACAAAAATAGAATCTAGGGGCCAGTCACAGCGCGGACGGCAGCATCGGGGAGACAGACTGCGAGACAGTGCTGAGGTCCCTCCTTGGTGCCAGTGGACAGACGGGCACACGAGAGACTGTCCTCTTGCTGCCCTCCTGCGCCGAGTGGGAAGAGCGGCTTGAAGGAGACCCCTTGGGCCCGGTGCTCATGCATTCCCTGGCAGTATTACAGACAGGCTTATTAAGTGTGTAATATTAAATTAACCCAGATAAGAGCATAAGAGCTTTTAAAGTCAATTCATTAAATATAATTATGAAGATAGCGTTTTTATGCGTGGCAGCAATCTGATCTCAATCACGGCGACGGCACCGAGCCTGCAGCCCCCGCAGCATCTCTGCTCCCCACTGCACTTGCTCCTGAGCTGCGCTGCTGCTCCCGGGCGAGGGATCCCTCTCCTTGAGTTCCCTCTCTCAGCATCGGTGTTTGCAAACCAAAACGCCATGCATCCCTCAGCCCATCCACGCCTCCCCACCCGGCCATGGGCTATTCTCAGCCTCACCGAACATGCATCAGCTGCTGGCTCCCTTCAGGAAAAGGTCCCTCAGTGCACCTGAAGCGTCATCATTAGGCCCCTGATGGCCCCGACTTTCTCCTCCACATGCAACAGATTTCTACCTGGAGGAAAACTGACAGAGGCAGCAGTGGCATCCTGTTGCTGTCTTCTCTCTGTTGGGAATTTGGATACTTGGCCAGCAGGGCATAACCTGGCCCAGCATACGCACACCCAGAAAGGAGAATGCCCAAGCACTTCCATACAACCACTTCCCCCTCCCCGCAACAAGGAGTTAATGAGGCTTTCGCTCTCTCAAGGCTGCTTGCGCTCCTGCCCCAGTTAATTAACTGCTCCTGGGGAACAATTAATATCTGTCAGGAGACGTGGGGCCCATGGCAGACACTCTGCCAAGTTTCTGCTCAGCTGAGATCAGGGGACAGGAAGGGGGAGCCCAGGCAGTCCCATGCCGCTTGAAGGTGAGGCTCTGGATAGCTGTCATAGGGCGTGCTGATCCGGATCAGGAGATGAGCAAGGGGCACCAGCCAGTCCTGGCCAGGTATACCGCTCCTCTCTAGGTGAGCCCAGCAGAGTCTTGAGGATGTTGTGACATCTGGAGTCTGGTGGTTGCCCGTGGCAACCAATTTCCTTGCCATCCAGAGGCTCTCAGTCACTTGGCCTGCAAGCCCCACTATGGCTAGGTTGTCCTTTGTCATACAATACACTGAAGTGGGGAAGGCCTGCATGCTTGAGAAGAGGCTGTGAAGACAACCATGGGGTGGGAGATCTCACTAAGTCAACCTGTGGAATCCCCCACCCCAAATCCCAAACACTGGCCAAGGGAGCTTGGAAAGCAAACCCAAATCTAGTCCTGCTATTGGGTCTGGTATGAAGAGTCACTCCCTTCCCTGCCCAAGTGACTAACATGGAGAGTCATAAACAATCACTGGATAAGGTTTCAGGTAAGATTAGCTTTCAAGACATTGGGGTAGCTGGTCCTAAAGGAACCAGGTAGAGGGGTTGCTTGCTGTGGAGTATCAGATTTTTCGGGACAGGGTCTGCACCAATAGCTGAGGTATCTTCACTAAGTACCTCTACACTACAGGGTCTGTTTCTGCAAACAACTGGTAGGAAGGGGCTGAGAAAGAAAAGTAACAAACCAACCAAAGAGGAGCCAAAAGGGCAGGAAGGTATGCACTTCAGGGAATCAGAAGGGTTGCACCACTGAAATCTTCGCAGTGCTTGAGAAAAACAGAACGGCGAGCACGGCCTGCCAGGAAAGTATCTTTGCACTGAACTAGAATTGATTGGTTCAGCTGAGGAAGGGGTGCAGAGGCCTGGAGGCTGCATTGGCTCCTGGGACTGGTTACTTATTCAGATGCTTTGGATACAGATTTCCTCTCCTTGCTGGTTGCTTATTAGCATTTTCCAGCCTGCGGGCAGTTCTGATGGATGGAGCACAGCACTGGCCTCCTCTCACTGCAGAGCCAAGGCCAAGAACCCTTCTGCGGATACAGCCATGCTCTGATCCCTCTTACTAGCCCTTTCCTGCCATGTTAAGACCAGTGGCTTTGGGGCAGGCCATGCATAATCCCCAGATACTAGCAAAAAGGACAGCAGCCTTTCCTTATATGTGCTGCAAAGTGATACAGCGTGTGGGGTTTGATAGAGGTGTCTTCCAAGGTCAGACCACACAGATGGCGGAAGGCTGCCCTAAGACAGCTTTCTGCAATCTAGTGCCCGGCAGATGTGTTGGACTACATGTGTTCCAGTAGGCTAGCTGGGGATGCTGTGAGTTGCAGTCCAACACATCTGGAGGGTACCATACTGAAGAATGCTGTCCGAGGAGGTAAAACTAGTTTGGAAGAAGAATTGCAGTGGGAAGCAGCCAGATACCATGGCCCACATGTGTGTCATGTCACTTTCCAGCCAAGGGACAACTTACACATGTGTGATCATCACCCAGCAAATGTAAAATCAAAGGTGGTTTGCAGCATGGATGAACCAATGATGGGGAATGAATCGAGCATGGACTAATTACCCCAGACAGAACTTCCATAGCACCCAGAATGAATGTAAGGGCCCTTCTCAAGGGAGAGGTTCAGACATTTAGAGTGAGAATTATCACACTCTGAAGATGTGCACACGTGCAAGTGAGAATGAGCCCAGGTAGACTGATGCAGAGCACACCACCTGAACTCAGAAGAACTCAAAGTATACTGTTTAAGGAGACAGAGTGAGGAAGGAGGCACATTTGTGTCCTTTCTCCTAGATTCAGAGCAACAGGGTGACTTAGAGACTGTGGGATCTAAATGCAGCTGGATCTCTAGATAGTGCAAGGACCCCAGGAAGCTACAGACTTATTGTGGACTCTCCGGAACCTCCTTCATGGGACAAAGGCATCCGAAAAAGCTAACTTTATGCAGCAGCAAATGTACTAAGCCTCTAAGGCAGGACAAGACTCATTTTACTACCATACTCTACACATAACGGAGCCTCCTGGAATATGCTGGTGTGGGCACAGGATGAGGAGGTGACCTTGGGCTAGTCACGCTTGCAGTGTAACCTACCTCACAGTGTTACTAAGACGTTAAAATGGGCTGTGCGGCCAGAACTACGTATGTTGGCCTGGACTTCATGAAAGAAAGAACTGAGTAATATGTTCTAAGACACACAGGATGGGCCACAGAGATGTGGGCGACAGACAATGACACCACTGCGTGCCAGTTTGGGGCTAATGGGAGAACTCCGCCAAAACAAGAAAAAAGGAAAAGTGTGTCCAATATGCCAAAGCACCAAGCTGGCGATGACAGCACCCTTGAACTATGACAGGACTGGATGAAATGTGTACTGTTAGGAGAGAAAAACAACAGCAACTGAGGGGGGAGGGACAGCAGGTTTACGCAAGGGGGATGGGTCTTTAGTACAAAGACGGCACCTACTTCCACCATAGCCCTCATTTTAAATTCAGCACAAATGTGTTTTCCCAACACATAGGCGCGCAACAGGTCTGCCAAAGCATCACTGGAAACACATGCCACAGGCCATGTGAAATAGCTTTAAAAGAGAACTTACCTCTGCTTGATCTACAATTCTTGGGGGATTATTTCCTCCCTCCCTGGGCCAATCCATGCCCTTCCCCTGACTGGAAGGATCAATCCCCCCCCACCTTCCCCCCGCAGCTCCCAGCCACCCACCCACTCAAGCAGGACTGCCTACAGCCTCCTTTTCTCACTTTCCCCCCTCGATTGTGCAGGTTGGGGTTGGGGAAATGGATTGTGCTGCTGCCTCCAAACAGTGGTGGCCAAGGAGCTGCACCAATGGGCAGGCACGAGGCGGCAGGTGGAGGGGGAGGCGGCGCAGGGAACTTATTTACCCAGAGTAAAAATAGGCTGGAAAATGTGACATTTATTAAGTACGATTGTGGAGGAAAGGTCATCGCCAGCCCCAGCACCGAGACGGGGTGCCGCTGATTATACAGCTGGGGAACGAGGCGGCAAAAGCGGGCTGAGCAACAGCAATTTAGGGGAGGGGGCGAGAGAGAGAGAGAGAAATGTGTGTTCCTTTGTGTTTCCAGCCCACAATGCACCGGGCAGGTGGGCAGGCAAGGAGGCCCACTGCTCAGAGACTGGGTCCGACTTCTGCCATGCTCTCTGACCCTGGCCGCCCCTGCCACCACCCTCAGGTCCCAGCCAAGAGCAAAGCAGGTTCCTGCAGCAAGTGCCATCGCCGGGGAAACGCTTTGAAATCCTGGACCGCAGAAGTCCTAGCTCTGCCAAAGCGGCTCAGCCACAGTCCTCCCTGCTCTCTCAGCGCCATCCGTGCTCTCAGGATGCCTCGCAAGTCTTAGCTGCACCATTCAGATCATCAGCTTGTCTTCTCAGTCCGGCATCTTCCTCCCACCTCCACTGGCTTTGTGGCTAAACCCCACACAGCTGCCAAGACTGTGTTTTCCTCCTGGAGAGTTGTCCATCGCCAGCAATCCAAACATGCCAGTCCCAGAGAAGACACGAATGGAAGGCGAATGCAGCAACTGCAAAACTTGGGAGCCTTCCTAACAGAGCCTCCCAGATGGGAAACTGAGATGGGCAGGGAAGATTTAAAAACAAACGAACAAAAAAGACATCGATTCCAATTTTTTAGTAGCACATTAGCTTCCCCTCCATGTGTTGGAACCCCTGCAGAGCAGGTGCCAGCTGGGTAATTGCTCTTTTGAGTATGCTCTGTTGGTGTGCTTGAGAGCATCCCTCTCCACAAACTCCCGCCGTGCTCCTCCTTGCAGATTCCACCCCCCTTGACCCCTTCCTGGTGCCCGTACCTCAATAGCCATTCCACCCCTGAGTTCTTTGTACCCCACCATTGCCAGCACCACCCAGGATATTCAGGGGCAGCCCTAGGGCTTGAGACAAGCAGAACACAGGGGAGCTAAGGTTCAGATCCACCCGTCATGTGTTTGCCTCAGAGCACAGAACCAGAGGACAGCAAACTGATCCGCAAACCCACACACCCCTCCAAAGCAGGCTGGCTAGAGATTGCTCCAGCCCAACACCAAAGGAGTTAACTGTCCAACTCACTTTTGCTTCCTGGGGAGAGGCTTGTGCCTGTGACCCCTGCTGCAGGGACACCGGGAAAGGAGGGGCCGGAGCAGAACATGCCGGGGGGCCCGACTTCCCTCAGCTGTTGCGGGGGAGGGCAGGGCTGCCAGGGAATCTCCTGTCCAGTGGAGTACAAAGAGCTGATTGATTTTCCCTGCACAATTCAAGCAGCGGAAGGCGGGGGGGGGGGGGTGCTCAGCACAGTTTGGGAGCCCAAGGCACAGGGTTCATACACATGGATGCATTCAGTGGCCGTCATGGGGTGGCAGAGGAGGTGATGGTGGGGTGTCAGGTCTCCTGCCTGCAGCCTGCCTTCTAGCAGAGGCACCCCCAGCGCCCCGTCAGTTCCCAGCGCCGGTACAGCCGGGAGGGTCTGCAGCAGCTAGGCCAGCGGCAGCTCAGGAACAGCCCACCGAGATTTACTATGCTGGCCGGGCTTTACTGCACACGAGATGCTTACGCCGGGGAATCTTCCCAGCGGCCCCTTAATTTGCTGTCCCATAAAGAATGTGGATTTGTGACGCTAAATAGAGGGAGATCATTTACCAAGCACAGCTCTTACTTACAGGATCTTTAAAGGGGATTCATCATGCGATGCAACGGTGCGAGTGGCAGGCAGGCAGGCAGCTCAGCGGTGAGGTAAGAGCACGGCCAGAGCGAGGGTGGGGAGCAGCAGCAGTTTCGCCTGAAGTGGGACCTAAGCCACGCTAGCCTCAGCAGGGAGAGGCCCCTGCTGAACCCCACGGCCATTCAGTGTCTAATTTTTGCCCCATACCCCTGCATTTCTACTGATGCCACAGACTCCTGAGCTAGAGCACGTAAAACGCTGAGAGCGGAGATCAGTGTCATACCACAAGAACGCAAGAATGGACAAAAAGTGCAGAGAAGGTCTGGAAGCCTCCACCTAATGCTGCCCCCAAGGGGCTATCCTGGGGCATTCCTCCTAAACTGCTTCTCAGAGCTGTGCCTTTCACCCTGGGATCCCACTGGTGAGCCATCCCTATCCACCAACACCCCCCAAAACACTCCCCCCTGTCCCAGAAGCATCTGTTTCCTTGTGCTATGGTCACAACTTTACTTCTTTATTCCAAAAGTGCAGTATGTGGTACTGGATCAGAACTGAGTATACAAAAAATCAGCCGTTTCCTACATACACACACCCACTCGTGCTCTCTCTCTCTCTCTCTCTCTCTCTCACACACACACACACACACGTTTGAACAGCAAATTTCTAGACCTTCAGGCTAGAAATAGGCTTGAATTGGCAGGCAGAATTCAGTGAAATGTTAAGGCCAAAGGACACCCTGTGTGGAACAACCATCACTGGGTTTTCCGACCAGTTTTTTTTTGCTCTTTACCAAAACATCGTCTCGGGGACTGCCAGCTGCTTTGGAGCAGCAGGAAGAAGGAGTGCTCAGCCCTTCCCGCATGTGTTATTTTCCTCGTGAAAATCCTCCTTTCCCTGAACTGCTGTATGCCCCATGAGTGGGGGGATGGGGACATAGCTGCATTTTCCCTCTCTAAATGGCAAGGGGCGGCATAGAAATTTTTTAATAAATAAATAAAATAAATAAAGCAAACTCAAGCTAATGTGGGGCAGATTTAGAACAGGAGAACAGTATAGGGGTGGGAGATGCTAAACACCCTCTTCCTCCTCCATGCTACTGGAGTAATTGGCAGACCCCCAGAGATGTTTTTCAATAATAGCAACAGCCATTTAAAAAAATCTGGAGATATCAGTGTAATATGTGATTTAGTCCAAAGAAACATGAGCTGTGCATACATGTGCGGAGAGGGGGGTTAGTGGTGGTTGGAACAGGATTGAGCAAATGGCTGGGGCACAGGACTTAATCTGCCCTATGTATAGTGACTGCAGAATATATTCAGTACTGAATTTGCAGAATTTTGCAGAAAATCTTATGAAGAGTCACTTTATGGTTGGCATTGCCTTTCGCTCCAACCACTTCAGTCTGGCATTCAGATACAGCCTGCAGGAAGTGGGTACCAGCCATCCTTCTGATCAGCCTGTGCTAAGTGTGGGGCAGGGCTCCTATAGGACTCTCGGTAGGTGTGCCCTTCCAGGATTCTCAGCCTTATGTTTCCTCTGGCTCTTGCCATGCCAGAAGCATGCTATTGTAACAGAGCCCTGAGCAGAGAGGAAAGAGCATGTGCGAAGGCCAGTTTCTGCCCCACCAGGCACACATGCCCAGGAAAATACGTGTCTACGAACGTGTGTGTCTATGCGTGTCTTCTCCTCCCAGCCTCACCCTCTACCCAGGCTTCTATCTGCCCTGAACCGCCCCCTCCGCCGGCCATCCACACACAATGATCAGGAGGCGAAGCAGCCTCCAGTGACCGCAGGAGAGAAGCAGCTCATTTCCAGAGTCATTATGGTCTGAAAAGGGTCCCATCAGGTATTCCGCCTGCTCAGCACATTTATTTCCCCAAACCACAGCGGGGATTTGTGCTTTTCAGACTCAATATTACAGCAAGTGCAGGGCTGGCTTGTTCCAACTGGCGGGAAGCCTCCCTGATAGTGCAGGCAAAGAGCCACGCCAGAAAATGCCAAGAGGATGGCAGAGTGGCTGCCACGCCATGCCGGCCAGGACGCTGGCAATGCCACCATGGGCACCAAGCCAGGAGTACAGCTTGCTTGAAGTCTGGAAAGACACTTCATTTCTTGCCTACCAAGCATACAAAGGATGAAACACTGGAACAGCTAAGTATATGCATCACCTGCTCAGATACCTCTTGCCTTCTCTTAACGCTTTGGGAGAAGACGGCTCCCCACGCAGAACTTGGAGCCTTCTGTTCCTCCCTCCTACTGTCCTCTGCCAAGATAAGAAAAGTTACCCAGGCTCAGAATTGGAGGGTTCCTTCAGTGCCTGGCCTCTTCATACCAGTGCCACTCTCCTTTCCTCTCACATCTTACATGCAGTGATTCCCACTGCCTACAGCGGTGCTGGTGTCCCATCACTCATGCTCTAGTCCTCTGCTCTCCTCCTGAGTAAAACTTGAGACACAAACCCAGCCTTCGCCTAAACGTGGGCACTGCCAGGTGCCATCATTTCAGGGAAGCTTTGACAGAAGAGCCCAGGAAAAGCAAAACAGCCACTCACCACAGTGAAGTTCTCTGCAGAGCAGTTCTCGCCACTGAAACTGCAGTTCTTGAGCATGTCATCCAGTTGGTGCCCGGTGCGGTTGACAATGTCAGCCATGTCTGGGTCAGGGTAGAGCAGGTCAGAGGCCTTGTGCCCATCACGGTCCTTGGGTGGCAGCCCGGTCATGTTGGCAAGGTGGAAGATATCGGCATCAGTAAGGGCTGAGTGGCGGAAGCGGTTGATGTTGCAAATAGTGACAGCTGGGAAAACCATCTTTTGAGTAGCCTCCTCGTCCAGGGTGGTGACATGTGGGTGCTCCAGGTAGAAGAGGGCTGACCGGGCGGCTTGGTACAGGAAAAAGGCCAGCGAGGCCACAAAGGCAAGTGCCCAGAGGGCCTGTCGCACCCCGAGCTGCCCCGAGCGGCAAATGTGGCTAAGGCCGTGCAATGTGCTGGTGCCGGCAAAGGCAGCCAGGCCGCGGTGGTGTGGCCGGCTGGGCTCCTCTAGCAAGCTCTCCTTGTCCCCTTCTTCTTTCGCCGCCTGCTTCTCATCCTCCTCTGCAAATTTGATTTTGCAGACGATCTCAATCGGCATCTGTGCGGAGGCACCCGGCAGCACGCAACCCCCCCACCGAGGGGAGGCAGCGGGAGCCTGGGGTGCCCGGCACCGGCCGCTCTCCCCCGGCTGCTGCAGGACGCCCCCAAATTAGGAAGCCCAGCCAAGGAGGAAGAGGAGGGGGAGGACTGAGGAGCCTGGCCCCAGTCTCTCGGGAGCTGTTGGCCGTCGCTTGGCTCTTGTCTCACTAGTGATCTCTTCCTGGTGCTTCCGCTTGCTTATCTGCACGAGCCCAGCTGCCAGAGCTGCCCGCCGCTCCCTGCGCCGCTGTGTGTGCCGCTCCTCCGCACGCCCGGTTAAGACCCCACCAGATACAAGCAGCATTTAGGCATCGTGTGCTAATAAAATCCAGGGGATACTTAATAATTCAAGGCATGTCAACATTATTTCATCCTCAAATAAAAAGAGGGGAGGGGAGGGGAGGGGAGGGGGGAAGCCAGGGAACGGCGGCGAGCGGCGATGGAGGAAGGAAGAGCCGGGCAGCAGGAGCCTCGCTCTCCAGGGCCACCTCTCCAAAGTGATGCTGGAGCCACTTGTTTGAATCACTCACGAGCTGGCAAAGTCTGTGCCAAGGAGAAGAGGCAACGCAGTCAGCCCTGCTCTGGCTGCTGCTCCGGGATGCCGAGGCTGCTCACAGAGGGCTCCCTCTCACTCTCTCTGCCTGCCACCACTTCCTCCGAGAGAGTCCCTTTCCGGGTGCCCAGGGCCCCCGGGCGGCTCCCCGCTAATCCCTACCTTCCATCTCCGCGCGGACCTTCACACGCCTCCTTGGCAAAGAGGACGACGAACACGGGAAGAGCAAGAGGGGGAGAAAAAGTTGAGAGAGGGAAGGCGACGAGCAAGACCGCGATCCTCCCGCCTTGCCGGCTGGTGTTGGGGTCCAAAGGACAGCGGCAGCACACAACGCCCCCACCCGCAGGCTCCAGGGCTGACTAATTGGAGAAGGAGCGGCCGGCGAGGGGGGAGCGGAAACGAGGAGGAGACGCCCCCTCCTCCTATCGATCCCGCTCCCCGCGGAACAAACAAGAGGCAAAAAGTGAAAGGCTTATTGATCGGCGGGAGGGAGTGCAGCTGCTGGGGATTAGGGCAGGAGCAGGCGGGCGGCGAAGGAGGCGAGCGCTTTCCGGAGGAAAAGAAACGCGGCACTGCCCAGACCCAGCCTGCAGCCGCCGCCGCCGCCGCCTTCCCTGCACCATCGATTCCCTTTCCTCCGTTTGCTTCGGAGGCAGTTTAATTGCTTTCGTGGGAAGGCCTGTGTTTCCCTCCTCCCCGCCCCACCCGACAAGTGGAATTAGGGCCGGGGAAACCCACCGGCAACCGCTGCAGCTGGCGCGGGGCCAGAGGCCAAGCAAGGAGTAGAGCTGCTCGGAGGGTCCCGGCCCGTGGGAAAGGGACCGGATGCTTGGCGGGCTTCCAGGTGGGGCGGGGCGGTGCCCAAGCGGCAGCGGAGAGGCGTTGCAGGGCAGGAAACCCGAACACGCCAACTGGCCGCGGCGGAGGATGCCAGACCGGGCGGGCGACGAGAAGAGCGCCCACGGGCCCCGCCTGCAAAGCCCAAAGTTGTCGGGAGCCAAGCCACGCTGTACTGCTGCCCTGATCCAAAATAGCGGCGGACCAAACCGAGGGAAGGAGCGGGGAGGAGGCGTGAGGGTCGCTGCAAATGCACTCTGCCTTTTCCCGAATCCACCCATCGGTCCCTCAAGCTCGGCGCTGCCTGCCCTCCTCGCCAAGGGCTCTCCAGGCGGCGGCTTTGGTCGCTCCGCGGCGGGGATTGCTCTTCAGAGCTTGCGCATGCAAAGCATGTGCTCTGTGGACAGCCGATTCCCCCGGTCCGCCGAGATCTTGGGGGCAACGGCAGTGACTTCCCAAAGCTTTGGCGAGGCCTGGGAAAGAAAAGGAGTCGCTCATCCGCGCCCCATGTTGCGAGCACGAACGGCAGGCGCACGGCGACGGCTCCCCGCACCCCACCCCGCTCTGCCGGTCACAGCGACCTTCACTGGGTTCGGCCGACGCCAGCGGCGGCAAACCCGGCCGAGGAGCGCGCCCGCACGTCTTCGATCCCCGCCATCGACTTGCGCGGAATACACCCCCCGCGGTGGGTCAGTGCGGAAGGACAGGTCCCTCCTGGGCAAAGAGTATCGATCGATGCCCCGAGTGGAAGAAGGCCAAGATGGCTCTAGGCCAGGCGGGGCGGGACAGAGGTGGACGTTGAGGAGGGAGAAGTGAACTACCGAGACTGGGAAAGGTGTCGCACAAATAGGAAGTGAGGGAGGAAGGGTGAGCGAAGCACGGTTTAGAGAGGAGAGGAGCGCTCCCTTCCATACTCTGGGAGCGCCACCCCTGCAGGCCCGCTTAGCCTATTGCTTGGGAGCCACCATCGAAAAAGAGAGGTTCAAACGCGGCGAGCTGGCCCTCCTGCGGTTTCGTTGCCTCCAGACCCCGTGATGCATTTGTGAATCCTATAGCCTGCAATCCCGAACGCAGTTACCTGGGAATAAACTCCACTGAACTCGGGGGTATTTGCTTTTGAGGAGATGTGGAGCTTCTAGGGGAGGCTTTTATGGCGCCAGTGCACTGCCTCCTTCTGTGGTCCAGATAAAATCGCTGTCCAGTGGCAACCCTTCCATGTCTTCCATCTTTTTTCCTTACCGCAGAAAATCCATTGCAATCCTATGGACTCTCAGAAACGCAATCCTGCATTGCCCAGCATTCTTCAGCCAGTATGCTCAGGATTGTGTCCCGAATAGGAACAGATGGAACAGCTGCACAGAGGCTTCTGACTGATAATGCTAGGAGCTCTCTGTCTCATGGTGCTAAATCGGTTCTCCAATTTTTTTGCACTGGTTGAAAAACCTACTCCATCACAGGCAACAGTGGGACTAAAAGAAACATGCATATATAACAAAGGGCTCTGAACCTTTTTCAAATATTTTAGAAACTGCTGCCTGCTCTTTTCAGCTCTTAAATTTTCACCACAGGACCTCCAGATGTCACTTGTTCTTAAAAGATATTCCTGAGTCCAGATCATCACAAACCCATCTAGCATACTGGAGAGCCATCATCTGAGATGACACAGAATACTACTCTGCCTCTTATTTTTTAAAATGGTTACCAGTGATCTAGGAAACTATCTTGTCGTGAGGTACTTGGCTTGTACAGGAGACATAACAGCAGATACGTGTTGGGCTGGGACTTGGGAGAGCTGGAAGTTAATCCACATGAAGCTCACTGGGTGACTTTGGTCCAGTCACTGGATCCCAGCTTCATGTACCACATGCAAGTTAACCACATGCACCACCTTGGGCTCCTTGGAGGAAAGGCAACTTAGAAAATACAACAAATAAGTAGTAAATACAAATATTCCTTTTTCAAGGAATGAAGGAAAAGCAGTGTGCTCCAGTCCTGGGCAAAGCATGCCTTTGGTGCCACCTCTCCCATCACTTTTAAAGTGTTTTGCAAAACCATAAAATGTAGCCAAGTAAAACCATTGCCTGGATTTTTATTTAGAATAAATATATCAATCAGGAACTGAAAATGAATGTACTTTAGAGCTAAATTGATGGAAATCAGTATTCATTGTTAGTAATCGAAAAACTGCAGAACTTTGAAAAAAGGTTAAAATACTTATTTTTTGATTTTGTTCTACCTCATCTCAGACAATACTCTCAATAAACAGTGAGACACACTCTTTGTCTTGGTGCCAGGATAGGCACTTAGCTTAGCCACCTGTAAGGCTGGCCCTGGGTTTGCATCAATGTGTACCTTTCAGATTTTTTGCCCTACAATTTCTGTCATCCCTTCCCTTGGCTATGCTGGCTTGGGCTGATGGGAATTCGAAACCAAAACACCTGGAGGGCCACAAGTTGCTTACCCTTAAGAACTGTGGAACCTCTTTCTAGAAGGCAGGATGGAGGAAAGAAATGATACAGACTAATAAACATACTGCTTTCCATGCTGGCCTCCAGAAAGAACCTTTTTTCAATTTCAGTTTAAATATACATCCAATAGTCAGCTTTGCTCTTATCTGCAACTCTAAAGCCGCTTCCTGTGAACTCTAAAATGGCACCCAGTTTACACTGCAATTTTCACAGACCTCCATACCTTCACGGGTGCAGAGGGCACTGTTTCGGCAGTCTCTTCCTCTATTTCCTGCACTATCAGCAGGAAAAAGGATGAGGTCCAATTCACCTAGGAACCCTAGGGTATTTCTTTTATAGGCAAAATAATTTCTCTTTTTATTTTAAACTTCCTGGGAGCCCCTAGGGCACGAGAATAATTGTTTGGTTCCATTTTCTTGTTGTGCAGCCTTCCATGATCCCCAATGCTACACTTTTAACTATGCAAAAGATTTAATTTTAGCAGACAACACAAACATAGAAACTGAGTCAGAAGGGGTCTTCCAGGCCATCTAGTCTGACCCCTGCTCCAGCCAGCTCCACTCATGACATGCCTAGCACCCCACTTTTTGACAGGCTGTACCAGAACCTGCCTTTCCCTGTGCCATTTAACATGCCTTGCAAAGGAATGACCTGAAGTTTCAAAATGGCAAGCAGTCTTGAAACCTGAACTTGGATTACTTTCTACCCATCTCAGAAACTTCCAAATTTAGCCCTTTTCTGAGCCATTTCTCCCATAATGCACTCCTACGAAACTGGGATTCACAGCTGTATCTTTTGAGCTACCTTTCACTTAAATTACAGAGCTCACCTCATGTATTTATAACTAATTACAACACCTAGGACCCCAAACATCACTTCCCCCATCTATATTAAATCAATCATGATAGACACTCAAAGCCACCCTCCAGCGTCACTGTGATTCATCAGTTGTACCCACAAAACACATTTTCTGATCATGCACATAGGCTAAGGACCTGGTCCTAAGTCCCTCTCCATTCTGATGTGCTCTTTGTCACAAGTACAGAGGTTATCCTGTTAGGAGCGACACACTCCAAAGCTATGATTACTAAGTACAGAACATAGGAAGCAGCTTTAGGCTGGGTCAGGCTGTTGGTCCATCTAGCCCAACAGTGCCAACATCGACTGGCAGCAGCTCAGTCAATGTTGGTACTATTGGGCTAGATGGGTTTCAGCTGTTTTTCCTGCTCTACCTGGAAACAGCAGGGGTTGAATCTGGGATCTTCTGCATACAAAGCAGGTGCTCCATCATGCAGCTATGACCCTTTCAGACAAGGTTTTTATGACGCCATCACCTTGCCTCATTTATGGAATTTTATGGGGACTCCAGTCATGGTTGTCTCCTTCCTGTGTTTTAACACCACTTCTTTTATGTTTTCTTACTGCTTTTTTTTTGGGGGGGGGGAGAAAAGAATAGGTGCACGGTGCTTTCTGATTGGTACTGCTAGGCACCTTCTGTATGAAGCAAGAGACAAGCTGCCTTGATACTGAAGCCATAAGGCTGCATTTAGGATGCATTCTGACTAGGTTTTCACAGTGCCATTGCCCCACCTCATTCACAGCATTTGTGTGGGGAGAGGAGCAACACAGCAGCATGGAACAACCGAGCCGGAGCAATCACATGAGGTCCAAGCAAGGGTAGTTACATAACTGAGGGTCAGTTCACACAGTTTCTGAAGCAAACCCAGGATTCCCGCAGGCTATGTACTTGACAGAAAGTTGCACTTGATCTTAGCTCCCTGATGAGTGTACCTGTATATTATACCTGTTTGCTGCACGCATGGTTGACATTTTAAGTTAAGCACAAAACGTATCAAGTGTGTGCCTAAAATGTAATGGCTGAAGCAGCTCTGGATCTTGCCAGCAAGAGGACCACGTGTTCATTGGTGACAATGCACCCCATAGTAATAAGGAATTTTATCCCCATTTATTGTCGGGGATAAAGGTGCTTTACCTTTACCCAGACGATGAGAATGATAGAGGAGGGAGAAAAATAAGGCATGCAGGCAACAGGTAGCCTTTCTTTAAAAAGAAAAGGGCACCATTTTAATCCTGACTAGTAGATACCCTGCTCCCCTCCTGCTCTGCAAAATCCTGCATGCTGACTCAGGCTGTCCTGGGCAACATCCCTGCTTCTTCAAGGCTGTGGCGAGTGGGCAGCAGTGAATTAGAGCTGGCTTGGGAGAGACCTGTGCCCTGGCTCCTGGCCCCATGCCGGCTGGTTCTGGCACCCTCTCCGCTTCCTAGGTGCCTGATTCAGCCCCTGCCAGCTGCATCCCAGCCCCATGCCTGAAGGGGATCAAATCTGGGACTATTATTAATTTTGATCTAATTGAAGGGATTGTGGCTGCAGAGCCCAGCTGGTTGCAGCATGAGTCTCGCCGCCTCATGCCAAGCAGACCCTCCTGAACTTGCAGCAGGGGGTGGGGGGTGGGTGCCCTTCCTGCTGTGCTTGTTATCACAGGCAGGTCAGGCTCTCAGTGAGGGCGGCAGGCAGCACTGCTTTGGGGAGATCCAGGATGACAAGACGTCCAGTCCAATTACGGATGTGCTGCCAAAGGGGCTGGTGCAGCCTCTGTGGTTGTTGCTCTGCAGGCTGTTTGGTGCTCTGTGCAGAAAGAGCTAAGAGGAAGGAGCACGGGCTGCGGGGGTGGGCAGGCAGAGAGGGCAACAGAGGAAAGGCAGGAGAAGTGTCGAGGCTCCACCCATGCAGCGGGGTCAGGAAATACTCACACCAAGCACACTTCACAGGCAGGCCACACAGCAACCCTCCCTGCCAGTAAAGCAGATGCAAGCTCCTGAATTCGTGGGACCACAAAGCAGCCCAGAGTCAAAGGGGCTTTTACTTCCTTATTGAGCTGCACACGCTCAGCTCTACTCCTAAGTGGCGTTCTATTTTATTTACAACACATAAATACCACTCCATCTCTAAACAGCTTCCAGGATGATTTGTTATTGGTTTATTTCCCAACTCCAGGCATTCTCTCCTGCTTTGATGTGGCTGATCAATGCTTTTGGTAGATCAATGCTTTTGGTAAACTGTCCAGATAGCTTCTATATAGCCTGAAGTGCCTGATCCTGCCTAATCTTGGAAGCTAAGTGGAGTCAGGCCTTGTTGGAATCTGGATGGAAGACTTGAGTCTTGCACCGGGCAGGTGGTTGGATCTGGCGCCTTCCAACTGTATGATTCTATGATCTCTATGATTCAATTAATAGATCAATCCCAATTGGAGATACTATTTCCCATAGTGTATTAGTCAGTTGGCAACTTTGGTGGTGCCCAGAATCTATGACTTACTTAGAAATACTAATTTCTAGAACTATATTGCATATGATTATGCTAATTTGAATAAGCTGATTAATGAGCTATCACAGGGCATCTACAGATGGACACCTTTAAAGTTAAGCTTTTGGGGTAAAGTTAATATACTGAAGCTGAATCTCATACTTAAGATTGTGTATGTGTTATGTGGGATTCTTTTATATAAACCTGGCAAATATCTTTAAAAATGTATCTCTATGTTCTGTAAATTTTTGTGGAGTTCCTCTTCACCACAAACATCTTTGAAAAAGGTGCAACTCTCTATAAAGATGGATTAGGCCTTCCAGATGTGTTACCAGACCTATTTGCTGACTTGTACTAAATGCTGGTCTTTCTCACTTGGGTTTGATTTCTTATGATGATCAGCTTTGGAATCCTTTTGTCTGTTCCAGTGGATGGTATTTGGCTCCCAGCATGTTAAAACATACAGGGTTCTTCCTACTGTCAGGTGTGCTCAAGATGTGTAGTGAACAATATCACATTCCTTATAGTTTGGCCCATGTTTACATGCTAAACTGACCTTATGGCAAAATCTATAAACATTGGTTTTAAAAAAGGGTTTAGAAAGATGATGTGGTGGACTTGGCTGGACAAGTTGATTTGGTTCAATTAGTGGGAGAAGATTATATGTTCTTTTCATTTTCTGATCTGTGTGCCAAATATGATTTGCCTGTGGCAGCTGAGTCGCAATAGGTAGAACTGTAACATTTATTAGATTCTAGCTTTTACAGTTTCACACTCTCCTCACTTATTGGAAATACTTATTAAGGATGCTCAATTATATTGACCCACAATCCATATCTATAAATATATATTATCACTGAATAAATATGATCTATTGGGATTAATGTCAGAATAGAGATTGGGAAGCGAATGGGAATGTCCTGCGTGGTCCGAGCACTGGATTTCTGCTTTAGAGGTGATAGCTGAAGTTTCAAGAGATCTCAGATTATGTGTTATTCAACAAAAACTTGTGGTCTGCATTTACTGAGCAGCACAATATCTCATGAATAAGGCTTTGTCTAAGTCAACTAAGTGTTCAAGGTACAGTAATACTAATGCTTCTTTTAATCATATGTTCTGGCAATGTCCAGTGTGTAGTTGCCTTTTTTCTGGGTATAAATTATAATACAGAGAAACTTTTCATTAGAATGCTCTTTGATATTTCCTGATGTACAAGTTCTCTTAAATTATCTACCTGTTTCTTAGAAGTTAATGGGCAATGTAAATAGATTTAAACTGACCTTTAGATAGCTATAACATTGGAAAGATAAAAGCTCACCTCCTACAGTACAATGAAGACTTAATGATGCTTTCAGTATTTGAGTGGATGACATACAGACGCCACTCTCAAATGGGTAACACACACACACACACACACACACACACACACAGAGAGAGAGAGAGAGAGAGAGAGAGAGAGAGAGAGAGACAGAGAGAGACAGAGAGAGAGATTTGGTCCACCATTGTTGAAGCTTATCTATAACTAACACATTTGGATTTGTGCTGTTCTTTATGTCGGGAGTGAGAAAGATGGTTGTTTTGGGTGCACATTGTCAAGAGCTGCAGGCTGGGTTTCAGATGAATCAGAATCAGGAGAAGAAGGTGGAAAGGAGCAGGAAGGGCCTGAGAATGTGGGCCATCCAGAGACATTGAGATGAAAGAGCAGGGACACTTATCTCAAGGCCAGCCTCCTCAGGTGGGCAGGCAGTCCAGGGAAATCATCAAGATGTGCAGTTGGTGGGAGGGGACTTGGAGCAAGGGAGTTTCTCAGACACAGATGAGGCAGCCTGGCTCTTGACCCCATGAGGAGGGTGGCCCAATTAGAGGATCAGCTTGCAGCAAGGAGGTGTGCTCATTTTCAGAAGGCCCTTCCCAAAGGGGTGGGGCCCAGGCATGCTCATAAGGAGAGTTCCTAAAGGTGAATACTAGGTTGGGTTCAACAAACCTTTCTGCACTCTCAGAGATTCACTCTGCATGTTTTGTGCATTTGGTCAGTAAAGAACACTTTGCAAAGAAAAAGTTTCCGGCTCTGAATGCGTGAAGGAAGAACTTCAGTTCCTGATGCTTTGGATATTTACATATCAGTAATTGCTAATTTCAGCATGTTTGATATTTCGAGGGCTGTGTTGGTTGATTTGTTTCAATTTTCTTTCACTTTGGTGAAATTAACAATAAAAATAACTGAAAAAAATCTAAACAGATTCCAGATAAAAAATTAAAAAGAATGAACAGCATGTGCATAAACATGGGCTACATATGTCCATTTAGGCTGTTCAGATAGCATCTGTGCCTAAGGCATTATAAACGATTTTGAGCCATCCTGCCAAGGAAGATCTGTATGTTGCATGTGGGAATGCGGAATGTTAGGGTGTCCACAGTAGCAGTGACACTCTCTCTGCCGGTGCTCTGGGCCAGGCAAAGCAGTAAAGGTATTGCTTTTAAGCATGCAGATTATCTGTGCCATCAAACTACTAGTGCCTATTTGTATATGCTGAAGTACATGAGTGGGTGCTTGTACGCCACCCACTGCCGTTCTAGGAGGAAAAGGCACTGGTATGATTTCAAGGCAAAAGCTGGAATGAAAATGTGTATGTGCCTGAAAAGCATCTTCTCATTATTCAGACTTCTTTAAGCATGGATCTCCCCACCCCAAGCTAATCAGCAGCAGATTGGTATGTACTACTTCTGTACAAGCTTCTGGATGGCACAATCACCACTTGTTTCTTTTTTCACAGAGGGAGGGTTTCTTGCGTGATGATGCGTTGCCACTGTCAGGGGAGGGGAATCACCGGCCTGTGGGCTTACTCTGGTTTCACAGAAGTTCCCCCTCCAGTCTGTGGCAGTTCTTGCCACAGAACCACTGAAAGGGAAAGGGGTTTCTTGCCATATGAAAGGGCCTCTTCCACAGCACTGGGGCAGTTTCCTATTTCTCATTGCTAAATAGGGAGGTTTAGAATCTGCGGTCCAGTGGAAACAGAACCAGTCACTATTCAAAGTCACTGCTCTGCACAGGGAAACATCTTTGGTCTGAAAGGAAATCTATTTGCATTTGCTGTCTGTGGCATTGAAGGAAATGGTACAGCAAGATGTTTGTCAGTGCATGAACACCATATTGCGGGATGAGGATACAAGCCACGGCAGGAGTTAACTAGTGTCAACTCTCACAATCCCAATGTGTGGCATAGTTGCTAACTATAATGAATAATGGAGGAATGGATGAATAACAGAAATGATGAATATATGGAAAAATCTACATCCTACAAAAATTCAGAAGAAATACTTCTCACTTGAATTCTAAATAGTAAGGCATGAGAAGAACCAGGAATTCATTATCAGTTCCTTAGTAAAACTCACATTTGTGTGTGGAAAACATGTCTTTGTCTCTGGGATAGGAGAAGCAGGTTGCACCAAGTGGTCAGCCCACAGATGTGGGTAAACAGCTATAAGGAATCAGCTTTTCAACTGGTTGCTGGTGGTCTCTTGTACAAGCTATGAAGTTGGGTTTGCAATGGGCCTGGAAAACAGCACTTTTTCTTAAAAAGAAAATGTGTATCCAAACCCTAACCCTTAAACCTGGCAGTTGGATTTGCTTATACTTTTCTGCCCTATATATTTGTTGCTGCATAAGGTATAGAGCAGACGCCTGATCAGTCCTGGGTCATCTGACTTTCCTAGTAAATACACAGCAGCCCTCCAAAATCACAGGCAAAGGTCCCCACCATTTGTGCTTCCTTAAAGGAAGATGCAAGGCCCTGAAGAAGTTACCTGCTCTTTGCAAACCATATGCTCTTTAGCTGATCTCTGATCTCTCCCCTAACTAAGGCCCTCAAGGCACAGACAAAATGGATTTAGTTGTGCTAGTTCACATCATCAAACCACAGTATATGCAGAAGTGCCCTAGTTCTCTGTACCTCATTCTGAGATAGCAGAATTCCCTGTTTCTGCAATGAAAGTCTAACCTTCTTTAGGCTGGTCTAGGTTGGATTTAAGGAACTGGACCTTTCCAGAGGGAGTTCAGGTTTTTTGAATCAGACTGTGTGTGACGTCTTCAGCTAGTAAAAGGTTTGTCAAGTTCTATGGGTCTTCCCCTAACCTATACAGAAAGCCAAGAGATACTAGAATAAAATTTCCACCCAAAGTAGTGCTGTAAACCAGTTTCCCAGGAAGAATCTGGAGCTGCCTCCTTGGAATATTTCCATGATAACACTGAATAAACACTTAGCCAGGGCTGTGTTTGAAATTTGCTGAGACCTGAGTCCATGCAGAAGATCTGACCATCCTTCATTAAAGAACTGAAATGTTTACATTCTTTGTTTCCTGACCTGCACTTCAATCCCAAGCAGCTTCCCAAAGCAGCTTACAAATGAAACAACCAAGAACAAAGCAACTCAGAATACAAGAAAACCATGTAGAAGAAGGCTAAAACCACACAAAACATGTAAAAACAGTATTGTTGTCATAAAAACAGTACAGTGTTGGTACCCAAAGGCATTCTTAAAGAACCAGTTTTTCACTGCCCATTGAAAGGTAGGAAGTGACATAGACCATGCAACCTGCCTGTAGAGGGAGATGCAAGAACCATGGCATCTCTGCTGAAAGGCACCGCCTCTCTTGCCCACCCACCTCACTGCTGAAGTTGGGGTATCACAGCTAGGACCAAAGTGCACAAGCAAGCACAGGTGGGATGAGGCAGCCCTTTAGAAATTCTGTCCCCTCTTAGTAGCCTTGGGCGGCAGCAATCACTGGTAGTAATCAGTGATTATAGGTAGCTGCTACACAGCCATAGAAACATAGAAACAGAGCAAGTCAGAAGGGGTCTCCCGGGCCATCTAGTCTGACCTCCGGCACCAGCTGGCTCTGCTCACGACATGCCCACCATGTGGACCTCCACCCTATCCTTGAACACCCGCACCGATGGGGCCTCAACGACCTCTCGTGGAATCCCATTCCACACCCTCGGGGTCCTGACTGTCAGGAAGTGCTTCCTGGCATCCAAACGAAACCTTGGCTCCCTGAGCTTTGCTCCGTTGAAGCGCATTCTGCCTTCCTCTGCAGGGGAGAACAGGTCTCTACCCATCTCCATGTGACAACCCCTCACATGCCTGTATGTCACCAACATATCCCCTCTGAGTCTTCTCTTCTCCAGGCTGAAGAGACCCAGTTTCCTCAGTCTCGCCTCATACGGCATCCCCTGCAAACCGGCCACCAACCTTGTGGCCCTACGCTGCACTGACTCCAACCTAGCTATATCCCTTCTGTAATGAGGGACCCAAAACTGAACACAATACTCCAGTTGCGGGCGCACCAGAGTCGTGTAGAGTGGTAGTGATACCTCTCTTGATCTAGAAGTCACACTTCTGGCTATGCAACCAAGGGTGGCGTTCGCCCTCTTGACCATCGCATCACACTGCTGACTCATGTTTAGCCTGCAGTCAACCAGTACCCCGAGGTCCCTTTCACAAGTGCTGCTCTCCAGCCACTTGTCCCCTAACCCATACTTTTGACAGCTATTCCTATGCCCCAAGTGCAAGACCTTGCACTTATCCACATTGAACGCCATCCTGTTGTCTCCTGCCCACTTCCATAGTCTGTCCAGATCCTTTTGGATCTGGAGTACCTGTTCCTCAGTTGTGGCCACTGCTCCAGTTTTAGTGTCGTCTGCAAATTTGATCAGCAGACTGTTCACCCCTTCTTCCATGTCGTTAATGAAAAGATTAAACAGGATCGGCCCCAGGACAGAGCCCTGGGGGACTTTGCTTGTCACTGGCCGCCATCCCGATGATTCCCCGCTAATGGTTACCTTCTGCTTTTGGTCAGTCATCCATGCCCTAATCCACCAGACAGTGCGTTGGTGTATCCCAAAACTCCTCAGTTTCTCCACCAGGATATCATGGGGCACTTTGTCAAAGGCCTTGCTGAAATCCAGGTATACCACATCCACTGCATCCCCTCCATCTAGCCATCTCGAAACCTTGTCATAGGATTCCACAAGGTTTGTCTGGCAGGACCTGTTTTTGCGGAAGCCGTGTTGTGTGGCTGTCAGCCTCCCTTCCCTATCTAGCATCACTAGATCTCTCTCTATTATGAGCCTTTCCATTGTTTTTCCTACAATGGATGTAAGGCTAACCGGTCTATAATTCCCCATGTCCTTTCTACTACCCTTTTTGAAAATTGGGGCCACTGATGCCACCCTCCAGTCCTCTGGAACGTCACCCATTCTCCACGAGGTCTCAAAAATGGAGGCCAGCCGGCGTGAGAGAACCCCTGCCAACTCTCTAAGTACCCTCGGGTGTAACCCGTCAGGGCCTGGCACCTTTGTAATGTCCAATGCCCTGAGGAGCCCCTCGACTTCAAGGGGGGTGACTCTAATCTGTGCCCCTAAGTCCCCAGCCTCATCTAATCTCCTATGCGGATATCTGCCATTTTCCTGTACTCTCAGGATCAAGAAATGGGAGCGGTTGCTGTTGCTTAATAATAATGGCAATGCCCTCTGCATGTGCACAGAGACATTCTTCTATTGTTATGCTGGCTGCACGTGAGTGTCAGTTCTTTCAAATACATGTTTTGGGGATGAAACTGTGTGTTAAACCACACGATGCCCCAGTTCTGCACCTTCCAGCTACGTATGACACCGTGAGCAGGGGAGTACGTACTGTATGTTCAGGGCAACCACAGTGTCAACCTGAAAGGGGGTCCTTCCACTCGAGACTGCAGATACTGCCAAGTCACAGAAAACATGGGACATGTTCTCAGACACATGGATATGTAGGTGCAATTCTGCTAAGGAGGTGTAGTCCCCAAGTATTCCCAAACAATTTCCAGTCATCAAGAGCCATAGGGAAACCCAGTGCAGGGACAAAGATACGTAGGTAAACCTCAAGTAGAAATATTAACATTACAACACCACTTACAGGCAGCATAAAAATGATTTGGTAATGGCTGGACTTTGTCTCCCACGCTAAACCCTTCAGAATCAGAAGGTGATGAGCCCCTCAATCTATCAGATTGAACCAGAAAATATATTTGTGCCTAATTCCAAACACAGGGGAACTCTGAGGGAGTAGTTATAGGCAACTCAGTGACTAAGCACACTTTGCTAACAGTGCCACAGTGCCATTTGCCCTATGTCTCCTAAAGACAGAATGTTTAGTGTGGCTTCGCCAAGCTTACAAAACTCTCTGCCGACTAGTATCAAGCACCATCACCAGTAAGCTTCTGTCCCTTGCTCCAAACATCTATTTTCCCACAAGTTTTTCCTGATCTGTGGCCCAGCTTACATGCCCACCATTGTTTTTTGCAGAGTGGTTTTAGTGCTGACATCTCTGCCTTGGAATTTTTTGGATTTGCTTTCATCCACTGCTCAGATATTTCTTACAGTATGACCAGTGTATAAATTTAACTAACAGACAAACCAAATTAGTTTGAGACCAAAATATTTTCCTTCTATTTGAAAACAAAACGCCTTGTAGCCTTCCCCTCAACTCTCCTATCTGCTGCTTTTTAACAACCTGCAGTTGGAGAGGGGCCACTTACATGCACATTCCCTGGTGTATGCTGAAGCCAAATTCTCACCAGCAGCATCCAAAGCAGAATCCGCCAGAATGATTGCTGTTTCACTGACTGAAGGCTATTCCACTCCATAATTCCATTTGTGATTAGGGGGCCAAAAGTAGTTCCCTGGTTGGGATGGGGCGGGGGGGGGGGGGGGAAGCACTCTGTATGTGTTCTGAGAAACCAAGTAGCAACTATTGCCCAGAAAGGGAAAAATGTCCCTTTGAAAAGCACAATGCATATACAATGGAAAGGAGGAAGATTAGGTTAGCTCCCTTGGGTTCCTTGCAGGAAAAAAAAGATGGGGCATAAATATAACAAATATAGTAAATAAATAAATTTCAGAACTGACAATGTGCTATTGGTTACTTTGCTTATTCTGTCCTCTATTACACCCCCACAAAAAATCACAGCTTAGTTTATAATGAACCTTCTGAAGCGGCTGGAAAAGGAATTTGGGACTTCAGACAAAGATGCCCAAACCAACCTACTGCTGATGGGTTTCCTCAAAAGAATAAACGGAATGGTGGAATGGGGGGGCGGCAACACTGATGGCATTTTAAAGCAGTTCTACAAACGTTCTGTTTAGTAAGTGAGACAAACTTAATTACCATGGGATTATTTTTTTGCACTTTCTAAAATAACGTTTGATACCCGTTAAGAAAAAATAATGAGTACTTTTAGAACAGCAAGTGAAACTAACTCATGTACAATGGCTTTTTTTGCAAGAGAGTTTTTAAAAATGGTAATACCGAACACAATCCAGACTACGTTTAGCACTCTTAGCTCCTCCCAGTGCAATCAAAGGAACTTAATGAGCATACTGACATGTCCCCCATGAGACTCAATGGGGACTTGAAAATGCTGAACTGAGGCTGGAGCAAGCCCACTGTCATCCTTCATGGTGCTCTCTTTATTACTCAACCCCAGTCAGACTTATCATTTGCAAAAACAGTTTATTACCAAAAAAAATGTTCATTCATAAATATGACTATGCTAGACCATTTTTGCATTTTTTCATTATTATGCCTCAAAACTCACCCAACAATTCCTTTATTAAGAGTTCTGAAAAAGATGATTGCGCAGTGTTGCACACTAAAACACATTATGAATTTCAAAAAAGTCTTAAAACCCAGCAATCAATTCTTGCCTGTCACCAGACATTCCTGCCCCTGTTGCTATATTTGTTCATACAGAGTAATGCATAATCCTATGAAGCGTTATTTAATGGCTGCACATTTCTAGTCTTCCCATGCATGTATGAATCGGACATGTGGATCATTGGTTTTGGTAAAACTGGAAGGTGCTTTTCGCTCTCTCCTGCTCCTGTGCTGGACATGAACATACCTCTTTGGTCCGCCTCTTGTCACAGACCAGCATTCCCAACATGGTGTCCTCCACATGTGCTGGACTACAAGTCCCAGCATTCTCCCTTGCTGGTAGTGGTAGCCCAGCCCATCTAGGGGGCATGATGGTGGGGGAGAATGTCACAAATGGCAGGCAGAGTGGTTCTGGCACCTTGCCAGTCATTGCAGTGTTGCAGCACAAGCTCCTGTCCTGACATAACCAGGGCCTCCTTTTTGCTGCAGCATCAACAATTTGCTCTACTTTGGTTTCAACCCCACAGACTCTCTGCCAGGTCTGCAAATGCCTTCTCCCTCTGCAGCTGACAGTGACACCAGCTTTGGTGGACAAGGAAATTGCTGTTTTTATTTACCCAAACACAACACTAAAACACTTTCTGAGTTACTTCTTCAGGTTTCAAAAACACCCCAATTCAGGATAGGCTTTTTCACCTTTTTCTGTGCTTATTGGTGGCCATAGAATCACTCCAGTGAAACTTCTGACTGTAGAAACTTACCCTAAGAAACTGTTACAAGAAAATGCAAAAAAACAGCTTCTGAGGCTAAAGGCGCATTTACGAGGTTATGCAAGCACATGTATTTCTAACCAGCCCAAGGCCAATGCTGTGGGGAAGGGGGGTCCATGGGGTTGGAGCAAGCACAACCGCCATCGTATGGTTTACAGTCCAGAGGATGGGAACAGGGAGAAACAGTCACGGTTCTGTGTCGCGTATGTCTTTGCACTGTACCACTCATCGTAACAGCAAGTTCAAGCAAAGAGAAGGTAGCAATGGCATTCACAGAACCTTTGTATTAAATTCTAAAATGCCGCCATCCCACTCTCTTGTAGGGAAGAAGGAGCAGGTGAGTAGGTGGGAAAATGTACTGCCCGTTCTGCTTGTGCAACATCTGGCTGTTGCTGGATCAGACAGCAGACTCTCAAGTACTGCACTGAACCCAAGGCAAGGCAAGGCAAGGCAAGGCAAGGCAAGGCAAGGCAAGGCAAGGCTTGGGAAACAAGAGATTAACTGTAGACTAGACTAAAGCGTGGGCATTGTGTACTTCCATTGACCTTATGCTGTTGATCATTTGAGGTGGGTGGGTGGACTTACCTATAGTTTATGCTATAATTGGTGGTTGCAAAAATACATTTAGGAGAGGTGTGAAACTGAGGGATGGAAAATCTAAGATAAAGCTGCAAAGTCACTAAGCAGAAGCAAAGACTTCAGAGAAAACACGCAAATGCATGTGAATGTATGCATTTTTAAAGGTCTGGATTAGGTTATTTATACACTGAATATGCCCCATCTGGCACCAAGATGGAAGGACCAATATTCTCTCCTCCAAAGAAGAGTTGGGACTGTGCATGGCAAGCCATACTGTCCTGGCCAAATAATTCCTGATACTCTTGTATTTCAAAGAAGTGCTGATCTTCTGCTCCACAGTAAATCTCTCAAGAGCCCAGAATGGGATTGGGCTCACATCTGCACAAAGACATAATCAAGCTGATTATGGAGTCTCTTTTGGGGCCATTACCAGATTTCCCTTTATGCTACTTGACACATGACATTATGACTCTTTGCCATATTGCAAAGAACCTTATTTGCAATATGGCCCTCCACTGCTATGCACGTATTTGGGCCATGCAGTCTTCAAGTTCCTGGAAGATGTTGCCATTTCTATGCCTTTGGTTCAGTTTACTCTGAATGATCTGTTGCTGCCAGCATCAGAAGCGATAGGCCTCTGAATACCCATTGTGGGAACATGAGCAGGAGGGTCATGAGTAAATATGTTTTAAGTTGTCTAAAATTCAAGAACGTGAGTTCAAGATTTCTTACAAGTTCTCCCATCTTTTATCCTCATAATAAGCTTGGGAGGTGAGTTAGAGAAATTGTGACTAGCTTAACTTACCATGGACAAACATTTATTTACTTATTTCATATTTCTATGCCCCTTTTCTGATGCCAGTTAAAGTGATATTTAAACATGTCAATAATAAATAAAAACCAAAAAGAAAGCAAACAACTAAAAGCAATCTTAAAAACCATAATAACAATTTTACAAATTGAAGGGATACTAGAAGTTGGAATGTTTTGCCCCTTTGTGGATCACTTTATACTTGCTGACAATACGCTACATTTGCCATTTTGATGTCCATTCCCCAGTTTGGAAACATCCTTTTGGAGCTCCTCACAAGCCCTTTGTGTTTAAAATAATTTGGAGATTAGCAAACTTGGTCACTTCAGTGATCTAATTCTAGATCATGTATAAATAAGTTCAAAAGCATTGGTCCCAATACTGATCCATGTGGAACCCCACAATTTATCATGTTTTTTGCTCTATAAGACGCACTTTTCCCCTCCTCAAAAGTAAGGGGAAATGTCTGTGCGTCTTATAGAGCGAATGTGTGTGTGCCCGACGCCCGGGACGCTGCCAGCCCGCCTGCACCACGTGGCACCACCTGGCCAGCACACACTCGGCACGCGCTGCTTCACACCGCCCCCTCTGGTGCAGGTGAGAGCTGTGCCGCTCAGGGGGAGCGGTGCGGAGGAGGAGGAGCTGCAGGCTTTAACCCACTGGCTGCACGGAGAGACGGACTGCTCACCCCCACTGCCCGGGAAGACCTGCCGCTGCCGCCGTGCCGCCCGGAAGACCACCGCCGGCATGCTGCCGGCCCGGCTGCACCACACCTGGCCAGCAAGCGCTTGGCACGCGCTGCTCCGCCCCCCTCCTCCGGTGCAGGTGAAAGCTGTTAATCACAGGTCAGTGTGTGTTTTCAAATGGCAACCCGTCTTTTAATGAAGCCCATGGGGAAGTGATGGGGAATGTGCCTGTGATTATCAGGAAGCTTTCCATGGATCCCTCCTCTAAAAACTAGGTGCGTCTTATGGTCAGGTGCATCTTATAGAGCAAAAAATACGGTACCTCTCTCCATTGGGAGAATTTACTATTTATTCCTACTCTCTGCTTTCTGTTAGCTCTCCTCTTATCCCACGACTGCTACATTTGCTCAGGAATCTTTGATGAAGAATTTTGACAAAGACCTTTGGAAGTCCAAGTTAAAACTCCTCTTACACTAAAGCACTTGTTCTCCTCTCTGCAGGACAGCCCACCCCTCTTCTCTAGTGCAAACCCTCTCCCGTGATACCCACTTTTCAACTTGTCACCCGCGCTGTGCTTTATAAAACTTTAACGCTAATGGCCCCATAAACTCCTGTAATGATGCTGCAGTGGCCTGGAGAGGCCAGGACGCTCACATGAAGGTAGGGCCTGCGTCACACAAGGACCAGAGCTGTGGCCTCTGCAGTGATACTTGGTCAGCGAAAGTAGACCATCCGTGCATACTGGCTGCTCCGTGTGTGTGTGGTGGGGAAGGTTAGGGTTAAGGTTAATAAAAGTCAGCTGAGATGAGAGAGTTAGAGGTAAGAGTCTGTCCCTTCCTCAGCCTCTCACCTTGTTCCGCAAAAGGTCACCTGCCTGCCGCCGCCACCCACCTCAGGCTGCTCTCCTGTCAGAACTCATAAACCGAGCGAGTTGCTGGGCCTGACCAGGGAGACCCCGGAGGAGAAAGGAAATCGACAGACGGGAAGCATGAATCTTTTATGCACCTACCGAGCCACTGGCGAGACCAGGCAGGGCTGGCAGGAGAGCAGGGCACTCTGTTGAGGAGGCCAGGCAGTAGCCTGCAAGGTTGGGTAGGAGGGAGAAGGGTCATGCCCTCCTCTTCTCAGCAGAAGCCCAGCAAAGTGGGAAGGGATGGAACAGCACAGCTCCAAGAGGTCTAGAAAGGCTAGAAAACTCATTGCCTTGCCAGCTGCTTGATTTACTTTGTACCCTGTTCCTCCCTCCCTCCCTCCCT